>NC_058385.1:58227500-58975000 GCF_018350175.1 Felis catus
AAAGACAGTAGTAGAACTAATCTGAATTACAGATGCTAATACAAATATCTCATGTTTTTCATGGTTGTGGCTTTTTATTTATAGCAATGCATTTCTTTTCCTTATTTTAAGATATTGTAAATATCTTGGTTAATTTATGGCAAGAAATTTAGATATATTTAGTACCATTGCACCTAACCTTATAAATTATACTAGAGTTTTATTTTTTTTTTAATTTTTTTTCAACATTTTTATTTATTTTTGGGACAGAGAGAGACAGAGCATGAACAGGGGAGGGGCAGAGAAAGAGGGAGACACAGAATCGGAAGCAGGCTCCAGGCTCTGAGCCATCAGCCCAGAGCCTGATGCGGGGCTCGAACTCACAGACTGCGAGATCGTGACCTGGCTGAAGTCAGACGCTTAACCGACTGCGCCACCCAGGCGCCCCATAGAGTTTTAAAAGAAACAGTGGAAAGGAAGATTAACTATCAAGGCACATATTTAATGTTTATTTATTTTTGGGACAGAGAGAGACAGAGCATGAACGGGGGAGGGGCAGAGAGAGAGGGAGACACAGAATCGGAAACAGGCTCCAGGCTCTGAGCCATCAGCCCCGACGCGGGGCTCGAACTCACGGACCGCGAGATCGTGACCTGGCTGAAGTCGGACGCTTAACCGACTGCGCCACCCAGGCGCCCCTCAAGGCACATATTTAAAAAAGAGCCAGAAATAATAACTAAGTTAAAAGAAATTAACGTTAGCTCTTAATTTCAAACATGGTGGAATAAGATAGTTTTGCTAATAACAGTATTATGGAACTTAGGAAAATGTGACAGGGTGCAAAAGAATGTGACAAACTGACAGTTTTTCCTTATTGGTTTTAGACACTAGCATATATATCTAAGTAGACATGTTTTATAACATATTTTTTGAAAATCAACTAAAATAATGTGGTTATTGGGCTACATCTACTAAACCAAAATGTCTGATCAGAATTTTTATTTAAGGGACTGGTCATCAACTAGATATGGCCTGGCTACTTAAAATTCATTTGGTAGAATTGCTAACCTTGAATTTTAATTTAGCAAGAATAATCAATTTTGAGATGTATTAATCTTGACGTTTTAAAACATAGGTATATCATTATGTTTGAAGTTTATTAAATCTAAATTTTACTTATCGTTTTTTGATAGATTTTTCTCACTAGTGTGAGAAATAGAAATAGATTTTAGCAGAATCTTAAGCTCATTAGTGTAAGTCAGTGTTATTCAGAAGCACTGATAATGACTATGAAGTCATTTGCTCTCTCCTTTTGAGAAGAATGTTACCTTTTTCTCTTACATACATATTTTATAAATGTATTTATACTTTTGTTATATTTTAACCAAATGACACAAAATAACTTCAACTTCCATTTTATTTGAAATGTCATCCAAAAGTTTCAGTGATTAAAAAGTTTTTAAATTTATTTTTTATATATATATTTAAAGTGTGCCTAAATATTTTATACACTTTGGGCTAGTTCCTAAGAGTCTTAAATAACCATAGTGCCATTTACATACCTTAGGGAGTATATCTATTGACTTTTTGTGAGTTGCTTACTTTAACAAACATTTTAATTCGGTGTGAATTGTTGAGCATTTACTGTAATGTATTATAGAAATATAAGATAAGCATATTTTCTACTTTCATACCCCTAGGACTTAATGGGAAATTATTCTAGGGAGGCTAGACAAGATGGTAGTTGGTCAGGGGACACATCACAAGTGAGATGAGAGTTGATTTAAGTCTTGAAGATGATTAGATACAACAAGCAAAATTTATGTGGAGAGTGGATCTTAGACAAGTTGATTACTTTTAAAGTGAATTCCAAGATTTTGTGCGGGGTTTTAATGATTAGAGATCATGTATAAACACCTGTCCCCTCTTTTCTACTATATAATTGGGATCTTCTTAAAGAGGAAAATATTGTTCTCCCTCAACATCTAACAGAATACTTAGCATGGATTGGATTCTGAATAAATTTTGATTGAATAATAAATTAATAAATGGTTTGGTAAATAAGTAAATAGTTATCACTAAGAGTTACATAATTCGAGTTCATATTAATTATACTATATTAATGTAGATTTATGTTTTCAGTACTGCAATGCTAAGTCTTCCACTGTGGATGATGGGTAAAGAAAGATGGTCTATTTTTGGCTTTTTAATTGGATTCTAAGTTTCTTTAGTTTCCTAGTATAAATTTTGTGAACTCAGAATGCTGTAGCTTAGCTGATAAAATTAGAATGACGAAAAACTAGGACATCACTGTAAGACACTCCTAACTACTTTAACCTATAGCCCTAGTTCCTAACTTTTTCTTTTTTGTATGTACCCATAAACCTAACATTTCCATTTCCTGTGTTTGTTAAAACCCTATCACAGGGTGCCTGGCTGGCTCAGTCAGTTTAGCATCTGACTTTGGCTCAGGTCATGATCTTGAGGTCTTTGAGGTGGAGCCCAACATAGGGCTCTGTGTTAACAGCTCAGAGTCTGGAGCCTGCTTCTGGTTCTGTCTCCCTCTCTCTTCCCCTCCCCCTCTCATGCTCTCTCTTTCTCTCTCTCTCTCTCTCAAAAATAAACAAACATTAAAAAAAAACCCAAAAGTATCTTTCTATTTGACTACATAGAATATCCAAGTGAATCACCTGCTCAATCTCTTACTGCATTGAGCTTGCTCTTTTTTGTAAACTTTCTTGGGACCGGCTTCTTCCCTTATACACAATGAAGGAGTGGTTTTCGTTTTGTTTTGTATTGTTTTGTTTTGTTTAATTATTCAGACTTCTGATTATTTAGAATCAGGAATTCCAAAATACTACTCCAAATAGCATGCAGTTGGTCTGTCAAATTAATTTTCTATAATAATCTCTGAAAATCTAAATTTTATATCACCTTATCTGTACTGATTTTAAAAGCATAACAAGATAATTTTTCTTAAATTAAGAAATATATCTAATACATGATGAATGAATTCATTGTTTACAAGCCATGGGAAAAATAAATTTTGAAAAGCTCATTTTTCTAATTAGTCATCATGCATCTATGGAAACAATCATTTATTAACTCAAAATATAGAATTAAGTACGCAGTTATCTTTCCAAAATCAGCCCGAAGGTAAGCCTAATTCTGCACATAGAAACTCACTTTTATACTGTGAATATGTAAATGGAGGTCAGTGCTCCCTTTAAATAAAAGAACAGAATGTGAATTTCATTTGGACACTTCAAGGCTTAATTATAATCTTAGAAAAGGAGGTATTACTTTTAAGTACTCATGTTTGCAATTCTCAGATTATTTGAAATTTTGGAATTTATATATGTAGTATAAGATCCTAACAGATTTTCTTATAAAATCTCACTTTATGTTATATCTGTCTCTTTTTATTTGTTATAGGACAATATCAATAATAGTAATTACACTGGCTGTAAAAAGTAATACCAATTATTTATCTACTTCATATAGAATAGGTCTCTCATGTTCACAAGCAAAAAGTATACATTATTATAGATAAAGTGATGTGCAAAGAAGCATATGAATTTCTAAATATTACAAAGCTAGTAATTAATGAAATGGGTATTCATATTAGGTTTCTGTAACTCTAAAAAATTATTTTACACTGTATCAAATCTCTATTTACTTGATATGTTAGATTTTATCAACAATCATAAACCTGAAAATAGTTGCTGATATATTTGCTGATATATTATGAGAAATATATGTATGTTATATATATATATATTGCCTAAGTATAAGAAATACATATATATATATGTATATAGAACCTCAAAATAGGGACATCATCAGATGAAGCTTTTTAAAAATGATAATTATGGATAAAGAGAAACCATTACAGTTTTATCCAAATTAAGTCTGTGTTCTTAAGAACCTGAATAAAAATGTCTACTTGAATATTGAAGGCAAGAAAAGGAAAGTTGCTGGCCCTTAAAGAAGCCATAAAAGTAGTATAAATTGAATTATTGTATTTGGCTGATACGGCTTCATAGTTGAAGAGAAAAGTACGTAAATATTTCAATAGACACAAACAATAAATTTGATAAAATTTGACATAAATTTGTGTTAAAACTATTAGCAAATTAGGGGAAAAAAGAGTTTCTTAAGGAGTTAAAATATCTGTTAAAATTATTTATTATTCAAAACAATTAGTAATCAGGGAAATGCAAATCAAGCAAAGAAAAGACACCTTTTTATATTCACTGGTTTGTCATTGCATCATAAAGTTGGACATTCACATATCCTGTGACTCGGCAATTACCAAACTAAGTATATAACCAAGGTACATTTTTACATCTGAAGCTTGGGAGATATGTACCAGAATATTCAAAAATATGCTATAAATAATATCATAGGAAAAAAGGAGGAAATAATCCAAATGCCCCATAGCTAGACAATGGTTGAAGAAACTAGGATGCTAATACAATAGTATAAATTAAAGATCTTCAGTGCTGTTTACTAATGCATGAATCTGAAAAGCATGATAAATGAGAATAGGTCACCTAAAATTAAAAGCTTAATGTCAAGTTACTCATATAGCTAAAAGAACCAAAATTAAATATATACTTATTTACCTGAATTTATTTATGAAAGATACACAACAAAGAGAAAAATATCTGAAAAGGAAAGCAAGAAAATAATAATGAAAGATTGAGGGACATGGTTAAATGGGGTGAGGGAGTCAGGAACATGGGAGCAGGGAGGATCACATGACTAGAGGAAAATTATTTTCAAGGTCTTAGCCTCTGAAGAGGGTGGTGGTTTCATAGAACATATCGCTTTACTATGAAGAAGGAGAAAAGGAAGGAAGGGGAGAGAGGAAGGATAAATTCATTAATTAATTCTAAAAGGCCACATGTGTGCCGATAATAAATATATATCATACTTCTTTGATTATGATTACCCTAATTCTTTTTCTTGAGTGTGGTAAAAATATGTACACTTATATTCAAGTATTTAAGAAACTTCTCTTGAGTAGTTGACGTGCTTGCAAAGAAATGTTGAAATATTTGCAAATTTTCAAAGGAACAGAGCACATTTTACTCCTTCTTTGAGTGAATATTTAGTGATAGTCTACTATAAGCCAGGCACCATGCTAGATACTGAGGACAATGCTGTGAATAGTGTAAACATGGTCTTTGCAACATTATGAAAATGTTCCCATGGTTTCCATGTTTTTTCCCCTCCCCCATTCCTTTTAAAATATATTACAGTTGAGACTTGGGGTATTCTAGTTACCCAGGGTGATGGGACAAAGAAATATGCATCTCATGAGCTTAGAAAAATCCTGTAAATAATGTAGCACTGTTTTAATATTTCCCTCCCAAATTTGAATAAATAGTTTTAGGAATGGAATGTAATCACTTTTATAATAGAAATTAATTTTTTAAATGTGATTCACCTTCCACCAGATTTGGTAGACTACATCTATGTTCTAGTGAAATTTGAACCTTGGGACATTTTATATCAAACTCTTCTTAGTGAATAACTGCTAAAATTCATAAGTGCTTTTGTCTAATGAAATATTATTTTTACATTCAAGTGGACTGTAGTGTATAATAACCAAAAATAGTATCATACTGTTGACTCTCTTTTGTATTTTATACATATTGATTGCTATTTATTTTTAAATACATTTGTATCTCATTTGAGAAATGCTGTTCTTCGTGTGTGTGTGAAAATTATTTGTGTGTGTGTGGGTGTGTGTGTGCGTGTGCGCGTGTGTTTATGTTTAATGCAAGCAAATCAATAGCCCAATTTCTTTCTTTTCCCAGGACTATGTTGCAAAAAATAATCAACATACTGTGGTCAATGCTACCGTAGGATTTATCAGTGTCTAAGGTCTGGGATGTCTTACTTGCTTTCCTTACACAAATTTCAGAACTTTGCACTATTTTCAGGTACACATTAATGTGTTCAACATATAAAGAACTTCAATAAAATGACATACAACTAAAAGAGAAATGTAATCTCAGATTTCCTGCATGCTAATGATAAGAAATTTCTCCCCTCAGTCACCTACAGGAAGATAGTTAGAACCCTTTTCACCTTTTTTGCTGAAAAAACAGCTGTTCAATGACTGTTCAGCTTAGATTCGAACATTTTACATTTTTTTTATTTAAAGATTAACAGGAAACAGATTCTTCATTTGACTCTTCATGATCTTTCATGAGGAAATAACTGTGTTAATCTCAGATGCTGTCAAAAGTCTTGGCATCTGATTTTTAGTCAGGTCCTGGCATTTTGTTTATATTACATTAATCTAAAAACCACTTAGACTGATTAGCACAGGGCTTTTGACGTGCTATGTGGTGAACAGTTACTTTTTTTTCATTGATTCATAATTGTTTTAAAAGGAACTTATTTGGATGATACATGTTACAATTGTAAAAAAAAAAATTGGAAATATACTGATTTGTATGGTAAGAGACATAGATTTATGTAGATATCTTGGTTTTCTTATGTAGCCAACTCTAAGTATTTTTGTAAAGAAAATCTCTCCTAACAGCTATTTACATTGCCTGGGGCTACCCAACTAATCAGCAAGAATGTTTGTTAAGTGACATTCATAGTATTAGCAACTGTCTTAAGGCCTCTAGTATTTTCCTATTGTCCTTTTATCTTGTGTCTAATTTATTTTACATTTTGTTTATAGTCTTTCTCTTTAAATACAGAAACATAGAAAATTAGTTCCAGTAATGGAAGAGCCTTTGCCCATGTTGTTACCCTTTTCCAGTGATAGCTATCTGAATAACCATGTTTTCAAATTTCTTGATATTTTGTTAAATAAATGAATAAGTGAGATTGCCAGCGTGGCATGATAATATATCAACATATTATTATTATTTTTTTAAATGTTTTATTTATTTTTGAGACAGAGAGACAGAGCATGAACGGGGGAGGGTCAGAGAGAGGGAGACACAGAATCTGAAACAGGCTCCAGGCTCTGAGCTGTCAGCACAGAGCCCGACGCGGGGCTCGAACTCACGGACCACGAGATCATGACCTGAGCCGAAGTCGGCCGCCCAACCGACTGAGCCACCCAGGTGCCCCAATCAACATATTAAATTGTACCATCTTGCTGGTATTGTCCTACTGATATCTATCTAGCTATATCTACCTATACGCATGACATGTCTATAGGTAGATGATAGATACATAGATACACAAATAGGTTCATAGATAGATATGTCATATTGATTGTCAAGGTTTTCAAAAAGACTTAATTTTTTTAAACTTTGGTCTCTTCAGTATAAAAAGGATGTTTTGTGTTGTGGAGGCTATATTTTAATATAACATAGTAACACTTCAAACCAGGCATTTGTTTTAAGAATATATTGGCTGACTCAATGAGTTTGGTGATAAACCTAGAAGAGGTACCTTTGCCCTGCCCAAGGAAATATAAAAAATGGTTTTTGGGGAACGCCTGGGTGGCCCAGTTGGTTGAACATCCAGCTTCCGCTCAGGTCATGATCTCGCAGTTCCTGAGTTCCAGCCCCAAATCAGGCCCTCTGCTGTCAGCACAGAGCCCCCTTCGGATCCACTCTCCCTCTCTCTCTGCCCCTCCCTGGCTTGTGCTCTCTCTCCTTTTCTCAGAAAGAAACATTTTTAAAAAGGGGTGTTTTGGATGTGGGCAACAAGGGTAGATTCTGCAGGTGCAGAGAACACTGTGACCTGGACCCTGTGGCAGGAAGTCCAGCAGATCTCTGCAAGTTGAACACTAATAGCAGTTGCTCTTTAGCAGCTTGGCATGGTGGACCCGGAGCTGCCCTTCTCAAGTGACCACACATCCTTGGAATAAAATTCTAGTGACTACTGTTGATGGACTGCAGACCCAAAGCTTTCTATGTTCTAGGCATCTCATAAAGCACCATATCCTCAGACTTGTATAACCTTAAGAAGGAGGAAGGACCATTCCACTTGATGAAGTACTTCCCCATCATCTCTTGTGAGGTAATGCTGAGTCAACATTTATCAACTTTAGAATCTATACTGTAATGTAAAACTTCTTAAATCTTAAATGCTGTTCAGCATATTCTCACTATTACACAAAAATCTGCCTGACATCCTGGCGTCGGAGCAAGATTAGGAAGACCATATTTGAGCTGTCATCATATAGCAGCGATGATCTATATTGTAACAGCTGAATCATAGGCTTGATTTATCATTTTCATGCACATTCATCAAGAAGGATCACAAAGCCTGCCTCAGCATCCATTAGTGTCTATTTTACTTCTAAAAATCATTATTTTTTTCTACGGAACAACTCTGATCAAATTCTTCCTATAATTAAGAAATGTGAAGGGAAAGGATACTTACATACAAAGACACGTAGTAAAATAAGGAAAACTTTATAATATTTAGAAATTATCCATTCTTAGATCAGAAATATTAAGCATCTGTATATATATATATATATATATATATATATATATATATATATATATTTAAGTTTCATATTTATTAAAGAAAACAAAGAATTATATAAGATACCATAAGTGAAAATAGTTTAGGAAGAACAGTTTGAAAACAGGTCATTGTATGCCATGTTCCTACTCTAAATAGTCAGCTCTCCATTCATTCATTCAACTGTTGGTCATCGAGTATCTGTTTAATAGTCACTTTCTCCCTCAGTTGAATACTTACTTAATGTCTCATAGTAGAGAAATTCAAGATTCATTTATTTGACAGCAAACTGCTTGAAATAAGAAAAAAGAAGAAAATACAGAGATTCTGTCCTCTTGTGGCTTATTTTTAACAGCTTATACTGATAGTGGCCATTTACCTTCTATCTTGCTTTATTCACATCACATTTGGATTGTAGCCACAGAATTGCTTCCTGGTGATGACTGAGCCAAACGATGGGAAAAACCAGGAGAGTCTGGAACACCATGGTGTTGTAGGTCAGAAATAAGTGAGCTTTTCTGGCTGCAGAATGGCCTCTGGGATTTGGGGAGCAATATAGAGATTATCATGCTTCCTTTTAGCACCTGGCTTTGGGGAAGGGAATTGGCATCTTGACAAAGGCTATGAGAGCCCACGGCACAGGAAGAGCTATTTGAAAACTAGCACAGAAAGTGCCCTGTCAACGAGGACAGTAATGGTGGAAGAGATGGTGTTGGCAGAAGTTGAGAAGGAAACAAAACCGGCTTTGTTCTGGCTTCTGACTTAGGAGGCCACCTGAAAGAGGCAGCCCCAATACATAGCCCAGGACTGGCAGAAAAATTAACTTTCCTATAAAGTGCTAGGCAGGTGTAGCCACAATGACCTCCTTGAAGGTGGTGCAGTGGCTAGACTGTGTCATGGCAGGAACATATAACATGGACAGTATGGAAGTTGACGCTAGTAATGCATGTAGTGAAATTCTCCCTCTGGGACCTCCTAGAGACAAAAATAAGAATGTGGGAACTAGATTCCAACAGAAAGGCAGCAATTAACAATGTCATTACTAATTTTAAGTTGCCCACAGTCCCCTTCCTCAGCCTGGACTTTAAAAAAGATTGTGTCACTGGGGTGCCTGGGTGGCTCAGTCAGTTAAGCGTCGACTTCAGCTCAGGTCATGATCTCATGGCTCATGAATTCAAGCACCACTTTGGGCTCTGTGCTGACAGCTCAGAGGTTGGAGCCTGCTTCAGATTCTGTCTCCAGCTCTCTGTGCCCCTCCCCTACTCGCATGTTCTGTGTGTGTGTGTGTGTGTGTCTGCCTCAAAAATAAATATTAAGAAAAACAATAAATAAAAATAAAAATAAAAAAGATTCTGTTATGAATGAGAACAACCTGGGCTCCTCTCTTTGAGACCTTAAACACTGCTCATCATTGTCAAGACCACGGTGGCTTTGGAGCTGATGCTACGACCTTTAAAATCTGATTTTCTAGCCTCAGTGTACAGGTATTTGAGCCACATTCCTCAAGAGCAACCTCCACTTCCTCACGTCCAATCCTTACAGACTTTTATCAGATCCAGCAAATGTGAGGAGTTGTAGCTTAACAATCCTCATGATTTCAAGTGAAGTCATCTTTTATCCCATTATTTCTGCCAAGGCCTCTGGTCAACCTGATCTTCACAGTCATATTTGAGAAGGCACAATATCACATTCTACACTGTGATATTTAATGAAGGAAGGGCAGTTCTCAGAGGGTGTCAGTATGCATGGAATTTGCCCAAAAACAATTCACGTTTTTCTTTTTAAAACCACTGACGTTCAGATGGAGTATCATCTGCCCTTCAGGTAAAAGTAGACATACATTTTTGCAGAACTATCTGGAAGCAACTTTTCCCAAGTGTTCCAAAGCAGCACTTTCATAAATAGGATAAATTGCCTCTTGCCTTCCTTCTTTCCTAGTTTTGAACATTTAAAGTTTCTGTATACTCTAGTCAAAGAGGAATCCTACAAGTGCCTCAGTGGTACGACTAGGACTTGCTATCTACTAGCTCCTTCTGTTAGTCATTCTCTAACACATGGGCTCTGTTCTTGTTCTTCCCATTTTCAGTGAAAAATCTTGGAATGATATCATTCGTTACCAGTATTCTTTCTATTTCTTCCCTTTATTTCTGGGCCTATACTACTTCATAAGGCCCATAGTTCATAAGAGCAGATTTTCATTTTCACTTGGCTTGAAAATAACTGAATGCTTTAGGGCCTTGTTCAGCATTGGCTTTGGAATGTCAATTCTTATTTACTGAGAAAAAGGAAGAGGACAGGGCACAGCGTTTTATCCCCAGTTCTCTATCATCCTTTTGGATTCCTGATAATCCTCCTTCCCCCACTGCCTGGGCTTTTATTCTCATGCACCCTGGAGGGAGGCATAGCAGTAACTCACAGCCAGAGGGAGGCCTTGACTATTGTAAAGGCCAGTGCTTTAGTATACAGCTATATTATGGGAATCAAACAGTCCATTATATCCAAAATTTCTGTGTTCTATTTTCCTCTGATCTGTTTGTTCTGTGTTCTAAACAACTCCTTGGGATATAGTCTTTACTCCGGTTGAGCATTGTGTAATATACCAAAACCAACACAGGATTTCTTGAAGATGTGTAGTTTGGCTGTCTGTTTTTTAAATCACTTTCCCAGCTTACAGTTGCCTATTTCAGTTCACCAGACAGCAGGTGTTTAGATTCTCTGCTGCCTTTTAGTCTCAGCACATGTTCTGCCCAGCTGAGTCGTTTTTCAGCAGGCACTCCTAAGCATTAGTCAGATCTTTCCTGGGTCAGCTATCAAATAACAAAGTCAACCATGAACTCCCAGAGCCTTCTGTCACCCAGGCCACAATGTGATATCTCTGAGGACTCCTTTGTTACATGTCAAGTAAGAGAAAAACAAGAGATGCACATTGAAACCTCTACTCCATATTAATCCACCCTATAGATACTTGATGTTTCTCTTTGTCAGTTACTGAACAAAGTGAATATTAATGGAAATGATGTTGAAACTGTATTTTTCATGTGGCTAATCAAACAGTCACCTCTCAGCAGGAAAATTCAAAACGAATATGGCTGTGTGAGAAAAGACAGGAAGGGAAGAAAAAACAATATAACAAGGAAAATGTTAAATTGTAGTTGATAGAAATTGTATCAAAATGCAACCCACATAGAAATATTAACTTTTTAAGAGTTATTCTCGTGACAATTAACCATCAATAGAGATATCCATAGGCACGATTTTCCTGTGTGGATAACTCAGATGTGTGTTAGTATTAGAAAAAGAGAGCAGTGGGAATTAAGAAGAGGATAGGGAGGTAAAATGGGTAACATAAAAGAAGAAATATTTCTCAAGTTCAGCCTTAGGAGAAATAAAATTGAATCAAAACAAGAAAGCTGAGGCAAAATCTCCAGGGCTTCAACATTTTCTCCTCGTCTGTTAGCAAAAGAACTAATATGAGTGGTAACATATTTTGCAGGATTAGGATTTCTACTCAGAATTTTGGTGTATCAGTTGATTATACCTAGAATTATTTTAAAATTTTTAAATGTTTTTATTTATTTTTGAGACAGAGAGAGAGAGAGAGAGAGAGAGAGAGAGAGAGAGAGAGAGAGCGAGCACATGAGCAGGGGAGGGGCAGACAGAGAGGGAGACACAGAATCCGAATCAGGTTCCAGGCTCCGAGCTGTCAGCACAGAGCCCGACACGGGGCTCAAACTCACGGAGTGTGAGATCATGACCTGAGCTGAAGTCGACCACTCAACCAACTGAGCCACCCAGGTTCCCCTACCTAGAATTATTTTAAAAGATTTCAGTCAAGCGTAAAGGGCATTGTGGAGGGTGTTACATTCAATCTAAATGTAAGGAGAAATGTATTTCTCTAAATGTATTTCATCTAAATGTAGGGAGAAATATACAACTCAAATTATCAATACATTTTTCTTAAAAACATTAAATGAAGAATTATTATTCTTCTGGCATCTCACTCTCAATTTTCCCTATCCCACAAAATACCATGATGTCTTATGATTAATTTAAAGCATAACTTGCAATGAATTTGTGTGTGTGTGTGTGTGTATATATATATATAGATATATGTGTGTGTGTATACATATATATATATTTATATATATATTTATGTGTATATATATATATACATATATATTTTTATTTTCTAAACCTAATATAACTGCATATAAACATTATATAAATTGGGTTTTTATATAACTGCATATAAACATTATATAAATTGGGTTTTTATATTTGGGTATTTATATTATATAATTGGGTTTTATATTTGGCTATTTTAAAAATTGGATTTTTTAGTTTTCATGTTATAAATTACTTAGAATCTTATGGTGTACTAGAAATACCAATAGACTTGGTATTTGGAAACTTTGGTTCATTTTATTATGTGATGTCATGAAATTCTGTGTTGAAGTATCAATTTCCTTTTTAATAAAATGAAGTTAATGAATTTTATTTCCCTCCTCTAGCTTTCCTTTCTTTGTGTTTTTGAGAGTCAATGTTGGGGTGCCTGGGTGGCTCAGTGAGTTAAGTGCCTTAATCTTGATTTCGGCTCAGGTCATGATCTCACAGTTCATGAGTTTAAGTCCCATGTGGGTCTCTGTGCTGTCAGTTTAACCTGCTTGAGATTCTGTCTCCCTCTTTCTCTGCCCCTCCCTCCCCCCCAGATAAATAAATAAAGTTAAAAAGAAAGAGTCAAAGTCAACACAATTTTTCTTAATCCCAGATACCACCACAGGCAGTCAACAAGGAATGCTATTCTTTCCACCTAAGGTGTTTGGAAGAAACCATTGAATCCAATGAAACATACAAGATTTAGCTGTTACTTCACTGATGCATGAATTTAAAGTTCCTAGCAGAGACCAGACATTTTATTATATTCATAGCTATGCTTCTAAACCCACTTATTTGACTAACAGTTGCAAAGTAACTTTTAGTATTTCACAGGTGCATCTGCCTCAAGGACATCTCCTGTCCAAACTGCCAGATGGTCAAACATCAGAGGCCTCTCTGTACCTGTAAAATGACTATACATTTACAAACACTCTATTTATTATGCAGGTAATTTTTACACTTTTGATTTATTTATGGTGGTGTTTATTTGGTACCTGAATACTGTGCATACATATTTTATATTGTTGATGTGACTTAACAGGTACTGTCATTCCATATAGTTTAGAAAATACAATAATCAAGTTGAAAAGTTTGGTTTTTATCCTTTGCATCAAAGTTTTCAAGTGAATATTTCATTTCATGACTTATTTGGTTGAAATCATTAAAATTCAGTAAGTTTATATTGTATTTAAGAGGATATTGTAAGTCAGAAGTCCAGACAATAAGGTCCAGGAGGTGTATATCCTCATGTATAGGATGCTTGTCTTCTTGATTATTGAAGTCATTATAGATCTATCTTAGACAATAGGATACATAAAGGACTATTGTGTCTCCCAGGTAAAACAATGTAGACAAAACATTTTTCTTTTAGTTTATATATTTAGAGAGAAATACAGTACAAGTGGGGAGGGGAAGAGAGATAGAAAGAGAGAGAGAGAGAGAGAGAGAGAGAGAATGAATGAGAGAATATCCCAAGCAGACTCCATACTGTTAGAGTGGATCCTGATGCTGGGCTTGAAGTCACAAACCATGAGATCATGACCTGAGCTGAAGTTAAGAGCCAGACGCTTAATCAACTGAGCCACCCAGGTGCACCAAGTCATATCCATTTCTAAGGTCCCTGAAGAGGTCAAACCAATTTTGGCATGACTTTTAGGTGTTTCTATTCACTCTTTTGGTAGGCTGAGGATTTGGATCAAAACCAATTCAAGGATAGATAGAAAATAGACTGACAAAAATATTTACAACATATATAACCCAATGTAAAAATATTTACAACATATATATATATATATATATATATATGTTACAACATATATAACATATATAACCTAATATCTTAGTCAAAAAATAACTGGCAAATAAAAAACAAAAATAAATATGTTTAAAACCAGTATGTTGGAAAATATACTAAAGCATTCATGATATCCAGTATTGTATTAAGTTCTACTCCACATTGTGGGGTTAACATACCTTAAAATGTACCAGAAGAGTAGGACTTGGGAAGGGAGTGAGGTAGGAAAATAATATTCATGTTACATAATGGACCCATGTTAATCTTCAAAGAGGATTTGTGGATTTTGTGAATGGAGAAGTAATTATGATGATACGGTTAGTGGTGTTGGGATGTTAATTATAATCTAGAGAGTCAGGAATTCTTCACTCAAAAATCCCTAACTTAGGCCTTGGATGGAAAATCTTTTGTTCCACTCAACACCTTACCATTGGTCTATAAGACTTACTCACTGGCACACACATTGTCTAGGAAGGAGAGCTTGTTGAAAATGTTTCACAAAGTATTTGGTTACATATAAATGGTGGAGAACATACCTTAGGAGAAATATCGAGGTTAATCAATTTAGTAAGCTTGATTTATCCCTGAAAGAATTCAGTTGACTCATTCTTTATAAGTCTGGAAGGATGTTCAAAGTAAAAACTCTTCATGAAAAAAATCCCTCATTCTCTTAAACTCAAATCTGTGAGCTATTACCAGGAACTCCTAATTGATCTTACCTGTGCTGAGGGAAAGTACCGATTTTTCATGATTCATGCCCTTTATGTTTGAAGTTGATGCTTATTAGGATGTTGTTATTGAATGTGAGTGAGCATAACTAAAAAAAGCTGATGTAATTAGTAGTCTTTACAAGAAAGCCTTCACATAATGATCTTTTTTTTGCGGGTATTTGTAATCATTATTTACCATGCTGCACCTTAAACTCATAGTTATATTTCTCAAAACATGAAAAAAAAAATCAAAATGACTCATTTCATTTAAAATTTTGCTTGAAAAAGTATTTTCTATTACTGTCTCTTCAGGGCATTAATTGAGGGTTTTTTGTTTTCAATGTGTCTATAAAAGTTTTATACACCAACTCTTCTCATTGACCTACTTCACCTAATCATTCAGTCTCCAAGGTCTCCAGGAGTCCAGCATATTTCCTAACTTGTACAGCCCTGAAAATTTGCATGATGCCATCATCCCTAAACGATCTCTGACACACAGGGCTGAATCTTACTCTTGATCCTATAATACAGGATCAGTTAAACTTGGTAATTTAAACATCATTTAAACTTGCTGAAAGTGTTGTGAAGTACACAAATTTTTCATTTCATAGATAAATCACTTAAACTGGATAGCATTCATTCCTTTGCTCCATCATTTACTAAATAAACAGTATAACTTCTAAATGCCAGGCATGATTATAAGTACCCAGAAACAGACACAAACAAACGGACCAAGTTCTTTGTCTTTTATTAAATGTTTATTTTTTGAGAGAGAGAGAGTGTGTGTGAGTAGGGGAGGAGCACAGAGAGAGGGAGATACAGAACCTGAAGCAGGCTTCAGGCTCTGAGCTGTCAGCACAGAGCCTGATGTGGGGCTCGAACCCATGAACCGTGAGATCATGACCTGAGCCAAAGCTGGATGCTTAATTGACTGAGGCACCCAGGAGCCCCTCCAAGCTCTGTTTCTAATAGAACTTACAATCTAGTTGTGGAATTCTAAGAACAATGTAATGAGTAGGTGAACATTTAAAAAAAAAAAATTAAGTGCTGCATTGAAAATAAAATAATTTGATGTGAGTCTTTACACCGACTTTGTAAGAGCATGTCATTATTCCCGTTTCAGAGAAGATGAAAATGAAACCTAAAGATAATGAGCAAGTGATTCAAAGGAAGTAAATAATCAGTGGTAGAGCCTCAATGTGAATTCATGCATCTTACTGAAGTTTATCTTTATTTATAGTATGCCATATTGCATGCTGCTCACCATCTTTATTCTTAAAAATTCACTTTGGTGTAAAACTTAATGCCACAAACATCTTCCACATCATCATCCTAATCTCAAAATACTTGCTTTTGTTATATGTTGTTAGGTGAGCCTTGAAGAATAATATTGTGCTTTATTTTCAGGGACTAAAATGTAGATAATTAAGAATTTTTAATCATCATAATAATTGGTTACTATAATGGCATCTTCTAATATATGACAGATCAGTGTCTACTAAATGTTCCACATTCACTCTCACCTTCAACCCTCACAGCAGCTCTAAATTACAAGTAGTTTATTATTCTCATTGAATATTAGAGGAAGCTATGTCTGAGGAAGGTCCTATAAATTGTCTTCTTTCTGTTCCTTGGATGATCCAAACTCTTTCCTACCTTTGAGCTTTCGAACTTACCATCTTCTTTGCCTGGAAATTTCCTTTCTCCTCTTCCCTTATCCCTTCCAAATCTTCATCTGGTTCTCTCCTTCAAACCAGTTCAGTCTTACATACCATCACATAAGTCTTTTTACGTAGTAAATAGACCATTACTGTACCTATAGGTATACTCTACTTCTTTCTTCTATAATTCTAATTTTTAAAGCAGTTTTTCACTAAATTGCTATTATTTACATGTTTTGCTTATGTGCCCCAAAGAGCAGTCACTATCTGTCCTGCTTACCAAAATCTACACAGTGTTTCAAGCAATGCCTGGCTTTTTTTAGATTATATATATATATATATATATAATCTAAAAAAAGATTATATATATATATAATCTAAAAAAAGCCAGGCATTGCTTGAAACACTGTATATATATATATATATAAACTAGTTATGATTATAAGATCTTAATCACTTACAGTTTAGCACATGCTTTAATATTCACTCAGTAAATAGAAATATAAATGGTATTGGCATAAGAAAACTAGGGAAAGGATAGAGATGTTAGTTACTCTGATAAGAATTTAATCAATACCTTTGTAAGGAAAGATCAGAAATTAACACTGAATCCTCACTATACTGTATCTGTATGTGATACATATTAGCAGTGAAATTATTACTGCATCTGTGTTACATATTAGCAGTGAAAATTATCTATTTGCATATATACATGCATTCTGGCAATTAGCTTTACATTCTGGGACAATTTTTTGCCTTCAGGAATTTGTCAATTTTCAGACTAAGCATAGGGGCAGGGTAGAGAAAGAAAGGATGGAAGGAAGGAGAAAAGGAAGGAAGGTAGAAGGGAGGAAGAGAGAGGCACCCTAGAACTTCAGTAGTCTCCATTAGATGATAGATAGATAGATAGATAGATAGATAGATAGATAGATAGATAGATAGATAGACAGATAGACCTACATGTATATGCATACTTCTATCTATATCTATATATCTATATCTGTATTTTTGTTTTGTTTTCTCTGTGATCAGTAATTATATCTGTACCTCACTTTCATGGGTGGATTTGCATTGGATTTTTAGTGATCTGTAGTTGATTTCATCTACTTTTACATGAAATGCTAAAAGGGTTTGCAGAAGTATCTGCCATGACATCTGTCAATAACCATCTGTGTTTGTTTTCACTGGAGATCTAAGAGAAACTGTGCAGGTTATTTGGGAAACAGAAGACAGATCAGGCAGATCACATTTTAAAGATTTCTTACAGGAGAGTATTAAAGGTGGTGAACCCCATAATTGGGAAAGTAAAGAAGAAAAAATTGGTGTAGAGTAACAGTAAGGTGGGCTGAACTTCCTAGAAATATTTTCTTTAACTTGGTTTGCACTCTCTTCTGCTTAATCTCTATCACTTTGATCCTTATTTTCTTCCAGACATGTCTTCAAATTTCTGAATCACTGATGGCATATTTTCCCATTGCTAGCACTGTTATAATTTTATTCTTTATTTGTATATGTTTTGTGTCATTTCAACAAAATTTTAAGGGGAATAGAAAATAAATATATTTATTCAGTCTATCTCATTTAATTTGCCATCAAATGATGGTTACTAGTACAGAGAACAGTGATGGAAATCAGATAGCATGTCACTCAAAAACTGCCTGTATTTGTGTGTAATCACAAGGATTTTTTAACGATGGGCTAGATGGAAGAATGTTTCCCCCTGGGGTGTGAGGAGAACAGTAGCCAGAAATGGGAATCCCTCACGGTTTTCCAGTGCGTTCATGGAAAGCATCATTCACACTGATCCAGCCGATACGTCCTTTTAAATGTAGTAAATTCATTATGTTTGCCAAGGAACTGACAAGCTACAAGGCACAAATTAAAAAAAAAAAAAAGCTTCTATCTATCTAGATATTTCTGTATTTATAGAATTCACATACATGTATTTTATTTTTTTTAATTTTTTTAACGTTTATTTTTGAGACAGAGAGAGACAGAGCATGAAATGGGGGAGGGTCAGAGAGAGGGAGACACAGAATCTGAAACAGGATCCAGGCTCCGAGCTGTCAGTACAGAGCCCGATCCGGGGCTCGAACTCACGGACTGTGAGATCATGACCTGAGCCGAAGTCGGCCACTTAACCGACTGAGCCACCCAGGCGCCCCACATACATGTATTTTAAAAAATATCTGTATGTGATAGGGCACCTGAGGGAGAGGGGGAAAGAGAGAGAGAGAGAGAGAGAGAGAGAGAGAGAGAGAGAGAGAGAGAATGAGAATGAGAGAGAGAATCTTAAGCAGGCTCCACCCACACTGCAGAGCCTGACAGCAGGGCGCAATCCCACCACCCTGAGATCATTACCTGGGCTGAAAGCAAGAGTCTGATGCTCCACCCACAGAGCCACCCAGTTGCCCTGCCCATTCCACCATCTCTCTATTTCTAAGGGATCTTTTCATTACCACATAGCTTTCACAAACCAACCAACCAACAAAACAATATAGCCTTCACCAGAGCACGTGTGTGCACCTGCAGGGCCTCTGCTTCTATATATTTTTTGGCCTGTCTTAGTGAGTTAATCTTATCTGGGGCACTTTCATTTTCATGTCTACAAAAATACCTTTCTTGTCCCCCTTTTCCCTCTTTCTTCACTTTTTACAGCTTATCTTAATCTTTTTTTTCTGCATTTCCCTCTTGGACCCAAGTCTCATTTCTCTTCTATCAATGACTTCCTTCTGCAAATAAACATCCTCAGGTTCTGTGTAACCACCAAAATAACTTTTTTTTTTATATTTTCTAATCTGTTGCCTCTTCAAGTTTCTGTCTTGAGCATTTCACCAACATCTTAAAATTTTTCATAAGTTTAAAACTCAAATGATTTATCTCTTATCCATCTTGCCCTTTTCAATCTGAATTATGACTGTACCATTGAAGCCACTGAATCCACTTTCTTGGAAATAACCAAAGACAGGAAAATTGATCCCAAACTTTCTTTCCCCCTCAGTATTCATTCCCACAAACCATTTGCAGAAGTTTGTTCATTAACAAAAGAATCTTTCTTGAAATCTTTACTCTCTTTTTGTCTTCCAATGATGCCAATATTCTGATTCCCTTAATTCTCTCATTTCAATTTACCTGTCCTCCTCGATGTGTTGTATTCCTGCTTCCATAAAAGAAGAATGAGTTACCCATATTCATCCTCACTAACTGCATTGTTTTCTTAACTATTTTCAGCTCTTCCAACATTCCCCTGTTATTTCTATTATTTAAATATCCTCGTATCCATTTACCCTTTTTTAAGTGCAATTCTTCTGCTTTAATCACCTATGAGAAAATACTATACTTCTGTTTGCCAAAATATGTTCTCTAGACACATACTACAGAAAATGTGCTGGAAAACTTTTCTATAGCCCAGCATTCACTCTCCTCTTACATGATATATATGACAATGTTAGGGGCATGTAGAAATCGTGCAGAAGAAATCTCTTAATTCAGATCAGATATTCTAACAGTTGTTTCGCTAGAGTTCAGCCCTCTACTTCCTTTTTCTTCCCTTATAAAAATCTACTGGGGGTACCTGCGTGGCTCGGTAAGTTAAGCCTCTGACTCTTGGTTTCCACTCAAGTGAGGATCTCACATCTCACAGTTGTGAGATGGACCCCTTTGTCAGGCTTGAGCTGAGTGTGAAACTTGCTTGGAATTCTGTCTCTCCCTCTCTCTCTCTCTGCCCCTCCCCCTGCTCGCTCACTAGTGCTCTCCCTCTCTGTTTCTGTCTCTCTCTCTCTGTTTCACAATAAATAAATAAACTTAAAAAATTCCTACTAATCACTACTAGAAGTATGGCTTCCTAGAAAACGAACTGCAGACTGGTATTTCACATGAAGTCCCAAATTTAGCAAGTTAGCAAGCAAATTTAGCAATATGGACATGCCTAGTAGTGGCTCCATGAAGCTCCAGGTAGCCTAATTTCAAAATAATGGAGTTATCTTGCTTTTCTCTGCTCCCAATAGTCTACATCTAATCACTCAGCAAAATTGGTTAATTCTATTTTAAAAATGCTTCATACAGTTGGCGCTCTTCCCATTTTAACAGATATTAGCTTATGTTGCAGACTCCCTATACCTCTCAGGCAAAATTTCAAGACATTTCTATTTAGGTTTCTCATTTTCCTAAAATTAAAGTATGATGTTGTAATTTTCCCACTTAAATTCTTCACTACTAAAATTATTTCAATAGAATAATAGGCATCTCTCATTCTGACATTTAAACTACATATTCCAATGCATGAACCTAATCACTCAAGTGAGATGGAATTCATTCTTTGTGGAAGTGTTATATTAGGTTGCTATTTAAGACACTTCAGACCATAAAATATTTTGGTTATCCTCATTAGTGAATTCGTTTATTCAGGAAAACTTGGGGTGTTCAGTATATGCCTGGCCTCATGAGACTTTGCGTGGACACACAAAGAAAAACAAGTTAGCATTGGGCCATTGTGTTTATGTGTGTGTTTTCACCACATCACACTGGCTCTCTGATTACTCTGGGGGGAGCAGGGAGGACATTTACTCAGTGAAGGCTACCAAAGAATTGAGAAAAGTTAACATCTGATATAACAGGATTCCTTCCATTAAATAAAATATAGCATATGTAGGTGACTATGATTATAAGCTGCATAAGACTTCAATTAAGATGTTTACACAGGACATGTATGTTATGTTCACTGCTCCTGGTCTAAAGAATGATTTCCCCATTCCCACTAATGTATGTACAAATTCATTGCCTGGTCTCCATTGTTCAACTTCCTTAACTCTCCTAGATTGGTGTTTCGTGACCTGTTTATAACACAGGTTTAGGCATCATGAGCTGAAGTCACACAGCACAGAATCAAGCTCTGACACTTGCAATTATTAGTTTTACTTTAAGTAAAATAAAATTTCAATCATTTTCTCATCTCAGAAATGGTGAAAAACATTTTTACTCTAAGAATTGTGAAAATTAGTTTAATGTGCCTGGCATATAACTGCTCAAAAAATGTTACCAATTGTTAGTAATTCATTATCAGAACTCATGCTTTTATCTCTCAAAGAGATATTGATTTTGTTTTGTTAACTTGAGTATTTAGGCTGTAGTTCTGTTAGTCTACAAATTCCTTTAAGGCAGTGGAATAGTTTTCTGTTAGTGCTGTAACAAATCACCACAATTTTTTTTTGTCTAGAACAACATAAATTTATTATTTATCAAATAACATACATCTTATTAAATTAATATAACAGTTCTGAAAGTCAGAAGTTCAAAATTGGCCTTACCACAGTAAAATCACAATGTTTTCAGGGCTAAATTCCTTATGGAGGTTCTGAGGAAGCTGCCTTTTCTGGCTTCTTTATAAAGGCCACTTACATTCCTCATTACCCTTTCCTTTATCTTCACGCCAGTAGAAGAATAGTTCAAATTTTTCTTTCTGAACTTGACGTCCTTCTCCTGTTTATAAGGCTCCTTGTGATATTATGTTGGAACCAAGTGGATAATCTGACATAATTCTATCTCAAAATCCTTAAATTAACCATTATCTGCAAAGTTCCTTTTACTGTGTAAATATTCACTGGTTTCAGGGATTAGGAAGTAGACCTCTTTGGGGGCCATTATTCTGTCCACCACAGGCAGGGTATATAGATTTCATCTTATCTTAGTTTAGTTTCTATAGTGTTTAGTGTACCTTGTCTTCAGGTAAGGGGTACAATAAATGTCTGTTGAATAAATGAATCTGTAATGGCAGAATAAATAAGTAATAATAGAAAATCTTAAAAATACTTGAATTTCCTACTCTATGTTTGAATACTACTTAATTATTTAAACCAGAACTTCCTGCACTCCCCTAGAGTAGCAACTAACTCATGGAAAATTTAGGTTTATCTATTTATTAAAAAAAAGCCTACCTACCTGTTATCAATCAGCTTGATATAGAGCTCCAACAAGATGTGTACTTTCAGGACAAACTTCCATCATTTGCTAACTTAACTCTCATCCATTAATGTATTTGCTTTCAATGGTAAGAATGTTTTGGATGAGTGACATATGTCAGGTATGTTTCTTTGAGGATGGTGAATGCTGAACTTTGTATCATGAGCTGTGGTACTGATTAGAATGTTTCAAGTTGTGACCTTAACTTGAACAACATTTTACTTTGTGGAATGTCAGAAGATTTTATGTGTTTCCTAAAAAAAGATGCTTTTATTTAAATTCATGAAGGCTTAATAGAAATAGAATATGTTTGGTAAATTTATCAGTATAGATGTGGTTACTTATATAGATTGTACTGTTCATTTTATGTCAAAACCCTGCATTAAGCTACAGTGATAGAGCTTTGTATTTAAATGTTTTTATTTACAAACTGCTCAGAACTGTTATTCAATATTAAGTTTTTACCAAAGCTCAGTGGAATTTAGCTCATCCATTTAAATTTTAATCATGGCAAAGCAGTACATAGATAATGAATTATTGCTTCAAAATAGAACCATGAAATGACATGAAAAATGTTCATATCTTGATTGAAATATGAGCATTTACAAGGTTATGTTTAATTCACTTCATGTCTGCAGCATCAATAGTTTTCAGTGCTACGATTCTATGTTTATTTGCATTGCAGACTCTCATACTGAAGGTTGTTGGCTCAATCAGTTCACACTGCTGCAGGCAGAAAATTCTGTATATGACATTCTTGTCCTCTATGTTTACAGATAAGTTTCAAATTAAAAAAAATTATAACCAGCTACATTTATTTGTTTAAAAAAATTCCCCAAATAATGGTATTGATTTTTATATTATCTAACAGATTTGAACTAAAGAGATATCTTCAATGAAAATTTTAGCAACATTCAAATCAATCTATAGGATGCTCTATTTGGAAGGTAGACATTTTGGAAAAAATCAAATTTCTGATCACAATTTAAAAATACTGAGAGATTTAGGTACCACAGCAAGTTTTGTTTTGTTTTGTTTAATGTTTCTTTAGTCAATGCCTACCCAAAAGAGAAATGTAAGTGCTAAGAATATTGTTAAGCAGACCCAGGGGCTAATTCTCACTTAAATTCTCAAAACAAAAGGGAAAAAATGTCTATTGAAAAACTTTGGAAGGTACCCTAAGGTAAGAGACATTCTAGGGAGACTGACAAGAGGAAAAAATGCCTGTAAATCTAACAACAACAACACAAAAAATATTTTATTCAGTTCAGATGGAACTCAATTGAGACACCAAAACTACAGGTTTTTTTTTCCCACATAGTCCCAGTTTATAGCTGTTGCCTCATGTAATTATTTTTTAAATTATTTTTTATTTTTAAAAAAATTTTAGAGAGCTCACGTGCACATGCAAATGGGGGTAAAGGGCCAGAGGGAGAGAGAGAGAATCTTAAGCAGACTCCACACTGAGAGTGAAGCCCAACTTAGGGCTTGATCCAATGATCCTGGGATCAGGACCTGAGCTGAAATCAAGAGTCAGACACTCAACCAACTGAGACACACCCCCTCAAGTAACTATTAATAGCCCCTCCTATTACTCTCCAAAGTGTCCCAGTTAGGATGATAAATTACATGATCACATAAAACTAATAAGCTTAATGCTTTAGATTCTAAAGGTCCTTTCACTATTGAGAAGAAATTACTCCCTAAACTAAAAAGATTACTGGAATTTGAGCAACTTTTGCTATTCTATTGGAATAAAAGTCATGAAGTTTGAAGACTAATCTCTGAGAACTGATCTATTTGATGTGTATATTGCTTGTTCTAGTTTGTGACAGTTTCATTAAATTGATGTAATTTTCTTTGGCAGAAAAGTGATTGTATCTAATTTCAGAGCCAAATCTCTTGAGAACCCTAAGCTAACAATTGCGATATGAGAAGCTTATCAACTATTTAAATTTTATGTTAAGGATTTGTTGCACTTAATGGAAATTTTTTTCAAGATTTCAAAATTCTAGAGGAGAATGAAATAGGAGACATTTGCTTATAAATTACTATTCTGAGGGAACATTATAAACTCCAATACTAAAATGTTTGTATACCAGTGTTTGCTTACCATTAACGTTTCTGGCTTGATGTGCTTACTATCACTTTGTAATATGTAGAACATGTTATGAATTGGCCTATTGAATCAGTATTAATAAAAATCAAGTTAAAACACATGAATCCACTGTGTCTGTTTTGTATCTGCATTATATTTTAATACTGCTATGGACTTTGAGGAAAACAGTGATATAAGACATGATTTTAGCCCCTACAGAAATCATTGTGACATCAAAAATAATGATCATCATCATAATTGATAATAGTACCAAAGTTCTGGCAGGACAGAAATGGCACTCGAACGCCATCTGTCAACTGCCATCCTTGGATGACCATGTACTTTGCCTTTCCTTTTACAGATCTGCATCCTCTACTTCTGTGTCCTTCACTTTTTTATGTTGTACCTTTATCTCTGAAAAGATTTTATCGTATTTTCAATAAATGTGTATATATACATGTTATAAAAATAACATTTACTTAGTTCATAGTATGCAAGGCATTGTTCGATACACTTTTTGTGTATTAATTTTTATATGTATGAACAACAATCCCACATATCTTGTGGTAGACGTAGAGCTTCTCCCTAAGGAATGTGGTGGAGGCTGCCTCAGAACAAAGGAAGGCAACATGGTCTATCAACTCCTATACACGTATACATAGCTTGTAGATCTGAACGGCTATCTAACTTGGACTGTGTCCAATCAGACTATATGTGTCACCATATATGGGAGACAAAGAAGTAGAAATTGCATAAAAGGCTACACCCCATTATATTTGGGGCTCAGTTTTTCGGGTATGAACCCACTGAGCCAATGCTGGCAAGTGGAATAAAGTTGTTGCTTCCTGGAAGAAGATAGCCTCAGTGAACTGTCTCTCTGTGCGAGAATCCTGCTATAATACAATTTATAGATAAAGAACATTTTAAACATAGACATGGTAAAATTGTTGAAATTCACCCTATCAGTAATTATGTGGTATTAAAACACATTCACTCTGGCTACAGAGGTATTCTCTTTAACATAGTATATTGCCTCATGAGTTATATTTATGTATTACTACCCTAATACATACATTGTGCATATATATTTTATATTGCCAAAGATATAAATTTTAAAAGAAATAAGAATAAATATGTAATTTTGGCTTTTATGTCTTACATCTTCCCACTTTTATTTTTTTTAATGTTTTTATTTATTTTTGGGACAGAGAGAGACAGAGCATGAGCAGGGGAGGGGCAGAGAGAAGAGACACAGAATCTGAAGCAGGCTCCAGGCTCTAAGCTGTCAGCACAGAGCCCAATGAAGGGCTTGAACTCACGGAGTGTTAGATCATGACCTGAGCCGAAGTCTGACACTCAACCGACTGAGCCACCCACATCTTCCCACTTTTAAATTTCCTTTCTTTGAAGACTACAACCAGTTGATGCATGCCGACACACTTTTGTGTGGTCTTAGCCTGTCATTAAAAAAATATTGTGGTAGGACTGGCCTTTGTGGTTCTTATATGTTTGCAAAATGCCTTCCAGCAATAAGCATCAGGAAACTTTGAAAAAAAAATAATGTTTATTACTTACAAAACCTGGAAATCACATAGCACACCTGGGGCCACACAGCAGGTGTGGGGTAGAGAGATAGAGAGTGCAGAGGCAGGCCTGGGGTTCTGCTTTTATTGGGGTCAAAGGCGGAGGCCTAGAGTTTCATGGGCTCACTCTTTGGTAGATTTAAAACCTAAGCGTGGGGAATTTAAAGCACAGGAAGAGAAAAAAATAAGTGGCCCAAATGCTCAGTTATTGAAATCACCCAAGATCTTTAAAACAAAGGAGCTTCAGCAGGATGAAAAGGCCTGGCTCTTTGTCTAGAAAGGCTGGCAATGTGTTTATTCAAGATCGCCATCTTTGACTGTGGATGCCTCTAGCAATCAAAGCTGAAGTCAAGCACTTGCATTACAAAAAGAAAAAAAAGAAAAAAAAAAACTGCCAGGGTTTACAGTACACAATTGGTGGAATTCTATATTCCTTTAACATGTGGGGTGGAAAATTTTAACTTGGTGGCTTATGGAAGCTTATTTTAGGTTGGGTGGGAGTTTGCATTGGTGCATCTGTCTTTTGATTGCTGTTGCTGGGGTAAGAGTTTTTAATCTTAAATACACCATTCTGTTATTCAAGACTGACTATAGCTTTAAGGCTTTAAGGGCTTTGTCTATATAAGAGTTTCTCAACCTTGGCCCTATTGATTTTTAAGGCTGGATAATTCATTGATGTGGGGAGCTTTACTGTGTATTGTAACATACTTGGCCTCTAATCTCTAGATGCCATTAGTACCTTCCCTCCAGTTGTGACAACCAGAAATGTCTCCAGATACTAATGTGTCCCCTGGAAGGCAAAACTGCCCTCGACTGAGGACCTTGATTTACAGTTAATAGCTGCTTCTTGTAACTCTAAGGTGTATATGTGCTTAGACTTGATGGTGAAACTTAAAAGTAGAGATTAGGTGTGGTTTTGTTGCAATTTATCCTGCTGAGTATTTTTTGATCTTCTTGGACCCATGTTTTGGTGTCTGACATTAATTTGGGGGAAACTCAGTCACTGTTGGTTCACATATTTCTTCTGTTCCTCTCTCTTTTCCCCTTCCAGTTTTCCCAGTAAAACCATGTTTCATCTTTTGTAGTTATGCCATAGTTCTTGGATATGTTGTTCCATTTTTTTTTCAGTTTTTTTTCTTTGCTTTTCAGTTTTGAAAGTTTCTATTGACATTCTCAAGCTGAGAGATTCTTTCTTCAGCCACATCCGGTCTGCTAATGATTCTATCAAAGGCATTCATCATTTCCTTACAATGTTTTTGTTCATTTAACATTTATTTTTGATTCTTATCATTCCATCTCTGCTTACATCATCTATCTATTCTTGAATGTTGTCTGCTTTTCCCATTAGAGCCCTTTGCATGTTACTCATAGTTGTTTTAAATTTCTCTTTTGGTAATTCCAACTTCTGTGCCATATCTGAGTCCGACTCTGATGCTTACTCTGTGTCTTCAAACTGTGTTTCTTAGTTGGTTAGTATGCCTTGTAGGGTTTTTCGTTGAAATCCAGACATGATATACTAGGTAAAAGGTACTCTGGTAAATAGGACTTTGTTGTGGTGGTAAAATATGGAGCAAGGGAACTGTTTTATATTCCAATGTTCAGGTCTAATTTTTTTAGTGAGACTGTGCCCCTAAGTTGTGGACTGCACAATTGTTTCTAATGCCTCATTCCCAACTCCTGCCTTAGGTGGACAGGGTGGCTTGAAAGGGCTGGACGTGGGTATTGTCCTTTCCCCAGGTCAGTTAGGGTCACATAAATCCCAGTAGGTTAGGCTTTGGTAAAATACTTTCTCTTAAGGGCAGGCCTTGTTGAGAAACACAGAATGCAGGGCACCTGGGTGGCTCAGTTGGTTGAGCATCTGATTCTTGATCAGCTCAGGTTATGATTTCAAGGTGGGTGGGATCAAGCCCATATTGGGCTCTGTGCTGGGTGTAGATCCTCCTTGAGGCCCTCTCTCTCCCTCTCTCTCTTGGCCCCACCCACCCCCTGTCTCAAAATAAATACATAAACATGAAAAAAAAAATTAAAAAGAAAAACAGAATGTTCTGTCATCTTTTTATTTTTTCCTTCCCCCTGTTGGAAGACATAAGGGATTTTTTTGGGATATTCATTGTGTGATACTGATAGAACTCCAGTGATTAAAACTCACAAAGTGTTGAGGTCCCCTATGACTTGGCCCCACTGGAGTCTTTAACTCCCAGCATTGTCCACCCAGCCTCCAGCAATTCATCAATTACAGTTCAGATTTTTCTACCCCAGCACCAGTTCCTGTGGGAGTTCTGCTCTTTGGGTCTCCTCTCTTGTAAGTTTTGATTGCCTTTATCCATCTATCTGTCTCTTCAATTATCGGGACAGTGATTTGCCCTTTGACCTCACTTCTCTGACAGATCTAAGAAGAGTTATTGATTTTTTTCAGTTTGTTCAGATTTTTACTTGCCGTTAGGATGAACTGATGACTTCCAAGCCTCTTACATGCTGGACTGGAAACCAGAAGTCTGGGAACCATTTAACCAAGGGTAAACTTTATGACCTGAGCAAAGATGAGGCGAGACTTTGAAAATGGTCTGAGGTGAGTGGCAGGTGCTCACAAATGGCAGTAAGCAAGGCCTACCTGCTAATGTTGAAGTGGAATGACATTTGGAGTGTGTGTGTGTGTGTGTGTGTGTGTGTGTGTGTGTGTGTGCTGCAGTCTCAGCAGAGGTAAAACAAAGACAAGCATTGAAGCAGGGCTTCATGTTGCTACAGAGTATTAATGTGGCCCTAACTCCTAATTCTTGGTGCCAGGCATTCTTGGGCACTTTTCATAGCGCAGCTCAAATTCAATTCTACTTTCAGGTTAAAGGAGGAGACTGTGAAGAGGCTAGATATCTTTGGATTTATATGGTTTATCCATAGGCTATCAGACATCACTCTCTGTTCCTTGGGACCAAACTGGCTCTGGATTTTTTAATTACATAAGCTCTGACCAGTGCTTAGTTTTCTATGACTTAATTTGTGGGTTCACCCACAAAATATAGTAAAGTATAAAACAAATAATAGTGATAGTCGGTATATTAAAATAATAGGCCATTTTTATGACTTGAAGTAGAGAAGCAACTTAAGAAACTTATTGCAGACTAATAAAGTAGCATTAATGTTCTGGGTCTGAAGTACTTTGAATCTTGTCAGATTTGCTTCACAGTTGAAAAGAGAATGGATTGATTTGAGAAGAGTGGTTTAGTCTGATGATCAGGATAGAAGTAGTACAGGAATAAAAAAGAAAATCAAACAAGTCAGACGGATTGAATTGGAGGAAAATAGATATTCTTAAAGAAAAGGTTGAGATCTTAGGGAACAGGTTAAGGAATGAGTGGAAAATAAGATCTTGAAGGTCAGGCTAAATTGATAAGCACTGGCATATTACTGCTCTTAAAGAGGCCATTAAAATAAAGACATATTTTCAATGCAATTGATAAATAGTGCCTGATGCCCAAATAAATCCCATAGGAAAAAACAAAATATCCCAGAGCAGACAGAATTTATCCCCCGTAAAGGAATTGGGGTTCCAGACATCTTGAGAGACACCTCTGAAAGCTGTGGTTTGATGATCCATAATAAGAATCGGAGAACTACCCATTAAAGATTATTACAAACCTACTTAGAGGTTAAAAACTCTAGACATATTAGAGGCATGAAGGCCTGAAGATTAAAATATAGCAATTGTATGTGAAAATGATGGCATTACCTTAGTTTGGAAGAAATCAAACTAAGAGAAGACACAGGAAAGGTATCAGTGACAAATAAAGTCTATGTCTGGATTAGATGTTGAGCTGAAGAGAAAACACCTCATGGCTAGAATTATACAATTCAAGAAAGTAAAATAAACTACATTTATTGGATGTGTGTAGCATTGAATCATAGTAATTTCTGAAACTCAGAACGTCTCATTCCAGTGAAAGACCTGGGGATAGTGACAAAACAAAAAACAAAAACAAAAAACAAAAAACAGCTATCCAGATGCTGAAATGCCCTCTGAGATAAGTGACTGAAAAGGACTGAGGGTCTGTGCTCTAACTTTTCTCTGCCCACCATGATCTTTCCCCAGAAAACCCATGTGGTTCACTCTCCCAAGTTGCCTACCTCATGTCATGTCAAATGGTACTTTTTAAATAAGTCTTACCCTAACCACTCTATTTAAAACTTTCACCTGTAACTCCTCATCCAAATTCACTGTTGTCTTTATCTTGTATATATTTTTTCCGAATAGCACATGCAAAAATTTTATATAACTTATGTTTTTAATATATCATTAATTTTTTATTTTATGTCATAGTCTCTAGAATATAAGATTTATGAGAACACAGATATTTGATATGTTTTATTCACTAATGTATCCTAGGAATTTAGGAAAGTGTCTGTCACACAAGAGGCACTCAATAAATATTTGTTTAATGAATAAATATAGTACTTATGACACTTGGAAATAAATGAATACAATTTCAGGGGCTCTACAGGAACCACACAATTCCGAAGATGAAATTTCTAGGTCCTACCAGGCATCGATTACCCCCTTAAGGAAGAATTAACAATTCAGAGAATTGGGAGAATGGTTTTAAGATTTAAATTAAAACTTTGGAACTTGAATCATTAATTCACAAGGAGAAGAGGGTTTCATTTTGAAATTTTCATTTATTGTGTGTTTTTTTAAGTATTTGTTTATTGAGAGAGAAAGTGAAGGAGAGTGGGGAAGGGGCAGAGGAACAGAGAGACAGAGAGAGAGAGAACCCCAAGCAGACTCCACACCAGCACAAAGCCTGAACTCGGGTTCAATCCCATTACCCTGGGATCATGACCTGAGCCATAGATAGTTGGGCACTTAACCGGCTGTGCCACCCAAGTGCCGCTAATTTATTTTGTCTTTAACATGATTGCAAGGAGGTTTAATCTTTGAATTTGAATTTTTTCCTAAAATGTAATAGAGAATTTGTGTTAAATTTGAAGGTATTTCTATATTTTGGCATAGTTTTTATTGTTGAAATATATTTTTACATCTTATTAGGGAAGTATCTTGATGTGACTTGAATTCATTAAGTTTATTCTAATTGATATAGAATGTTGAATAATGTGGCTGGACTTAATTTGGTACGAAAATAGAACAAAAGGTAAATTTTTAACAGAGTATCAAGTGATCTTAGAGTCAGTTTAGTGAATGTATTGTTGTGATTCATTCCAGTACCTTTGGGGGACAAAATCCAAACTGAATACTGATGGTCTCAGGAGCATTTGCAGATATTAAGGGAAGTGGACTCATGAAAGGTAGATGTAGTACTACTCAGATAAACTGCTGATCACTTGGGTCAGGGAAAATGCCATACATTTCTTCAACCATAGGCTTCTTTGTTAAGCCTGTATCAAGGGAAAGCAAAGCAAAAACAAAAACAAAAGCAAAAACAAACAAACAAACAAACAAACAAAAAAACCAAGAAAGGATAGAGGAACCCTTCCTTCCCATGCCTGATAGTTTCTTCCTTTAAAGGGAGCCCTGGCCAATCTCCGCTTTTACTAACTCCTTCCTAGGGATTTTTAGTAAACTACCCTATTGGTAAATTTGAGAAGAATTAATCGGACATGCCTAGCTCAGCTCCTACCATTTTTCTTGGAAGCTAATCAAATCACAAAATCTTACCTCTTTGCTCCCTCTCAGTGGAGGACTTCGTGACTGCAGCATGACAATGACTTGTTGGGTAATTTTGCCTCATTTAGCTGGAAGTCCCATTTTGTGTTAAATGAAGCTACACCCTCCACATTAGTCTTCACTAATAACAAAGATTATATATTAGCGTGGACCTTTACTCTTTGTTGTTCAGACCTAGGTGAGGAAGAAGCTTGCTATTTATTGCCCTTCTCTTAATGAATACAAAAAATATTTCTTGCCTGTTACCTACTTGGATAACTTTCTCATTTTAAGATTTAAGGAGATGATTTCATCTTCTGGTTTGTCTTATATCATGTTCTCATAGAGCTAATGGGATCTTCCTTGTTTTGCCCTCTGGTACAGCCTTTTAACTCCAACTACTCCAACCACAGCCAGTTCAGTGGGCTGGTGTCTCTCACTAAGAGAACCAGTTGGCAGGTATGACAGAGGTTGCTTCAGTTCCTGCCATAATTATTTCATTGGCACTAAAAGTCCAAGTAAAACCTTTTCACTTAACAGTTGCACAATTGTATAAGGAAATTATATCTAAGATAAAAAACGTTTTAAAATTTTTACTTTCTAAAGTGATTTCAATGTACTCCATTAAGTATTTCTTCCTGAAATTTCTCACAATCCCTCAAAGAAAGACCCTTAAAAAGAATATCAATTCTTCTTAAAAGAAATGATACACCTTAAGAAGGTGTTTCTACACCTTAAAAAGAATATCAATTCCTGCAACTATTTTCTGAACCTCTTGAAATGCCCTATTTCCGTGTCTGTTATTCTGCAGTATTATCCATTCCTTGGCCTTCAGGTAATGCAGTTCATGCGGGATTTGTACTTCTCTGCTAGAGGTCACTTGAAAATATGTGGGAAGACTTTGGTTGTCAAAATGACTAGGAAATAGTACTACTATTTTTGGTGAACTGGAGGATGCTAATTATACCACAATAAGAACAATAAGATCCAAATGTCAAAAGCAACCCATTAATTAAAATTGAGAAGGTTGTTTCCAGTTTTGGCTTTTATGGACAGTGCTATGATGATCATTGCTGCACATGTCTTTTTCTGCCAACAGGTACAGTAGTGAAATAACCGGGATATAGGATATGCTTTGTAAGCTTCAGTAGACACTACCAAGTAATTTTCCCAAATGGTTGAATAAAATTGATACTTTCATGAGCAGTTTATGAGTGTTCAGTAGCTCTGTAACCTTTCCACTCAGTACTTCATTCTTTTTATATATTTTTTCTTAGGTTTAGATTTATTTATGAGTATATAGAGTTATTCTGGCTTTCATTTGATTTATCTGATGACTTAGTGTGGTGTAGAGCATTGCCATATGTTTTTGGGGATTTGCCCCAAATTCTTTTTTGGAATTCCAGTTAAAAATTCTTCTCCCACTTTATGTCCTGCCTTTTCATTCTTTCAATTGTATCATTTAATGAACCAAAATTTAACAATCTACGAGTTTATTTATTTTATTTCTTAGATAAAAATATTTATCATTTAACATTTTTAAAATAATTGACAGTACTTTCTGATTTTTCTTTTGACTTTCTCTTTGCCTTATGGGTTATTTGAAAGTGAGTCACTTAATTTCTGTATCTTTGGATAATTTTCATATATCTTTTTTTTAGTGATTGTTTTTAGTTTAATTCTGTTGTTATCAGAGAACGTATTTTGTTTTTTTAATTAAAATGTTTTATTTATTTTCCCCAGGTTTATTGAGGTATAATTAACCAATAAAATTGTATATATTGAAAGTGTACAACATGACCTAATATACATATACCTTGTGAAATGATTATCACAATCAGGTTAATTAACACACCCATCTCCCTACATCGTTACATTTATGTGTGTGTATGTGTGATGATAATGCTTCAAATACTTCCTTAGCAATTTTTAATTATCTAACACAGCATTATTAACTATAGTCACCATGCTCTACACTATCCCATAACTTAATCATCTTATGTCTGGAAGTTTGTACCCTTTGACCAGCATCTCCCCATTTTCCCCATTCCTTCCTCCTGATAACCACTATTCTACTTTCTGTTTCTATGTGTTTGATTTGATTTTTTTTTTTTTTTAGTTCCCCATGTAAGTGGTATCAGACAGTATTTGTCTTTGTCTGGCTTAGCATAATGTCGTCTAGGTTTATCTATGCTGTTGTGAATAGAATGATTTTCTTCCTTCTCACAACTGAATAATATTCTATTACATGTATATACTCCATCTTTTTTTTTTTTGATAAAGTTTATTTATTTTGAGAGATTGAGGACATGTGTGTGAACAGGGATGGGGCAAAGAGACAGAGGAAGAGAGAGAATCCCAAGCAGGCTCTGTGCTATCAGCAGGAACCCTAACATGGGGTTCAATCCAACAAACCATGAGATCATGACCTGAGCCAAAATCAAGTCAGGTGCTTAACCAACTGAACCATCAAGGTGACCCATATATACTACATCTTCTTTATCTGTTATCTGGCGTTGGGTACTTAGGATGTTTCTATATCTTGGCTGTTGTGAATAATGCTGCAATAAACACAGGAGTGCAGATACCTTTTTAAAATACTGATTTTGTTTCATTCAACTATATACACAGAAGTGGGATTACTGGAACATATGGTAGTTCCGTGTTTAATCTTTTGAGGAACCCCCATAGTTTACCATGGCCATACCCATTTTCATCCCTACCAACAGTTTCTAGGGGTTCCTTTTCTTCACATTACCTACAACAGTTGTCATCTCTTGTCTTTTGATAAGTGCCATCCTAACAGCTGTAAAATGATATCTAATTGTGCTTTTGATTTGCACATCCCTGTGGATTAATGATGGTGAGCAACTTTTCATAGACTTGTTGGCTATTTATATGCCTTCTTTGGGAAACTATATTCAGTCCTTGGCTGATATTTTTAATCAAAATAAGTGGGGTATTTTTGTTGTTTTGTTTTGTTTTGCTATTAAACTGTATGTGTTCCTTATATATTTTGATATTAATTGCCTATCGGGGTTCAAATATTTTCTCCTATTCTATAGGTTGCCTTTTCATTTTGTTGATTTTTCCCTTTGTTGTGCAGAAGCTTTTTAGTTTGCTCTAGATCTACTTGTTTATTTTGCCTGTGTTTGTTTACCTGTGCTTTTGGCGTCATATCCAAAATATCTTTGCCAAGACAGACTTATGTGAATTTATTTTCCCGTAGGGATTTTGTGGTTTTAGGTCTTATGTTTACATGTTCAATACATTTTGAGTTATGTTTAGTGACTGGTGTAGAATAGGGGTCTGATTTCTTTTTTCTTTTCTTTTCTTTTCCTTTCTTTCTTTCTTTTTTTTTTTTTTGCATGTAAATATCCAGTTTTCCCAACACCATTCATAGAAGAGATTGTCCTCTCCATACTGTGTAATCTTGATATGCTTCTCAAAGATTAGTTGACCATATATGTATGGGTTTCTTTCTGATCTCTTATTCTGTCCCACTGGTCTTGTGTCTGGGTTTGTTTTTTTGTTGTTGTTTTGTTTTGTTTTGTTTTGTATTGTTTTGCCAGTACCTACTGTTTTGATTGTTCTGTACTATACCTTGAAATCAGGAAGTGTGATGCTTCTAGTTTTCTTCTTTATCAAGATTGATTTGGCTTTCAATCAATCAAAATTGATTTGGGATCTCTTGTGGTTCCATACAAATTTAGAGATGTTGTTTCTATTTCTTTGAAAAATGCTATAAGGATTTTGATTTGGATTACATTGAATCTGTGGATAACCTGTTGTAGTATTGACATTTTAACAATATTAATTCTTCCAATTCATTAACACAGGGTATCTTTTCATTTATTTATGAATTCTTCAGATTTTTTTTGGTCAATATCTTATAGTTTACACTCCTTAGTTTAGTTTATACTTCTTTATAGTTTCAACTCCTTAGTTAAATTTATTTCTAAGTATTTTCTTATTTTGATGCAGTTGTAAATGGGATTATTTCTTAATTTCTCTTTGTGATAGTTCTTTGCAATGGCATAGAAATGAAACTGACTTTTGTATATTGATTTTCTGTTCTGCAGCTTTACTAAATATGTTTATTAATTCTAGCAGGCTTTGGTGGAATCTTTATGGTTTTCTATTTATGAGATCATGCCATATGGAAATAGACAATTTTATTAGTTTTTCCTTTCCAGTTTGAATAGTTTTCGTTTCTGTATCTTGCCTAATTTCTCTGACTAGGCCCTCCAATATTATGTTGAAATAGAAATAGTGAGAGTGTGCATCTTATTCTTCTTATCTTAGCAAAAACAATTAATTTCAGCTTTTCCCCATTGAGTATGATATTAGCTGTGGGTTGGATATAGATGGCTTTTATTATTTGACATAAATTATTTCTATATTTATGTTTGTTGAGAGTTTTTATCATGAAAGTAGGCTTAATTTTGTCAAATGCTTTTTATGCATCTGTTATGATGATTATATGATTTTTATCCATCATTCTATTAATGTGATGTGTCACATTTACTGATTTATGTATGTTGAACTTGCATTTCAGGTATAAATCCCACAGGGTCATGATGTATGATCTTACAATGTGGATTGAACTCTGTATCCTAGTATTTTGTAGAGAGTTTTTGCATCTATTTTCATCAAAGATACTGGCCTGTAATTTTCTTTTCTTGTTGTATCCATTTTTTCAGCTTTGGTATCAGGATAATACTGACCTTGTAAAGTGAGTTTGGAAGTGCTCCCTTCTCTTAATATTTTGGGAGACCTTGAGAAGGATTAACAATTATTCTTTAAATATTTGGTAGAATTTACCAGAAAGACCATGTAGTCCTGGATTTTTGTTGTTGTTGTTGTTGTTGAGAGATTTTTGATTACTGATTCAATCTCCTATGTACTATTGAATTATTCATTACATTTATTGTATTATTCAACTCCAAAATTTCTGTTTGATTCTGTTTTTATGATTTTATCTCTGTGTTAAATTTCTCATTTTGTTTGTGTATTGTTTTCCTATTTGGTTGAATGGTCTTTCTGTGTGTGTGTGTGTGTGTGTGTGTGTGTGTGTGTGTGTGTGTGTTTAGTAACTCACTGTTTCCTGAAAACAATTATTTTGAACTCTTAATCAGACAAATCATAGATCTTTATTTCCTTGTGGTCAGTTACTGGAAAGTTATTGTGTTCTTTTGGTGCTGTCATGTTTTCGTGATGTTTTGTGTTTCTTGAAGTCATGTGCTGTTGTCTTTACAGTTACTGAAGTAGCAACTTCCTCCAGTCTTTACGAAGTGGCTTCTGGAAGGAAATGTTTTTACCCCGTCAATCCTGATAGAGGTTCTGCAGCTTTCTCAATCTGCTTTATGGAAATGTCTGTTCCACACTTGTTCTCACCTGGGGAGAGAGAATAATTCTTAAGCTTGTATGTCTTCTCTTGATCCTACAAAGCCAGTCTGAGTGATTACAGCCTCCTGTTTGTTTTCACTAAGGTGTTGAATGTTCAACTTCATGTGCTTTTTCCCAGTCCTACATAGTTAGGCTAGCTTTCTGGCCATGCCCACTAGCTATCTATAAGACTTGTACCTCCTATTCACAGGGCACCCTCAAGGAGGGGGATATGTGGGTGAGGTGCCTGCACCAATGGGCTTAGGTGGGTCCACAGGTGAGGCATATCCAGCATCCTCTGGTGGAGTCCATGAAGTGGTTTGTGGGATACACAACCCTTTTGATGAGTTCCAAGCCCTAGTCTCTCACTGTCCCTTATTTCTGCATAGTATTCTGGATAGGGTGAGAAAGAAATGGAGCAGCATCTCACAGAGCTGGGAAAGAAGCTCACTTTCCCCTATAGGAGACATTATGGGTCAAGTGGGTCTCTTGTGGTACTAAGCTGTGCTGCTTTGAGTGAGGATGTTGTTGGTAAAGTGAAATTTTCTCTTACCCCCCTCAGTGCATTCAATCTCAGATTTTCTTGCTTTAATAGTGTGCTGGTATTCTCTACTTGACTTCCCTATCTCCACAGAAGTGCTCTTATCAGTGGATGATTATCAAAATTGGTGTTGTTATTCATCACCTTCCCTTTACCTGAGGCCTTGTTAATACTCCAGCAAATACATACCATATAGCATAATAGCTTCAATTGCTGTTATTACTTCTCACTCTTCTGTAACACAATCCTTTCTTTCTTTAGGAGAGAGACTGGTGAATTATATCAAGCTATACAGAGACTTGAACCCTTACATTCTTTATGTCTATAAGGCTGAAAATAATTTCTGTCATCACCCTCTGAAAGCAATGTGTGTATATGTGTGGGAAGGAGTGTCATATTTATACTTACTATCAAGTTCAGATGTGGGCATATGTGCAAATTTAGAGAAATCATTCAGTAATTATATTAGAAACAAGCAAACCTTAAGCGATACATTTCTATTGACAAAAACATATAAAGAAAGCAAAAACAGAAAAACATTATATGAAATGTATTGACATAAGCATAAGAAAAAAATATCAAACTTTTTTTTTCTGAAGAGAATGATCATCAGATCAGGAGAGTATAGAACATTTTGATGTTTAAAAAGTAAAGTGCATGTAGGTAAGATTTTGGGAAAACAACTATTTAACACCTGTACCTGAGCCCTAGCTCTGTCCTATCTCCATCACATTATTAATTATATTACCATATGTTTATGGAATGCCTATTAATTCTGTATCATTTTATATTTATTCCCCTTATAATTATTTACAACCCTTTGAAGTATAATTCCTAGGATACTGATTGTTAAGCTTGAGGAAGAAAATTAACATAATGTAAATAACGTGAACCTATGAACCTAAGTTTCTGCTCCTAATTTCCTAGCTCTACCAATTATCACTGAAAATTGATGAATTGCAGTGATATAACTTTGTGGTTCTTGGTACAGTTGGGATATTTTGATGCATTATCTATTATATTTATCTCTTTAGAAGTTCTAGAGGGTTAGAAATGCTCAAAGAGATAATTTTCTTAAAAGTAAATGAGGTAAATGCCAGACCTATGGACAAGTGAGTTTGAGTAATGCCAAGAAAATTTTGATGAAAAAATGGTCAAACAGATGATTTACAGGCATTTAGAAAAGCAGTTAATGACTCATAAAAGCCAATGAGGATTTAAAAAATCATGCCATTCAATTAAAGATATATGTTGACAAATAGATGAGGATTCATCCCTTTGTTCCTACATTAAAATTTTTATTCATCAAACATTTATGGAGTGCTAGGTAGTCTCAAAAGACGAGGGATAAGCTTGTGAATGAAACAAAAAAGGCCTTTCCCTCTTGGTGAAAAATGAAAAAGGATAAAAAATGTAATTGCTTAATATAAATGTGTATTTATATCTATTTATATAACTATATATCTCTCTATATATGACTTTACCTATCTGAATCTATTATCTATCCATCTGTATATGATATATAATATTTGATATGCAGTGTCAAATAGTGATAAATGCTATCAAAAACCAAAAAAACAGTATAAAGAGATAAAACGTGAGGGAAGGAGCATGTTTTTTTGAAACAGATAATTAGGGAAGGCATCTATGGAGATATCACATTTCAGCAGAGCCTGCACAGTGTGAAGGAGAAAGTCATGTCCCTAACTAAGGGGAAAGTATTTTATCTAAGAAAATCAGTGGTGCAAAATTTCTAAAGAAAAACAATGTTTTGCCAGAATGGTAGGCGGTAACTAGAGATCAGATCATGTAGGGATTTATAGAAAAGACATTGATGCATTAGGATCAGGGCTGTATCTTAAGCAGATTTGAAAGATTATTTTGATCTTGTACAGGGAACAGTCAGGAGGAGGACAATGGAGCAGAAAGACCAGGTAAGAAATGGTAAAGATACAGAGTAAAACAAAAAAATTTGGCATAGTTCTTGGCAATTCTTTTTTATATTTTTGAGAAATTAATGGAGAATTCTGAACTTTATGATAACATAGTTAGCTAAATAACTTCTTAGTCAGAATCCCAAGATAATGTTGATTAATGACTTAATTGTCAACCTGGAAGGAACTGAGGCATAGGAATTGGTTTTTCATATTACCCTGTTGAACATCTTTATCTGTGATTGGGCACATGGAAAACATGCTAATGAAATTCACAGATGAACCTGAAGCTGGAAGTAAGACATTGAAACACATAGGCAGACTGCAAAATTACCATTACAGAATGGAAAATATAGTCACATTTTCCAGAGAAACTGTATTTTGCTTCAGAGAAGCAAACCTAAGACATCAGGCAGAAATTCCAAACGAAGCCAAGATCACCAACTGTGCAAACCCCCAAATCCCATAAAAAGTTTAAACAACAAGATAGAGATCAGACTACAGCTACAGCAGCAGAGAAAAACAAGAAAGACTGCCATCAATGTGTCAAAATCTTTCAGAAATTTCTGTCAGTAAAGGAGATTTCTGTTTCTGATTCTACAGAGAAACAAAACCACAGAAACCACAGTTCGAATCAATAGCAAAAATATATTGTTGATGCAGTACAAATATTTCAAGGGATATATAAACCAGACTTAATAGAAATAGTATTGAACCTTCTGGCATTCTCTAAAGTTATTAAGTGAGAATCTGTAGTATAAGTGAGTAGGCCAGTCAGTGTTAGCACTGAAAAATGAGGAACATGTTTGGGAGTTAATAACTTCCCTATAATCCTCTTCCTTTTTTTTTTTTTTAATTTTTTTTTCAACGTTTATTTATTTTTGGGACAGAGAGAGACAGAGCATGAACGGGGGAGGGGCAGAGAGAGAGGGAGACACAGAATCGGAAACAAGCTCCAGGCTCCGAGCCATCAGCCCAGAGCCTGACGCAGGGCTTGAACTCACGGACCGCGAGATCGTGACCTGGCTGAAGTCGGATGTTTAACCGACTGCGCCACCCAGGCGCCCCAATCCTCTTCCTTTTATATGCTCAACGAGATTAAATACAAAGAACAAACTTTGGAGAAAAAGAATTATCCATTCAAAAAAGATATGAAAAAATCAGAAAGAAAACTAAATCCATGAAAAACGTCACAAAAAAAATTAACACTCAATGACTCTAAATGAACAGAAGTCTTTAGAAACAAATGTGTATTTTAAACATGATTCCAGGGGCACCTTGGTGGCTCTTGATTTTGGCTCAGGTCATGATCTCACAGTTTGTGGGTTCAAGCTCATGTTGGGCTCTGTGCTGACAGCATGGAGTCTGCTTAGGATCCTATCTCTCCCTCTTTGTCCCTCCCTGGCGCGCGCTCTCTCTCTCTCTCTCTCTCTCTCTTTCTGTCTCTCTCTCCCTTGCAAAATAAATAAATAAACTTAAAAAAAAAACATGTTTCCAAAGAATATTGCTCCAAGAAAAAGAAATCAGGTAGAATTCTTGAAATAAAGACATTTTATTAAATTAACAAAAAGGAAACAATTAGTGAAATGGAACATAGAAAAGATATTCAAACACACAGTAGAAAAATACAAAGATTGGAAAGGTATGAGAAAAAAGTTTAAACACACGAAATATAGATCTAGACAGTCCAAACTTTACTTAATAAGAGAAGCAAAACATAATTGAGAGGATGGAAGAATATAAGTAATTAAAAGTAATACAAATAAAATCAAAGAATAAATGATGTGACCAATAAGAAAAGTAAACTGTTCTGTATACCCAGTTAGGAAGACAAGTTATGCTGCACTGAGGAACAATTTCCAAATATCACTGGTATGAAAGAACAATGGTTTATTTCTTGTTCATACTGTGTATCCAACTTGGCTCTGTGTATTGCTCTGGTCAGTTTCATCCTCACTCAGTGATCCTGGGTGATGGATTACCCATATTGTAAACCATTTCTTTGCTGGAGTTGGGAGAAACAAAGGTAACAAATTACACATAGCCTGTTAGGGGATATGAACAGGATATGAACATACTTGAGTGTAGTACATATTACTTCTGCTCATATTCCATGGCCCAAGCAATTCATGAGGCCAAAGTTTCACTTCAAAATACAAAAAACAACAACAGAAGATATTTAAAATAAATTAAAGAAGGTGATTATTACAGAGGCAAAGAAGGATCAAGCAACACATAACTGGTACCCAAGAAGCGGGTAACAATGCAAGTGGAAATAAGATAGTAGGTATAAATATATAAGAAAAGAAAATACCCTCAAAAGTTGACTTGAATTTATAGATTGTAAGAACTCAATTCATTACAGGAACATTTTATGTAAATAACTAGCACTAACAAATATCATATGAAGCCAGTGGGTAACTAGTCAGAAATGTCTATACTGTTGGAAAATCATGTTGGCTTCAAATATTCTCATGATAAAACAGAGCTTTGAGGAAAGGAAATTTACACCAGTAATTTTATATTCAGAACAATTTTCATCCAGCCATAGAGCAATGGGTGTCCTCCTGTCTACAAAACAATCTTTGAGCATTTATTGAGAAAACTACTGTAAAACTATCATATCTGGATAATTAATAAATCACTAAAAATAAAAATAATGGAGGAATTTGGAGAGCTACAACTTAAAAAATGGTGAGGAAGTTTGATTGAATAGAATCTTGAATCAGGGCAAACTTAATTTTTAAAATTACATTTAGGTAAGAGAAAGTACATGTTGCATATCTTAATTTAAAATGATAATTCAGCTGACAAAATCAAGTTACATGAATGGGAATAAAAGAGGGGATGAAGAATTTAAGTGTGATAAATGTCTCATTTTTTTAAGAAATGAGGGTCAATAGATACTCTCAATAATATAAATATGTTTAAAATATTTAAATTCTTTTCATATAATTTAGCATCATTTACACATCGTCATAGTATAAATTAATGTACATAAACATAGTCTATTTTTTCAGATAGCAAAATGTCTTCATATGAAAACACTTGGAATATGAAAGCTTATATAAGGATGCATCTATTCAGAATACATCTCAACAACAATATATAAAGCACTCATATTAACATGTTTTAATAACAGACAAAGCTTTATTCCCGGGAATTTGTAATTCAAGTTTGGTCCATTGTTCCTCTAAGTTTCCTGTAACCATTGCCTTCACAATTTCCAGTGAAATCTTACTAGAATGCAGCCTTCATACTTATAGTTAAGATATGCACGTAAGCTCCATATGTTTGTAACCAAATTTCAAGTCTGTTAAAAAGAAATCAATGGAAGGAGGAAGTTAGGCAAGGGCAGAGAAGGACACATCTCCTTTCTTTAAGGACACTTTTAAATTTAGCACAGAATTCTTCTTTCTATATTCACTTCCCTAGGACTTAGCTATCTATGCTCAGTTGCATTGCAGGGAAAAATACAATCTTCCTTCTGCACCTTAAAGAAACAATATGAAAAATATTTGACAAAAATAAGTTTGTTTGGTCTGAAAAAAAAAAGACATGGTGGACATGAAACTTATGCTAAAATACTCAATGTCTGACACATAGAAGAATGACAGCCAACTATTTTTGTGACTCTAGAGACCTAAACTGAGATCCATGTTTGTAAGATTTTGGGAGGAGGTAGCAGAATATACTCTAGAGAACATAAACAGCTGTACATTTCTCTGAAAATAGAAATGATATTCCCTGTGTTCTGTGAAAACATAAGACACTAGTGATGTTCAAGCCAAAACAATGTGGTGTTTCTTTACAGTTCATTTCAGATTTGAGCTCCCTATAATAAAATAGTGCTTGGGTTTAGCACTATTTTATTCTTTAACAATATTTTTATTGTGTAACAATATTTTTATATGTTAACAAAATTATTGTACTGGCAATATCACAATAATATTTTATTCTTTTACTCAAGTATAATTTACATACAGTGTTATATTAGTTTCTGGTGTACAATACAATGATTCAACAAGTCTATACATTACTCAGTACTCATCACCGTAAATGTTCATCACAGTAAGTGTACTCTTAATCCCCTTCATTTATTTCGCCCATAACTCCACCCACCTCCCCTCTGGCAACCATCAGTTTCTTCTCTACATTTAAGAGTCTGTTTTTTTGTTTGTCTGTTTTTTCTTTGTTCATTTTTTCTTTGTTCATTTGTTTTGTTTCTTAATGACACATATGAGTGAAGTCATATGGTTATTTGTCTTTCTCTAAGTTATTTCACTCAGCATTTATCCTCTAAATCCATCTATGTTGTTGCATAGGGAAAGATTTCATTCTTTTTTATGGCTAAGTAGTACTCCATTGTGCATACTCCAGCTTGCATTCCCAACAGTATAAAAGGGTTCCTTTCTCTCCACATCATTGTCAACACTTGTTATTTCTTGTATTTTTTATTTTGGCCATTCCCACAGGTGTGAGGTGATAAAAAATACTATTATATAGCAAATATATGATAATATTGTATAACAATATTACCACAGTAATATTTTGTTGGTGAGGTTTCAAGTAGCAAAATTAGGATTAAACATGTAGCAGGTATGAAATATCTCTATTTTTTTGTTATTATTCTTTGCTTTTTGAGATAAATAAATACAGCATTTTATTTCTTATGCTGTTGAAACTGTCATAATTTAATAAATAAAGGTGCCCCATATCAGTGTGTTTTTGTTAAATGAACATGCAAATATCACAGGAAAATAAAAAACGAATAACTAAAAGAGAGAAGCATATGAAGTAATTTTCCTTAATTAAGTTCAAATCCCATAAGAGAATGGATCTTAAATCCAAAAATACCACCAAACAAAGTTTATAAAGAACTATTTTTTAGACATATTTATTTATTAGGTAACTTTTACAGGTCTTCTACACACAATGCAAGAATATTACAAATTCACATATTAACTCATTAACTTTATCTTCAGACTCTTACTATATCCTGGTTTAGACAGCTCAATTTTTTTTATTGTTAACCACTGAGGTTAAGTTATAATAGTTAGAAGCACCTCACTCTTTTTCCAAGATGTAAACTTTTCAACCTGATTTTGTTTCCTTCAAGTGAAAACAGAATTTCTTTTGCCCAACTCTGAACTGGACAAGAAAAATTTCAGTGACTGGAGAGTTTCAAGGAGCAAATTTAATACTCAGTGCTTTAGTGAAAATTTAGGCATTTCAGACAGTGGACCCATTCTTTATGAATGAACTAAAATATATATAGAAGAAAAAAAACCTCATACCAAATTCTAATAAGGAAATATCTTTGATCTTGTATACTTTCTGAAATTCACCCATATTTTCTTCTTTAAAGGTATTCTCTAGATGTTCTATGTAAAGGGTTTCACATTAACAAAGATCTACAAGCCCATAGGTTCACAGAAAGAGGAGTTAGATGGCGTTTTTGAGGGCAAAATACATCCAAGACACTGTGCACTGTGCAGTACATATATCTGAAACAACATTTCTATTTAAACATACACTTCAAGTTCTTCTAAATATTTTTCCTTATTGTAATATTTTACAGATTTTCTTCTTTAATATCCTGCTGCCTTTATTGTTAAACTTTATAGTTTTTCCCCTTTAATTTCATATTACATTGGACTGCAAAAGGGATACAGGATAACGTGTGTGCATTAACTAAATTAATTTTGATGTGAACAATTACGTATATCAATTAAATTTAATCTTTATATTTTTGGAAAAGTGGGACTAATTCATTGGGTTTGTTAATGACTGTCAACTATTTCCCTTTAACACAATATTTTTATTATTGTTTATTAAATGTTAATATAGAACTAGCATAGACCACTACTTTCAATACCTATGCACTCATTCTAAAGAAGTAGAATACTTACCACACATGATCACCTGTAATAGAGACCACTGGTCCACCCTTCTTTGCATTGTGGAGGGGCTTTGCAAGTGCACTTCAGTCAAGGGGATGTAAATGGAGTAAATGGAGTAAATGGAGTAAATGGATGTAAATGGGAATCTCCTAAGGATAAACTAAGTAGCACCTTGATCCTGTTGCGTTTGATCCTCTTTGCATTTTCTTGCCTTGAGCACAGATGCTACTCTGGAACTTGAGAATGAGGTCCAGACTCTGAAAAAGGCTGAGTGAGTAGTGAGCTGAGTTCCTGAAGACATTTTCTTGCCATTATGCCAGTGTAATTTGGGTGTTTTTCTATTGCTTACAAGTAAATCTGTATCTAAATTATATATGTAGTATTCCCCTCACACAGTGCATTTAAAAAAAATTTTGAATGTTTATTTAGTTTTGAGAGAGACAGAGACAAAGCGCAAGTGGGAGAGGAGCAAAGATAGAGGGAGACACGGAATCCGAAGCAGGCTCCAGGCTCAGAGTTGTCAGCACAGAGCCTGACGAGGGGCTCGAACACACGAACTGCGAGATCATGGCCTGAGTCAAAGTTTGATGCTACACTGACTGAGCCACTCAGGCGCCCCAACACAGAGTGCATGTTTAAATTTGAACTATCCTTCCTTAATATAGATGTGCTTGCTTAGTCTAAAAAAGAGTGAGTCCTTATTTCATATACAGTCAATTTGTTATCAGCTAAGTCAATGGGAAAATTGGCATTGATATCAAGAAATTATGAGATTCACTATGTACTAGGAAACTAGTGTCAATTTCCAAGTATGAGGGATCTTTCTTTGTCTCTGAGATTCATACTGCAACCTTTTGCATTCTCTCTCTAAATGATTACCTAAGGTGACCTTATCCAGTGTGATAAACTTTAATAATATTGATGTGCTTATGGGCCTCAGAATGAACAGACCCAGCACCTACCTTTTCTCCTGAACTCAAACATATATATCTACTTTCCCACTTCATGTTGTATCCACTTGGATTTCTAATACTCGTTGCAAACATGGCATCAATAATAATAATAATAATAATAATAATAATAATAATGCAACTTCTACACCTGCATTCAACCTTCTGCTCAAGAATTATTTTTCTTTTTCCTTTTATCATTCTGTATCAAAACTATTGGTAAATTTTAATGACATTATATATACAAAACATTTAACAAATCTTCCCTTTCCACCACTACCACTTGAAGTAGATGGAAATAGATTAACAAATAAATCCATCCATTCAGATCTATTCCAGGATTAATAAAATAGCATTTTTTTTCTAACTCCCTTTTTCAAAATTCACCCTGTTTCAATTTATCCTCTATACATCAATTCATTCATTTCCCTTTTCTTCAACCAGAATGGTCTTTCTATAGACCCTTAGGTCCTGAAGACACCTTGTTTAAACCCTCAATGGATCCCCATTAACCATAGAATATAATCCAGCCTTCATATGATATTCTAAAATGTGTGACATTAACTGAAGCCCTACTCCCTGACTTCATTTCTGAAAATCGTCCAACACCCTCACTGTAGTCCATTCACATTTCTCTATTCTCCAGTTCTGCCACTACCCAATTTTCTTCCTCCTGACCTTTACATGATCTGCTTCCTCTTCCTCATCTATCTAAACCATTCATCCTTTCTCTCAGTTAGCATACGTTATTTTTATTATACATCACTAGTGATCAATCCCACTATATTTTGTTTGTTTTCGATTTACCTTCATCATAAGGTGAGTTTCATGAAAGAGTGATCGTTTCTTCTTGTGTCCACTTCCCCACAACCTGAAACAGTACTTGACACGCAGTGAGTCAAAGAATATTTAGAATGAAGGAAGGAATAAAGTACTTGGAAACTTACTGTCGTGAAGTCTCAACTCCTGTCTAAGGATGTTGCCTATATTCCACATTACTAGTTTTTCCTCAATAGTTATAAAATAGGCAATGAAAAAGGATTTCTAGATTTTCATTTTGCTCTTGATTGATGCACATGATTTTGTTTCTTTATGAAGAAAGTATTCTCAATTATCTATAGACACAATCATTGGATTGGTGCACTAGCCAATGACAGGGCTACTTTGTTAGACAAAAGGCAGAGCTAACTTTGCCCTGAGCTGTTGGGAGTAAGGATTAGAATGAAAATCCCAGTTTCTGGTGGCTGCAACTCCACCTACTACACCTGTCTAGTGTCCAGTAATTTCTTTTTAATTTTTATTTTTTTATTAATTTTTTAAATGTTTCTTTATTTTTGAGAGAGAGAGAGAGAGAGAGAGAGAGAGAGAGAGAGAGCACGAGCAGGGGAGGGGCAGAAAGAGAGGGAGACACAGAATCCGAAGCAGGCTCCAAGGCTCTGAGCTGTCAGCACAGAGCCTGATACGGGGCTCGAACTCACAAACTGTGAGTTCATGACTTGAGCTGAAGTCAGATGCCTAACCGACTGAGCCAGCCAGGTGCCCCATTGTGTCCAATCATTTCTGATGCAATCCAGACCCAGTGATTATCTTTGTTTTTCACTTCTTAAGGTAACTGGCAGTTATCAATAAACTACTACTTTGTAGAGGTAAGAAGATTCTAGATTCAAATCTTGGCTTGCTGTTCTCTAATATGCTTTTCTGAGGTTAATCCATTTCAGAAAACTTAGCATTAATCATAATTTTAAACTGTCTTTAATGACATTCATCTAGTTGGTGAAAAAGTGACACCAGCATAATAAAAATAAAACTGATACAATTTGCTAATATTTATTGAATATAGAGTAACTGCCCAACAATGAACTCAAACATTATACATATTATACACATTCTATTCTTTGAAGTGATTACTATTCTTATTATCATTCTGCAATTGAAAAAAGTGAGACCTGAGGATTTAGGACTCAAACTCACTCAAATGCACACAGTTGATTTCAAATGCCTCACTTAAACCCACTGTATTATGGAGGAACATTATTTCACTCAGGAAAAAAAAAATACCTAGATCCTTTGGGTTCCATGAGGTAGAAAAATGATAGGTCTCTCTTTTTTTTTAAATTTAGGCTATCAAAATTAGGGAATTTCTCATAGCTTATTCTTATGAAGAAGGCTGCCAGTATAGACATGAAAATTTTTAAAGTTTTGAAACACTAGTAACACACTATACCATACTATGAAAAGGTTTAATTAGAGAAGATATCTATTTTATTTTAAGATGAAGATATACCTCTGTCAAACTTTATATTGCTGCTATTTGGTCTGTTTTAGGGCTGACCCATTGTACTTTAAGTACTGAATGGCAGGATCTAATTGGGAAAACTTATCTGGTACTTAACATAGTGAAATACAAGAATTCACAGTAAGCAGGAATAGCCTCTTTTTTTTAATAGTCTATTGAAAAGTAGGAGAAAATCCACGTTAGCTTATTGAGAGATAATTTTAGCTTCTTAGATCTAATTTCATTTTTCCAGTGATACAGCTTTTCATGAAACAGATGTAAATTAATGTTAAAGGTCCCATTTAAATGGGTAATTTTTTTTTTACTTTATTTTTTTTTATTTACATCCAAGGTAGTTAGCATATAGTGCAACAATGATTTCAGGAGTAGATTCCTTAATGCCCCTTAACCATTTAGCGCATCCCTCCTGCCACAACCCCTCTAGTAACTCTCTGTTTGTTCTCCATATTTAAGAGTCTCTTATGTTTTGTCCCCCTCCTTGTTTATATATATATATATGTGTGTGTGTGTGTGTGTGTGTATGTATATATACATATATATATATATATAAACACACATACATATATATACACATATATATACATATATATATATATATATATATATATATATATATATACACACACATATATGTACATATACACACATATATACCACATCTTCTTTATCCATTCATTCATCGATAGATATTTGGGCTCTTTCCATACTTTGGCTATTGTTGATAGTGCTGCTGTAAACATTGGGGTGCATGTGTCCTTTCAAAACAGGATACTTGTATCCCTTGGATAAATACCTAGTAGTGCAATTGCTGGGTTATAGGATAGTTCTATTTTTAATATTTTGAGGAACCTCCATACTGGTTTCCAGAGTGGCTGCACCAGTTTGCATTCCCCAGCAGTGCAAAAAAGACCCTCTTTGCATCCTTGCCAACATCTGTTGTTGCCTGAGTTTTAAAAATTTTTTTTAATGTTCATTTATTTCTGAGAGAGAGAGACAGAGTACGAGTGGGAGAGGGGCAGAGAGAGAGAGAAGGAGACACAGAATCTGAAACAGGCTCCAGGCTCTGAGCTGTCAGCACAGAGCCTGACGCAGGGCTCTAACTCACGAACTGCAATATCATGACCTGAACTGAAGTCAGATGCTTAATCCACTAAGCCACCCAGGTGCCCCCTGACTTAATATTAGCCATTCTGATAGGTGTGAGGTAGTATCTCGTTGTGATTTTGATTTGTATTTCCCTGATGATGAATGATGTTGAGCAGTTTTTCATGTGTTGGTTGGCCATCTGGATGTCCTCTTTGGAGAAGTGTCTATTCATGTCTTTTGCCCATTTCTTCACTGGATTATTTGTTTTTTGGGTGTTGAGTTTGAGAAGTTCTTTATAGATTTTGGATACTAACCCTTTATCTGATATGTCGTTCACAAATATCTTCTCCCATTTCGTGGGTTGCCTTTTAGTTTTCCTGATTGTGTCCTTCACTATGAAGAAGCTTTTTATTTTGATGAGTTTATTTTTGCTTTTGTTTCCCTTGCCTCCAGAGACTTGTTGACTAAGAAGTTGCTGTGGCCAAGATCAAAGAGGTTTTTGCCTGCTTTCTCGAGGATTTTGATGGCTTCCATTTAGGTTTTTCATCCATTTTAACTTTATTTTTGTGTATGGTGTAATAAAGTGGTCCAGGTTCATTTTTCTGTATGACGCTGTCCAGTTTTCCCAGCACCATTTGCTGAAGAGACTGTCTTTATTCCATTGGATATTCTTTCTTGCTTTGTCAAAGATTAGCTGGCCATACATTTGTGGGTCCATTTCTGGGTTTTCTATTCTGTTCCATTGATCTGAATGTCTGTTTTTGTACCAGTACTATACTGTCTTGATGATTACAACTTTGTAATGCAGCTGAAAGTCCAGGATTGTGATGCCTCCTGCTTTGGTTTTCTTTTTCAAGATTGCTTTGGCTATTCAGGGGTGTTTTCCGGTTCCATACAAATTTTAGGATTCTTTGTTCTAGCTCTGTGAAGAATGTTGGTGTTATTTTGATAGGGATTGCATTGAATATGTAGATTGCTTTGGGTAGTATCGACATTTTAACAATATTTGTTCTTCTTATCCAGAAGCATGGAATATTTTTCCATTTTGGGGGGCTTTTTTCAGTTTCTTTCATAAGCTTTCTATAGTTTTCAGTGTATAGATTTTTCACCTCTTTGGTTAGATTTATTCCTAGGTATTTTATGGTTTTTGGTGCAATTGTAAATGGGATCGATTCCTTGATTTCTCTTTCTGTTGCTTCATTGTTAGTGTATAAGAATGCAACCAATTTCTGTGCATTGATTTATATCCTGCAACTTTGCTGAATTCATGGATCAGTTCTTGCAGTTTTTTTGTTGCAGTCTTTTGGATTTTCCATATAGAGTATCGTGTCATCTGCAAAGAGTGAAAGTTTGACCTCTTCCTGGTTGATTTGGATGCCTTTTATTTCTTTGTGTTGTCTCATTGCTGAGGCTAAGACGTCCAATACTATGTTGAATAACATTGGCGAGAGTGGACATCCCTGTCGTGTTCCTGACCTTAGGGGGTAAATGGGTAATTATTAACAACATCATTCAAATTGATTGTCACTGATTTGAAAGCCTACAAAGGTAAAGCTGCTGAGATTAAGGTGCCTATCTTCCACTTGTTTTATCTTCCATAGCCCTTAGGTTATTACAGTGTGTACACAGACATATACACACAATTTAGGAAATCTTAGGAAGAGAATTGTTTCATGTAAAAATAAAATTTTTAACTTCTCAGAAAGATTAAGCAATACAACCAATGAAATTATGGGACATAACATATAGGCACGAAAGAGCATCTTTGTAATTATATATTACATCTGTATAGTCATTGTTTTGATTACTGATGCCCTTATTAGAACAAGTGGCCATTTGGAGTATGTTCAAAATTCTCTCCATGAACCTTCGTTTAACTATGACTATTCCAAACAGTGACTTATTTGCAGAAACAGCATTATAAAACTCTTGTTTTCTTCCAATTTATTCTATTCTAGTTACTTAAAACAAGAGACTTGAATTAAGTTAGCATCTTAGAATAAAATACTTGGTTTTACAGTAAAAGTGGGATCATAGCCTTGTATCAAGTTGCCAACGATGTATCACTTACAGTGTGGTTTGCAGAGGAGTCTTAAGTCCACTTAAAGAGACACAGAAAGAAAGGACATCTAGAACACTGAGAAATGACTTCTAATTATCTGTTGTCTCATATACGTCACAGTGTGATTCCATTCAGAGGCTATTGGATCATAATTCAGCCATGGAACTAAGTGTGTGATTCATCTATGGAACAAAGTCTTGGAGAAGCTGGTTATGACTATGAAATGTAGAGGGAAATCTGGCTTGGTACCAAGTATTTATTATATTCCCTTCCTTAAGTAAATAAAAATTTTTATTAGGCAGAAAAAGTATTGGGCATCAAGAACTATTTATGTTTGTACTTTTCCTAGATAATTAAATAGATTTTCTTATGAAGTTAACTATAACTTTCATCTAACCAATACCAAATTAAATCCAATAAATTTCCCATATATTATACATTTGAGTTCCACAAGGGCAACATTTTATTAAAAAGTTATTCAATCTTTCAAAGTGGGATACAACAAACTATACATTGTTTAGATGTTCCACTTAACAACAGACTGCCTGTGTAGCTCTATAAAACAATTTGAAGAAGCATTATTTTTGTTTAATTAAAGAGTAATAATTTAATATTGACCCTGTGATTACATATTGTCCACAGGCTATGACTGTGGGCACTTGAGGTAGTCATAGTGAATCTGATTATGCCTACAACTTTTTGAGCTGTATGATCTTGAGGAGAATTTTTACATATTTGTAAAATGGGACAAAATTCATTATCTACCTTCCAGGCTAGTTGTGAGATTTAATTAGTAATAAATATGGATTTCCTATGTTAGAAAATTGAGAAACAAACCAATCTCTCTTGACTATGTCGACTTAAAAAAAAGAGGTAAAATGAGGCAAGCACAACATTGTCAAAAAGAGGAGTTATTTGGGAATAGCAATACACAGACTATCACAAACAATAGGTAAGTGCACTGAATGTTTGGAGTAGGCTGTATTTATGGGCAGGAACCGTAGAGGGGAAAGTTCAGTTAGAGTCTGCTAAAATCAACTGCAAATGGAGACCAGCTTTGAAAATTCCCTGAGCAAAACCAGTCCAATTATACAAACAAAGCTCAATTCAGCTTATTTTGTGAGATCACCCTGACCTGGGTCATTGCTTGTTCATGTCCCTTGAAACCATGAGCAAAAATTTCACAAGGTTGATATAAGGTAATGCCTGATGAACTCCCTATCATTTAAGAAAATTCCAACATCATCAGTTCTCTGTTAATCAAACATTTATGGGAAATCAGTCTTTCACTCCTTAAGTTTCATTTTCCTTAGGGCACATACATGAAGTTTTCCATTTTCTATCCTCTTGTTCCTTCTTACATTGAACTTCTTTCACAACTGTCCCCCTTTTTTCTGGGATTTCTTAACTAGATGAAGTACTATGCAATAAAATGTGTAATGTGGCTTCCTGAACAAGGACAGAGGTTCTGAATGTCAGAACCTGGAAGTGAGTGAGATTCTGCTTACTGTGAGTTGAAACGTAATCAAAGAGAAATGTCAGATGGGAGATAGCCAGACATGTAAATTCCTTGTAGCCCTCCAAGAAAAGTTCACCATGCTGTGTAAATACACTTGCTGAGAAACTCCTTTAAAAAATGGCAGAGGAATCTATAGTTCCTAACATTCTATGAGTCTAGCTTGTCTTGATACCACAAGCAAAGACATCAACAACAAAAGAAACTGCAGATGAATAATCCCTTATGAATATAGACAATTTCCTGAAAAAATTACTACAAATTAAGTCCTGAAGCATAAAAAAAAGGTTACATATCATGACCAGGTGGGATTTATCCCAGGGATGTAAGATAGTTTCAACATATGAAAATCAATGTAATAGCTCACATTAATAGATTAAAGGACAAATGCCATATGGTTATCTCAATAAATGCAGAAAAAAATTGACAAAATCCTATAACTTTCATGATAAAAAACACACAATTAACTAGGAATGGAAAAAAATATTCTCAGGGCACCTGGGTGGCTCAGTCAGTTAAGCCTCCAACTCTTGATCTTGGCTCAAGTCATGATTTCACAGTTTGTGAGTTTGAGCCCCACGTTGGGCTCTGTGCTGACAGCACAGAGCCTGCTTCAGATCCTCTGTTTCTCTCTCTCTCTGCTCCACTCGTGCTCTCTCTCTCTCAAAAGTAAATAAACATTATAAAAAAGATTTTTAAAAAATAAGAAAATATTCTCAATATAACAAATGGCATCTATTGAAGAACATGCAGCTAACATCATACTAAATGGTGAAAGAATGAATGGTTTGCCACTATTATCAGGAACAAGGAAAGGATGTTCACCCACCCCACTTCTGTTCAACATTGAACTGGAGATTTTAGCCTGGGCAGTTATCAAGAAAATAAATAAAAGGGAAAGGGAAAGGATGGGAAGGAAAGGGAAGGGGAGGGAGGGGAGGGGAGGGGAAGAGAGGGAGGGAAAGGAAGGAAAAGCTTTATTTGCAGGAAAAAGTAAAAAAAAAAAAAGGAAAGGAAAAAGTAAAGCTATATTTGCAGATGAAACAGTCTTATATATATAAAATCCTACAGAATCCACTAAGAAAATGAAAACTAATAAATGTATTTGGAAAGTTTTCAGGGCATAAGATCAATGAAAAATATATTAGTGGTTTTCTATGCAGTAGATATGAGTAAACATAAAATGCAATTAGATAATTACATTTATACTACCAGCAAAATTACTTAAAAATGAATTTATCAAATAAGTTCAAAACTTTTACTGAAAGCTACAAAACATTTGTGAAAAAAGCTAAAGAAGGCTTAAATAAATGGAAAAATATGTAGATTTATGGTTAAGGTGATAATATATCCCTAACTGATCTACTGATTCAATGTAAACCCCATCAAAACCCTAGCTAATGTCTTTGTAGAAATTAATAAGCTATCCTAAAAGGCATGTGGAAATTTAACAGAACAAGAATAGCCAAAATAATATTGAAAAAGAACCAATTGGATCAATGGAATAGAATTTAGATTTCAAAAATAAATGTACACATTTATGATCAATTAATTATCAGCAATAGTGAAAAAACCATTTAATGAAGAAAGAATAGTCTTTTCAACAATCATTGCTGGGACAACTGGGTATATACAAACAAGTAAAAGAAGTTGAGCCCTTCAACCATATGCAAAAATTAACTCAAAATTGATCAAATACACATATTTAAGAACTCAAACTATAAAACTCTGATAAGAAATGTAAGTGTAAATCCTTGTCAACTTTGTGAATTAGAAAAAAGTTTTAGATATGACAGCAAAAGGCACAAGAAAAAAAACACAAAAAAATTATAACCGGAGATAATTAAATTTAGACAAGGGTCTGGGATATATAAAGAACTACTATAATTAATAATAAAATGACATATAACTCCACTGAAAAGCAGCAAATGATTTGAATAAACATTTCCCAAAGAAAAAATAAAAATGAATAAGTGGGGCACCTGGGTGGCTCAGTCAGTTAAGCATCCGACTTTGGCTCAGGTCATGATCTCATGGTTTGGTTGCTGAGTTCAAGCACCACATGAATACTGAGTATTCCAGTATCTGTCAAAGAAATTGTATGTGTTATTAACAAGCTTCCTACAAAGGAAATTTCTATCTTGATTAGATTCACCAGTGAATTCTCCCAACAAAAGGAGAAATAACACCTAGGGTGAATGAACAAGGTATTCCAAAGGTCAGCTTAGTATAATAAAATAAATTATAAATCAATCTTTTTCATATACATAAGTTATTGATATGGAATTTATTTGCAAACCACATCCAGGCATGTAGTGTTCTGTAATCAAATGTTGCCTTGTTTACTTCTGTATTTTTTCTACTTGCGCAAATTACTTCTATTTAAATGCTTTCCCTTGTATTGAAAAGAAGTGTTTCTTTCTACATTACCAAAGAATAGATGTTGATACATATATATTTATAATATACAAGTCATTAATTAGTATTGTTTAGGTCTTCTATGTACTTATGTTTTTTCCAGTTGAAATGATTTGGATTTATAGTAATAAGTTAAAATATTTTATTTTGGGTGAATTTTGTCTGCTTCTCTATCTCTCCCTTTATTTCCTGGAGTTTCTACTTTAGAAATTTTGCTACTATGTTAGAAATTTGGGTCTGTCATACAATCATTATGAATTCCAACCTTTAAAATGTTTATTTAATGTTTGGGGGCTAAATTCTACCTTCATTGACAAACCTCTATTTTCTTTTGTTTGAATTTGGAATATGTTTTGTTGATCACTTTATTTTAACCTCTTTTTCCCCCTACAATGTCTGTGTTTTTAATAATGATAATTATATTAAAAGCAAATACTCATAAAACATTTGCTATCTGCCTGGCATTATTCCAAGTGATTTTCCATGTATTAACTCATTGTCCTTAAAACTAAAGTCAGCTACATAATTTGAAAGACCAAATGCAAAATGAAAACACGGGCCTGCTGTTTAAAAATGAGGAAGAAAGTGCCATAATACGAGGTACTGAAATATAAAACTTTTTTCTTTCTTCCTCTTGTGTGGTGTTAAATTTGTACTTAATGTCATTCTAAGTAAAAAAAACTAAAAATTTGAATTATGAACATGAATTTTGCCTTCATCTTTATATTTTAGAATGTCTGTTTTATTTTTTGTTAATTTTTTTTAATTTTAGCCTTTTTAATTCAATTTTTTTAGGCATACCTTTGGATTAAGGACATAAATCTAATACAGAAAAAAATGCAACACATATAAAGTTAATATAAAAAACCACAGATTAAAATACCTTCTGCCTCAAAAAAGCTGAAAATGGAAGCAATTGAATATCACACACATAATATAAATGTAATATAAAATACAATTAAGCAATTGCTTACAAGAAAGAAAGCAACAAATTCAAAATCCAAATATAAATGAAGGAAAAATAGGAAAATTTTAAGTTTGAGCATCTTGAAATCAGAAAAGAAATGGACAAAATGACAAAGTAATTTCAAAAATAAAAACTAGTTACAAGATATCCAAAATATAAATGACAAAAAGCCCCGTTAGGAACATAGAGATAGAAGTGAAAGGAGCAAATAAAGGATGGTGGTAGATACAGGCAATTCTCAAACATATTTCAAAATATTAAAACTGGTAACTCTTATGGAGAAAAACAATATAATATAATAAAACCGCAACTGAAACTGTTTCAAGGAGACAACCTAATTCAACATATTGATGGGGCACTATCAAAGATGACTCAGGTTGGCCATTCAAGACCCAATAAGCTAATAGGGAAAAAAAAAAATTCTAAATGTAAAGGGAGAAAAAAAAAGAAATTTGTTAAGAAAAAAAACAGTTTAATGTGTCTATAATCTTTTTTAAATGAAAAGGAAAACTGCATATATGTTGATTTTCTTACACAAAGTTTGTATATTATGTGTTAAAAATTATCTGGATGTATTTATATATGTGTGTGCAAAGATATGTATAAAATGAAATTTATAATTACATGTATGGTTATATTTATAAATATATGACATCTACCACATAAATATACATGGATATATATGCATGTGTATATATTATATATATATGTATGTATGTATGTGTGTACATGTATAAGTTCCCTCCCCCTCTTTATATGTGTTTATATATATTTAAATATATAAATATATTTATATTCATATTTATATGTGTTTTAATACATATATATACATATATATAAACTCATATATATTCCAATACTCTAAAACCAGTCAAGTAATAAAAATATACATGAGAGGTACTTGGGTGGCTTAGTTGGTTGAGCATCATCTGACTTCAGCTCAGGTCATGATCTCACAGTTAGTGAGTTCAAGCCCACGTCAGGCTCTGTGCTGACAGCTCAGAGTCTGGAGCCTGCTTCAGATTCTATGTCTCCGTTTCTCTCTGCCTCTCCCATGCTCACTCTCTGTCTCTGTCTGTCTCTCTCTCACTCCCAAAAATAAATAAACATTAAAAAAATAAAAACATATATGAATGATATGAGTGTGTATTTTTCATAAATTACTCAATCGGCTATTCAATGTAGAAACAGCCAGGTCATATTTTTCAGTCAAAATTTCTATGACAGTTAACTTTATAATGGTAGGTATTAAGTATTAATGCATTTTAGCTAAAAATAATATATGAAATGTATTTTATACTGTAAACATTGAATTAATGTTAAGGATTGCAGATAAATAAATTACCTTGAAAAACTATTAAGCTTTCATTCACTTAAATGCTCCCAATTATTTTTATCATTTGGTTCCACCATGTTCATTCCCTAATTTTAGCCATAACTATTACATAATTTGATGTATTTTAACTACATATTTTTTGTTTTAGCAGCACATGTTTATGTTGTTATTTTTAGGAAAAGTGAGTGAGCCGAATAATTCACATATTAATAAAATATTGACTACTTGTATTTGAACATTGTGTAGGGAAAAAAACTACAACGTCTTACTGCTCGTTTGAAATGTCAGATGCTTTCTAATCTCCTTGGGAGTGATCAAACACTAGAGATTCTAGAGGAAGAGTGGTGGGGAGAAGATAATGCAAAGCATTTGTTTCTAAGGGCAAAAGGAAGACATTGGTGACTTTAGAGAAAACCTTTCTAATTGTTTCTCAGGGAATTTGCGGCAAGTAATATTCTGATAAGTATGTTTTGTTCCAACTTTCTAAATCACACAAACATTTTACGTAATAATATATACATAATAATAAATAATGATATACATCTCCATTTTTATAAGACACAAAGAAATATTGCTTAGCTTCTAGTTCAAATTCCTTTTTGCATCTTGTCGACTGGAAGTTGGAATAGGAATAAGGAGGAACATTTGTTGGGTGAAGCTGAGGGAGACAACCATAGGGAAAAGATTTTGTCATTATTGTTTATAAAGCCCTCATTAAAAAAATATATATTTATTTTTGTTTCTTTTTAGCATTGTTGTATCTTTAGCATCCCACAGAGGTGGGAACTCTTAAGGGAATCTAGAAACATTCTTGTAACTTTTATTATGATAAAAACACTACATATTTGGGGATATATATATATATATCTACTAATGGAGTATCTGTGGTGCTGAGTAATGTGAGTTTACAGATAAACTAGTTATATATGTTGTAAATGATCACATTTAGTCAGCCATCTGTCCCTTAAATATTAAGACTTATGCACAGTTTCAACATCTGTGTATGCACATATATTTTTGTACATTGCTGGTAAAATGCTGACAGGAGTGGAAAACAAAAATGATAAACCAATGAAACTTCAAAGGACTTTGCTTTTTTGATTTTATGTAGATTTATCTCCTGCTTCTAAAGTACATCTGTTGTTGTCTTTACTGAAATTCTAAAACTAATCAAAATCCTTTTGAGAAAAAAATGCATTGAAATTAAATTTTACATGCTTTGTAAATTTACAAATTTATTTGTAAATATACTCAGTTAAACTAGATTTTTGTCTATCAGTGAGATAATTCGGCATAAGCAATCCATAGACTTCCAGTGACTTAAAAAAATCCCTACTTATTAACCTTAAAGAATTAAGTTAGTCATTTGCTATGACTACATTTTTTTTCTACTCAAGAAAAAAAATACACACATATGCATATATAACATTAATTAGATAAGGGAGAGAATATAATTTTTTATCTGAATATGTTTAATATATTAAATATCTGGATATATATCTGAAGAATCTATTAAAGGCATAAATTTCTCTTTATACTTACAAATAAAGAGAAAAATAAAGGAAAAGGAAGAAAGGAAAATGGAAAAGAAGGAAAAGGAAGGAAGAAGAAAGAGAAAGAGAAGGATTGTAAAGAATTTACAAAAGAGAAAACAAAAGGGGGGAAGGGACAGAAAGGAAGTGAATTCACTAGAATGAAACAAATAATTCATCTAAAAAAAGTGTTTAGGATATAAAAAGTTAGCAATTGAAGTAAAAATATGTATGCTTTACAAAATTTTGGAAGTAGTCTTATTGTACTATTTTTCATGTGTGGACACAACTTTGATCTTAGAACGTGGCAGGAAATGCATTTGATTTGAGAAAGATGTCACTTTTATAACTTTGAACCACATAGAGTAAATCATGGCCAGCTCAGACTACCATATGGCCAACAGGGAATGGCAAAGTAGGTGCAGTGAGGTAACAGTATGTTTTCAACTAAAACAAAACCCACAGAAACCTGAAAGAAGAGGATATAGATCATTATCTGAGATTATTATCATCATTAATGCCATTTCAGTTTTCAGTATACAACTTCTTGAGAACAGATGACAGCTCCGAAGTATTTTGAGCAATTTTCTGTACACTGTGAATACTTATCCCTTAACTGTTGATAATATTTATAGTAATATATCTAAGGGAACTGAACGTTGGATAGTGATACTGCACTATAAACAGCAGTTAAACAGTAGCCACACTGAAGAATGCAAAAAGCCTTTTGAAGGGTTTGAACTGTGAAGAAGTCTTAATGATTCTCTGTTAGTAAATTGTCACTGCTGTCTTTCAGGGAGGTTCATTACTAACCATTGATTTCCATATACTTCTACATAGTTAGCCACCATTTTAGCAACATGACATTATTGTAATAGGGTGCTTGTTAGTAGATAAAACTATTGAGGAATTCCAGGAGCCCTGGAAACTTCTCAGGATTTAGGATAAGTTGATTCACTTCTGAAAGAATCAGAAAGTTTCTGAAATAGGTACCCTAGCATCACCAGGATACTGATTTTCTTTGTCTTTTATCCATATTCAAACAAACACCTCTCCTGGAGGGTTCGGAAGTGTATTTCCTGCAGGATTGAATAGAAATGCATCCATGGGGGTGGGAGGAGGATCTTCTTTCATCAGCCAGTTTCATAAAGCAGAACCTCAGGATTCCATTATGTTTTTTTATCATTTTAATTCGATCTGTCTTTCATTCATAGAGCCTAGTGTTAGGGTATCTTTCAGTCCTAGTTTATGGCAATGTCCTGATGTTTTATGGACTTCACAGGTATGATAGTATATTGTAAAAATTGAGAATTATGTTAGAGCACCCCCATAAAAACTTTAAATGTCCTAGAATATCTTTTCTAATATTGGGGCTGAATAGATGTAGTGACCTGAAGATGGTCTCTCTTTTCATTTTTTAATTCCTCATCAAACCCACCATCACTATCTGTTATCTTTCACAAAATTGTCAATAGAAAATGCTTTCTTCTTTTAAATATTTCTGATTTTTCTGGGCACCTCAATTTGGTTGATGTTTGATTTTGTGAGCTATTTTTAATAGACTTAATCCATAGTATTTATACTTTTTGTGTTCTGTATAATATTTTTCTGTATTTGCCAATAATCATAGAGAGCATGGTTTCTTTTTTATTTTTTAAGTTTATTTATTTATTTTGAGAGAGAGAGAGAGAGATAGAATGAGCAGGTGGAGGGGCAGAGAGAGAGGGAGAGAGAATCCCAAGCAGGCCCCATGTTGTCAGCTCAGAGCCAGACACGGGACTTGATCCCACACACTGTGAGATCATGACCTGAGCCAAAACCAAGATTTGGATACTTAACCAGCTGAGCCACCCAGGTGCCCTGAGAGCATGGTTTCTTAACAAAATTGAACTTGCTCTTTTCAAATAAAAGCTTGGGTTAGTTTTATACGTTGTCAAGGCTGTAAGTGTCCTCTCACTCTCAACCACATACAGGAAATAAATTGAATACTAAATGGAATATCTATGAGAGCTGATATCTATGGACAGAATATCTATGAGAACTGGCAGAGTTATCTTTAACTGGTGTCATCATAACAAAATGGGTCCCTGAGCATGCTCTGATATTAAGACTAAATACCATTTATTGTTTGTCATGACCTATGTATTAATATTGCAAAACTATTCATGTGAGCATAGTTTCACACACACACAAAAAAACCAAAAACATAAACATTGGCACTTTAACACTTTAATACCATGATTATATACTTAAACTTTTGTGATATTTTAAATCAGTTGATTCTCACATGGTGATTTTTTTGTGTACAAAATAAATTTTTTACCAACAAAAGGGATCGCATTACAAAATAGGAAATGACCCAGCAATGTTTGTACATTTTGCATTTATTCTGTAAGAAGAAAGCTATTTTGTGCTTCCTCACGACTGTCATAACTGATAATTTTTAGAGCAGCTATAGCACATTCTATGTATTTGTGACTTTAATACTAGGCATATATGAACACTGAGGCAATATTATTGGTACTAACAGAGAAGGGGATCATATATTTAATGAATTTTAGAAGCAATAAAGTACTTTAGAATTTAGGCATCTGACTGAATGTCTGAAATGGGCACTGGAGGATTTAAAACAATATCAAGATAAGTAAATAGACAAAAGTATGTAAAAAATAAAAGATAAAATCTGGTGTTGTATAAATAGCATGCTATATAAATACTTCAAAATAGTAACATATTATAGAATAATCAGTCTAGGAAAGATTTTCTATCTGTGCAGCTTTGTCGAGTTAGACAAGCATTAAAATAATGACTTACTTTCATCTTATTTCATGTAAACATACCTGCTTGAATACATTCAGTTATAGACATTCCAACCCTAGAAGCACATAGTTAAATGAAGAAAGGAGCTCACAGCAAAGACAATATGAGAGATTAAGAGAGAGAATAGATAGACTAATGACAAAGGATTGAAATATCTCAAATTTTGTGAGCTAGAGTGAGCAAAGTCTACCAGGGGACATGAAGTCTACCTATAAATATCAAGTACTTGTAAACATGGATTAAGAAAATATTTTAACCCAAGAGTGATGACGGGAAAACTAGATTAAAAAATATGACAAATAAAATATATTGGATATTTGAGAAACAACTACATTACTTCAAGAGATTGTATAGGCATAGCTTTTTGATTCTTTTGGAAATACCTTCATGGCAAACTGGGTGGTGTAAAGGCAACATAGTTGCCTATATCAATTCAGTTGATAAATTCACTGTACAAAATATAGGAAAATTAAACTCAAAAAGTATTTGCCTCTTGCACTGGCTTTTTGTTGTTGTTGGTGTTGTGGTTGTTGTTGTTGGTGGTGGTGTTTTGGCATACAGTATCCCCAGTTCCTTATATGTTACAAACAGTAAACTGAAAAAAATATATTTTTAATTCTTTCTAGGGTTATGTGAACTCCACTGTAAGTAGAATACTTAGATTGAGGAATTTAAAGACATAATTGATTGAGTAAAATTAATATATGTTATATATATTTTAAAATCTAAAGCCTCTGTTCAAATTCTGGACTATGATCACAGCTATTAGCCTGCTAAGAAGATTGAGAGCAACTATTAACTTAAGGCAAGTATACATTTCTTAATGTTGGACATCTCCTTGCCCTATCAACTTTTGGGCTGATTTTGACTTTGAATATTACATTCTAGGCTTCTGTCTTCCTTCTGGCTCACCTCTCTCATAATCCTGATTTTGGTTATTGGATCCGTTATTTTTTATCTTTCTTACCCCAAATTCTGATGTAATCATACATTCCTATTATTTGTACATGTTCTTTACTGATCCTTTTACTTTATGCAGTCATAGTATCAATTACCACTGTCTGCTTAGAACACTATATTAAGAAAATTTTTGATTGCCAAAAAAATAGGCACAGTCATTTGATGATGTATAACATGGTGTAATGGGAGGAAGTGGCAACATGTGGATCATGAATGAACCACTGTTAATCATATTACATATGATTCTAAAGCACATGTTCATATCACATCATGGGACTCTTAGCTAAGAGAATTATTTTTTTTCTGTTGAACCAGCTCTAACACGAATATAGTAATACTCCTTACTTTATATTGTCGTTTGAATATTTCTAAATTTCTTAAATATGAAATTTCCGCCAAAAATCTATTGCTTCCCATCTGCTTCCCTCTTTGTAATTATAATGGTAAGGATAGTGTCTTACAACAATGGTAATTTCAATGAATTTGAACTAAATAAATGGATAAAGAACATGAATGGGCTTCAGTTTTCTCACCATTTCAGTGAGGGAATTGATCTGAATTATTGATTCTCCATCTCAGATTATAACGAAAATTAATGTGGATAATCATGGTAATAATACCACATAATACCACTGCCCTGGTAGAGTTGGGATGGAGCATAATAAATTCATTTTCTGATCTTGTTTCAAGTAAGAAGACCCAATTAGATCATGTCCTAGGAAGAAGATGGAATTTAGCTCAGAGATGACAAAAATTAATACCCACTAAGTGGGTTACAGTGGAACTCATGATATAGAAAAAATTGCCTAGGCTTCAAAATAGGAGAAATCGGAATGAAGAGCAGATAGGACTGGAGAAAAAGAGGTCTTATGTCTGAATCTCTAGATGAAACTTAGGTTAGAAATTAGGGTTAAAGATTAGAAAATTCTAGGGATTGGGTAATCAGAACATTTACACTGCTTCTTAACTATTTCCCGTAACTGTAGACACATACATTTCAATTTAATTGCTTCTGAAGAAATAATGATGGATATATCTAAAAGTGGGTGTGGGTGTGGGTACCATCTTGGTACTTTGAAATTACTTCCAGGAATTTCAGTTCAACCATGGTGGTGAAAGCTGTCTGCAGCTACACTAATCAAGAGTTTAGGGTACCTGGCTGGCTCAGTAAGTAGAGAGGGTGACTCTTGATCTCGGGATTGTGAGTTCAAGCCCTACATTAGGTAAAGAGATTGCCTAAAAGTAAATCTCTTAAAAAGAAAAAAAAAGACAGTTTGGTAGTGATGAAAGGTAAACATTATACATGAGTGGAGCAGAAGAGAATACAGAAATAGACTCACATGTTATAGTATTGATTAATTTTGACAATGTAGCCAAAGTGTTTCAATGTAGAAATTGTATTCAATTTAAATATAAACTCTTACCTCACATTATAAACAAAATATCAACTCAAAATGGATCATAAGCTTAAGTGTAAAACCTAAGAGAACATGAAAGTATAAGTCTTTTAGAAGAAAAATGGGAGGCCATTTTTGCTACGTTGGAATAGACAAACCACTCTTAGACATAATACGAAACGCATGAACTATTATTTAAAATCAGTACATTGAATTTCATGATAAATATTTTTTAAGTTGGTGTTCATAAAACATCATTAAAAATGAAAATGCTAGCCATAGAAGAGAATTTATTTGCAACACATATATTCGAAATTGAACTTGCAATTAGAATAAATGCAAAAAAGAATAATGTTTATTTATTTTGAGAGACAGAGAGATAGAGCATGAGCAGGGGAGGAGCAGAGATAAAGTGAGAGAGAAAGAATCCCAAACAGCCTCTACACCTTCAGTGTAGAGCCTGACATGGGGCTTGAACTCACAAACCATGAGATCATGGATTGAGCCCAAATCAAGAGCCAGACACTTAACCAAATGAGCCACCCAGATACTTTATTCAAAAGTAATTTGTATGACCGATAAACACTGGACAAACTCAATATCATCATTAGTCACCCAGAAAAGCCCATTAAAACCACCATAAGTTACAAACTACACATCTTTGTGACTAAAATAATAATAATAGTAGTAATAATTAATATATTAAAAAAGACAATAAAAAAACCAACAAAGTAAAAACTGACCATGCCAACAATTGTTGAGGATGAAGAGAACTCTTCTCCATTGCTTGTGGAAATGAAAATATACAATCACCCTGGGAAAAATGTTTGACAGGTTCTTAAATACTCATCGATGTATGACCCAGCTTTCCGCTGCTAGCTAACTACCTACCCAAAAGAGTGAATGTCCATACAAAGGTTCACCCATAAATGTTTATACAGCTTTATTTTTAACAGCCTAAATCTGGAAGCACCTCAAATGGCCATAAATGGTGAATGAATAATTTCAGTATAGCCACACAGTGTTATATTATTTAGCAATAAAAAGGAAGCAACTACTGATATATGTAACTACATAAATGAAACAAAACAAAAAATAGATGATTTAAAAAATCCTTATGTTGAGGGAAAGCAACTAGGTAATGAAGACTTTTGTAGTAAATTGAAATTTTAAAATAATATAATCTATAATCACAGAAAACATATCAGTGCTTGCGTATGGATGGTGTTGAGGGGAAAATTGATGACAAAGGACATAAAAGGGGATTGAGAAAATAGTATCTTGGTGTGTTTTGAAGTTTGTCAAACCTTTAAATTTGTTGAAACTCATGATGTACTCCAAATGTGTGCAACCTTTTGGGTATCAATTTTACCCCAAGAAAATGTTTTTTTAAGGTGCTTCCAAATACTCATTAATCCCACTCACTAAGCTTTCTCCAGCTAAAGAAATATAGAAGTAATTGGCTTCTTGTTTAAATCTCTTCCTTCCCATACTGAGTTCATTTTTTAAAAAAAGCATACAATAGCAAGATATTAAAAGTTACTCATTTTCCCCTATAGTCATTATATTAAATATAACCCAAGACAGCCTTAACCAGGGTGTTTTAAAAATGAGGAGAATAGAATAACTTCTTGTTCAAATGTTTCATTATTAATCAATAGTATTAAATCTATTAAATTTTAAAAATACCCCCAATGCAAAAACAAGTCAAAGTTATCCAATTACTCTGTTTAAAATCATCCAACAAAAACAAACAGTAAAAACACTGGTTTATTTTCTTATTTGCTTTTCGTCTTTAGCCTTTCAAAGACTCATTATGATGAAAAAGAGAAAAGGCTACCTATAAGGCATAAAAATAATTGAAAATTATTATCACAACTTAAATCAATATATTCCACATGATATTGAAGCCAGCCTTAGGCAAAACTAAAATGCAAATTATATAAAGACTATTAGGAATAAGAAAACTTACGTGTACTGGGAAGAAATATTATTTGATATGAATGAATGAATAGCAATCACATTCATTTATAAGTAATCCATACTGTGCAATCAGATACTTAAGGATGCCTGAGCACGTTGCTTGACAAGTTATAAGTCTTAATTTCCTTCCCACTTTTCAATCTCTGTTAGACCTCTAGATGTTGAAATCTCTAGGGATTAGGCCTTAGAATCCTTCTTTTCTCTTTCGACACTTACTTTTTATGTGGTCTTTTTCACTTCAAATAGCGCCAATATGGTAACGACTCCATGACTTCTTTAATTCCAGATATGTGTATCCTTGTGCATAGTCAATGTCTCAACTAGGATGTCTTAAATCCCCCTTAAATACATGTGTTAAATCCACCCTAAATACATGTCTAAATACAGGTTTAAAATTTTAATCATTCTTCTAAAATCACTTTCCTGCACTCCCAGTGTTTTTCACTTTGGTAAATGGGTAAGAAAACAGGGGCACCTGGGTGGCTCAGTAGATGGCATGTCTGACCCTTGGTTTCCACTCAGATCATGATCTCATGGTTCATGGGATCGAACTCCGGGTAGGGCTCTGTGCTGACAGTGAAAAGCCTGCTTGGGATTCTCTGTCTCCCTCTCTCTCTACCCCTCTCCCGCTTGTGCTCCCTCTCGCTCAAGATAAATATATAAACTTAAAAAAAATCTGTTGAAAGAAAAGAATGGGAACTTGGCTGTGGTCCGGTGGTTTTCTCTTACTTTGAAAATCCTTGGAGGTTTTATATATTTTGATTTTACCATACCCCTTGGATATGGAGAGAAAACAATGCATGGCTAAGCAGCTATATTTGTCTGAAATCTGCTCTCAATCTTTTTAATGTGATACAACTCTTTTATTATTTAATATTTTTTAATAACCCCAAATCTATGCACTTTCGTTTTCCAAATCCATGTCATTGTTGCCCAGATTTACTTAGGTGTTACTGAGAAATAAAAATTGCATATATCAAAGTTATACAAAGTGATTGATTTGATATACATATAAATTGTGAAATGATTACCTCAATCGAGCTAGTTAACCCATCCTTCGTCTTATATCGTTACACTTTTTTTTTTTAAATTTTTTTTTCAACGTTTATTTATTTTTGGGACAGAGAGAGACAGAGCATGAACGGGGGAGGGGCAGAGAGAGAGGGAGACACAGAATCGGAAACAGGCTCCAGGCTCTGAGCCATCAGCCCAGAGCCCGACGCAGGGCTCGAACTCACGGACTGCGAGATCATGACCTGGCTGAAGTCGGACGCTCAACCGACTGCGCCACCCAGGCGCCCCTATCGTTACACTTTTTTTTTTTTTTAAATTTTTTTTTCAACGTTTTTTTATTTATTTTTTGGGACAGAGAGAGACAGAGCATGAACGGGGGAGGGGCCTAGAGAGAGGGAGACACAGAATCGGAAACAGGCTCCAGGCTCCGAGCCATCAGCCCAGAGCCCGACGCAGGGCTCGAACTCACGGACCGCGAGATCGTGACCTGGCTGAAGTCGGACGCTTAACCGACTGCGCCACCCAGGCGCCCCTCGTTACACTTTTTAATGAAAATACTTAATCTACTCTCAGCAAATTTCAAGTATGCAATATAATATTAACTATAAGTCACCATGATGTACACTAAATTCCCAGAATTTATTTATCTTATAACGGAAAACTTGTCTATTGAATTTTAGAAGTTTTTTTGATAAATAATTCACGTATATCATTGTGTAAGTTTAAGGCATAGAGTGTGATTGTTTGGTTTACACATATTGTGAAATGATTCCCACAACAGGTTCAGCTAACATCCATTTTTTTATATAGATACAATAAAAATGAAAGAATACAATGAAGGAAAAGTTTTCTCCTTGTGATGAGAACTCAGAGTTTATTCTTTTTTTTAAAGTTTGTTTATTCATTTTGAGAGAGAGAGAGAGAGAGAGAGAAAACGAACAGGGGAGGGGCAGAGAAAGGAGAGAAAAAGAATCCCAAGCAGGCTCTGTCCAGTTAACACAGAGCCTGACATGGAGTTCTATCTCACCAACTGTGAGATCATGACCTAAGCCGAAATCAAGAGTCAGTTGCTTAACCGACTGAGTCACCAGGTGCCCCAGGATTTATTCTTTTAACAGCTTTCCTATATACCATACAGCAGTATTAGCTATGTCATCATGTTGTACCTTACATCCTAGTACTTATTTATCTTATAACTGAAAGTTGATACCATTTGACCACCTTCTGCCAATTCTCCCTCCTCCTAACCCCTTCCTCTGGTAACCACAAGTCTGATTTCTTTTTCTATGATTCTTTTCTTTTCTTTTTTTCTTTTCTTTTCTTTTCTTTTTAAGGTTCCACGTATGAGTGATCTCATAGAGTATTTGTCTTTCTCTGTCTGACTTCTTCCCCTTAGCATAATGCCTTTAAGTTCCATTCAAGTTGTTGCAAATGGTAGGATTTCCAATTTAAAATATATATATATATATATATATATATATATATATATATATATATATATTTTTTTTTTTTTTTTTTTTTTTTTTTTTGAGAGAGAGAGTGAGAGAAAGTGTGAGCAGGGGAAAGGCAGACAGGGGTGGTGGGAGAGAGAGAACCCCCAGCAGGATCCTTGACTTCAGCACAGAGACAGATGCGGGGCTCAAAGTCACAAACTGTGAGATAATGACCTGAGCTGAAACCCAGAGTCCGATGCTTGACTGACTGAGTCACTAGGTGCCTCAGATTTCCAATTTTTATGGTTGAATAATATTTCCTTGCATATATATACCACAACTTCTTTTTTATTAAGTTTTTAATTCTTGTTCCAGTGTTGTTAACATAGTGTAATATTAGTTTATGATGTATGATATAGTGACTCAATAATTCTATATATTATTCAGTGCTCGTCATGCTAAGTGTACACTTTAATTCCTATCAACCTTTTCACCCATCTCTCCCTCCCACTTCCCCTTTGGGAAGTTCCCCTTTGAGAGTTTGTTTCTTGGTTTGTCTCTCTCTCTCTCTCTCTCTCTCTTTCTCTCTCTCTCTCTTTCTCTTTGTTCTTTTGCCCATTCGTTTTGTTTCTTAAATTCCACACATGAGTGAAAGCACATAGTATTTGTTTTTCTCTGACTTATTTTGCTAAGCATTATACTCTCCAGCTCCACCCATGTTGTTGCAAATGGCAAGATTTCATTCTTTTTTAGGGCTGAATAATCCATTGTGTGTGTGTGTGTGTGTGTGTGTGTGTGTGTGTATACACACACATCATATATACATTTATATATATGGGATAATATATATATAATATATTATGTATTGAATATATATACATTCATCTATTAATGTACACTTGGGTTTTTCCATAATTTGACTATTGTGAATAATGCTACAATAAACATGAGGGTGCATATATCCCTTTGAATGAGTGTTTTTGTATTTGGGGTAAATACCCAGTAGTGTGATTCCTAGACCATAGGGTAGTTCTATTTGTAACTTTTTAAGGAACCTACTTACTGTTTTCCATAATGGCTGCACCAGTTTGCATTCCCACCGATGGTGCATAAGTGTTCTTTCTTCTCCACTTTCTCGCCAATACTTGTTGTTTCTTTAGTTTTTGATTTTAGCCATTCTGACAGATGTGAAGTGATATCTCATTGTAGGTTTGATTTATATTTCCTTGATAATGAGTGATGCTAAGCGTGTTTTCATGTGTCTGTTGTCCATCTGGATGTCTTCTTTGGAGAAATGTCTGTTCATGTCTTCTGCCATTTTTAATTGGATATTTTATATTTGGGGTGTTAAGTTTTATAACTTCTTTATAAATTTTGGATACTAAGCTTTATCTGACATGTAATTTGCAAATAATTTCTCCCATTCTGTAGGTTGTCTTTTAGTTTTTTGGATTGTTTCCTTCACTGTGCAAAAAATTTTATTTTGGTGTAATCCCAATAGTTTATTTTTTCTTTTCTTTCCTTTGCCTCAGGAGACATATCTAGAAACATGTTGCTATGACCAATATCAAAGACATTACTGCCTGTGCTCTCTTCTAGGATTTTTATGTTTTCAGGTCTCACATTTATGTCTTTAATACATTTTGAGTTTATTTTTCTGTATGGTGACAGAAAGCGGTGTTTCATTCCTTTTATGTAGCTGTCCAGTTTCCCAACACCATTTGTTGAAGAGACTGTCTTTGCCCCACTGCATAATCTTTCATCCTTTGTGGAAGATTAATTGACCACATACCTCAATTTCTTTATTCATTCATCCATCGATAGACACTTAGGTTGTTCCCACATATTAGGTTATCGTAAATAATGCTGCTATGAAAATGGGAGTGCAGATATCTTTTCAAGTTAGTGTTTTTGTTACTTGTTGATATATTCCCAGAAGTGGAATTGCTGGATAATACTGTAGTTCAATTTTTAATTTTGGGGGGATCCTCCATATTGTTTTTCATAATGGCTGTTTCAGTTTATAATCCCACTGACAGTGCACAAGGGTTCCCCTTTCTCTACATCCACAATACCATTTGTTATGTCTTATCTTTTTGATGATGTCCATTCTAACTGGCATAAGGTATTATCTCATTGTATTTTGTTTTGTTTGTTTGTTATACATTTTCCTAATGACTAGTGATGTTTAACCTCTTTTCATGTTTATATTGTAAGATAAAGCATTAGTTTTGGTTTATTCCCAGTAACAACTGTCTCCAAAGGGCTGGAGTAGTCATTGACCTCTGCTACAATAGTCTATCCTTACTTTGTTATGTTTTGAAGGAAATGCTATACCAGATGTGAATATTTAGAATTTTTTTGTTTTCCTTATTTTACTTGGTCTAAGTAAGAAACCAAAGCCAAAATATAGATCAAATAGCATATAAAACTATTAATATGAAAAAAGCACTGTGTTCAGTCTTACAATGTGCTTTCTTACTGTTACTTTTTCAGCAAAGCAGAGTAAGCATGCATTTTGCTCATATTTCAAATTATTTTCCTATTTTTTTCTTTTAAAAATGTTTTTATTTTATTTTTGAAAGATAGAAACAGAGTGTGAGCATGGGAGGAGCAGAGAGAGAGGGAGAAACAGAATCTGAATCAGACTCCAGGTTCTGAGCTGTCAGCACAGAGCCGGATGCAGGGCTGGAATTCTCGAGTCCATGACATCATGACCTGAGCCGAAGTTGGACGCTTAACTGACTGAGCCACCCAGGCGCCCCTCAAATATTTTCCTAATTACATGACTTTATGTGTCATCTAAACTCAATATTTTTCAGGATGTCTGGGTGGCTCAGTCAGTTAAGTGTCTGACTTTGGCTCAGATCATGATCTCCTGGTCCATGAGTTTGAGCCCCATGTCAGGCTCTGTGTTGACCACGCAGAACATGGAGCCTGTTTTGGGTACTGTGTCTCCCTCTCTCTCTGCCCCAGCCTGATTGTACTCTGTCTTTCAAAAATGAATAAATGTTAAAAAATTTTTAAAAATAATCAATATTTTTCTTCTTTGTTCTTGTGTCATTATTTTATATAATATCTATGTTCACATAGAATGCTAATATCCTAACTTTTTATGTATTATAATTGTCTCTAAAAATATTTCAGTCTTTAATTGTTCCCTTTCTTTGTTACTTGATCAACTTTTATTTAGAAAAATCTTTTTATTCTTAATTTTTACTGTTCTCTTGTTTTCCTAATATTTTCCTCCTCAACAATTAAAAAAATATTTTCCCTCACAGTTTTCATTTCTTTACAAGTAGCTCTTTTTACTTTCCTTTTCCTTTAGAGATGATTTTTTTCCCTCTTAACGTTAGCCTCAGGATTTAAACAAAGTCTCTTATTTTACTATCCCTTAGGTTGGAGTTTTGTTTTTTTTAAATCTTTTGTCAAAGTTATGATTTACTAGATAAAGAAAAAGCATAAAGGTATTTACATGAGTTTCAGTAGCTACCAGAAAAATTACTCCCTGTATCCCTTTCTTCCAAGGATGTCTGAATCTTTCCTCTTCTTTTTTGAGACCCCCTGGGAAAAAGAATCTGATGTTCACTGCTGGCCTACTTGGGCTTTGACAAAGGGGCATCGTTATGCAGTTTGCCTAAGAAACAGAATCACATTCATTATGTCAGCTGGACTCATGGTTATATCCTCACTCTTGAAGATGGTACTTGGGGACTTACAGTTAAGGACATGGCAGAATACTTTATCTTTCATCATGTTCACAGGAGGAGAACATGTGTCTTTTACTATTATTTTCCATGTCTAAAATTATTTCTTTGTTATAAAAGCTTATGACCAAATTACTTTGGTATTGACAATGTATTACTAGAATCTTTGTTTGCAACAAGTGGAAAGGGAGGAAGAACAAAAGTAAAGAAGAGAAGACCTCTGATTATTTTGAACAGTAAAAATGCTTAATGGAAAAACATTGGGGAGCTTACAGAATTGAGATACATGAATTCAGTGATGCCAGCTGTCATGTGTCAGTAGCAACTCTCTGTACCCTTTGGCAGAATAAGTAGAACAAATACACAGTTTCTTCTACAATATAACACAAACCAAGAGTTTGTCCAGAACTAACACTAGGATAACTGGAAAGCCTCTTAAAATTTAGGCAAAATGTTTCGGTGGCTTTTAAGCGATAAAAATTCTTTTTTTTTTTTAATGGACACACTCATTGCTCATCGGTTTTAATCACAAATAATTTTGTGTAATAAGTTTTATTATTGAGATATAATTGACATATTAATTTCAGGTATACAACATGATTCAGTATTTGTATATACTGCAAAATGATTGCTACAGTAAGTCTAGTTAGCATCCATCATGATACAGTTACATTTTTTTTGTGATAAGAACTTTTAAAATATAAACTCTTAGCTAAGAAAAAAGATGTAATTGCTTAGCAACTTTCAAATATGCAATATAGAGTATTATTAACTATAGCAGTACTGGTGTACATTACCTGCCCAGGACGTACCTGTCTTATAACTGGAAGTTTCTACCTTTTGACCACTATCACCCGCTCACTCCAGCCTCTGGCAGTCACCAATCTGTTCTCTGTATCTGTGAGTTCTATTTGTTGGTTGGTTGGTTTGTTTTAAATTTCACATTTAAGTGAGATTGTATGATATTTGTCTTCTCTAATTTATGTCATGTATAGCTCTTCTTACTATCAACTAATACAATCTGGTGGTTATTTCCTTTGGCTTTTCTATGATATGTCATGGTATAACTATCTGAGGGTATGCTTTGAAATTGTAATCTTGGTACATGTTGTCTATATGATCTAACTAAATTTATTAATTTCTTTTAGTTTCTTCACCTATAAAATATGGATAATAATTATATTTACTTCATAGATTCATTTTCAAGGAATAAATGGATTAATAAGTTTAAGTAATTTGGCATTGTTTCTGGTATTTAGTTGATGCACAATAAAGGTTATACACCATGGCTACTACTTAACCCTTAACTTTGCACCTGAAAATTATGCCCATATGTGGAATGTTTTCTAGACATGTTTCCTAAAAGGAGAATTGTTAAATAAGCACATACTAAATCTTGACAGTTTCTGTGTAATTGCTCACCCTAAAGGGGATACATATATACATACATACATATGTATGTGTGTCTGTGTACATATATATATATATATACACATATATATAAATGATATGTTATGTATTATATATATAATATATTAATTATATATTTTATATGTATATCCCATAAGGGGTGTCAGTTCCTAATTTTCCACACTCATGACACTACTTGATATTACCTACCTCTAAAGCTATGACTAGTCAAATGGTGAAAATTTAATATCTCAGAGCCAGTTGTTCAGTTATTACATTGTTTGCCTATAAGCCACAACCTACCATGAATGAGGGCAGTATATAGGAGGAGGCATATTGCTCAGGAATCCATGTGACGTACATTCAGCTTAAAATGAGAGACTAGAACAGAAAGCTGCTAGTAACCAGTAATCAGGTACATTTCTTTGTTTTCAGGAAGACATTTGCCTGTAATTCAGTCCACTGACTCCTTTCATGAGTCTCTAATCCTTCATGAGCCATAAGATTAAGGAGAGGGAGAAAAAGATAAAAGAGTTCACCATCCAACAGTAGGGGTGCTAGAGCATCCTCATATTGTAGAGAACACGAGGATCTTTTGGGAAAATTTCAGGGCAAATGGTAGACACTTGACAATGCCTGGGAAGGTAACTAATTTCCCCTAAGACAGAGGATCCAAGCCCGAAAGAATTTCTAGAAATTTAAATGTTGATTTCAACTTACGAATGCTGACAAACAGCAGGATATGGTTTACGTGGGAGTCTCCCTTCTAAATAAAGCAGTAGACTGACCCATCCTGAGGGGGACAGAGAGCCACTGACCTCAGGGAGCAAAAAATACTTCTTTAGACTCTGATTCCATTTGGGGACAGCCTGTCATATTAGAAAAGTTCCCCTCCTAAATTGCAGGGACGTCTAAAGGATTAATGTTTGCCAGCTCTGGGCCAGACTTCTGGGAAGTTTGCCAGCAGCTGAAGCTCTGTGGGTGATACAAAAACCAGACTGGATATGAAAGAACTGACAGGGATAGAATTGTCAGGACTGGGCAAACTGGGATAATGACTGGAAAGCTAACACAATTCTAGGGGAAGAAACATCTGGAAGATAAAGAAGGAGGGGAAAATATCATTAGGGAGTCAACGTGTGAGGAAGGCCTATTTGGGGGACCATTATCCTTTAGAGCTCTAGGCTGTTCTTTCTCACCCCCATAGCACATAGCCTCTGAGTTCTCAAACACACAGTGAGGAGGGATTGCTTATCTTGTCTCAAAATTGCTTAAAATAAAAACAAACAAACAAACAAAAAAAACAGCACAACAAAACAAAAACTCTCCACTATTCCTAATGCCACCCTGCCATCAGGCTTCTCTGAGTCTGCTCAGACAAGAGAAGAATACGCCTGGAAAGCAACAATGCCTCCCCAGACAGTTTCATGCTCAAAGGAGAGGGGACCATTCACATTCCTAAGTCAAATGGACAGCAGAGCCCTAGAAACTGAATTTTGCCTCACTTGCTGGAATTGGTGTTCCTTCAGCAACAGCCAAATAAAGCTAGCACAGTTTAGCTTGCTCAGTAATACTGGCTGATGGCTTTTATAGTGATGGATGGATCAAATCAGAGTTTGTTGCAGGCTGGAATGATTATGGGAAAGATGTAGCTGCACCATAATCATAGCTTTTATCAGGAACCCCAGACTTCCAGGAGAGGAGGAATGTAGAAATGGGAAGCAGAAATGAACTTCTTCCCTTTTCCTACGTCATCACCAGCAGATATATAGATGTCTATCCCTGGATGAAACAATTTCTGAGACTGTGGAAAGATAATAGTAATGTAACAGACTTTTTCACTAGTGAGGGAAATGACCAATCACAACTGATACATAAACAAAATCTACTCCGGAAAGCACTTGAGAATTTGGGGTCAGGTGGAATGACAAATAACCCCTTTTAATTTATATCCCAGATATATGTGATGAGTTGAACTCAAATATAATGAGCAGAACTGTCTGAGGGGACTTCCAGGAAACGTGGAAAATTTGGTAGGTAGCTGGTGGTCAAACACATGGCTTCCAAATTTGTCTTGAGAAAAGTATTCAAAAGTTATCCCATTTTAGGTAAGATGGACAACAGTCCACATTTGTCCTGGAGCGATGTTCATGCTCTTGCTCTCACTCACAATCTAGTCCACAGGGATTCTAACATTGACATTTCATAGAATATTATGCTGGGGTGTTATGCTAGTTGAACCTGGAAATAGCAAGTTACTCTTGATGCTTTAGTACGAAGTATCCATGCTAAAGACAAGGAGGTAAGCTTCTAAAGGTTTTCAGGGACCTGAAATACTGTGAAGTTTTTATGTAGTCAGGGGTATGGGCACGCTGAGACATCACCTTTAAAGTCAAGGCCAGATTGTTGTATCTTTCACGTACTACTATCAAGAGAACAACTTAGATTGTTCCAAGGGACAACTCTGCAAGCCTTCATGGATGTGGACAGAGTCTCTAATAAGCCCCAGGAGTAGAGTGTGGAAGGTAAGATTCTAATTCCAATTTAAACATTTTTTTATGTTTAATTTATTTTGGAGAGAGAGACAGACAGAGGTGAGTAGGGGAAGGGCAGAGAGAGAGGGAGACACAGAATCCGAAACAGGCTCCAGGCTCTGAGCTGTCAGCACAAAACCTGATGCAGGGTTCCAACTCACAAACTGTGAGATCATGACTTGAGCCTAAGTCAGATGCTTAACCGTTGGAGGCACCCAGGTGTGCCTCTAATCCAATTTTAATTCAACAGCCCTCACCCTATAGCACAAGTGATTATGATCTATAACATATTAAATGGGAGATTTATATAGATTATGATCTATATATTAAATATAAAATATAATAATGTAATATATCACAATAGTTAAATATATTAAATATAATATTAAATATATTATATTTTACTGAAGTAATTAGGGTCCCAAATCACTTTACCTCACGATAAAGAGATTGTCCTTGGTGAGCCTGATCTAATCATGTGAGTCCTTAAAAGGAATGGAGTTCTTTCTGGTGAGAGATGTTCGAAGTGTGAGAGGATTTGACATCAGTGAGATTCTCTATAGCTGGCTTTGAAGATGGAGAGAACCACACTTCAAAGAATACAGGCCAACTCTAAGAGCTGAGAATAGCCGCTGGCTGACCATCATCAAGGAATGAGCATCTCAGTACTATGACAACCACAATTTGGATTCTGCCAGTAATAAATGAGGTTGGAAGCAGATGCTTGCCCAAGTTCTCCAGACAAAAGCTCAGTTTGGCTGACACCTTTATTCTGGCCTTAGATCCTTAACAGAAAGCCCACCCAGACCATGCCTGGACTTAGGACCTAAAGAACTGCAAGATAATAAATGCGTGTTGTTTTAACTGTGAAGTGTGTGATAACTTACTATAGCATCAGTAGAAGAACCAACCAACCAAGAGAGAAAAGCACATATCCCTAGGATTCTGGAGCAAAGTCATGCCTTTTGCAGCAGAGCATGGTTTGCTATTGGAAAAGATATCCTAGCAAGTGAGTGGGTCATAGAGTGAACTAAATAGTTCACTCTGAACTATCAAATGCCTGTAATCAAATCCACCAATCCTGACCTTGATATTATATGATCTAGTAAGTTGCAAGTTCAGGGGGCATAATAACAATCTCTTTAGGATGAAAATTGTGCAGTATAGGTTGGGGCTAAAGTAAGTTTAATGATCACACACACATGTTGCCTGTGTTGCACTGAAGCCTTTGCTATAACTCACATCTATGGATTAGAGTGATTTTTTCAACCAACTAGCAATGGATGAATAAGCTGTTTTACTGGTTTATCAGTTTGATATGCTGGTACAAACCAAAAAAAGGATTAAGATTGCACTGCAGCTCCCTTGTGCTGTGGCCCTAAATAATGCATCAGGAAATTCTCTCAGAGGGCATAACTGTGAGCATTAAACATAGTTATCTACATTTTATGTGAAAAATGGCCTAATATAGGACTAAACATTTCTAGGCAGTGGAAAAATAGTAGGAAAATGCTTAGTTAGGGGTCTGGAAGAAATAAATTGAGATTTCAAGAGACAGCAAATAGGTATTTTAGAGTATCACAATGTGTTAGGTATTTGTATCTTAATAGTAATTCACACCAGAGTGTATTAATCAAAAAGGAGCCCCTTGACATCCTTGTAGATAGATTGATTCATCCTAAGGATGTCAATCAATCTCTTCTCCACTGTCTCAGTCTTTGCACAAACGGTTTATAAGTGGAGTGGCCATGGTAGCAGTTAACATTAGTATGCATTAGTTCCTTCTCATCAGGTCTCACCTTGTTACTACCTTTTCTGAGGGTCAAATCTGTCAAAACCAGAGACCAATATCCAGCCTTTAATATGGTACTCTTCTTCTTCTTCAAAAAAAAAATAAATAACCAGGCACATAATGGGAAGTTGATTGTATTGAATAATTTCTACCTCTGAAGGGACAATGATTATTTCTTATTGGTCTTGATACTAAAGTTTGCTTTTTCTAACTACAGTTTCTCTTCCAGCACAATCCCTTATAGGATCTCACAGTTATCAACTCAGACCAATGGACGCATTTTATGATGAACAAAATGGGATAATGGGCACATAACTACCTTATCCACTGGTCCTACCAGACACTGCTTGATCTGGAAGTATAATGGAATGTTGGGATGTCCTATTAAAGATCAATATGTCGGTTTCAAGAAAAAAAAATCTGCAGGTTTAGGGAACTATTCTACAACACGAAATACTATAAATATACCAGATCAATAGCTGATAGTCATGAGAGTCACTGTTGTTTTCCCAGGCTTAGAATGCTCATCCAGGACCCAGTGATAGAAGTATAATTAGTCAATAACATCATTATACCTTGCAACACACTTGCCAAATTTTCACTTTGTGTCCTCTCATCCTTAGGCTTGGAAGGATTAAAAATCTTCATCTGGAGTAGGGTGGAAGGAGGCTTCTACCAGGGGACACATTAAGGCTTTCATTGAACCTGAGGTTATAGTTCTCACATGGTCATATTTGGCTTCTCATTTTGGTGGTTCAGCAGACAGCAAAAGGAGTTAACTTATTGTTAGAGATTCCTAGAGTTTTAGCACCACAATAGGTTGGAAAGATATATATATATATATATTTGTAATCTTGGAGATTCACTGGGACAACTCTTGATGATCTAAGTTCACTGATACCTGTATGCACTATTGCAACAACTATAACCTCAAAAGCGCAGTGACTGAAGGCTCTCATTCCTCAGGGATCAAGATAGGCGTCCTCTCGTCAGTCAATAAACAGAGAACAGCTGAAGTACTTGCTGAGGCTAAAAGTAATCTAGAGGATGTGGTAAAAGAGGGAGATAATGAATAATAGTTAAGGCCTAGGGACCAGTTATAATTCTGAGTATTTTAACTTATTCAATTAATACTCATATTAATTTTTTTGTGGTGTATTGGACTTAATGTAGGGTACAAGAGGTCTTGAGTGGTGAAAGGAGAGGTGGTGTCTATCAGAAAACTTTTGTGTTTCTCTCACAAATACCATAGGTTTTTGCTTTAGCATGACAGCACCTTGCTATGGGTATACAGCACATCTCTTGCTTTCTTTTCTTGCTATTACAGCTGCATGGATGACTGATAAAGCCTACTTCACTGAGCTGATGCATGTGTACATGTATAACTGTGGAACAGTTGACACTCCCTGGGTAAAAAATACTACCCTCTTTCATGTCTTATGTTGATATGCATTTTACAGGTTCCCTCATGGAGTTCCTAATGGAATTGAATCCCAATAGCTTTAGATGGAATATCCCAATAATGTTCCTTAATACAGCTTTCCTTCTGTCTTCATTTCAGTTCTTCTACTCCTTCCATTTTGATTCTCAAAATAAACACCTGCCTAAGAATCCTTGTCCCAAGGTTTGCTTAATTGTGGGAACCCAAACAAGGAGAGCAGGGTTGCTGAAATATCCTGTATAAAGTGCCCAGTAAATAAATCTCTTCCCATCAGATATGGGCAGTTGTATCTGCCTGTTGTATCTTCTTTTTAATATTCTCCTTTTCTGTGGACACTAGACCATTAGAGGCAGAACACTTAGGAAACATTTTTTATTGACATCAGAATTTGAGATTAATTCTTTTAATTATTTTTTACATAAAAATATCTAAGGAAATTGATAAAGACATAGTCTAGGAGCCTGACCAACTTTTTCTTCGCTTTATCAATTATCTCTTTATCTGGACTCTGTAAGGGGAAAACACGAAAAGAAGTGCTACAACTAGTGTCATAGCTACTCTTAATAGGCTCCCTCTGAGTTTGGGGGAAAAAAAAGAAAAGGAAATATCTTAGGATGAAAAACCCCTTGAGATTTGGGTAAACTTTGACTATATCATACTTTAAGAATATACACAGCTATCACAATGATACATCTGCCAGTGATTTTAAATGGATGTTAATGCCTCAGAATATATAGCATCTATTATATGTCCTGGTTTCTAGAATAGGTTGGTGGTATTCTGCCAATATCTTTCCAGATATAACTGAAAAGTAAGAATTAAGTCATGATAAGTTTCCTTAGAGGAAGCTAGGTGTTACTGTCAGTATTAGCCTTAAAGCAACTCAAAATACCCTGATATCAATGAAACAATAACAATTTAGAATCTTTTAAATATAAAATCTATTAAAGATTTTAGGTGAAGGTATTAACTCACATTATACAAGTTTTTCCTATAGTATAGTTTCATGTGAATTTTATTTAGAAATTTATGCCAATAATTTCCTTCTATGGGGGTTTTACTTAATTTTCTACCTTATCTGACACTTAGGACATTTGTTAGAATGAATAGGAATATTTATATCATTACGATTCAATCTCACCACCACAAAATGTTTTTATTATATATAAATCTATGTTAATATTTTGGTATAATACCCCTTTCAACATTTGAATAGAAGTCACTTTAACTGTATTCAATTGATATTCAATGAAATATAATTCTAATGGAAACTGCTATAAGCATATTTCATCCCCAGAAAGTTAATTAATATCTTAGAAGCCTTGCCACTAACTTACATTGATCATACAAAGGATATGGGTAGCATATAAAAGTGTAATACAGTCATAATCCCTTCATATTTTCATTTCATTTTACTTATTTCAAATTTTCTTTAATGGTCAAATTCATAGTTTTCTGTACTTTATAAAATTTATAAGACAAATAACTAAAAATAATTAACACTTCATTTTGAGTTTCTTTTATCTCAAAAATAGTATATTGTGCCTATTTGATCACATATGCAAACATAATAAATAATAGAATTCTTAAATATAGACTAATAAAAATTATGAATATTCTTATTTATGTACTAAAAACAAGTACTCAATAACCTATAAATAAATTATGATTCATTATTTCTTTGATTACACATATAAGAAAAGCATGGCAGCCCAGCCTACTTTCTAAGTGTCACGTAAAGGACAGTTCTTTTTTGCAAAATTGTGTATAGTGGTGTTGGGTGAGGTCATTGAAAGGGCATAACCTCTGGTTGACACTCAAGCAACACCCAGAAATTGGAGGCTTCTCACCGACTCTTGTCCTTGGAATGCATGATCCACCCATCATTCTCATAGCCCAAGCCATTTGAAGGACATAGCCTTGAGAGAGTGAGGTGTTGTTGAGACCCTCTGGCTGGTATATATGACTGAATCCCATGAAGTCCTTTACATAAACTTCTAAGATTCTTGTGGGTGGATTCTGAGATCTACTGGTTTTGAGGCTGTGGAAGACAAGCCTTCTAGCTAAGCTCCCTTGGTTATGAAAACCACCACCTACCAATCTGGAGTGGCCTTCCTCTTTTTCCCATTAAGAAGGCTAAAATTAACATTTATTTACTAATATTATTATTTACAGAATCTATTATTAATGATCATTATAATAATTATTTTATTTTTTATCAATATCAGACAAAATAGATTTAATTTTTATTTTTTTAATATGCAATTTATTGTCAAATTAGTTTCCATACAACACCCAGTGCTCATCCCAAAAGGTGCCCTCCTCAATACCCATCACCCACCCTCCCCTCCCTCCCCCATCAACCCTCGGTTTGTTCTCAGTTTTTAAGAGTCTCTTATGGTTTGACTCCCTCCCTCTCTAAACTTTTTTTTTTTCCCTTCACCTTCCCCATGGTCTTCTGTTAAGTTTCTAAGGATCCACATAAGAGTGAAAACATATGGTATCTGTCTTTCTCTGTATGACTTATTTCACTTAGCATCACACTCTCCAGTTCCATCCACATTGCTACAAAAGGCCATATTTCATTCTTTCTCATTGCCATGTAGTAATCCTTTGTGTATATAAACCACAATTTCTTTATCCATTCATCAGTTGATGGACATTTAGGCTCTTTCCATAATTTGGCTATTGTTGAAAGTGCTGCTATAAACATTGGGGTACAAGTGCCCCTATGTATCAGTACTCCTGTATCCCTTGGGTAAATTCCTAGCAGTGCTACTGCTGGGTCATAGGGTAGGTCTATTTTTAATTTTTTGAGGAACCTCCATACTGTTTTCCAGAGCAGCTGCACCAGTTTGCATTCCCACCAACAGTGCAAGACGGTTCCTGTTTCTCCACATCCTCGCCAGCATCTATAGTCTCCTGATTTGTTCATTTTAGCCACTCTGACTGGCGTGAGGTGGTATCTGAGAGTGGATTTAACTTGTATTTCCCTGATGAGGAGCGACGTTGAGCATCTTTTCATGTGTCTGTTGGCCATCTGGATGTCTTCTTGAGAGAAGTGTCTATTCATGTTTTCTGCCCATTTCTTCACTGGGTTATTTGTTTTTCGGTGTGGAGTTTGGTGAGTTCTTTATAGATTTTGGATACTAATCCTTTGTTTCATATGTCATTTGCAAATATCTTTTCCATTCCGTTGGTTGCCTTTTAGTTTTATTGATTGTTTCCTTTGAAGTGCAGAAGCTTTTTATCTTCATGAGGTCCCAATAATTCATTTTTGCTTTGAATTCCCTTGCCTTTGGGGATGTGTGAAGTAAGAATTTGCTGCAGCTGAGGTCACAGAGGTGTTTTCCAGCTTTCTCCTCTAGGGTTTTGATGGTTTCCTGTCTCACACTCAGGTCCTTTATCCATTTTGAGTTTATTTTTGTGAATGGTGTAAGAAAGTTGTCTAGTTTCATTCTTCTGCATGTTGTTGTCCAGTTCTCCCAGGACGATTTGTTGAAGAGATTGTCTTTTTTCCATTGGATGTTCTTTCCTGCTTTGTCAAAGATTAGTTGGCCATACTTTTGTGGGTCTAATTCTGGAGTTTTTATTCTATTCCATTGGTCTATGTGTCTGTTTTTGTGCCAATATCATGCTGTCTTGATGATTAAAGCTTTGTAGTAGAGGCTAAAGTCTGGGATTATGATGCCTCCCACTTTGTTCTTCTTCTTCAAAATTATTTTGGCTATTCAGGGTCTTTGTGGTTTCATACACATTTTAGAATTGCTTGTTCTAGCTTCGAGAAGAATGCTGGTGCAATTTTGATTGGGATTGCATTGAATGTGTAGATAGCTTTGGGTGGTATTGACATTTTAACAATATTTATTCTTCCAACCCATGAGCACGGGATGTTTTTCCATTTCATTATATCTTCTTCAATATCCATCATAAGCTTTCTATAGTTTCAGCATACAGATCTTTTACATCTTTGGTTAGGTTTATTCCTAGGTATTTTATGCTTCATGGTGAAATTGTGAATGGGATCAGTTTCTTTATTTGTCTTTCTGTTGCTTCATTATAGTGTATAAGAATAGTGTATAAGAATGCAACTGATTTCTGTACATTGATTTTATATCCTGAGACTTTGCTGAATTCATGTATCAGTTCTAGCAGACTTTTGGTGGAGTCTATCGGATTTTCCATGTATAATATCATGTCATCTGCAAAAAGTGAAAGCTTGACTTCATCTTTGCCCATTTTGATGCCTTTGATTTCCTTTTGATGTGTGATTGCTGATGTTAGAACTTCCAACACTACGTTAAACAACAGCGGTGAGAGTGGACATCCCTGTCGCGTTTCTGATCCCAGGGGGAAAGCTCTCAGTTTTTCCCCATTGAGGATGACATTAGCTGTGGGCTTTTCATAAATGGCTTTTATGATGTTTAAGTATCTTCCTTCTATCCCGAGTTTTTTGAGGTTTTTATTAAGAAAGGATGCTGAATTTTGTCAAATGCTTTTTCTGATTGACAGGACCATAAGGTTCTTATCTTTTCTTTTATTAATGTGATGTATCACATTGATTGATTTGTGAATGTTGAACCAGCCCTGCAGCCCAGGAATGAATCCCACTTGATCATGGTGAATAATTCTTTTTATATGCTGTTGAATTCGATTTGCTAGTATCTTATTGAGAATTTTTGCATCCATATTCATCAGGGATATTGGCTTGCAGTTCTCTTTCTCTCTCTGTCTTTTTTTTTTTTTTTTGCTGGGTCTCTGGTTTAGGAATCAAAGTCGTACTGGCTTCATAGAATGAGTCTGGAAGTTTTCCTTCCCTTTCTATTTTTTGGAATAGCTTGAGAAGGATAGGTATTATCTCTGCTTTAAATGTCTGGTAGAACTCCCCTGGGAAGCCATCTGGTCCTGGACTCTTATTTGTTGGGAGATTTTCGATAACTGATTCAGTTTCTTCACTGGTTATGGGTCTGTTCAATTTTCTATTTCTTCCTGTTTGAGTTTTGGAAGTGTGTGGGTGCTTAGGAATTTGTCCATTTCTTCCAGGTTGTCCAGTTAGTTTGCATATAATTTTTTTATAGTATTCCCTGATAATTGTTTGTATTTCTGAGGGATTTTTTGTAATAATTCCATTTTCATTTGTGATTTTATCTATATCGGTCCTCTCCTTTTTCTTTTTGAGAAGCCTTGCTAGAGGTTTGTCAATTTTGTTTATTTTTTCAAAAAACCAACTCTTGGTTTCGTTGATCTGCTCTACAGTTTTTTTAGATTCTATATTGTTTATTTCTGCTCTGATCTTTATTATTTCTCTCTTTCTGTTGGGTTTGGGTGTCTTTGCTGTTCTGCTTCTATTTCCTTTTGGTGTGCTGTTAGATTTTGTATTTGGGATTTTTCTTGTTTCTTGAGATAGGCCTGGATTGCAATGTATTTTCCTCTCAGGACTGCCTTCTCTGCATCCTTAAGCATTTGGATTATTGTATTTTCATTTTCATTTGTTTCCATATATTTTTAAATTTCTTCTCTAATTGCCTGGTTGACCCATTCATTCTTTAGTAGGGTGTTCTTTAACCTCCATGCTTTTGGAGGTTTTCCAGACTTTTTCCTGTGGTTGATTTCAAGTTTCATAGCATTGTGGTCTGAAAGTGTGCACGGTATGATCTCAATTCTTTTATACTTATGAAGGGCTGTTTTGTGACCCAGTGTGTGATCTATCTTGGAGATTGTTCCATGTGCACTCAAGAAGAAAGTATATTCTGTTGCTTTGGGATGCAGAGTTCTAAATATATCTGTCAAGTCCATCTGATCCAATGTATCATTCAGGGCCCTTGTTTCTTTATTGATCATGTGTCTAGATGATCTATGCATTGTTGTAAGTGAAGTATTAAAGTCCCCTGCAATTACCACATTCTAATCAATAAAATTGCTTATGTTGGTGATTAATTGTTTTATATATTTGGGGGCTCCCGTATTCAGTGCATAGACATTTATAATTGTTAGCTCTTCCTGATGGATAGACCCTGTAATTATTATATAATGCCCTTCTTCATCTCTTGTTACAGCCTTTAATTTAAAGTCTAGTTTGTCTGATATAAGTATGGCTACTCCAGCTTTCTTTTGACTTCAAGTAGCACGATAGATAGTTCTCCATCCTCTCACTTTCAATCTGAAGGTGCCCTCAGGTCTAAAATGAGTCTCTTGTAGATAGCAGGTAGATGGGTTTTGTTTTGTTTTGTTTTGTTTTGTTTTTTATCCATCTGATACCCTATGTCTTTTGGTTGGAGCATTTAATCCATTTACATTCAGTGTTATTATTGAAAGATATGAGTTTAGAGTCATTGTGATGTCCATAGGTTTCATCCTTATAGTGATGTCTCTGGTACTTTGTGGTCCTTGCAACATTTCAGTCACAGAATCCCCCTTAGGATCTCTTGTAGGGCTGGTTTAGTGGTGATGAATTCCTTCAGTTTTTGCTTGTTTGAGAAGACCTTTATCTCTCCTATTCTGAATGACAGACTTGCTGTGTAGTTTTTTCTGTTCATCACATTGAAGATTTTCTGCCATTCCTTTCTGGCCTGCCAAGTTTCAGTAGATAGGTCTGCCACTAGTCCTATTGGTCTCCCTTTATAAGTTAGCCTGTTTATCCCTAGCTGCTTTCAGAATTTTCTCTTTATCCTTGTATTTTGCCAGTTTCACTATGATATGTCGTGCAGATCGATTCAAGTTACATCTGAAGGGAGTTTTCTGTGCCTCTTGGATTTCAATGCCCTTTCCTTCCCCATATCAGGGAAGTTCTCAGCTATGATTTGTTCAAGTACACAAAGCCCCTATCTCTCTCTCTTCCTCTTCTGGAATTCCTATCATACGGATATTGTTGCATTTAATTGCATCACTTAGTTCTCTAATTCTCCCCTCATACTCCTGGACTTTTTTATGTCTCTTTTTCTCAGCTCCTCTTTTTCCATAATTTTATCTTCTAATTAACCTATTCTCTCCTCTGCCTCTTCAATCCATGCTATGGCCACCTCCATTTTATTTTGCACCTCATTTATATCATTTTTTAGTTCCTCATGACTATTTCTTAGTCCTTTAATCTCTGTAGCAATAGATTCTCTGCTATCCTCTATGCTATTTTCAAGCCCAGCGATTAATTTTAGGACTATTATTCTAAATTCTTGTTTCGTTATATTGCTTAAATTGTTTTTGATCAATTTGTTAGCTGTCGCTACTTCCTGGAGTTTCTTTTGAGGAGATTTCTTCTGTGTTGTCATTTTGGGTAGTCCCTGGGGTGTCTCCAAAGTGCAGGACACTTCCCCTGTGCTGTCTGGAGTATCTTGTGTTGGTGGGCCCGGCCGCAGTCAGACCTGGTGTCTGTCACCAGCCCACCTGGGGCCATAGGCAGACTGGTGTGTACCTTATCTTCCCCTCTCCCAGGGACAGGACTCACTGTGGAGTGGTGTGGCCCCTGCCTGGGCTACTTGCACACTGCCAGGCTTGTGGTGCTGCTTTGATGGGATCTGGCATATTAGCCAGAGTGGATCCACAAGGTGCACAGGGGTGGGAGGGGCAGGCTCAGCTCGCTTTGCTGTCGGTGGTCCCCTGGGGGAGGGGCCCTGCAGCACCAGGAGGGAGGCACCTCCTCTGTGGGCCTCTTGTCTACGCTTGGCACCAGAGACTCCATTCTGCTAGTCTTCTGGCAGTTTTCTGTGTTATTTAGACAGATGTGGGTGGAATCTAAGTGATCAGCAGGACGAGGTGGGCCCAGCATCCTCCTACCCCACCATCTTCCCAGTAATTATTTTAATAAACTACTCTTTCTTCCACTATCAACTGTTGAAACTTCTTCTTCTTCTTCTTCTTCTTCTTCTTCTTCTTCTTCTTCTGTTTGTGTTTTAAATCAACTGTTAGAACTTGTAGTCACTGTATTTAGCAAGTAGTCCCAGAGAAACTTCTGTGATAGAGGTAGCTTTCTCACTTGGGGAGTGAGGATTTTAATTATATATGGTCTTCCTCAGACAAAAGAGTATACTGGTTAAAGTCTTTGGCTCTCAGTCACACATCTATTGCATGTTCTGTTCAAAGTGTTTCTCTTTGAGTTTTAAACTTTTCACTTGTAAAATGGAGACAATATTACTAGTGCCTAATTCAAAAATTGTGAGGAATATTAAATGGGATGTTCTACATAAACATTTCACATTGTGTCTGGTTCATATTAAATGCCAATAAATTTTGTTATTTTTATTGTCGTTATGTCTTTTTTTGGTGAATGCTGGATAACATAATGCCTGTAAAAATCATTTTTATATTATTAATTCTGTTAAATGTTGATTATTATTTTATTACTATCCAGACTCCAAAAAATATCAGCAAATCAGTTTAGGGTGGTGATTTCTACTTACAATGTCTGACAAAGATAATAAGGCTAGTCATTATCTAGATCAGGAAACAAAGAAACATCTCTTCCATTGTTTGGATGTGGTTGGAAACTCTCAGGTAACTATATAGTGTGACATAATTTATTTATGAAATAATGACATGGTGAATGTCTTGGCTACCTTTTACCTCAGCCCCAACTCTTAAAAGAGGACACATATTTGGGATTTTCTTGCTTCAAAGAGGAGTAATCATATCAAGCAAGGTTGCCCTGATAGAAGATTCCAAAATTTGCTACAAAATAGCCACATCAAAAATAGAATCAGACATTGATAAGGGGTAGACTGTAAGAGTTAACTCAAATCAAAGAGCTCAACTAGGAAAACCTAAGACAGTTAGATGCCAACATGTGGTAGACACAGATATGGGCTACCCAGTTCCTGCTTCAACAAAGGACTCAATGCCCACCAGCAGGCAGTACCATCTGCTCATGGCCTTCTGCTGTCAGTGCCTTCACATCAACCTCAAATGCAGAGTCAGCTCCTCCAGAGTCATGTCCTCAGTGGCAGCCCAGTATAGTTACTGAGTCAGGTAGGGATATAAAGGTTAAAATCTTTTTATACTTAGATTCTGCCTTCTGCCTTTCAACAGTATATATCATCTGAAAATTAAATCACTTTCCATCAAAACTACTCTAAATTTTGTAAAAAAAAAGTCTTAAAAGGATGCAGAATTTGCTATACATTTGCATCAGGTTTACAGCAGACATTTAGTATATTCTGAGTTAGGTTATTCACTTGTTAAGTATCCATGCACATGCAAAACATTTTGGTTTATAGTTCTTAACCTTGTCCCATAAACACAGTGGGAGACTTAATAGAACACAAAAAGAAAAAGTTAATTCCATGATGGAATTGTCAGACAGGATGAATGACACTATTGTACCTTGTAGTATGATATATGGGAGGTTTAGGAATATTTGCAATACCCAAATTGTCACATGAACAATGGATGAACACATGAATGAATGAACGGACATAATATTTAGTTGCTGACTAATTGATCCATGACAAATAATTATAAAGATACAAAAAATATATATTTTTCCAGAGGGCTTTTTCTCCATTTTTTTCACCTCTGGATTTTGAGATAGGGTTTTAGGGTAATAAAATCAACCCTTTGCTTTATCTAAACAGACATTTCTTGTCCTCTTTTTCATTACTTCAATTTTTGATTTCTAAGTGCTTCCATGCTTTCCAGTCTTTAAAAATTTTGATTACTAAAATCATCTAAGTATTTTCTTTCCTGAATTTGGAAACATGATCAAATTATTGTTATTCTATAAGATCTCCTAATGATGTCTGATTCATTTTAGTGACAAATGCTTTCTAATTTTCAAACTTACTCAGAGATATTATGCATGGATAAGCACCAAAGCAACTTTATTTTATTGCTCTTATTTGAATTCCTTTTATTTTCCCCTACCTCCTAGGGCTCCTCATAGTCTCTGCTTTTAGCATAATCACGGAAGACAGTAGATCTTTTTTATCTATTGTCTAAAATAGTTTTCCCGCTGTTCCATATGTATTGATTCTCATGCTTCTAAAATCTCTTTTAGAAATCAATATTATGACCTTGACATATTCTTAATTTGAGTATTAAAAATACATTCCTTACTTAAGTTTCATTTCCTTTGACTTGGTTTTCTTTATTGAACTGAAAGTCATGAAAAGAAAAAGTAAAACTTTGAGATATTTTTCTTGATGAGTTTTCATTATTCTTTTTCAAATCATTGGCACAAAGATTATGGTAAAATCTGGCCTTTATCTTATCTAGTATGTAACCTATTTTGGGTTGACAGTACACCTTTTAAAATCTCAAATTACATATATATGTATGTAAATTAATATATATCGTTAATTATATAAGTTATATGTATATTATATAAATTACATACATACATACATATACACATACATATATAATCTTTCTGCCCTACCATTGCCTGTACATACATTTTTGGTTGTTCATTCTTACCCTGCCTTACTCCCAGTCACATAGTGTTCTTGCCAACACGACATATTTTTGGAACGTCTCCTCTGTTTTTCTCAATCTTTCACTCATTCACTTTAAATATTATTTCAAATTTTTCTTCCACTATTGCATTTTTTAAAAAGTTTTATGTCTTTTGAGAGACAGATAGTGATCAGGGGAGTGGCAGAGAGAAAGAGAGAGAGAGAATCCCAAGCAGGCTCAAATGCTGTCGGTGCAGAGTCCAACTCGGGACTCAATCCCACAACCATGAGATCATGACCTAAGAGAAAATCAAGAGTCCGATGCTTAACTCACTCACTCAAGTGCCCCCACTATTGCATTTATCATGATTAACCATTTCTCTCTCTTTCTAACTTCTGCATTGTATTTAAATCTAATTCCCACTAGAGCATTTTGAATATATTGATGTTCTCCATTTGCTTTAATATTTCTTCCATGTATTTTCCTCTGCTTGTAATAAAAATTCCCCCTTTTCTGGTAGAAAATTAAACATCATCTCCTACAAGAAGTTTTTCTGTTTCCACTGCATAGAATTAATTATTTGATTTCATGCCACTAGATGACTGTTTTATATGTATCTTGCATAATAGAGATTATTCTAAATGCTATTTAATATTTCAGTATTAAATAATTGCTAGTTTCTTAGTGAGGGATAAATATATATCTAAGTAATCATTGATATTAAAGCCTTTCCTTCACCATTCTTCACTATAAACTCTAGGAAAGTGGTTGGAGTTAAGTTATTCACTTAAAATATGAGCTGTAACCATCTTGAGCTATTTTATTATAACTTCCAAAGACTAGTAAATTATCCACAAAATAGTAGTGTTCAATAAATGTTTGTTGAATTTATTTTGTCAAATAAAATTCATATGTCATCAGTCACTAGAGACTGGTTATAGAAAAAGTTATTAAAATCAATAGGTAAAATTTATGAACACATTCTAAATGACTAGATCCTAAGAAAATTATAAAACTGAGATGAGAATTAGAACAATTTACTTAAACAAAAAGAAATATTTTAATCAGCCATTATACCCTTATTTTCTGTTTCTGTGTGTGCATGTGTGTGTGTGTTAGTGTCTATGTTTTGTTCCATTGTTTCCTGTTTCCTGTTTTCCTGTGGATTATTTGAACTCTGTTTAGTAACAATTTTGGTTTATCTATATTTTTCAAATTTTATTTTATTGTGGTAAGAATACTGAACTTGTGATAATATCATTTTAACAAAATTTTAGTTGTACAGTACATTATTGTTAACTATAGGTATAATGTACCATCTAGAGCTGATTCATTTTGCTGAGCTGAAACTTTATGCTCATTGTTGGGTCTCTCATTTTCCCATTCTCCCAGCCCCTGACAACTATGATTCAACTCTTTGATTCTGTGAATTTGTCTATTTTAAACACCTTTGTCAAAAAAGTGGAGTCATGTAGCATTTGTCTTTCTATGCCTGGCTTATTTCACTTAGTATATAATGTCTTCCAGGTGCATCCATATTGTCACATATGCAGAATTTCCTTCTTTGTAAGTCTGAATAGCATTCCACTGTATATATGCACCACATGTTCTTTATTTGTATAACTTTTGATAGACATGTAAGTTATTGCCACGTTTTTATCTTGCTTATTGTGAGTAGTTCTCCAATAAATATGGGAGTACTAATATCTCATTGAAACCCTGACTTCATTTATTTTAGATATATAACCAGAAGCAGGATTGCTGGATCATATGGCAATACTAATTTTAGTTTTTTGAGTAGCCTTCACTCCATACTGTTTTCCAAAGCAGATTCACCATTCTACATTTTTACCAACAGAGTGTATGGGTTTTAATTTCCCCACATTCTTGCCAACACTTATCAGATCTTTGTTATACTTGTCGATAGTTACTTGGACAGATGTGAGTGACGTCATGTCTCATTGTGTTTCTGATTTGTATTTCTCTGATGATTAGTGATGCTGAGCATCTTTTCATAGCCCTGTTGGCCATTTGTGTGTTTTCTTTAGAGGAATGCCTATTGAAAGTCATTGACCCACTTTTATATATATATACATGTACACACACACATATAGGTAGATAGATATAGATATAGATAGATAGATATAATAGAAATATAAATTATAAATACAAATATATTTTATATAATAATATATATATAATATATTTTGCTATCGAGTTCCTTATATATTTTAGACATTAATCCGTTATCAGATATATGGTTTACAAACATGGCCTTCCATTCCATAGGTTACCTTTTCACTTTGCTGATTTTACTGGCAGCAGTTTTTAGTTTGGTGTAATCTAACTTGGTTTTTTTTTTGGCACCTGATTTGTCCATATTTGTTGTTATTATATGTTATTCTATAAGTTTTTAGTGGTTGCTCCCTGTTAGTAAATATTTTCTGTAAAGGATCATATAGTATATAGTGTAAGCTGTGTGAGACATATGGTCACTTAGTCAAGTCTGCAAGAGTAGCAAAATAAATAGCCATAAACAATACATAAATGAGTGGACATAGTTATGTATTGGTCTAAATTTATGTTCAAAAACAGATGGAGGATGTGTTTTAGTCCAAGGGCAGTAGTTTGCTAAACACTGCCACTTTGGGGATCACAATCTATATATGTAACATTACCATCTACTAATATCAATATTTACCAATTTTAAGGGACAGTCCATATCTTAATGCATTTTAGTCCCATATATTCTCTATTTTATAATATAGTTTTATTAATTATTATGTCTACATATTTTGAGGTGACATTTGGTTTCAACTATAAAACAATTTTTATTTATTTTTATTTAAATCCAGCCAACATATAGTGTAGTATTGATTTCAGCAGTGGAATTTAGTGATTAATCACTTCCATATAACATCCAGTGCTCATCCCAACAAGTGCTCTCCTTAATGCCCATCACTCATTTATTCTATCCTCCCCCCACCCATCACCCCTCTAGCAACCCTCGGTTTGTTCTCTGTATTCAAAAGTCTCTTATGGTTTTCCTCCCTCTCTTTTTACCTTCTTTTTCTTCCTTTCCCCATGTTCATCTGTTTTGTTTCTTAAATTCCACATAAGATATGTATCATGTATCACATATGATATATATCTTTCTCTGGCTGACTTATTTTGCTTAGCATAATACACTCTAGTTACATTCATGTTGTTGCAAATGGCAAGATTTCATTTTTTTGGTTGCTGAGTAACATTCCATTGCATATATATACCACCTCTTCTTTATCCATTCGTCAGTCAATGGGCATTTGGGCACTTTCCATAATGTGGCTATTGTTGATAATGCTGCTATAAACATTGGAGTGCCTGTGCCCCTTTGAATCAGCATTTTTTTTTAAATTTTTTTTTTCAACGTTTTATTTATTCTGGGGACAGAGAGAGACAGAGCATGAACGGGGGAGGGGCAGAGAGAGAGGGAGACACAGAATCGGAAACAGGCTCCAGGCTCCAAGCCATCAGCCCAGAGCCCGACGCGGGGCTCGAACTCACGGACCGCGAGATCGTGACCTGGCTGAAGTCGGACGCTTAACCGACTGCGCCACCCAGGCGCCCGTGAATCAGCATTTTTGTATCCTTTGGATAAATATCTAGTAGTGCAATTGCTGGGTCATAGGTAGTTGTATTTTTAATTTTTTAAACTCACCAGGAGATATCATGTTGTAAATGAGAGTTTAAAATGGTGAGAATCAATATGTATGGAACAAGGGGAAGACTATTTCAGAAAATAGATTAAAAAAAAAAACTGTCTTTACTCATTATGTTGAAAGCAAAGACCAAGGGGAGTCATAAGAAGTAGAAAACAAAAGAATTCAAATAATAGCAATAAAATGAAATTACTTTTGTTATTGTCCTAAATGGTTTATGAGGCTCTTTTCATTTTCTTTCTGCTCTTCAGATGTAGTAATATCTGTTAATCTATCTCTAAATTCCCAATTATTTCCTCTGTCAACTCCATTCTGCTATTGAGTTCATTCCAGTGAACTCCAAATAATTTGGTCATTATTTTTTTTAGTTCTAAATATTCATTATTTTTCTTTTGTATTTTATTTTATTCCTGATACTTATCATTTTTCCATTTGTTTTAATAGTGTTTGTAATTATTTGTTAGACCATTTTTTATGACAGATGGTTTACAATTTTTTTGGCTAATTCTGACATCTGTCATATCAGGAATGGCACCTTTTTTAATGTTTACTTGTTTTTGAGAGAGAGAGCTTACAAGGCATGGAGGGGCAGAGAGAGAAATGGACATAGGTTCTGAAGCAGGCTCTGTGCTAATAGCACACAGCTTTGACTCGGGGCTGAACCCACAAACTGTAAGATCATGACCTTAGACTAAGTCAGACACTTAACCAACTTAGCCACCCAGGTACCCCAGTAGAGGCACCTATTGATTGCCTTGCAGACTTTGAGTCTGGAGTTCTCTCTTGTCCAGCAAGAGAGTGGATGCAGAATTGAATATGAGAGAGGGTAATATCCGGGAGGAGACAAAAACCCTGAGTAAGGTCCTTGATTCATATTTATTAGGATCAGAGGCTTACAAAAATGATGGATGTGCAGAAAAAGACACACTGATAATTAACTCATGCATGTGAGAGAAAGGGGGTTTTGAAAGTATGCGGTGTTAGGGCTTAGGGTCAATACAAATCAAAGTCCCAGCACTGAGCAGAAGGCCCTTTACTGCAGGCATCAGGCACTGTGTCTGTTTATCCTAACTTTTCTAGGGGCTAAGACAGATAGAGCATGCTACCTCAGGGTTAACAAGGCATTTTTCTCACTAATTAGCTCAGGGTGCTTTCACCTGTAGCACCTTTCTGCTCTATGCTTTGTTTTACTTAATGATAAATCCTGGGCTCTTTCACTCTGCTGGGTTGGCTTTCCACCCCTGGCTGTTCCTCTACCTGTTCTTGGGCATTTTCCTCCTGTGGAAGTGGCTTTCTGCTCTGTGCTTTGTTCCATGCTGAGCACTTTCGCCCTGTGGCAGCTTTCAGTCCAAAGCCTTGATAACCCATTGGTGCAAGCTCAGAGAAATCTTAAATTTATTCACCGCAGTTGTCTTTTTTCATGAGAGTTTAGATTTTCCTGATTCTTGGAAGTGATGAATAATTTCAGATTGTATCCTGGGTATTTGAGTATTATGTGGAGAGTGTCTGGTTTCTTTTAAAAATCTCTATTTTTTTTCAGGCATGCAATATATAAGAGTTCAGAATATGCATCCTGACCAACTTTGTGGGATGAGGTTGAAACATCAGCTTTATTTTCAAAGCCTTTGCAATACCATTCTGTTCTGTCCCACTTACGTGCTACCTAGAGGCCAATCTAGAACCCAAGTTGTATTCCACACCAGAATTCAGTTATCATACCTTTTACTATTTTGTATTTGGTTGGTTTCATGTATGAACTGCTCTGTGGTCTGGCCACCCCTTAATACACAGAATTAAAATATCCTTCTCTCTAATTCCATCCTTTTCCTTGCTCTTTTATTGGGAAAAAAGCATAAGTTCCCTCATTTTTTTTCTGGGGAGAGACTGGTAGACAGAGCTTTGTTCTCCATCTCAGTAGCCTTGATATCTGCTGGGGAGAGAGAGGAGGCTGCCTCATTATTGCACGGTGTGAATACATGACTGGCCTCTTCTCCCAATGGGTGTGTGGTGTGAGGAGTGATGCTCCCAACTTGTTGCAGGGTAGAGATGAAAGGTAAGTTTCCATTCATAGTCACTGTGGTCAGGGGGACACATCCCTTTATTGTTGCAGGGCAAGGATAGAAGACAGCTCTGTTCAGTCTTTACTTCAGAGGAAGGAAAAGTGGTGCAAAATTTTTATTATAGTGTTCACTTGGAGTAAGGCATGCATGGTCAAAATTTTTCTCCTCTGCTTAACCACTATTAGCTTGTGCTTTATCTAGAGAGATTAGGCTTTACTTGTTTGTTTGTTTGTTTGTTTGTTTGTTTGTTTTGTCTGTGTCCATTGATGTTTCCGAGTAGTGGACTTCCCCAGCAAACAAAGCAGAATATACATGACCCCCCCCCCAAAAAAAAGTGTAGAAAATTACTGCTGGTTTGTTACTCAAGTCTGTGTTTCATAGTGACTATATCCTCTTTTCTCTGGCTTTTGGAATCATTACTCAATTGCTCTATGAATTTGCTCCAGGAAGTTTTAGTTAGGGAAGGATGGGAAAAATGGAATGGAATGGAATGTGCTTACTCTGCTTTTTCCAGAATGAAAGCCAGAAGGTTAGTTTTTATATTTACAAGAATAAGTTTAATTTCAAGGTATAAGCCCAACAAAAAGAGGTTGACATGAGAGAGGGGAATGAGGTGATATAAAGTGTGAATACAGATGTATATTTGAGACATTTAATCATTATAAGATGCAAAGAGATAAGATGGTAGCAGAGGAATAGATAAGTTCATGGAAGAATTTTTTTTCTTCCCAGAAGAGTCAACATGAGCAAATTTAAATAATTATGGGAATTAGGCACAATGGAATAAGAAGCAAAACCCAGACAGGGAAGGAGATTTTGAAAAAAAAAAGTCACATCTTTTATTTTGCTTTAACAGAAGAACAGAGAAAAATATAACTGTCTTTATAATTAAGTATATTTGGCTATAAGCACTTAATTGAGATATATAGCTCCTTTCAGGTTAGGAGAATAAATTTGAACATTTAAAAACATAGAAAGGACTTTAAATACCTTACTTAGAGAACGGGAGAAAGAGAGCTGACTAGGGAAATTAAAGCTGTATAAATTCGGAAATATTTTCAAATGATTGGTTGATGTAATGGCACATGGAATCCAAAAAGAATAAAAAGGAATTGATGACAGAGAATGGCCAATTGGTTGAAATTAGATAAATAGAGGGATCCAAATGTTAGAGGTCTCTATGGGATTAAAAAGCAGGGATAAGCAATGTAAATGCATCAGAGGTTCAGTAGGACAGGAATTTTAATCATAATGACATAGTTAAATTTATGAATTTATGGATTTGTCATCTCTGAATAAGAACAAGATGTACAGTTTGGTCACAGGAGTAAGCAACCAAATTGGAATGGAGTGGGATAATGAGGTAGAAACCAATAACCAAGAGTGTAAGATGTTAAGTAATTTTGTGAATATACTTTTATTCAGGATGGTACCAAAAATTGGGATAGAAAAACTGTGATTTTGATTTCAACAACCTTGGTTGGGAGAGGGGAGAGAATGGAGGTAGGCATTCAGATTAAGTGTTAGCAGTGAAGGAGTTTAAAAAGCAGTAGTACTGAAAATAATGGCCTCTAAAAACAAAGTGTTAAATAAGTAATTTTATGAAAATGAAATTGACTAGGAAATAATAAGGTTTCCAGATTAATGTGATTTGGGGCTATCAGAAAATAAGTAGCTTTGGGGCCTGGGTGGCTCAGTCGGTTGAGCGTCTGACTTCAGCTCAGGTCATGATCTCATGGTTTGTGAGTTCAAGCTCCATGTCAGGCTCTGTGCCAACAGCTCAGAGCCTGGAGCCTGATTCAGATTCTGTATCCCTCTCTCGCTGTGCCCCTCCCTCACTCATGCTCCATCTCCCCCTCTCTCTCAAGAATAAATAAAACATTTAAAAAATTTACAAAAAAGAAAATAAGTAACTTGGATGCATGTCTTCAGGAAAGAAGGAGTCTTCAAAGAAGTACCCGAAGATTCAGGATGCTTGTGAAATACAGGTGGTCAGAGTTGTGGTTCAAACATAGCCCGCAGAGCCAGACAGCGTGAGCTCAGTCCTGCCTACCTGTGTGACCTTGGGCAAGTTACGTAACTTAATGACTTCCAGGTTAGTCATCTGTGAAATGAAGGTATGCCAGTGTCCATCCTAGATGACTAAACCAGCTAATGCATGTGTGTCTGTTATAAAGCAACTGTTGTCTCTCAGCTTTAAAGCTACATTTCTGGGGTACCTGGGTGGCTCAGTCAGTTAAGCGTCTGACTCTTGATTTTGGCTCAGGTCCTCAAGGGGTTGTGAGTTCGAGCTCTACGTCAGGCTTAGTGCTGCAGTGCAGAGCCTGCTAGGGAGTCTATCTTTCTCCATCTCTCTCTCTCTCTGCCCCTCCCTCACAGGCAAGTGCACGCCCGTGCACACACTCTCTCAAAATAAATAAATAAGCAAACAAACAAAAAATAACCCTTCTATGTTCTGCAGCAGCGATTGGTTCTGGTAGGAGCTATGATTTCAAATTGCAGATATTTTTGGTCACTCCTATAATCCAGCTCATAGCACCCATCAGAGATATGGGCACCAGCGGCTGGGGCCTCTCTCTTACAAGTATGATGCCGGTCTCTGTGCGATTAGCTCTAATACCCGGAGGGGACACTTTCAGCCAGGCAACAAACTCCCTCCAGAGGTCTGCATCCCTGTTTTGCTGGTTCCCATCTCCAAGCTCTAAATTCTAAAAGTCCTAAAATTCTGCTTTGTTTCCCTAAACCTTGGGTTGGAACTGCATTCTGTGATACCTCTGTATTGCCCTTTGGTCTTTTAATTTCTTCAGTGCTCGTTAAACAATTATTTGTCTTCAACTATTTCTATTAAAATAGCAGTGTGATTTATGTCCTCCTGATTGCATGTTTATTGACTGTACATAGAAAATATTTGGCAGAGAAACTTCTTAAACATGCCATCTATGATTTTGTTTCTGTTACAGCAGAAAGATCTAGGCATCCTGGGATATATAGGTGGTCGGGTTAAGGAAGAAATGGTGAGGGTCAGCATGAGAATATGCACATAGGTAGGAATATAACACCAAGGGTGTTACGTCTTATATGTTGCCACTAAGAATATTGGGATGAGAGAAGAGATACATTTTCTTGTACCCATAACTAATTAATTAATTTAGTTTCTTACAGACTTAGCTTATTTCTGAGCAAAAGGGATGGCACAGGAAGACCATATTAGTTGTCAGGGACCTGGCATCTTGGTACTGAGGACATCTCCAGGTATGGCCTAAGGAAGGAACTTATGGAGATGAGACACAAGAGTTATATAAGTGAGGATGTCAATACTGGTGAAGACACAGTATAATCTAAAGAGGTGAATACAGTGGAAAATGCCTTGTTAAATTGCTGTATTACATACGTCATTAAATGCCCAACTATATTAGGGAGGTGAAACAATCACCACATTCATAATGCAGACTACAAACATATTAGGTAAACTACATTAGTTATGAGAGATCAGACTTAACTAAAGATATTTTCTGTGCTTCATTCAAATAAAAAGTGGATTATATAAATTTGTTTCATACTTTATGGGTATTTTAATTTTTATGAGATCAAGGCAGTCAGAAGTAGAACATCCAATCTTTAACTCTGAGTAATAAAGTGGTCTTCATTCATGAGGTAAAATAAGGGGGCACTGAAAAGGAAACAACTGCATTACGAAAGGTTTACCAAAGTACGAATAGAGTATAAATCATCCTTGATGGGAAAAGCAAATTGTACAAAGACAAATCTCTAAATACTAAAGAGTGAAAGACTGGTTTCTCATGATGTATATTTTAAAAGCAAATGAGCATGTTTTATTTATTTTTTTTAACATTTATTCATTTTTGAGAGACAATTCCTGAGTGGGGGAGGGACAGAGAGAGAGAGGAAGGGAGACACAGAATCTGAAGCAGGCTCCAGGCTCTGAGCTGTCAGCACAGAGCCCAATGCAGGGCTCAGACTCACGAACCGTGAGATCATGACCTGAGTTGAAGTCAGACATTTAACCGACTGAACCAACCAGACACCCTGCAAATGAACACGTTTTAAAATTTATACAGTGACTTGTGAAACCTTAAAGGCCATCTAAAGAGACTCATGTTATTAAACTAAAGTCTTCTGACCCTCACAGATTTCCAAAATACCTTTTCTAATATTAATGAATATGAGAAATTTTATCAGGAAGAATAGAATCACAAAGACATGGATAAGTATCATTATGAGGACTAGCTAAAGGCTTGCCACTTTCTCTCAAGGCTACTCAAAGTTTTTTAAATAACTTTTGGTAAAAATATATACAGGGGAGCCTCGGTGACTCAGTCGGTTAAGCGTCCAACTTTGTCAAGGTTCATGATCTCACAGTTTGTAGGTTCAAGGCCCACATTGGGCTCTGTGCTGACAGCTCAGAGCCTGGAGCTTGCTTCAGTTTCTGTGTTTTCTTTTCTCTCTCTCTACCCCTCGCCAACTTGTGCTCTCTCTCTCTCTCTCCCTCTCAAAAAAAATAAATAAAATAAATAAACATTTAAATAAAAAATATATAAAGTTATGCATTTATTAAATGGCATAAGGTATGTGGGAAAATGTACTATTTTTTACTCCTCTTCCTTTAAGATTAAAGAAATTATATATCCCTGCTCATTGTGATGTGACTTACACTACCTTCCTATGAAAGGAGTGTACTTCTCAGTGATAACAGGGAAGATAAATGAAACGTAATCATATGTGACAATATGGTGATTCTTAGCAGAAATTTTAAGAGCCATACTTTATTTCTCCAACTTTCTTTTTATTATTCCTTATGAAAAGAGTTTGTTATATGTGGGGGGTTCTTCTTCAGTTTGGATCCTGGAATGAGGGCAATAGAGGAGAGCCAGACAATCAGAGATACAGATGACATACACTATGAGGAAGATATAATCCCTTGAGTGTCTGGGTTGCTCAGCCAGTTAAGGTTAGCATCCAACTCTTAATTTCAGCTCAGGTCATGATCTCAGGGTGGTGAGATCCAGCTCCCTGCTGGGCTCCAAAATGAGGGTGTCGCCTGCTTGGGATTCTCTCTCTCTTTTCTCTTTCTCTTTGTCCCTTCCCAACATGCACTCTCTCTCACTCTCTCTCAAAGTAATTAAATAAACGTTCAAAAAATTTAACATTCCCTCCTCATGAATTGACATATTACATTGTTTATCTACTGTTTAAAAACCAGCTTTATCGAGTTATGATTTACATACTATACTTTATACCACACATTTTATCTATTTAAATTTTAAAATTAATTTTTTAGAATATTTACATATATGTGCAACCATCATCATAGTCAATTTTAGAATATTTCATCACCTTCAAAAGAAGCACAGTACCCTTTAGTTATGCCTCCCCTGTCCCATCATCTGGGGGATATAGAGATAGTTTTATTTCTCCCTTTCCCATATGGATGCTTTTTAAAATTTTTCATGCTGAATTTTCCTAGCTAGAACTGCTAGTTTAATGTTCATAAAAGTGGTGAGACCAGACATCTTTATCTTGTTATTAATCATATGAAGAAAGGATCAAGTCTTTCACCATTAAGTAAGATGTTACCTGTGAGTTTTCCATAGATGTTCTCTATCAAGTTGAGCATGTTCCCTTCTGTGACTAATTTTTTGAGCATTTTTATCATAAAAGGATGTTGGTTTTTATAAAAAAAATGTTCTGTGCCTAATAAGATGGTCATGTAATTTTTGTTTTTAATTATTTTGATATACTATATTGCATTAATTGATTTTCAGCTATTAACTAACCTAGAATCCCTGGGACTGATCACTTGGAAATGGTATATAGTTTATTTTATGTGTTGATAGGTTTATTTTGCTAGAGTTTTGTTTTGGATTTTGTGTCTGTGTTTATAAAATATATTTAAAAATATATTGCAAAAATCTCTACAATTTATTCATCGTGCATAACTAAAACTTTATACTCAATGAACAGCAACTCCCCATTAACCCCTTCTTCCAGCTTCTGACAACCATCACTCTACTCTCTGTTTCTATGAGTTTGGCTCTTTTAGGTACTTCATATAAGTGGAATAATGCAATATTTATCCTTTTATGACTGGCTTATGTTCTTAATATAATATATTCCAGACATTCATATTGTCATTTATGGCAGAATTTCCTTCTTTTAAAAGGTTGGATAATATGCCATTGCACTTTATCTATTCACTTGTCAATGTACATTTAGGTTGTTTCCATATCTTGGCTATTGTGAAGAGTGCAATGAATACAGTAGTGCATATATCTTTTCTAGATCCTGATTTCAATTAATTTGAATAAATAACCAAGAGTGGCATTGATAGATCATATAATATCGACCTCAATGGGCCGTGGACCTGGGGCAGTGAAGAAACTGAGAAAAAGAGAGGACAGTATAGTGAGGCACAGGGGGCCCCGGGCCAACAGCTTGAGGCACCGAGGTTTATTGTGCATCTTCTATACGTTTTCAGGAAAAACAGATCAGCAATGATTAACAACAGGAGCTTAGCAAAGCATGTCAACAATGTCTATCTGATTCAGCTATCATACATATCTTGCCTATGAGAGCAGTCTTGCAGATACATATGTTCCGATAAGAATCTTTAAGATAGAAGCAAAGACAAAGAAGGGAGTGAATGCACTGTGCTATATAAAGCTGGCTTCCTTTAAGCAAAACATTCCTATTTGCATACTAAAGAACAGACCACACTTCCCAAGGGCAATTCACTCAAGTCCTTTCAGGTTATTTTTAATCTTACAATCTCCAGTTTTCTCAGAGATCTTGGAGCCTTAATGAATATGCCCCTATGGTCATTGTGGTGTTCTGTTTCCCACAATATAAGAGTTAATTTCTCATTATTTGAGGAACCTCTAGACTATTTTTCATAGTGGCTGCACCATTCTACATTTCTACCTTTAGTGTACAAGATTTCTAATTTCTCTGTATCCTTGCCAACTCTTGTCTTTTTATTTTTTTTAATAATAGCCATTCTGAAAGATATGAGGTTATATCCATTGTAGTTTTAATTTGCATTTTCATGACGATTAGTGATGTGGAATATTTTTCATATACCTGTTGACAATTTCTGTGTGTTCTTTCCATAAAAGTCTACTCAAGTCCTTAGCCCATTTTAAAATTTTTGTTTGCTGTTGAGTTGAGTTCCTTATATATTTTGAATATTAATCCCTTATCAAATAAATAATTCATGAATATTTTCTCCCATTCTGTTGGTTGCTGTTTCACTATGTCAATTGTTCCTTTGCTATATAGAAGCTTTTTGAGTTCCTTATATATTTTGAATATTAACCCCTTATCAAATAAATAATTCATGAATATTTTCTCCCATTCTGTTGGTTGCCGTTTCACTATGTCAATTTTTCCTTTGCTATATAGAAGCTTTTTCACTATGTCAATTTTTCCTTTGCTATATAGAAGCAGTTTAATGTATTTTCACTTGACTATTTTGCTTTTGTTTCTTGTGCTTTTGGTGTCATATCCAAGAAATCATTGCCAAGACAAATGTCCTCAAGCTTTTCCTTATGTTTAAATGTTTAATACATTTTGAGTTGATTTTTGTGCATGATGTAAGATGAAAATCTAATTTCATTCTTTTGTGTGTATCTAGCAATGTTTGTTGACGAGACTATCTTTTCCCCACTGCATATTCATAATGCTCTTGTTGAAGACTGATAAACTGCATATGTTTGACTTAATTCTGGGCTTTCAGTTTGGTCCCATTATTCTATGTGCCTGTTTAAAGCCAGGACTGTACTGTTTTATTACCATAGCTTTGTAATATATTTTGAAATCAGGAAGTGTGATACCTCCTGCTTTGTTCTTCATTCTCAAGATTGCTTTGGCTATTTGAGGTCTTTGTGGTTCCATATGAATTTTGGAATTATTTTTTCCAAGTGTGCAATGTTTACATACCTTTTCCTGGCATTTTCCTTTAGCCAGTGTGCTAACATATACAGAGATCTTGTCTGTCTGATTAGCATTGTTTTCTCAGTACTAAGAATAGTGATAGAAAAATATTGTGTTTCTCAAGAAATATGTCTTGAATACGAGGAAGGGAAGCAAGAAAAGGAAGAAAGAAGGAAGAGAGAGAGGATCAATGTACAGAAGGTCTCTCTTTAGTCTCAGTAGTGAAGATGGTGAGATGCTGTTGCTGCCGCTGCTGCTGCTGAGAGCAGTGGTGACGATGGCAAACAACAGTAATGATTAAATCAACTTGGAAAATGCTTATGGCCCTTAAAAAGATCTAGGGATGGTTATATATTCTAGAATGACAAATCACAAATTTAGCAATCATGTCACACATGGTTTGTTATTCATTCGTGTGTTAAACTAATGTTTCTTTAACACAGGGCATATGCTAGGTTCAGGTGATCAGAGCTAAAACTATATGTTAACTATATGCTATTATTATTATTATTATTATTATTATTGTCAAGTTAGCTAACATACAGTGTAGTCTTGGCTTCAGGAGTTGATTCCCATGATTCATTACTTACATATGATACTCAGTGCTCATCGCAACAAGTCCCCTCCTCAATGCCCATTACCCATTTTTACAACTCCCCAACCCCTCACCCACATCAACCCTCAGTTTGTTCTCTGTATTTGAGACTCTCTTATGATTTGCTTCTCTCTCAGTTTGTATCTTATTTTTCCTTCCCTTCACCTTTGGTCATTAGTTAAGCTTCTCAAATTCCACATTTTAGTGAAATCATGTAATATTTGTCTCTCTGACTGACTTATTTTGCTTAGCATAATACCCTCCCGTTCCAACCATGTTGTTGTAAATGGCAGAATTTTATTCTTTTTCATCACTGAGTAGTATTCCATTGTGTACATATATCACATCTTCTTTATCCATTCATCAGTTGGTGGACATTTGAGCTCTTTCCATAATGTGGCTATTGTTGACAGTGCTGCTCTAAACATTGGGGTGCCTGTGCCCCTTTGAATCAACACTCCTGTGTTTGCTTTGGATAAATTCCTAGTACTGCGATTGCGAGATCACAGGGTAATTCTATTTTTAATTTTTTGAGGAACCTCCACACAGTTTTCCAGAGTGGCTGCACCAGTTTACATTGCCTCCAGCAGTGCAAGAAGGTTCTCCTTTCTCCACATCCTTGCCAACATCTGTTGTTTCCTGAGTTGTTTGTTTTAGCCACTCTGAATGGTGTGAAGTGGTATGTCAATGTGGTTTTGAATTGTATTTCCCTGATGATGAGTGATGTTGGGCATCTTTTCATGTGTCTGTTTGCCATCTGCATGTCTTCTTTGTAACATTGTCTATTCATGTATTCTGCTCATTTCTTCTCTGGAACATTTGTTTTTTGAGTGTTGAGCTTGATAAATTCTTAATAGATTTTTTATACTAAGCCTTTGTGTCATTTGCAAATATTTTCTCCCATTCTGTTGATTGCCATTTAGTTCTGTTGTTTCCTTTGCTTTGCAGAAGCTTTTTATCTTGATGATGTCCAAATAGTTAATTTTTGCTTTTATTTCCCTTGCCTTCATAGACAGGCCAAGTAAGCTGCTGCAGCTGAGGCCACGGGGGTTGCTGCCTGTTTTCTCCTGTAGCATTTTGACGATTTCCTGTGTCACATTTAGGTCTTTCGTCCATTTTGAGTTTATTATTGTGTATGGTATAAGCAAATGGTCTAGCTTCAGTCTTCTGTATGTTGCTGTCCAGTTCTCCTAGCATCATTTGCTAAAAGAGGCTTTTTTCCATTGGATACTCTTTCCTGCTTTGTCAAAGATTAGTTGGCCATATATTTGTGGGTTCATTTCTGGGTTCTCTATTCTATTCCATTCATCTGTGTGTCTGTTTCTGTGCCAATACCATACTGTCTTGATGATTATAGCTTTGTAATACAGTCTAAAGTCTGGGATTGTGAGGTTTCCAGCTTTGGTTTTCTTTTTCAACATTACTTTGGCTATTTGGGGTCTTTTGTGGTTCCATACAAATATTAGGATTATTTGTTTTAGTCCTGTGAAGAATGCTGGTGCTATTTTGATTGGGATTGCATTGAATGTGTAGATTGCTTTTGGTAGTATCAATATTTTGGCAATATTTGTTCTTCCAATCCATGAGCGTGGAATGTTTTTCCATTTCTTTGTGTCTTCTTAAATTTCTTTCATAAGCTTTCCATAATTTTCAGCATACAGATATTTTACATCTTTAGTTAGATTTCTTCCTATGTATTGTATGGTTCTTAGTGCAATTGTAAATGGGATTGATTCCTTGATATCTCTTTCTGTTGTTTAATTATTGATGTATAGAAATGCAACCGATTTCTGTACATTGATTTTGTATCCTGTGACTTTACTGAATTCATGGATCAGCTAGCTCTAGCAGTTTTTTGGTGGAGTCTTTCAGGTTTTCCATGTAGAATATCATGTCATCTGCAAAGAGTGGAAGTTTGACTTCTTCTTTGCCAATTTGGATGCTTTGTTTTGTTTTGCTGTCTTACTGCTGAGGCTAGGACTTCCAACACTATGTTAAATGACAGTCGTGGGAATGGATATCCCTGTTGTGTTCCTGATCTCGGGGAAATCTCTACTTTTCCCCATTGAAGATGACATTAGCTGTGGGCCTTTCGTAATATGGCCTTTATGATGTTAAGTCTATCCCAGCTTTTTTGAGGGTTTTTATTAAGATAGGATGCTGTAAATATCAAATGCTTTTTCTGTCTCTATTGATAGGATCCTATAGTTTTTATCCTATCTTAATTTAATGTGATGTATCACATTGATTGATATTAGAATATTGAACAAGCCCTGCAGACCAGGAATGAATCCCACTTGATCATGGTGAATAATTCTTTTAATATACAATTGAATTCGATTTGCAGGTATCTTATTGAGAAATTTTGCATCCATGTTCATCAGGGATATTGGTCTGTAATTCTCCTTTTAATTGGGTTCTTTATCTGGTTTGGGAATTAAGGTAATGCTGGCTTCATAGAATGAGTCTGGAAGCTTTCTTTTTGTTTCTATTTTTTGGAACAGCTTGAGAAGAATAGTAATTATCTCTGCTTTCAATGTCTGGTAGAATTCCCCTGGGAAGCCATCTGGCCCAGGACTCTTATTTGTTGGGAGATTTTTGATAACTGATTCAATTTCTTCACTGGAGTGGGTCTGTTTAAATTTTCAAATTTTCTATTTCTTCTCACTTGAGTTTTGATAGTGTGTGACTGTCTAGGAATTTGTCCATTTCTTCCAGATTGTACAGTTTGCATACAATTTTTTCATAGTATTCTCTAATAGCTGTTTGTATTTCTTTGATGTTGGTTGTGATCGCTCCTCTTTCATTCGTGATTTTATCTATTTCCATCCTCCCTTTTCTTTTTGAGAAGTCTGGCTAGGGGTTTATAAATTTTGTTTATTTATTCAAAAAACCAGCTCTTAGATTCATTCATCTGTTCTACTCCTTTTTGTTTTTGTTTGTGTTTGTTTGTTTGTTTTGGATTCTATATTGTTTATTTTTCCTCTAATCTTTATTATTTCTCTTCTGGAGAAATATTTTCCTTTAGGATTGCCTTGGCTGAGTCCCATAGGGTTTGGACTGTGGTATTTTCATTTTAATTTGCTTCCATATACTTTTTAATTTCTTCTTTAATATCTTGGTTGACCCATTCATTCTTTAGTGGGATATTTTTTACCTCCATGTATTTGGGGGGCTTTCCGAATTTTTTTCTTGTGGTTGATTTCAAGTTTTATAGCATTGTGATTTGAAAATATGCATGGTATGATCTCACTCCTTTTATATTTGTTGAGAGCTGTTTTGTGACCTAGTATGTGATCTATTTTGGAAAATGTTCCATGTGCACTCAAGAAGAATGTGTATTCTGCTGCTTTTGGATGAAAGTTTTGAATATATCTCTTAAGTCTATCTGGTCCAATGTGTCATTCAGAGTTGTTGCTTCCTTATTGATTTTCTGTCTATATAAGCTGTCCATTGTGGTAAGTGGAGTATTAAAGTCCCCTACAATCACGGTATTATTATCTATACATTTATTTATGTTTGTGATTAATTCATTTATATATTTGGGGTCTTCCACATCAGGGGCATAAACATTTACACTTGTTAGCTCTTCTTGATGGATAGATCCCTTAATTATGATATAATGCCCTTCTTCATCTCCTGTTAAAGTATTTGTTTTAAAATCTAGTTTGTCTGATATAAGTATGGCTACTCCAGCTTTTTTTTTTTTTCTCCTTTCAGTCACATGATAGATGGTTCTCCATACCCTCACTTTTAATCTGCAGGTGTCCTCAGGTCTAAAATGATTCTCTTGTAGGCAGTATATAGATGGATATTGTTTTTTTTTTAAATCCATTCTGATATCCTGTATCTTTTGATTGGGGCATTTAGTCCATTTACCTTCAGAGTGATTATTGGAAGGCATGGATTTAGTGTCATTTTGGTATCTGTAGGTTTCATGCTTGTAGTGATGTCTCTGATTCTTTGTAATTTTTGCTGCATTCCACTCACAGAGTCCCCCTTAGGATCTCCTGCAGGGCTGGTTTAGTGGTCATGAACTCCTTTAGGTTTTGTTTGTCTGGGAAAGCCTTTATCCCTCCTTGTATTCTGAATTACAGCCTTCTGGATAAAGGATTCTTGCCTGCATATTTTTCCTATTCAGCACATTGAATATTTCCTGCCACTCCATTCTGGTCTGCTAAGTTTCAGTAAGCATGCCCACTACTACCCTTATGTGTCTACTTTTGTAGGTTAAGACCTGTTCATTCCTTACTCCTTTCAGAATTACCTGTTTATCTTTGTATTTTTCTAGTTTCACTATGATGTGTTGACCTGTTTTTGTTGGTTATGAAGGGTGTTCTCTGTGCCTCTTGGAATTGGATGCCTGTTTCCTTCCCCAGATTAGGGCAGTTCTTAGCTATAATTTGTTCACATAAACCATCTGCTCCTTTCTCTGTCTTTTCTTCCTCTGAAACTCCTATGATACAGATATTATTTTGTTTCATTGAATCACTTAGGTCTCTATTTCTCCTCTCATGGCCTAGCAATTTCTTTCCCTCTTTTTTCAGCTTCATAATTTTTCATAATTTTACCTTCTGTTTCACCTATTCTCTCCTATGTTTCTTCCATCTTCACTGTCACTGCATCTAATTTATTTGGCATCTCATTTATAGCATTTCTTAATTATGACTATTTCTTACCTGCAGCAATAGATTCTCTGCTGTCTTCTATGCTTTATTCAAGCCCAGCTATTAGTCTTATGACTCTATTCTAAATTCTCATTCAGATCTATTGTTTATATATGTTTTTGAGCAAGTCTCTGGCTGTCATTTCTTCCTGGAATTTCTTTTGAGGAGAATTCTTCCTTTTCATCATTTTGGCTAAGTTTCTGCCTTTTACATATTTTAATATCTTGTTAGGTTTCCTGCACCTGTGAGAACTAGTATATGAAAAAGGGCACATCCACTGTCTAGGGCCTGGAACTTCAGGGAGAGTTTTTGGAGTGTATTGTATGCACTCTGATACTGCATATTTGGCTGCTCTATCCCACTGGTCAGTCTTCTAGAAAGCTCCTCCTTGCTCATCTTGGTGGAGTGTTTGAACCTTCAACCAGGTGTGCTTTGATTTGTTCATTGAAGTAACCCTGGGGGGGAAAAAAAGGAAACACCGGGGGAAGCCTGCTCCTATAAAAAGAGAAAAATGAAAGGGGTGAACAATAGCAAGCAGAGACTCAAAGCAACTATAAGTCTTCATCCAGAGGGAGAGAAAGGAAAATAAAAGAGAAGGAGATTAGAAAAAGTGTAAAAAAAATACAGAAAAAAATGTCTGATTACAGAGACAAACAGAGCAGAGAATGAAAGAAAACAAGAAAAAATATATATAATAATAAATGACCAAAAATCAAATCAGAAACTATGAGCCTGATTCCAAAGCAATAAAAGAAAAGAGAAAAAAAAAAGGTACAAAGAAAAAGAAAAGAGAAGAGAAGGAAAGGAAAGAGAAAAGAGAGAAGAGAGAGAGAAAAAAAAGAGCAACAGACTAACATAGAAAACCACAGGATAGTTGTTTGTTGGTACCTGGGACTGGTGGCTGTGCTGGTCTGGAGGAGAGGCCATCTGGTTCACTCAGTGTCTGTAGTGCTCCAATAGATAGGCAGTCACCAGGCACAGGGGGGGGCGAGGTTTAGTGTAAGTGGTCCTGCCTCCACGAGGGACTACTGTCCTGTTCCCTGAAGCCCCACTGTGTTGGTTTGGGGGAGAAAAATGGTGACACCCCAATCTCTCCTCCCCTCCCCCAGGTGTCTCAAACACTGATGTTCTGGCAGCCCTCACAGAGTAGCACGGGCTTGGGTAATGCCTTGCTCCATGGTCTCCTACACCTTCTACTTGCTCAACTAAGATTCAAAACCTAATGTCTTAAAGGATCTAGTACCACAAGGACCGGTTCTGGGGTAGCACCACCTTGCCCTGCTGATAAGGCAGTGCCTGCAGGGTCTTTTGTCCTGGGGGAGGGGGGCAGTATTCCCTCTTCCCACAGTACTCTGTGGAGATTTTTCTGTCACTCCAGAGATAGAGTTCCTGGGTGTTCCAAGTGTTCTGACCTCAATACAGCTGTGTTTGAGGGAGGAGGGAAATCCCAGGGAAACCCCAGTTCCCCTACTTCTCCTCCATCTTAACTCCAAATAATTCCTCTTGTGAGTGACAGCATAAAATGCCTGACTGACAGGATGACATGAGGTGAGTGATGCAGGACCATCTGATGATTCCTCAGGAGGAGGACCATGGGTTTGGGGACCTCCTCAGTAAACCCAAGTAACAGAAGCTGCGGAATGCAAAACTGCGGGTAAGGGTGGTGGGGAGCAACCACTGAAACTTAGGAATAGTCAGATGGAAGAGACCTTGGGCACCTTGTGTGGGAAGGGCAGCTTTCTCAACTTCTGCCAGGACCTCCACATTCACCCTGTTAACTATATGTTAATTGCTCTTAAGGAGCTTAGAAAATCTGTCCCTTCCATTTTTGGTGGGGGGAGAAATTAGGAAGGCTAAAGCCCAATAACTAAATAAAAATAAGTACAAATACCAATGACATGTTTCTAAACTCAAAAAACTCAGAATGGTGTGACAATTTTCTATTTACACTAGAGTTCAAAGCATAGACCTTGTTTTTCCTAAAGCACTTTATCAACCATAAGTAAATTTTATGTTCTTTTTAACATTAAAATGTAAATATCTTATAATATTACTCCTTTTAAAGTAATAGTTAATAAATTTGTCAATAAGCTAATTAGCCCATATTTTTTAATTACTCAGCATACTGCATTTATGGCTTACTATGTATACATTCCTAATAGCAAAAATTGCTTTAATCACTACTAAATTAATTTTTAACCTTTGGATAGTATTAAAGTTAAAAACTTTGTGTTTAAATTTGTTTTGAAAATTAAATATTTGAATGATTTCCTTATTCAAAATATCCCACTGGGTTCTAATAGTCAGATATGTGTTCCATATGTAATATTTGGTATTTAATCCCTTTTTTCTTGTATTTAATTTAAAATACATGAACAGTTAACATATCCTATGAATCATCACTCTAGTGTAATGAGAATTTATGCACTTCTCTATTTCAACTGATGAATGGTTATGTAAGAAAAACAGCTTCAGGACTTGTTGATTATATTTTAGAATTAGACCTAAATGGAATAGCAATCATGTACATGAAAAAATAAATAAACAAATAAAGTCTTGCATTGAGTATAAACATAATCTATTTAGAATATACAGTTCAACCCAAAACTCAGATGCTTTATCGATGGCTTTAATTGGAAGAAAGGAAGTTTGTAGCCACTCAAAATAAAATATGATAGTTTGTATCATAGTGTTATACAACATATTCCTCTTAAGAGCACAGGGGGAAAATGAAAAACAAGATGGACCTTGAATAACAGCTCAACGGTAATGTTGTATAATTGCTTTTCATCCTTCCTATCAGCAGTGAAGCTTTAAAACATTGATCAAAGATGATGACTATCACAAAGTGCTTAAAGTGCAGCACATTGTTAGATTTCCTCAGCCTCCGAAATAATTATAGCACGAGCAAGCATAGAGATGATTCCACCACCTTCACCCACCTTCCTCAAATGATTTGCCAGCCAAGGTAGTTGGGATTAAAAGAAATCTGACATGAATGAACTATATTAGAACATCAATGTCAAAATATCTATCACAGACACATACCTCAAAAGGATAAAAATACCGTGAACATTTCACATTAATGCACACCAGGATTCAGTCACTCTCCTTACAAACACAGGACTATAATAAAGGACACAAAGCATACCCAATGGATAAGAAAGTGCAACACAGAAATGAGAAGTGTTTATTGATGATGTGATGGAGATAGCTCTTGTCTGCTAAGAGTTTACAGCTAAAACAATGATTGAAGGAGAAAATCTTTTTATCCATTTATGGGAGTAATAGGTAAAGGACTTTCCCCAAAGAATTTAGTAGTTTATGCTAGATAAATATTTTAAGCTCATGGTTTCATTAGAATTTAACTATATTAATTTATTCATCACTTAATGAATTTAAAAATAATTATTGAAATCGTACTAAATGCCAGGCATTGCACAGAAACACAGGTACTGCGTTATAATAGTTACATATGAGGCTCCATGCCACGTGCTCTTAGCCTGTCTGATTTTAGTACCCACAGCTGGTATAGGTAATCACACACCTTTGCCCATTTTCTAGATCAAGTGCTCTGATGTCTTTCTGCTATGGAATGCCATTCAATTACAATTAAAGGAATTAGGAAGTAGGGGAATTTAATGCCCTTCAAGTGAGTCTCAACCAATGGTATAAATGGATAGATATTTTATTCTTCCATGTTCTCTGGGAGGATGATTGTAAGGGGTATTCGAAGTAGTTTCTCAAATGATTCCCTGAGAGAGGGTTGAGCCCTCACTGCTCACAACATTAACCAGCCCATTAGTGTGAATTATTGGCCTTTCTTTTTTTTTTCCCCCATCTCATTTTCTCTCCCAATTTTGTTTCTCCACTCTCTCCCAAAACCTACATGTTTCCAAGTGCTTGTTCCAAGATCTGCTTCCCGGAAGAAACCTAAACCAAATCAATTGGTATTGGAAGTAACAATAGATGGTAGCCCCTCAATATGGGATTCTGAAATTGGTCTCTTTGTAGGTCAGAGGGCAAAAAAGACCTCATTGCTGGCAATAAATGAGTTGCTGGAAACTCTGGGTTTGCTTTCCTACCACATTTGGTAAAACAGGTTTATGTGATAGCTCTAGCACTTGAAAGCTATGAGGGCAAGGTATTTATAAGGCTTGTGAAGGAAGCTTACCCTCTTTCGACCATTTCAGAGGCCCTGAAGTAAGAAAGTGGCAGTCTCAGCCAACTATCAGTTCAGGACATGTTTGGGATTCAAGAAGGGCTTCCTACCCTTCTTACAGTGTTTATTACCTGAAACTGGAGGACAGATTGCATTGACAAAATAGGTTCAGGATTTGATTCTAAGTGTTGAACAAATGCAAAAGATACAGAATATTCAGCTTCTGGAGGTTTCCTGATATCAGGGCTGTGGGAGTGAATATATGAGATCCTGAAAAATTGGATGGACTGCTGGGAAAGATTGACCTGAGAATGTTGCACCCCCAGATTTCCTGATATCTTTGGACTTTGAAAGCATCGTCATTACGGTTGCTGGAAGGCAATGCTAGCCTTGACAGAGGACAATGTGAAGAAATCACCTGGGGTGAGTGCCTTGCAATATATTTTTCCCCCTTAAAGTCATCCACATCCTTAATATTTGGCTCAAATCTATAAATATACTCAACTCTCATTCTAAGAAGGTACATATAGTCTCTGCTATGAGTAAGCTATCTCGTTAGATGAGCTTCAGGACAGGCTTATAGATAAATATACAGTCACAAAAATTCAGAAATATATATAGGAGTGGATATTGAGAATATCACTAGATAACATTGGAGAAGTAAGGTTGTGTTTACCTGGAGCCACACCCCCACAGCATAAAATGTAATGATCTGTGTGAATACTTGGAGCTGGTTTTATTGATACTTAAAGGAGGGCTGCTTACAGATTGCATGTGATAGCATTTTGCAGTCAGTGATATGGGAAGGCCACACTCCCTTTAGCAAAGTATTAAGGCTGTATCCTTTGGAAGGCCCAGAGAGCATTCAAGTGATATGATTCACCACAAAGAGGGTCCATAATGTATTTAAGAAGGTTAATGTTGGCTATTTTTTGTAGCTCAGAATGGATAGTGAGTGATGCTTCCATGGAGCTTGGTCTGATAGATTCCTTTCTAGCAGAAGACAGGTGATGGCACTTCTAGGCAAGATGAACAGAATGGTAATAATGGGAATAAAATAGAGTGGTAGGTTATATTTACTCAAAGAAATTATGGCTATGACTGTTAGACCATTGTGGCCTCAGAGAGGAGAGAAATTGGCAAAAAGGTAAGCTATTGTTTGACTTATTTCACCAAAATAGGTCGATATTAGTTCTCTCTATGGGGAATTGTGTTCCCTTGCCCTATTTTCAGATTTGAACCACTTAGGATCCAGAGCCCATTGATAAAAGGGAACTCTAGATATTCCTGAGTAAGGAGGCTGCAAAGTCACCACATGTATATGAAGTACATATTTCCTCATTTCTTTTGTAAAAGGCCTGTAGCTATTTAAACAAGTAACTGTACCTTAAGGAAAGGGCAATTCCTTCCAATTGCTAAATGTAGGATCTGAGCCTACAATGATATCAGTGAGACCTAATACAATTACATCCCTTGTTTAAGCTTGGACGTTATGGAAGCCTGGTGCTGTATGGAGTTCTAGTCCAAGTCTAAAGAATCTATAGACCTAATCTCTGGTTATTTTCTTGACTTTGAAGTATATATTTATGTTGAACATTCCTGGCAATTGGAAGAACTTTTACGCTGATCCTTTGGTTAGAATAGACCCAAGGTAGTATTTCAATGGAAGGCCTTGAAACCACCCTTTCCTGAGAAAATAAATTGGAAGCAATATAAAACTGTGAGTAGAATGACAGATAATAATGCTGTTCTCATAGACTGAAAGAAGAAGATCTTATTCATTCTCAATTCACCTTTTAACCCCTCCAAAAATCAGATGAATTCTGGCTAATGACACTGGACTATGTAAACTTAGCAAGTAGTTGCCCCCATCAGAGTCACTGGGCTTAACGTGACATATTTATCAAAAGAAATCAATACGCTTCCTGGCACGTTGTATGTATTATTCACTTAAGAAATATATTGGAATGAGAATCAAAATGAGTTAGTGGTTGCATAGTTAGAATATCAGTGGCCTAGAGATGTCTACCACTATCCTCAATAGGGAGGGTGAAGTGTGTAGAACCCTAAGATTGGGGGACATATAGGGGTCTTCTGGAAATCCATTCTCACCACTTCTATATAACATTGTATTGGAGATCCTAGCCAGTACAAAAGAGAAAAAAAATAAAAATTACTTCATTCACAGAAAATATGATTGTGTGTATACAACCCTAAGAAATCTGCAGACAAATCTAGAACTAATAAGTGGGTTTACAAAAGGTCAAAGGATACTGAAACTACACTGAGAAATTATTTATATATTCATGTACTAGAAATACACAATTAGATAATGAAATAAAAAAGAAGTACCAGTGGATATAACATGAAAATTCTGAAAGTATAAGAATACTTTTGGCAAAATAGGTGAAGGATATATACAATGAAAATTACAAAACTTTACAGAAAGAAATTAAAGAGGAACTAATAATGGAGAGTTGTGAATTTTTTGGTTGAAGAAAGTTTTGTACAAGCTGGATGAAAGTTATATGAAAATGCAATACAACTAGAATAGCCAAAATAATTAGGAAAAATAAGAACCAAGTTGGTACTTACAGTATATTCACATATGTTCCAACTCAAATTTTCATTGAAGCAAATTGATAAACATATTTAGGTATATCAGTAAAGTGGAATATTACTAGCAATAATAACAACAGAATATTACTGATACAAAAAGATGAATGTCAAAAGTATTCTGAGCTAAAGAAGCCAAATACAAAATTGTATACGTTGCATTATTTTATTTAAGTTAAATGGCACAATATGATTCCACGTTAAATTTTAGAACAGACAAAACTAAAATGTAAGGACAAAGATAATGAAAGTTGGTTCCTGGGGATTGACCACAATGAGACACAAGAAATTTCGGGAGAATGGAAATATATACACAAATATACTACTGTTATAATTCCTTGAACTATATGCTTAAAATTGCTGAATATTGTTGTATGCAAATTATACCTTAAAGTTTATTTAAAATAAATGATCAAACAATAAATGATTGAAACTTTACTGCTGTAAGTAAGAAATCGAATCACTGGTTAATCAAGTTCTATAAAATAATGGAATTACTGAATGAGTATTAATGAAAGTGACAACTTATTAAATGGATATTATTAAAGTCATGAGGGGTGCCTGTGTGGCTCAGTTGGTTAAGTGTCTGACTTGGGCTCAGGTCATGAGCTCATGGTTTGTGAGTTTGAGCCCCGCATTGAGCTCTGTACTGACAGCTCAGAGCCTGGGGCCTGCTTTGGATTCTGTATCTCCCTCTGCCTCTGTTCATCCCCCCACTTGCACTCTGTCTCTCTCAAAAATAAATGAAGATTAAAAAAATTAAAGTCATTTATGATTCTTGAAATCTATTTGAAATATTAACTAGTGTCAACTTTCAACTAGAAATGTGATTTAGCACTTGCAAATTTCTTCCCCCTACTATTGGAATCCCTAACCTCCCAATCATGCTGTGTATATTTACACAAAACTATTTTTTCCAGTGAATGATATTTTATAAAAATAGAAATATAGTGAAATAGAATAGAGAAAGGTTACCACTACTCTCCCTCACCTCTGTACAAACATACTTATTATTTTGGTATATTACCTTCCATTTTTAGGCATATTATTTTCCAAAGTTATAATTGTGCTCTATTTACAGTTTTAATGTTGCAAATTGGGTGAGACATGATTACAATGTATGTATAACTTCAAAAGATAAATCATACACTGTACAGCACCTTGCTTAAGAAAGGCTTTTCAAATAATGATGTAGGATTCTCAGATTGCAATCCAGAACCTGTATTGGCCAATCAGATTCTCTCTCCTGGGATTTTGAAACTTAAATGAGTGTTAGAAAAGCATGTAGCTAGTTAGAGGTCACTTTGATCTCAGCCAGCGGCCACAGGCAGAGCAGGCAAATCTTTTGCTGTGGTTCCTGCTGCCTCGCCTTTCAGAGCTTGTCTGGATCATGCCTGTTTCCTAAGCCTCAGTTCAATCTGATATCCTGCCAGTAAATCCATTTTTGGCTTAAGCTGGTTAGATTCACTTTCTGGCAGGTACATTTGAATATCTCTTTACTAGATTACATCTTTAGGGAGGAGAAAATACATTTTATTCATCATTTTTTCCCCAGTGGTGCAGTATAGGAATAGTGCCTAATGCATAGCTTAATCTGAATAGATATTTGGTGGGTATACACATTGAAGTGTGTAAGAATGGAATGCATAGAACTTTTTTATGGAGCTGTAAGCTGTCCTGTTTGGTTGTAGTGTGGGTGCATTAAAAGAAATAACAGGATAAAAATTTTGAGTTGTAGGTAATAATCACAATGTGGACAGATTGAAAAGCCAGATTGAGATGTTTATGTTTAATTTATTGGCAAGGTAGAGGTCATGAAATGATTATTATTTTTAAAGAAATAAATCAGAAGAAGTATATAGGATGAATTTGAGAGGGATTTTATAGGGGAAAATAATATTGTTTTGGTTACTGCTTTTCTTTTTAATTTTTTTTTTACATTTTTATTTATTTTTAAGAGAGAGAGAGACACACGCACAAGTGGGGGAGGGGCAGAGAGAGAATGAGACACAGAATCCGAAGCAGACTCCAGGCTCTGAGCTGTCAGCACAGAGCCCGATGTGGGGCTTGAACTCACAAACTGTGAGATCATGACCTGAGCCGAAGTCAGACGCTTAACTGACTGAGCCACCCAGGCACCCCAGGTTATTGCTTTTCAATTGGATATCTCAACATAAACACACTGGTTAGGGGAATATCTATCTATCTATCTATCTATCTATCTATCTATCTATCCATCTATATGGAGAGAGAGGCAAGATTAAAGCCAAGACATTTAGAAGTGTACAATCACAATGTAATCTATAGTTTAGAATAAGCAACCATGAAATCATAGAATATCCATTGGAATGTCTTCCATAATGTATATGTAAACAAACAGAAAAAGAAGTCATCCATTGTTTTTGGCGAGAAGTAGTAAGAAACAGAATTGGGATATGGTGTATTTCAAAGTTGTGTATTTGACATGTCTCTCCCTTGATTAGTCTTTAGTGTTTTCACAGTAGATGCACAATAAAATTCAGTGTCTTGACATTACCAATTCATTGCCGTACAAAATCTATAGGCATCCAGCAATCACCTTTCTCTGTGTTCTTAAACCATTTTGATAGGTAGGACTATTCAGAACATCCTAGGTGAGTTTACTGGCCAATTCCATTTAAAGTGTTCAATTTATGGGGATAGATTTGTTCACAGTATTTCTTTGCCATTTTTAAATGGCCGTATGATAGGCAGTGACGTCTACTCTTTCATACTTGCTGGTTTAAATTTAGACACCCCTCACCTTTAACCCATAAGTTACTTAGGGATTGTTGATATTTTGGTATTTTATACTTATCTATTATTGATTTCTAGTTCAAATTTGTTATAGTCTGAGAACAAATTTTGTATGATTTCTATCCTTTTCAATTCCTTAGACTTCACTTCTTGCATGCACTGAGAAGATTGATCAGACAAAAGTGAAAACTTACATTTTTCTCAGGTCTTTTCTGCCCACATTCTTCCTTGGCCACATACATGGCTCTTTAAATTCTCAGGTATACACGGGCACTTTGACTGTCTGAATGCCCTGGAGACACTTTCTCATAAACTTTTTTACCCAGGCTTAAGGCTATTTCTTGTATGTGGAGAGTATAATCTTTTGCCTCAGGTTAACTATGGACATTCTGTTTGCCTTACAATGATTTGAACAATTCCTGCTGCTTTTATCTATCCTGGGTGAGTTCTGAGTTCGGTGGAATAGGGACAAGTATCTTCTATCAGTCCTACAGGTAGCTCCCAGGTAATTTAGAGCAGACGAGAACAATGATCTACAAATATGGTCAGTTATTCTTCCTCTGGAATCAGTTACCAGGGTCACACCATCAGGAGAGAACACAGACTGCTGCCTTTGAGACTGCTGCCAAGCCATAAAGAGTTGGGGGCAAAGGAAGTTAAAAACGCCACTAAATGTTTCCTACCATTTTTAAGGTGCATTTTTTCAATCCCCATTTGCTCAGTTGCTGTAAACCCTTGACTGCTTTCCAGAGTTCTGAGTAATTTGGCTCATTCAAAGTGATTATTGATATGGTTGGAATAAAATATAGTTTCCCCAGCTATTTTCTCTGTGTGTGTGTTCTTTGAACACTTCAGTGGTTTTTATCTTCTATTAGGTACTTGTCCATCAAACCTGAATTGAATGTGTCTTGTTCAATCTAAGCTGCTTTGCACAATAAGCTTTTATGAGTTTATTTAGAAAACTTTTTTTACTGAACAACTGGTGCATCCTCATGTCTATTTTTAGATTATTTTAGTCATTCTTTGGTGTTACTTGTTTCCTAGGTTTGATCTTAGGCTACTTCACAGATAGGCAGAGAAGACAAATAAATGTACGGATGATACTTATGAAACTGCTGGGGAAAACATATGTGTTATTCAAAAGCAAAGTGAAGGTATTAGGGTCTTATCACTGCTAGAGATCTGTGTCTTTAGGACGTCAACATGTAGTCAATCTTGTTTTTATTTCATGTCTTTTCTTCTAATGGAATTATAAACATTTATCAATACTCATATGTTAGCTGTATTATTCTATATGATTCATTTGGTGGTGTGGCAGTTTTTAAATCTAAATTGGAAAGTAGCTTCTGGCATTCTAGTTATAGTTATAAATGCCAAATTCAAAACATATGATTAGTGGAGTCATGGCATATGCACACTTAACACATAAAATTCAGCCATATATGCTATGCCAATTTAAAGACTTCTCTAGCTGTTTCCTATTTCATTTGTTCTTTCTTTCTTAAAATATTCTTTTTTTTGCCTTCTAGTCTAATACAGTATATTTTATAACTCAGTTTTATTTTCCTGTTAAGTTTTTTTTTTTAATTTTCTTATGTTTTAGTGTCTTTGTTAAGTTTAGGATTATACATCTCAAAATAATCTCTGTATACCTTCAGAAATGTTTTATAGCTTTACGTGTAAGAACTTTTTAACTATATTTTCCCAATTTTTTCCATCTATCCCTGTTACCATTGTTGTCACTCATTTAATTTTTGGGTATGTATTGAAAACAATGCATTGTTACTATTATATGATTTAAATGAGTACTTGGGGGATTAAAATAAAATATTTTATGTTTTTTCTATCTTTAATACTTTTCATTTCTTTCTATAGATATGAGTTTCTGACCTGTATCGTATTTCTTCTTGAAGATCTCTCATAGACTAGATAAACTGGCAATGATTTTATCGTTTTTGTCTGAGAGTCTTTGTTCCATATTTCAGTTTTTTTTTCTTCTGCATTTATTAAGTTATAATAGAGGTACCCTAATCTACACATATTTAGAGTATACAGTTGGGTCAATTTTTACACATGTCTGTATTTATGAAACCATCACCACTCTCTTGTCTCTTTTAATTACAGCTTTTGTTTCCTTCTTCATTTCTGTAGTTGCAATGTATTTGTGGAAGAAAGTCAATTTCTCACATTCTGTCTTTTGTAGATTTCAGTACTATTGTAGTATTTAACATATTGCTGTTTTCTTTATTTTCTTTAAATTGATAGTTAAATCTAGTTGCTTTATAGATTCATTCTTGATATTTTGAGAGAGTGGGTAAAGCTACTTCATAGATAGTCTTCCTTTTATACAGTTGGTTTTACCTTGAGTTGGCATTCTCCTTCACAGTTGACAAGTATTTATTCTAGGTTCAGAGTACTGGGAGAATAGGATTTTTCTTTTAGAATTCTGTAGGTTCACACTATTTTGTACTTGTTTGCATAGTTTTTGATGAGAAGTCTGCTGACATTTTTTACCTTTTATTCTCTACAGGGAATGTGTCCATTTTCTTCTTACAGTTTTGAAGAGTTTCTCTTGGTGTTTTTCAGTAGTTTGAATATAATATACATAGATGTTTTTTGGTTGTGTTTGTTTGGGGCTGTGTGTTTTGTACTACTTGGTGTACTTTAGGATCTGCGGTTTAGAGTCTATTAAAAATTTTGAAAAGTTACATTCTTCTTCAAATCTCTCTTCTGCCCTACTTTCTCTTTGTTAAGTGACACAAATGTTCTTTTTAATATTTATCTCACTGCTTTTAGATGCTTTGTAATGTTTTTATTTTTCTTTACTCTTTGCATTTCAGTTTGAGTAATGTTCTACTGACTTGTCTTCCAAGTACACTGATTATTTCATTGATGGTGTCACCTACTGATTTTTATCTCTGCTACTGTGTTTTATCTCTTAGTATCTCCATTTGATTCTTAGACTTTTTCTCTCTGTGTTGAAACTACCTATTTGATCATTCATGTTGTCTAATATTTTTTGTTAGAACCTTTAACATGTCAAACATAGTTACATGAAACTTCCTGTTTGATAGTTACAACATCTTTTATTTAAAAAATGTACTGCTTATTTTTCTTTGAGAGAGAGAGACAGACAGACAAAGCGTGAGTAGGGCAGGGGCAGAGAGAAGAAGACACAGAATCTGAAGCAGGCTTCAGGTTCTGAGCTGTCAGCACAAAGCCAGACATGGGGCTCCAACTCATGAACTGTGAGATCATGACCTGAGTCAAAGTCAGATGCTTAATGAAATGAGCCACCCAGGTGCCCCTACAACATCTTTTAATATTTGAAGCAAGTTCTGATGATTGCTTTTTCTCTTGAGACTGTGTAGAAAACATTTTTGGATGTCTCATTTTGGTTGTTGAGAGTTGGACAGGTTGCCTAGAACATTAGGTACTAAGATGATTTTTAAAATTTACTTTTTCAAGTTCTTCAGTATTTAGTTTTCTGTTAATCTACTCAGGTGTTGGACTTTTTTTTTTTTTTAATGTATTTTGAGAGAGAGAGGGAGAGAGCAGAGGAGGGGCAGAGACAGGGAGAGAAAGAATCCCAAGCAGGCTCTGCACTGTCAGTGTGGAGCCTGACACAGGGCTCAGTCCCAAGACCATGAGACCATGACCTGAATCGAAACCAAGAGTCCGATGCTTAACTGACTGAGAGTTTTATTTGACTCTAGATCAATCTATCTGTCCAACCTAGGGTCTTTTGTGATGAAACCTAGAGGAAATAAGTCTCTTGCAGCTTTCCCGGTTGCTTTATACTGTTATTTTTGCTTGATGCTTGTTAGCACAATAGTGGGGGTGAGTGATAGATGGTATCTGATTGTACTGACTTAACCTCAATCTAAGCCTGGTAATGTGAACCTATCTTAGGAATGTGTTCACCAGTGCTACTTACTATTCCTCCTCGAGCGTAACACTAAACTTAGCATGTATTCTTGCCCATCCTTAAAGTATAACATTTTCTTTTGTTTGTTTTCCTTTCTTATTTCCTATCTCCTAGAAGCAGTGGATTTCTATCACTGTCGTGAGGTTACAGTTTTTCACTATTCATTTCGCAGATTGAGGCTTTGGTTCCAGACGCGTAATGGGGAAGATGAGTCTGCGTGAGGTGTCAGCAGTGACTGCTGTTGCCCTACAATCCCCACAGGAAAGAAGTTTTCTCAGAATTTTCTTGCTCTTGTTAGAGCCTACTAGATTCCAGAAGGAAAAGCCCTCAAGAGGGTATCAATCTCCAAATGTCTGCATCTGTTATGGGCTTCATAGGCTCATGCTAGCCCACACTTGACCCTTAGCAATTTGTTAAAAAATTACTAAGCTGACTCATTTTTCTGTATTATATGACATTTGGAAACTTCTGCCCTATGTGAGCAAATGCCTGAATCCTGTTTCTACCTTCAGTCACCTGTTTTTCTCCAGATTTGGGGTTAGTTGTTTCTCCTGAAACCATCTCAATTCCCTGATGTAAAGTAGTTATAGATTTCCAGCTTTTTTCTTGTTGTCAGGGTAGAAATGATACTCCACATCTCTCAACATCCTTGAGCTGAGATTGAAAGTCTCCTCTGGGACTGTTTTGAACATAAATTTCATAGGAAGCTCTGTGGTGGAGTTGGAACTGCCTGCATTTTAGAATTCACATACTTGATTCAAGTTCCAACTCTTCCTGCTACATACTCATGTATCACGAGGTTGGTGACCTCTGATCAGCACCAAGAGGGAACTAATCCTAACCTTGTAGAGCCATTGAGTGACATAAATGACAACAAGAAATAGGAAAACTCTAGGACAGAGAAAGTACCCATTACATAATTGTTTCCTTCTCTTTTCCTGCTACGGCAAGATCTTAACTTTGAATTGTTTATGTGTCTGTGTGTCCTAACTAAATCCTGAATTCTTTGAAATTAGGAACAACATCTTACTTAGATTACACTGATTAACTCCTTGTACAGTCCTTGGAGCATAAAAATTTTTGCTGAAAAAATATTCTCATCCAGATCTGTTTAAATCTATGGAGTAGGTGGTGCTTCAGAAGAGATTCACCAGCTGTACTTAAGGTATGAAAAGCTCCTACAAAAAGATCGTGATCAAAACTTTGAAGGTCAAAGTTAAGCCAAAAGTTAAATATTTTTCATCAGTGCAAGGTTAATTAAATTGTAAAATCCAATATAACATGAAAAAATATAAAGCGTCAAATATAATTTGCCACATATAAAGCTCCTGCAACTATAAAATTAAATAGTTGGGAAAATCATGTTCAGAAGAGTGAACCATTACCTCTCAGAAGAAACTTGTCCTATTTGTAGACCTTTAGGGAATGATGAGAAAGAGAACACAGGTTTTGTTGTGAGATAACCTTGGTGTTTATCTTGATTTCTCTAAGCTGTGTGTATTTAGCATATTAGTTAACCTCTTTACACCTTCAGTTTTTCCTCTCAATTTTATAGAATTTTAAGAATTAGAAATAACTTGTGTTCAGTTCCTGGCACACACAAATGCTTAATGCATATTAATTCTTAATTTTTTATGTAAAACCTTGTTCTGAGTGATCATGTTCTTTTAGTTGACTTTCTATATTTTTTTAAAAAAATGCTCTATGCACCAGAGGAGCTCTGTAGGTACAGAACTTAGGAAAAGATACATGTTTTGATCCATAGACACTTGGTTCTGTGAAGAATGTGAATACTCTTCAAATCTTGTTTCTTGGGCCAACCGTCAGGGTGCTAAAGCAATTATGCTGAAAGTTTTATAACAACCAATTTTGAAAACATAAACAAATATGCCTATGTTTATATCTAAATTTTAAGTATAGATGAGTGTTAAACGTAAAATTATAGTAACTAGAAGTCTGTATCAAATAGAACCTCAACATTTATTAGCTAAAGTTCTACCACTTGAAAGACATGAAAAACTGTCAAAATATTCACTTCTTAAAAAATGGAAGGGGGATGGAGAAGAAATCTTTTGACCTTATAGAGTATTTATACCACAGGCCATGCAGTAAATTCCAGGGAATATTGAGCTGGTCTATTCCACATCCCCAGACAGAAAACGTATTAGCATTTTTGAGACAAATGTATTTAAATTATCTAATAAAAGATATACATTTATCTAATATCTATCAGTTAAAATATTTGTTACTAAAAATTATGCTGCTTTAATTTTACAAAATTCCTTTTGGATCCTCCACATATAATGACTTCTCATTATTAAAATTTCTCATTTATTTAGATTTAACTATGACATGAATTCTAAAATTTTCTGGAGTTTATATTCAAAATAATTTATTAAAAGCATTTTTTAAATTAACACTTGTCATTCTTTTTGAGTAATATAGTTCTAGCTATATTTTAAATTTATATTTATAAATTAAATAAATTATATTTACATATAATATATATTTATATATTTTAAATTTTATAAATGTATAAATAATTAAATGCATATTTATATATTAAAGTATAATTTATTTTTATATTTCATTTTCTAAATTTTAATTATTTTTTGATATGGTAAAACATTTATATTTGAAAAAAATAAAAGCAGTTTTATCTAGAAAAGAAGAAAAATAATTAGTAAACATTTTTTGTTTAAACATTTATGAATTGCAGAGTATTTTCTCTTTTTTGATGTTTATTTAGTATTTTTGAGAGAGAGGAAGAATACAAGCAGAGGGAGGGGCAGAAAAAGAGAGGGACTGAAGAAGCACGTTCTGTGTTGACAGCAGAGAGCCTGATGTGGGGCTCGAACTCATGAACCTCGAGATCATGACCTGACCCAAAGTCAGATACTTAACTGACTGAACCACCCAGGCCCCCCTCGAGTGTTTTCTCTTTAATTATTCTAGGTGATTCTCAAAGCACTTCTGTCAGTGGATACATAATTCATCCAAGGCTACATAACTAATGGGAGAACCATGACTCATTCCAGGAATGGATTCATATGTCAGCTCTCTCCACTAATTTTATCTGCTATGCCTTCCATGACGCGTTATATTTTTCCATGTTATATTGGATTTTACAATTTAATTAACCTTGCACTGATGAAAAATATTCAACTTTTGGCTTAACTTTGACTTTCAAAGTTTTGATCACGATAGTTTTTCTTTGCTGCTAATATTGCTACATATTCTTCCCCAGTATTACTCTCTTCTCCCCAAATCATCACGACAATTGATATAAATTAAAACTCTTACCTCCAAAATATTTGAACAGAATTTTATTGCTAAAGCTTTTTTTTTTAACACTGATGCATATAGAGCATGAATCATTATGTTACAAACTTTAACATGGATCTCTTGCTAAATATCCTTTAGCCAGTTTTGTATTCTCCTAATTTGCCACGTATAAATATGGTCATTCTATCCCCCCCTTCCATCTCTTCTTCCTTCATTTTTCCGTTTTTTTGTCAAAAAAACAACATCCATGCTTTCATAGAGTATGACTTCAGAATCCTTTTCTGTAGAATAGGCACCTAATGAATCAGTCCCTTAGGATGTCACAGGAGGGGAGTGAGAGAATATGGAGTTCCAATATGTGATAAGAGATGAATTCTTAGAGGCTCCTCGGTGGCTCAGTTGGTTAAGCATATGACTGTTAATTTCAGCTCAGTCATGGTCTCATGGTTCATGACATCGAGCCCTGCATTGGGCTCTGTGCAGAGTGTGGAACCTGCTTGCGATTCTCTCTTTCCCTCTTCCTCTGCCCTTGCCCCTCGTAATAAATAAATAAACTTTAAGAAAAGAATTCGGGGGGCGCCTGGGTGGCTCAGTTGGTTGGGCGACCAACTTCGCTCAGGTCATGATCTGGCAGTTTGTGGGTTCAAGCCCCGCGTTGGGCTCTGTGCTGGCAGCTCAGAGCCTGGAGCCTGCTTCAGATTCTGTGTCTCCCCCTCTCTCTGCCCCTCCCCTGCTCACGCTCTGTGTCTCTCTGTCTCTCAGTAATAAATAAACGTTAAAAAAATTAAAAAAAAAAGAATTCGGAAAATAAAGAAAGAAATTCTGAGAAGAAAATTGTAGTGTATAAGTGGAATTTTATGCATCTTACACAGATACTCATTTTTGAAAACTATTGTTTCATTTATTTATAGTAAATATTCCTTCAATTAAAATTTGATTAGTTTTTTTTAATTTATTTTTTATTTTTTATTTTTTGTTTTTTGTTTTTTACTTACTAGGAAAAATAATGCAGTAGGGCCAACTTGGTTTATTCTACAGAGATTCAAACACAAAATTATAATTTAAATAACCAACATAGACTCCACCCTGGCCACTATGCCACTTATGTAACCTGTACCACCTCCCCTTTTCTCTCTTTCTATAGGATTCATATACAGGGAAATATGTGGTTTTATTTTAATTGATAGTAATGATAGCATGCATTTCATTAGATTTCTGTAAAATCCATAATTTTACTTCATATTGTTATGCATAACACTATCATAGGTTTTTCTTAAAAGATATGTGGCATAGTTTTAGGGTGTTATTTGGAAATCTAATGGCCTACTCTAATTTTACTTATGAGTACATTGTTCTCATTCTCAGAAATGAATCTTTAAAAAAACATATGTTCAACATTTCCTTTAGGAAGGGATGAAAGTTAAATGTCTGCTGAAGGAGGAACAAGTGGATCAAAGCAGAGAGGAAATAGAGATAGATGTACTTAGTTGTTGAATAAGAAGCTCACTATGAAATTTATCTGGAAAGCTCTCAAGGATAGACAGTCTAAAGAGGAGTTAATTAAAATAAATGTAAGCACCACTGCCTAATTGTGATCATTTTCCTCCTGTATCTACTTGATCTCACTTTAATCCTTACAATCTAAATATAAAATAATGGTCAGCTTTGGCAATTACTTTGCCAAGCAGATCCATCAATGATGGAGAAACCAAGGGATCTGGAAGGGATTTTATTTTTGTAAAATAGAGATTGCTTCTTTACTTTTTAACCTTAAGTATAAATTGGACTTAACCCAACTCATTTTTAGTTGGGGGATAAGTTTTTATATCTTTGCAGTGTTACCTAGGAAACCAAGCCCTTGCTACATATAGACCCCTGCATGATTACTCTATGTACATTATCGTAGGTCACTTGTGAGCAAATCAAAGAAAGTCGTCTAACCAAATAAGATTCTGATAAACTGAATGATTACAAAATATTTGAGGTTTTATGTTTAAGTATTTTTAAATTATTCAGAAAAAGAGGGGCGCCTGGGTGGCTCAGTCGGTTGTGTCTCACTTTGGCTCAGGTCATGATCTTGCGGTTTGTGAGTTCGAGCCCCGCTTTGGGCTCTGTGCTGACAGCTCAGAGCCTGGAGCCTGCTTTGGATTCTGTCTCGCTCTCTGTCTGCCCCTCCCCTGCTCGTGCTCTGTCTCCCTCCCTCTCAAAAATAAATAAACATTAAAAAAAATTTAAATTCTAGGAAAAAGAAAAACTGCCTTTTTCCAGTACAATTTTTTAAAACAAATTTTGTCCCAAGTAATACTTATTGCCTATAGTTTCCAACTTTATTACCAAAACACTATAACTAAAATTGGTAACATGCTGTTATTGACTATGATGTTGATGCTGATTATAAAAAGCCTAATTCATTCTAATTTATATATTGAAGTCAATAATAATTTTTAATCATTTTGAATAAGATTTTGATAGTATTTACATAATCAAACAATGGAACTAAATCCCTAATAAAGATTTAATTGTAAAGAGAAATAATTTAATTGTAAAGAAATAATATAAATACAGAAATAGTTACTGTATAAAACTGTAATGATGCAGTGTTTTTCTACTTATCTCTCTAACCTGCTTGTTATCCGGGAATATTTATTACAGCACATCATACCAAGACTCAATTAAATAAGAAGTCTTGTCTATTCTACCCCAGTATATTCACACTTAACCAACTCTACTAAAATATCATCATATTCAAGTTACAGACAATTCCTTTTTTAAACTTTTCCAGTAGGCTTTTAAAGGGTATTCCGCTTCCATTCTCCTATGGTCCATTTCTACATAGCAGCAAAGGTATTCTTTTCAAAAGGAAAATTAGACTCCATCACTCACCTTGGTTAAATTGTTTGCTTCTCATTGCAATTCATGTACAATCCAAACTCCTTATATGGGCTTGCAAAAGCCTATTTAATTTTCTCCTGGCTATTTCTCTGAATGCATCTTTTATTTTGTGCCGTCTCACCCACCACACATCAGCCATTCTGGTTATTGCGTAGTTCACACAACAGCCAATTTTCATCAGAGGCTGGGTTATTTTCCATGGTAATATTGTCTGTCTGAATTGGAGATTAGACCTGTTTTAGGTCTGGTAATAGGAAAAAGACTGAAGTGAAGATTTACTTGCAAATAATTTACCTAAGAAGCTATGAAAAGGATAATGGGAGGAAAGAGACCAGCTGCAATAGAAATCTCATGCAATTGCTCAGATAACCCTTCAAGATGGGCTTCATTGATGCAAAGGAGTCAGGCCTTTGCACCCACCCTAGATCAATCTTTGGGTGGAGGATTCTCCCTGGGGATAGGCTCAAAACTTGAGCAAGTTCAGTTTGTTTGGCCAAAGGCCAAATGTTGTTAGCAAGGAATATGTTAGCTGCTGGGAAAATGACCCCTTTTGTAAAGTGAATCCATTTACTTTTTGTAAAAAGTTCTTATCTTTTTTTGGAATAGGTTCTTTGGGCTTCTGAGTAGTCTCCCTCACCCCTCCATCCTTGGAATACTTACAAGAAGATAGAAAAATGACTTATAAACCATGATACTGCAACTGGTCTCAGGGCTGCAACTTACTCATATTACCTTGCTCCACTATTAGTCCAGCTTCTCACCTGCAGTTACCACCTCTAAATGCCTGGATGAGTCTGGCTGCCAGATACTTCTTAGGCTGTGGCTGCTGCTCTTACCTATTCAGCATAAACAAATGTGTAGGACTGTAATAGACATCCCAGTGGATTATCTAGATTACCTAAATATTAAATGTATTCTTTCCTGCTCCATGTTTAATAGCTTCCCCTTGCAAATCAGACCAACATAATCACTCTTTTTCTGTTTCTTTAACCATGAAAATTGTATAAATTACCAGGTGTCAGCAGTGACTTTGCTTTTAACTGAATTCTTACTTCTTCCTCCGGCAGAATTTCACCTCTGGTAACCAGGATATCTGTACCTGTAAAACTTAGTTGTGTAAACATAAAACAGAAACCCTAAATGAATCACTGGGATGTTGGTAAAAGAGTCCATAGCTATAGTTCTTGCTTTATGTCCCATGTCTCCATATTGTGTACATACAACTATGGTTTTTATTGATCTTGTTTTAGAGTTTATATTAAATCCCAAAGGATGGTTGATCATCCCTCTGAGTTACATCTCCCAGGAATCTAAGTAAACTTTCAAAAATGTGTTCCATTCTTATCAGGCCAATGGCTGGGTTGTGTGGTAGGTGAAGGAATGAATGCATGTCATGATCATGTGCTCACTGAGACGCTTCCCCTCCTTGGTCCCATCTGATCTAATGAGGGATCTTATGTCAGTGGATCACTGCATAAATCTATAGATAGTAATGCTGGCTGAAGTCCTCTAAGAGAGAAAGACAAACCCATGTCCAGAATGTGAGTTAGTTATAGTCATGATGAAAAGAGTCCAATTGTGAAAGGAGCCCAGTGTAATAACCTTGCCACCAAGTAGCTCATTGATATCTTCTAAGGATGAATTCATAATAGATTTTATATGTTTTGTTGGATATTCAGAGATATTAGTAGCTATATTAACCTTGGTGAGTGGGACTAGCTCTATTACTGTCACACAGGCCCATTTATAACAGCACTGGGCGTACTGAAGACATGCTAGCTGACCTGAATTTGTCAAGTCAAAGCTCTATGAATTAGGAGATTTCACTTTTTTCAGGGCCATACCTGAGTGTGGCTGTAGCATAGGAAGAGTGCATCTTCAGTTTGCATCCATATATGAGCTAACCCGTGCATAAACCAAGCTCATCCTTGTTCTTCCTCCCTCATCTGTTATTTTTTAAATGTTTGTTTGTTTCTTTATTTAGAGAGAGAAAAAGATAGAGCATGTGCAGGGGAGAGGCAGAGGGAGAGGGAGACAGAGAATCCCAAACAGGTTCCACACTGCCAGAGCAGAGCCCAACATGGGGCTCGAACCCATGAACCTTGAGATCATGACCTGAGCCAAAATCAGGAGTCAGACACTTAAGTGACTGAGCCACCCAGGCCCCCTGTCCATCATCTCTTTTAAGTGCCCCCTTGCCCCTTAGATGCCACCCAGGAACCTGTTGGTATGATCTGAGGAAGAAGTGTTGAGATAATATTGGTGGACATGGGAGTCTATGTCACTTTCTTGTGTGGCTTATCTCTGCTCTACGGACCTAGCTGTACACCGTACTTCATGTGACACTTCTGCCTTAATGATGTATTGCTACTGGGCCTCCTCAGCCTTTCAGCTTGCTATGTTGGTGGGTCTGACAGAACCTATTCATGATGGTCTTCTTAATAAAGGTCTCTTGATATGTATTAATCAGATTTTCCATTTGTTTTTAGTGCACAGTATTATTTCACATGATCATTTCACATGACCTTGCTATAGAAAATTAAGGCTTTACGTGATGATGCTTCGACTGGGGCTTGCCATAATTATAACTTGTATTATTCCCGCACATCAGTATGGCCCAAGAAGAAGGTCTGCTTGAATCACAACCTGTTTCTGCTGTAGATATCTTTTCTGCTTTGGGTTTCACTAAAACCTGTCCTCCTTCTGAATCACCTGGGAAGTTGGTCTAAGTGATCATATCCAGTGTGGAATATGTTGCATCTAGAATACAAAATTTCTAGCAGGCACTGTACTTTGTTTGTAGTTGTAAGTGGTGCAAGATGCAATCTATTGTCCTTTACTTTTGAAAAATCATACCCCAGTAAAGTAAAAACTTAACTGTCATGATAGGTCCTATAGCTTTTTTTACTTATTTCCCACCCTCTGGCATAGGCAGATCTTACCAGGTTCTCAAACATACTTTTTTTTTTCTTTAGTTGGTTTGCTTGTTATGCCATTTATAAAGTGAACCAGTTTAATAGTCTGAACAGTATCTCAGTGGTCTAGATTCCTTGGGACTACTTTATGAGAGAATTGGAGAGAGTTACACGGTCTTATGGCATGCGATGTAAATGTGAACTGATTCTGGTCCTCCTTCACAGTAAAATTTAAGAAGAATGAGTTGACTAGATCAATGACTACATACCAGGTGCCGAAGGCCATGTTAATATGTTCTTAAAGAGATACCTCCTCTTATACAGCAGCAATATTGATACTATTTGCTTAAATTTGAGGCAGTTGACTGTCATTCTCTAGGACCCATATTGTTTTTCTAAGTGCTGGCATGATGAATAAATGAGGATATAATAGAGACCACAATCCTAGAATTCTTTAGGTACTTAAAGGTAGGGCTGACCTTCCCTAATTCCTCTTAATATTCATCTTTTTTTTAATTTTTTTTCAATGTTTTTTATTTATTTTTGGGACAGAGAGAGACAGAGCATGAACGGGGGAGGGGCAGAGAGAGAGGGAGACACAGAATCGGAAACAGGCTCCAGGCTCTGAGCCATCAGCCCAGAGCCTGATGCGGGGCTCGAACTCACAGACCGCAAGATCGTGACCTGGCTGAAGTCGGACGCTTAACCGACTGCACCACCCAGGCGCCCCCCTCTTAATATTCATCTTAAATGTAGTTTTTATATAATAAGTTGGCTGAGATATTGGCTTCACCTACAAAAGGCTTTGTTAACTACACAGGTCAAGACACTAATCTGGGAACTGTTTTACTGACAAGAATGCCTAATTAAATTATACACTCAGGTATTGGAAAAATGAGGACTAGGTGATAGTGAGTCTGTGAAATTAGTTGATCCTATTGTAAGCCAGACTTGACCCAGTTCTCTACTTAGTACTTGGTCCCCACGCTAGCAAGCATTATGATGCTTCAGGTGCCATATTAGCATCAACTAGGACTCTTTCCATCAATCTTTTAAAGATTTATTATTCCCATTACCCTACTGTATTATTTACTGAGTAAATAATCCTGGATCTCTTTGGAAAGAGGCTACGTGAATTATTACTATTTACATATAATGTGGATGTTCAATGTCTTTCTTTCTGGGAACTTGGACCATCCCTTAGTCAAATAGTTTTGGCCTGAAAACTGGCCCCAGAATAGAAAGTGGTCACAGCATCATGATTTTGTGAGTGACTACCCTGAGTCTCCCGATCATGCATCCTTAATTCATCTTGAATGTTTAGATTGATTTTACATATTGAGCCATTAATCTTGCCATATGTATTTTTCCCCCAAGGATGCCAGATCTCATCAAAAATCTCTATAGCTGGATGTTAGCCTCTACCCTAGTTTTACTATGACATTGTTGCTTATTACAGTAATTGCACCCATCTTGTTTTCGACCATTAAGAACCATCACATGGTCCACTTTCAGGAAACTCTCATCACCATTCCCACTGCTGTCTAGGAGCCCAGTTCTGTAATAGCTTTTCCAACTGTCAGACCTGAACAACAGAGTCGTACAGAGAAACCACTGCTTAGTTTCTCAGAAGTACATGTCTTATTGACTTAGTAAATGGAGTATCATTCAGTACTCTTTTAAAATATAGTTGGCTAGTGGTTTCCAGGCTTACATAATAGGTATCCATTCCAACATTTCATTTTGCTGAGCCTCTCAATCCCTTTTTACACTGCTTGCATTGCAGTTATGGCTTTTATTTTTCATTTAATGGGTGACATTGACTTGTCCAGGCTTTAAACTGATACCATACCAGGATAGCATTGTCTCTGTGTCCTTGACAGAGTTTTAAATACATTTTCATAGGAATTTGTTCCCAGTTTTATAACCTTCCTCCTTATGTGACTCTACGTCATAATAGCCTTAATAACAGATTTTCTGCATCCCATCTCTTACATAGGCTCTGACTAATGTTAGTACATTTGGCAAGGCTGTATAGCTTTTAGTTATAGTCCTTTTATTTCCTTAGTAGGTCAAGTACCATCTCAGTTGAGTTATATTGTCACTTAATATTGGTTATTGCTCTCATAGACAGAACCACACAAGTGGAGGTTCTGTTGAACACATGTTATCTTTTAAGGAAATAACTGGTAGATTTTCTTCAAACAAGGTCCTTGCAAAATTTTAACATGGAGGTGTGTTAGAGGATTATGGTGAGTACTGAGAGTTTCAGATGATTAAGAGATTGTGTAGTCTCAGAGTTCAGGAGAATATGGATATTCTAGGTGCTCATGCATATTGGAACACATGTCTTCATCCCCATAAGGGTTCTATTCCTTCTCAGTTAAGGCTTGGATCATGGTGTAATGGAATTGCTAGAGTGGGGTTTCCAGTCTTCTCAGGAGCTGCGTCACAATTATAACTAAGTGCTGATTTTGAGCCTTAGCTTTCTGCTTTCTAGCTGCAGGGATAAAATTCTCCATTTAAGTTTCTAAGGAGGCACTATAACTTTTAAACACATTGTCTTAAATTAGTGATGAATTAATTCAATTTTGTTGTCTTTTTCTAACTCACTGATCACCCCTAGCAACACCTTTAGCATTTATGTTCCTCATAATTTTTGCTTACCATGAACTTCTTAAATACCTAAGATATCGACACATTCCTTCACTGGTACACCATTCCAGTTTACCATCGGTGAGAATATTAACAATTACACTGCTATCTTATGCCAGAGGTGATCAGTATTCCACCTATCCCAGTAATGGGATCCTCGTTGCTAACTGGCCAACGAATATTTCATCTCCAAAAGTCCACATTTAGAGACTACCAAGACCTACCTTCTTCCTGACACCATTTGTCATTAGCTTGCTTCTGCAGAAAACTGAATCTTAGAAATATTAGGGAATGTTCTAGAAACAATACCTTTAAGCAGTTGAAGGAAGCAGGACAGGGCAGAAGGAAAAGTTGAGGTGCAGTGCAATTGAAGCAAAATTCTCAGCCAGTCACATAGGTTGATCTGAAGCTGGAGTAGCTCTTCAGAGATATGCTGCATTGGATCTGAGGTGTAGGGGCTGGGGAGGCTTTTTACACTTGCATCCAACAGTCATTGGAAATACGTTTCCCCAGGTAGGAAGAATGACCTTGAGAAAGCAACTCTTTTTGCCTAATAATAAGTTTGGCAGGGATTCAGCTGTGACCCAGCAGCAAGCGAAACTCTTAGTCCTGGGGCGAAATATCCGAGTGGTATGTCACAGCATTTTTCTAGGGGATCCATTGTAAAAACAGTTCTAATAAAATGTGTCCCATATACCCAGATTGGTAGCCTTCCACATTTTTTTTTCTTCCCATCTTTCACCTGCAGATACCTTGCAGAATAAGTCTTGCCCTGGGGACTTTTCACATAGAATATCGGAGAACTTGTGAATTCTGAAGACAGGTTATTAAAAGATAAGAAAATGTAGTAGGGGCTGCATTAAGATGTCTTAATTCTTTTATTTTAGCTCCCCAGTCATAGAGGTCACACTTTTGACCTCTATGGAAAGGGAACTTTCCCCTATGGTAAGGGAAGAGTATGGGATTAGTGAATGGAAGAAGACTGAAAAAAATGAAGAATGGGAAATGGTATTCCATTTTACACTGTTCAGTTGTTTTGCATTAACAGTGGTCTTAAACATAGCAGTACATTAGAATCATCTCTAGTGGATAGTTTTTAATTTTTTTAATGTTTGTTTATTTTGTGAGAGAGAGAGTGCAAGCAGGGGAGGAGCAGAGAGAGAGGGAGACACAGAATCTGAGGTGGGCTCCAGTGTAAAGTCTGATGCGGGGCTCAAACCCATGGACTGCAAGATCATGACCTGAGCAAACACGGGCACTTAACTAACTGAGCCACCCAGGTGCCCCTCTAGTGGATTTCAAAATATAGCAAGACTTAAGTCCACCACTGACTAATTAAATCAGAATCAATGAGAATGGTGGTCAGCAACCTCTAGGTTGTAAATGGTTACCAAGTAATTCTAAAGTTCAGTCAGTATGGCAGTATACTGGGCTTACTAGTTAAGCTTACAACCACCTATTCTTGTAGTTGCTTTTCTGACACCAGCAGTCATATGTCTGTATGTGTACCTCTACTCTGCTAATATTAACCACTGTTCCTTTGTATATCCTTCTGGAACCACCAGAAGATAGTTTTTGTTTTGTCTTGGTAGTTGACAGCATGGATCAAGATACAGTGTTCCCTGATGGAAATGTATGCTTTTCTACCTTCTATCTTAAATTAGTCCTGAACAGAAGTTATACATTTGGTCTAAGTTTTGTTTGTTTGTTTGTTTTTTCTTTTCTAATGTTTATTTATTTCCTTATTTTGAGAGACAGACAGACAGACAGACAGACAGACAGTGGGAGCCAGTGGGGGAGGGGCAGAGAGAGAGGGTGAGAGACCCAAGCAGACTCCACACTCAGTGCTGAGCCTGACAGGGGGCTCAATCTCATGATCGTGAGATCATGACCAGGACAGAAATCAAGAGTCAGATTCATAACCAACCAAGCTACCCAGGCACCCCCATACATTGAGTCTAAATGGCAGCATATAATTTCTGCAAATATTTTAAGATTATTAATGTTAAAGAATAATGATAGACATTTAGGTTGGTTCCATATCTTAGCTATTGTGAATAATGGCGGATTGTACATAAAGAATGAAGATATTTCTTCAAGATTTTATTTCCTTTGGAGAAATATCCAGAAGTGGGATTGCTGGATTATATAATACACTGTTTTCCATAATGGCTGTATCAATTTACTTTTCCACTAACAGTGCATAAAGTTTCCTTTTTCTCCATATTCTAACACTTACCTTGGACTTTTTGATAATAGCTATCCTGACAAGTGTGAGGTGATATCTCATTGTGGTTTTGATTTGCATTTCCTGATGATCAGTGATGTTGAACACCTTTTCAAATACCTGTTGGCCTTTTGTATGTCTTTTTGGAAAAATGTCTCCCTATTTTTATTCCTGTCATTTTATTCTTTGCTATTACATGGCTATTTTTTGCTATTACATTGTGTGTGTGTGTATGTGTGTGTATAAACCTTTTATATATATAAAATATATAAATATATATACCTTTTATATATATACATACATATGTGTGTCTATATATATATTTACATATACATATGTATGTGTGTCTATATATATATATAATATATACATATATATTATATATATTTTTTATCCTATTAGTGGTTTGCAAATATTTACTCCCATTCTATATGTTGCATTTTCACTATGTTGATTGTTTACTTTGCTGTGTGGAAACATTTTGTTTTTATGTAGATGCATTTGTTTATTTGTGTTTATTTATTTATTTATTTATTTATTTACTTATTTATTTATTGCCTGTCCTTTTGGTGTCATATTTAAGAAATCATTGCCATGACCTATGTGAAAATTTTTTCCTATGTTTTCTTCTTGGAGTTTTATGGTTTAGGTCTTATATTTAATGTTCAACCCACTTTGAGTTGATTATTCTTTTTAATTTTACATATTCCCACTGGTATCTTATTGTGGTTTTATTTGTTTTTCTCTATTGGCTAATAAATATCAGCATTTTCATGCAGTTTTTGGTGAAATATATGTTTAAATTTTTGTGCATTTATTTAACTTGTTTACTTGCTTATAACTAAGGCTTGAGAGTTCCTTACATATTCTGGATATATATCCTTTATCAGATATATGCCTTGCAATTATTTTTGTCTGGTCTGTAGTCTGTTTTGCTTTTTGATATTCCTAATTGTGTTGTTTGAAGAGCAGACATTTAAAATTTTTGATGAAATTCAATTGGCCAATTTTTGATAGATCATAAATTATAAGGAGGTTCCAAGTCTCTCAAAAATGTAAAAATTGTATAGATTCCATTATATTTATAAATGCATATTCATTATTAAGAATGAATATACACAAAAGATTCTAGATAATATGTCATGAAAAAATGATTAATTCCAGAAATTTGAGGTTTAAATAAATTTTTTCAAAATCAGTTATAAATCACTACATTAAGAGTATATAGTAATTAAAGAGAAAAATCTCATGTTCATCTCAATCGTCTTTGGAAGCTATAAATAAGGAAATTTCTTCATCTTTTCCTATTGTTTACTAAAAATAAACATCACATATTCACAGGATTGCCTCATAGCACTACTTATGTTCATTGTTGCACTAGGATTCCTAGAAGTGTAGATAGGAAAATATAAATTAAAATAAAATTCAAGCTATGTAGATTTAAAAGAACAAAATGAAACTTTTGTCTTGCATAGACATCATAGTTGTGTGCCTTGGAAAGTCAAATAATCTACCAAGAGGCTCTTAGAATTTAAATGTATATTAAGCAGATTTCTCAGGAGGAAAGGGGGGCCAATCAAAAATCAATTTTATTTTTTATATATGAGCAATTGACAACTAAAACTAAACCTTCAAGAAAGGATTTCATTTACTATGGCATTAAAATCAAAGTACCTTAAGAACACATCCTTTGAAATATGCTAGCCATCTCTACTGGAAACTGCAAAATATCACTGAGGCAAATTAATATAGAAAACTAAAATAGAAAGGTAAACCTTGTTTATGCATTGGAAAACAATTTTATTATGTTAATTCTCCCCAGATCAATTCATAGGTATAAGTCAATCCAAATCAGAAACATTTTTCTTAAATTAACATTTTCTAAAATTTTATGGAAATGCCAAATGCCCAGGACAGCTAAGAAAATATTGGGATGTCAAAATAAATTATGGAGTCATAGTAATTGCTGATGGTGTAAATTCAGGGCAAACACAAACAAATTGACCAATGAGGCAGAAAATAAGAACCTATAAATCATACTGCATTAGCTAGATATTTAAAAGTAAAAACGAACATTGACGTCTAACACATACTGTAAACACCAATCAATTTGAAATAGAATATAGACATAAATGTAATGCATCTAGGAAAAATATAGTATATTTTATGCCCATTACGTTGGCAACATTTTCTGAAGTAGAACACTAAAAGCACTATTATGAAATAAAAAGGTAATAAACTGGACTATATTGAAATTTAGAAATTAGTGACCTGAAATGCACCATCAAGAAAATTAGAAGGTAAGCCAAGGGAGGTATTCGCAGTACTAGATCTGCCAAAGGCCTTGTATCCTGAATTTATGAAGATAGTTTACCTTTAATACACACAAACAACCCAATTTTTTTATGGGCAAAATATATTTAAAAAATGTATTTTGTGAAAGAGGATATCTAAGTGACTAATATGAAAAGAGGTTTCACATAATCTGAGAGAATAAGAAAAAAACATATTAAATCATCAACAAAACCAAAGTCAACCTACTGAATGGAAGAAGTTATTTCCAAGTGATATAATCAATAAGGGCTTAATATCCAAAAAATATAAAGAACTTCTACAACTCAACATCAAAAAAAGAAATCTATTTAATAATGGACAGAAGACCTGAATAAACATTTCGCAAAGAAGACATACACATGGGTAGCAGACACATTAGAAAATGCTCAGCATAACTGACTATCAGGGAAATGCAAATCAAAACCACAATGAGATGTCACTTTGCACATGTCAGAATGGCTAAAATAAAAAATACAAGAAACAACAAGTGTTAGCAAGGATGTGGAGCAAAAGCAACCCTCATGCAGGCTGATGCAGCCACTGTGAAAAACAGTGTGGAGCTTTCTGAAACAATTAAAAATAGAATTACCATAGGATCCAGTAATTCCCCTACTGGGTGTTCAACCAAAGAAAATGAAAACACTAATTCAAAAAGATATATGCACCCCTATGTTTATTTCCCAGGACAGCTAAGCATTATTTACAATAGCCAAAATATGGAACAACTGATGTGTCCATCCATAGGTTAATGGATTAAAAAAGTGTAGTATACACACAATGGAATGTTACTCAGCCATAAAAAGAGATGAGATCTTGCCATTTGCAACAACCTAGAAGGCATAATGCCGAGTGAAATAAGTCAGTCAGAGAAAGACAAATACCATGTGATCTTACATACTTATATGTGGAACGTAAGAAATAAAACAGATGAAAAAAGAAAAGGAGACAAAAATACAGAGAAACTGGTAGTTGCCAGTAGGGAAGTGGGTTGGGGGATGGATGAGATAGAAAAAGGGGATTATGAGTACTTGATTAGCACTGGTATATAGAATAGTTGGATCATTATTAAAAAAAAGTTTAACTCAGAATGAGCTCCTAATATTATGCACAAACAATACAAAATTAAAGAGTGACAATAATAAGGTGGATGAAAATGTGGAGCAGTCAGAATGTTCACTCACTGTTGGTGGAACTGTGAATAAGTACAAGCCCTTCATAAAACTCTTAGGCAGGGGCAGCTGGGTGGCTCAGGCAGTTAAGTGTCTGATACCAGCTTAGATCATGATCTCCCATCCCAGTCTGTGAGTTTGAGCCCTGTGTCAGGCTCTGTGCTGACAGTTCAGAGCCTGAAGCCTACTTCAAATTCTATATCTCCCTCTCTCTCTCTGTCTCTCTGTCTGTCTGTCTCTCTCAAAAATAAATAAACTTTAAAAAATTTAAAAAAAAAGAAAACTCTTAGGCAGTATGCATTAAAGTTAAGGACATGATTTCACTAGGTCCTAGAAGCTGCACACTTTGGTATATACCCAAAGGAAAGTGCTTATTTCCATTGGAAAAAAAAGAAAAAAACATACAGATGTGTATTCATGTATTGTTACTCATAATAGCCCCAAACTTGAATCAAACTAAATCTTTGTTAACATGTGATCATTTAAAAATATTTATAAAATTCAATAGCACAATACCAATGTAATACCAAAATAATTAAAAAAAAACCACTTTAAAACTGTCTAGCTTCTAAGTAATGTTTCTTTGATCGTTACTGCAGTAAGTTTTGGTTAAATTAATATAAATGAATTAACATTTATCTTATAAAAGAAAGACTAACTTAAAGTTATAGTGTATATATTTCCTTCCTACATTATATAATTATTTTGTTACTGATTTTTAATTAATTTCTAATTTTATTTTTTCTGATCATAAGTTACTTAGAGAAGACACTCTTTATTGCAAATGGAAATCTGAGTTTTGTATATTTTGTTTGAGCTATTATGGTTTGCTTTTATTTATTATGGTTGGTAGGTATAGAACAAATGTTTTTTTTTTAGATTATGGGAAACATTTTTATACTTAAATATGGCAAATTTTTAGAAATTATAGCAAATATACAACTTTTTCTTTGATGGGTTTAAAGGGCTATCTTAAAAGATGGATATATGAATATGTATATATCTTGTTACTCAAATTATCTTTTCATTATTTTATTTTCTATCTTGGTATGTTTTTTTTAATAAATTGGATGGATTTTTTAACCAAATCTCAGTTAAACATTTTTATATCTATCCTTCTATTGCTATTAGCTTTTGTTGTATATGTGTGTGTGTGTATATGTGTGTGTATATCTATGTGTATATATAGATATATAGATAGATAGATAGATAGATACATATATATATATACTTGAGGTATTTGTTTATACATATAATTTCATGGCTCTTCTATATTCTTGATAATTTGTGTTGTGTCAATAAAAAATATCCCTTTATTCTGTGTCCTTCTTTTGACTAGGTCTTCCAAAAAGCAAACATGAAAATAAGATTAAATGTGCAAGGATTATATTAGGGGAAATGCCTTGTTATAGAAAATGGGAAAAAGCTGGAAATGGGTGGACAAGGGGTCCAATAATGATTCAGTCCTAGTTTTGAATGAAGGAAAGAGGGAGAATTTTGGGTGAAAAGCATCCTGAGCAGTCCAGGGAAGATTCTGCAAAGCCATCAGTGTCGTTGAACAAAAGGAAGCTGACAAAGGGACCCTGTCTCTCCCAAGAATTCATGTGGCTTGGTGTATCTGATGTACTGCAGTATGACATTATTTCTGTGCAAATGGGGTGATGGATTCTAAAGTGGAAATATCCTTGGTCATTTATATTACCTACAATGAAGTGTCAGCAAGGCATACTCACATGACTGCCACATCCTAATGTAATAATACTGACACAAAATTCTACTATATATGATAATATTGCCATAGTTATATTTGCTCATACCTATCTGGAATATAGTATCTATAGTTTTCATTTATTTTACGTGTATCTCTTATTAGAAGATCATTTTAAACAATTTTTATATTCTGTCAGGATATAAATCATTCTGATTTATTTGGATTATTGATAGGTTTGGATTACTCTGTGTGATTTCATATATTTAGTCTTTATAGTGATCTCTTTCTATTTTCTTTTCTATCTCATTTTTTTGGTCCCTTTGGACAATTTCATTTTCCTTGTTTTGATAACCCCTTGTTGATTAATCAATGATGTTCCTTTCTTTTCTAGTGACATTTAATAGTTGATTAGATACATTCACATTAATGTTTTTTGGTCAGTGATCTTTATTACCTCCAGAGTAGACCCAAATGGCAAAATATTTTGTAGATTTTTGCAACCCATAATTTGAATATTACTTAAAGGAATTAAGAAATTCAAAACTCTGACATAGGAACAGAGTATTTTGTATCATGTGGATAGATTTTTAACATTGTTTTATGAAGAAGAGTTTAGAATAACTCATGATGTGAGTATATAATCCTAGTTGGCTCAGAAAAAAATAATTATTTCATACTGTTATAACTTAAATAGATTGGGGCAGGAGTATTGTCACCTTGACTTTCTTTCTAAATATGCCTTTTACCTGAAGAGAAAACTTTTTAAAAAACTAACATAGTTTCTCAATATTTGCAGAGTTAATGGTGTGTACATTACATTAAATTGATCAATACTCTTAAAATTACTTTGAAAATACTCAAAACAATTAAAAGAATAATTCATATACACCTGATGCACGACCCTTTGGTTCATAATAAAAGTACAGAGAAAAAAGCTTTTACCTCTGTTCTAAATAACTGGAAAATAATAATGTCAAGTTGCCAGTCTGAAAATTGCATACAGAAAAGCTATTACCACAATGCAATTAAAAAGACTATTGTCCTATTTTTCTCTGTTACATTCTTTCGGTGTGGGTGGTCTCTAAGCATGAGATCTGTTCTTGACATTTTGCACCAGGTAGCAACACTATTTTTGAATGCCATTTACTAATCATTAAGATATATTGTCAGGTTACTCTCTTTTGATACCAAGTAGATTTTCTCTTTTCTATTTACTTTCATTTTACTCCTTGTGAAGTGTACCACTCTACATGTTCTGTAGATTCCTCATAATTTGTTTTGACAATATCAAAGATTAGAATTAACACATAAATTAACACTAAATTTCTAAATGTGGTCTTTACAAGAATGGATGCCTTTCAGTCTAATATAATTTATATCTTTTGAAGATCAGTATTATAGACTCTAGAAAGCATCCGCAATATACAAGAGAAAACTAGCTTTCCACAGCATATAAAGACAAATTCTCCTTTCCACTGATTCAACAGAATACATTGAATACCTACTACATGCAATATACAATGTCATTATTTGGGTTATAAAAATGACACATGAGTTAGGCAATGATACATGAAAATAATAGCAAAATATGATTTTGACTGTAGTTGCATATGTAATGGAAATCTCAAAGATTTAAAGCAGAGAAAATTCAGTATGCCAAAAAAGGCTACATTAATGGAGTTATTATTAATCAATAGGGGGAAAATACTAATACATTTTATATCTAATTTCTGACCCCATATGCAACAAGAGCCTTGAAGAAAGATGCTTCAGCTCAGAGCCTGGAGCCTGCTTTGGATTCTGTGTCTCACTCTCTCTCTGCCCCTCCCCCACTCATGCTCTCTGTCAAAAAAAAAAAACATTAAAAAAATTAAAAAAAACATAATTTAAGACCTATGGATTATTATTTTCTTTGTTAAATGATACTAAATAGTTACAGAAAATGTAGTTTGTCTTGATGATTTTTATTCTTAGGATTTCTTTTTAAATTATATATTTCTTTTCACAGTATCCCTAGGAATTAGAATTATATTTTTTCCACTTATAATATTTCAAGTTGGCAAAAGGAGTAAGTGCAAAGAGATAAAAAAGAAACACACTGAAGAGTATATTTTAGTGATTCTAAAAAATTACTTATATATGAAATTTCCTTTACTTGATCCATGGAATTTTGCCAAATCAGTTTTACCTAGCATATATTTATTCAGTGATAATTCCATGGATATATTTATAATTTTTGTTAATGTTTACTCATTTTTGAAAGAAAGAGACAGAGCACAAGCAGGGGTGGGGTGGAGAGAGATGGGGACACAGAATCTGAAGCAGGCTCCAGGCTCTGAGCTGTCAGCCCAGAGCCCGATGCGGGGTTCGAACCCATGAACCATGGGATCATGACCTGAACCGAAGTCGGACGCTTAACCAACTGAGTCACCCAAGCACCCTTAAACCATTCTTTACTTAGGCATATTAAGTCATGTAATTTGACTATAATTCTTATCTTCTGAGTTAGTTGGGGATCCTGAAATGAATTTAATCCATTACAGCATGGAGGTTCATCAAAAAGTTAAAAATAGAACTACTTTACTATCTAGAAATTGTACTACTGAGTACTTACATTTACCCCAAGGTTCCAAAAATACTGATACAAAAGGATAAATGCACCCTGATGTTTATAACAGCCTTAACAATAGCCAAATTTTGGAAAGAGCCCAAATCTCCATCCACTGATGAATGGATAAAGAATGAAATCTTGGTATTTGCATCAATGTGGATGGAGTTACAGAGTCATCAGAGTCTTATCAGAGGTAGACTTATTCTGAGACAAATATCATATGATTTTGCTCATATGTTGAATTTAAGAAATAAAACAGACAGAACAGACGAATTGCACCAAAATCCATAAAATACCTAGGAATAAACCTAACCAAAGAGGTAAAAGATCTCCATTCTGGAAACTATAAACACTGATGAAAGAAACTGAAGATGACACAAAGAAATGGAAAAACATTCCGTGTTCATGGATTAGAAGAGCATAAAGCTTACTTTCCTTTTATTTGGATAAGTTATAACTCATAACAATATTTTTGGAGAGTTTAGTTTTCTATTTAATAAGTTTATATCCCTTCATCCATTTCTCCGACCCCCCATTCCCCCACCCTTGCCGATCATTAATCTTTTCTCTGTATCTGTGAGCTTGAACTTTGTTTGTTTTTTGGTTTGGGGCTTTATTTTTATTTTTTTAAATAAGAAGCAACCATTTTGTGGATAAATTTTTATCTGTTTTATAAAAATAAATGTCTGAGTTTTTAAAATTAAAAAACAGATTTACTTTGCTTTTATTTTAATCAGCACAAGTGCACTCCTTAATCCCCCTTACCTATTTTTACCCATTCCCCCACCCACCTTTCTTTTGGTAACCATCAGTTACCGGTAAGTGATGGTGTAAAAGTAAGTAAGTAAGTGTGTTAAAGTACCCCACTATTATTGTGTTACTCTTGATTATTTTCTTTATGTTTGTTATTAACTGTTTTATATATTTGGGTGCTTTCATGTTGGGTAGATAAATACTGTATTTACAATTGTTATATCCTCATGTTGGATTTTGCCTTTTATTAGTATATACTGTCTTTCTTTGCTTCTTGTTACAGTCTTTGTTTTAAAGTCCATTTTGTCCAATATTAGTATTGCTACCCCAGCTTTCTTTTGACATCCATTTTCATGATAGAAATTTCCCCATCACCTCACTTTCAATCTGAAGGTATCTTTGGTCTGAAATGAGTCTCTTGTTGGCAGCATATAGATGGGTCTTGTATTTTTTATCCACTCCATCACCCTATGTCTTTTGATTGGAACATTTAGTCAATTTACATTCATTGATAGATATGCAGTTATTGCCATTTTGTTATTTGTTTTGTGGTTGTTTTTATAGATTTTATCTGATCCTTTCTTGCTCTCTTTCATGGTTTGTTGGCTTTCTTTAGTGATATACTTGGATTCCTTTCTCTATATTCTTTGCATATCTGTTACTGGTTTTTGATTTTTAGTTACCACCAAGTTTGTAAATAACATCTTCTGCATATAGTAGTGTATATTAGGTTGATGGTTGCTTAAGTTTTTTTTTTTAATTTTTAAATGTTTATTTATTATTGAGACAGAGAGACACAGAGCATGAGCAGGGGAGGGGCCAGGAGATGGAGAGACACCGAATCTCCAGGCTCTGAGCTGTCAGCACAGAGCCCGACACGGGGTTCGAACTCACAAACCATGAGATCGTGACCTGAGCCGAAGTTGGACGCTTAACCGCCTGAGCCATCCAGGCACCCCAGATGGTTGCTTAAGTTTAAACACATTATTTACTCCTCTCCCCTCATATTTTTGGTATATGATGTCATATTTTGCATCATTTTATTTTATGATTCCCTTAACTGACTTTTACAGTTTTAAAAAATATTTATTTTTACTGCTCATGTGTGTGTGTTTTTTTTTTCTTTTTACTTTTCATGCTCTCACTTATGGTCTTTCCTGTCCACCCATAGAGTCCCTCTAATATTTCTTGTAGGGCTGGTTTAGTGGTTATGAACTCCTTCCATTTTTGTTGGTTTGAGAGATTATTTCTCCTTACATTCTGAAAGATAGCTTTGCTGGATATTCTAGGCAGCAGATTTTCCCTTTCAGCACTTTGAATACATCATACCATTCCTTCTGGTCCACAAAGTTCCTGCTAAAAAATCGGCTGATAGACTTAGGGAGTTTCCTTTGTACGTAACTGTCTTTTCTCCTCTTGCTGCTTTAATTTTTTTTTTTTTTTTGCTACTTTTGTCATTTTAATTACTGTTTGTCTTGCTGTAGATTTCCTGGGCTGAATTTGATGGGAGGAATCTTTGTGCCTCCTGGATCTGGATGTCTGTTTCCTTACCCAGAATTCCCTTAAGGCTGTTCTCAATTTGCATAATTTTCTTTCCTCTCTTTTGCCTAGCTTGGTTGCTTTCCATTACTTTGTCTTCCAAGATGTTATTTTGTTCCTCTGCTTAATCTAGCCTGCTATTTATTCAATCAAGTGTATTTTTAATTTCATTTATTGTGTTCTTCATCACTGAGTGGTTCTTTATCTCTATGTTAATGGTCTTACTCTTGTTCTACACTCTTCTCAAGTCTGGTGAGTATCTTTATGATCATTACTTTAAATTCTTGATCAGACCTATAACGTATCAGTTTTGCTTTGATTTCTTGCTATGGTTTGGTCCTGTGCTTTCATTTGGGAGATAATTCTCTGTCTCCTCATTTTGTCTAACTTTCTGCACCTCTGTCTCTGTGTTAGCTACTTCTCTTGCTATTAACAATAATAGCCTTATGATCAAGAGGTCCTGAAGTGTCCTGCAGTACAGTGTCCCCTGTTCTCCATGGCCTGGTGCTACAGGGAGTGTCTCCTATGTGTGTTGAATGTGCTCTGCTGTTGAGTCTTGGCCTCTTTTGTTCTTTAGTCCAGTTGTCTGCAGAGGCTCTCTTTACCTGTTGTGGTCAGTGTTGGGTGCCGAGCAGAGTGAGGTGCATTTTAACAAGGCATGCAGTGGTCTGCTTGTGGAATGAGATCTGCCCCCATTGCCACTGGGGACTGAGGTCCTGTAAAACACAAAGGTCATGGAATGTGGTGTTGGTAGGTTTGTGCTGGTCCTCTGGGGAAGTGACCCCCACCCCTCCACAGAGTGCTGGGACTAAGTTCGACTGTGACAGGGAAGGGTGCATCTGCTGAAGTGCATGTGGGGGGTGGCGAGGCTTGGTGAAGCAGGTTAGGTAAGGAGTGTCAGCACTGAGCCACTGAGTTTTAAAAACCCAGTCTCTAAGTTCTGTTGGTTGTAAGATCTCACAAAATTTGGCCCCTCTTGCTTTCAAAGGCAAACATTATGGGGATTTGCCCTTCCCATTCATGGACCCCAGGTGTGAAAGTCTGTTTTCCACCCTTCTCCACACCACTGGCTCCCTCCCCACTGAAAATGGCCTGCATCCCTTTCATTCTCAGACTACATCTTCACCCTTCCTACGTTCTTCAGTGTGACTTCTCTACTTTTAGCTGTAGACTGTGTTTTGTCAGGGTTCCAGTTGCTTTCTGTGCTATTTATGCTGATGTAAATGTTACTTCGTTGTATCCATGGGACAAGGCAATCTTAGGGTCCTCCTACTCTGCTGTCTTCCAGGGTATGATCCTTTTAATGTGTTGTTGAATTTGGTTTCTTAGTATTTTGTTTAGGGTTTTTGCGTATCTATGATCATTAGGAATGTTGGTATTCCCCGCCCTCCCTCCCCCCCTTTTAGGATATTTTTGAGTGGTTTTGGTATCAAGATAATGCTGGTCCTGTAAAAGTAGTTTGGAACTGTTCCTTTCTCTTCCGTTTTTTGGAAGAATTTGAGAAAGATTTGTATTTATTTTTTGTTTAGTGTTTGGTGGAATTTACCAGTGAAGCTGGATGGTCCTGGACTTTTTTTTGTTGAGACTTTTGTTTGTTGGGACTTTGTTTGTTACTGATTCAGTCTCCTTATTAGCAATTGGTCTGTCCGGGTTTTCTATTGCATCATGTTTCAGTCTTAGAAGTCAGTATGTTTCAAGGAATTTCTCCATTTCTTCTAAGTTGCCCAATTTGTTAATTGTTCATAGTTGAGTTGCTCATAGTAATCTCTAATGATCTTTGTATTCTTGTGGTATCACCTGCAACATCTCCTCCCTCCTTTGTGATTTTATTGATTTGAGTCCTTTTTTCCTTGGTGAGTCTATCTAAAGATTTGTTAACTTTTTTTAATCTTTTCATAGAAGCAGCTCTTAGTTTCATTGCTCTTATCTATTGTCTCTTAGACTTTATTTCATTTATTTCTGCTTTAATCTTTATTTCCCTTTTAACTTTGGGCTTTATTCTTCTTTTTCTAGTTCCTTGAGATGTACAGTTAGGTTGTTTATTTGAAACTTGTCTTGTTTCTTGAGGTAGACATTTAGACATTTATCACTATGAATTCTGCTACATAAGTATAGGTATTATACCTTTTCTTTTTTATTTCCATTTGCATGGAATATATTCTTTTCCATCTCTTTCTTTTCAGACTATGTGTTTCTTTACATCTAAGGAGGGTCTTTTAAAGGCAACATGTAGATGGGTCTTATTTTATTTTTTTATTCATTCAGCTACTCTGTATTGGAGAATTTGGTCCATTTACATTTAAAGTAATTATCTTTTTAGGCTATTTGTTTATTTATTTATTTATTTTGAAAGAGAAAGAAAGCATGTGCACATGGGGGAGGGGTAGAGAAACAAGGAGAGAGAGAATCCCAAGCAGGCTCCACACTTTCACTGTGGGCATGAACCCGACATGGGGCTCCATCTCAGGAACTATGAAATCATGATCTGAGCCAAAATCAAAAGTTGTTTGCTTAACCGACTGGGCCCCTGAGGCGCCTGCATTTAAAGTAATTATTGATATGTATGAAATTATTGGCTGTTTTGCTCATTGTTTCTGGCTATTCTTGCAGTTCCTCTCTGTTCCTTTTGTCTGTTTCTTTGTGGTTTGATACATTCAAAAAAAAAATTTAACATTTATTTATTACTGAGAGACAGAGAGAGACAGAGCATAAGGGAGGGCCAGAGAGAAGAAAAGGAGACACAGAATCTGAAGCAGGATCCAGTCTCTGAGCTGTCAGCACTGAGCCCCTAGCAGGGTTTGAACTCAAAAACCTTGACATCATGACCTGAGTCGAAGTGGGACAGTTAACCGACTGAGCCACCCAGGCACCTCCATTTAAAGTAATTATTGATGGGGTGCGTGGGTGGCTCAGTCAGTTAAGTGTCTGACTTCGGCTGAGGTCTGATATCAAGGTTCATCAGTTCGAGCCCCCCGTCAGGCTCTGTGCTGACAGCTCAGAGCCTGCACCCTGTTTCAGATTCTGTCTCTGGCTCTCTGTGCCCATCTCCTGCTTGTGCTCTGTCTCTAAAATAAATAAACATTAAAATATTTTTTAAAGTAGTTATTAATATGTATGTACTTATTGCCATTTTGCTAATTGTTTCTGGCTATTCTTGTAGTTCCTCTCTGTTCCTTTTGTCTCTTTCTTTCTTTGCGGTTTGGTAACATTTTTAGTGGTACACTTACATTCCGTTATCTTTCTTCTGTGTGTTCACTATACGTTTTTGCTTTATGGTTACCATGAGGTTATTGTATTTATTAATATACATAATATATAATATAAATTAATATATAATATATATGTGCTACGTATATATATATAAATACATATATATGTGTATTATATTTGTGTATACATATGTACACATATATATGTTTATATACATAACATACAAAATGTAATCTATTTTAAGTTGATAGCAAATTTTGATCCCATCAAATCTCAACATTTTAACTTTTCCCTTCATTTTTATGTTGTTAATGTCACATTTTATATCCTTTTATTTCACTTTTCCATTAAATGATTACTATATTCATGGTTATTTTAGTACTTGTATCTTTTAAATTCTTCATTTATAAATGATTCGTTTACTATATTAACTATATAATTACCTTTCTAGTGAGATTTATTCTTTAATATGTGTTCTTGTTATCGTTAGTATCCTTTCTTTATATTTATAACAAACTTTGTTTATATTTATAACAAGCCAGTTAAGAGTAAATGGTTGAAGAGAAAAACAAATTTCCTAAAGACCATATGCTTGGACTGCTTTAAATATCTGTACTGAAACTAGTCAAAAAACTGTGATTGTAGGAAATTTCACAATGAAATATGATAAACATATTTCTTGCTATTCAATTGATGGTTTGATTGGATTATGCCATAGGAAATATGAATCTTACACTTGTAAATTATAAAGATATAACTGAAGAGACAACAACTGAACCAGATACCTTCCATTAAAGCAAATATTGAAGTAGATTGAACACAACTATTAGTGAACAGAATTTCAAACAAATTAAGATCTGGAAATGTTAAGCAATATTATTTTTTTTAATTTCAAGTTTGTTATTTCCTTAATCTATAATTCCTTTATATTTAGTTACATACCATCAATTAGCCACATAGATCCATAGTTACATAGCTCAAGGATGCTATTATTCTCTGTTATAATACCTTTTTTATTTCCTTTACATATTTATATATGTGTTCTAGATCATTTTTTTAAATTGTAGCTATACAATTTTTAAGGACAGGGATTATGTTTATCATGTGAATACCTAACATAATGCTTGATATTTTTTAGCTATTCAAATACTATTTGTGTGAATAAATTAAGCTATCTATTAATTATTCTGCAAATCACTTGTATATTCTCTATCCTGTTGTGGCAGGGTGCAGGACTTCTATTGTTGCAGGATTTATAGTCAAAATATAAATTTTTACAGCAGTAAGTTTGGTTTTCTTTCTTCACGTAAACTAACAAAGAAATAAGCATAATAATAAAACTTCCTTATCTATATACCCAGCAGGCATCTGACTAAGGACTTAAAAAACTGTAGATATTGAATATTAATCATATACCATTTAGTATACTATTTCAGTTTTCCACTCTGCCAAGTATTAGTTTAAAGGTGAATTATTGAAACTAAACCCAACTATAATATTGCAGTTATTTTGGTACGTTAAATGCCAAATGCCTATAGGTGACTTCCTTATAAAGGATGGATGTAATTTCACTACAGCATTGGCTAAATGAAATTAGTATCCTTCCTACCTTTAATAAGCATAATGTCTACATTTTATTATGCCTTTAATAAGCATAATGCCTATATTTTATTATGCTATATCTAACAACCATTCTTTCTTAAGTGTTTATTCTTATTTTCAGAAAATTAAATGAAGAAGTGACTCAGTATGTAGTATTTAAAATGTGAATGTTATATGGAAATTATCTTTTCACATAAGAGAGTGCTTTCTAAAACTAAAGATGTTTTCTTAGGAAACTTATTGGAAAAAGCAACAGTTTTTATGGTAAAATTTAGTCAGTGTAGGAGTCTTATATCTTTGTATGTGTACATAATTAAAATTGTGTTTTTTTTTCCAGTTTAAATAATGTGGTCAGTTTAGAAAATCTGATAATCACTTCCATATTTTTTTGTGTCTTAAACCTTTAACAAATTGATATGCTTCAGTATCTCAACTATAAATTAAGTCTGGTTTTTGGGATTTGGATAATGTGATATACTTTTTGCCTAGTATGATCCTAAATATTAATAAAGAGGAATCAAATTCATTTTCAAGTACATCATTTGGTAAATACAATAGCTATCAATTAAGTCCTTGTCTGACAACTTTAGAATCAGAGACTGCACAGATAAACCAATCAGAACTGATTTATTTGGCACTAAAAATCTATGTAAAATTTTGATTTATGTTGTTTTTAATAATCCTATTTCCTCTAAATTTGCTTTTTAATGCAATGCTTTTTATAGCAGTTTCTGTAACTATTACAGTTATATATGTTGTATCATCATCTCTGTTTCACTGATAGGCTAAAAATCAGTGTTTTATTCAAGGGATTTACTTAGATTTTATACAGTGGTTTACTGAAAGACATGAGAAGATTCTTGATTATAACGTATCAACTTACTTCTTATCTTCTAATGTTTTCCTATTAAATACATTTTGAAAGAATTTTAAGAAACTAACTCAACTAGATTTTGGTGGTACACACAACTGGTATATGCGATGGCAATATTGTTGTAACACTTGATTTGGGAGCGCATGTATGAGACAAAGTTAAATAGATCAAATTTGATCTTGTAGCAGAAGAGGAAAGACAAAGAAGTTGAAGTTTTTTAGTGACATTCTTGGAAATACACTCTCTGATCCTGAGAGCATTTTGCCAGACGACTGAACTAAGAATCCAGCATGCTGGTTATTGCCAATACGTTGTACCAAATGAGTATGAAAAGACATTATCAAAATAAATAGAGCGTCTCCAAATTACTTGTCCCAGAAATTATGACGTCAAAGCCACATAGAGAACCTGATGGGTAAAACCCATGTGAACCTTTCCAAAATGACGTGATAGAGGATCCTATAAGTAACTCTAAAGCTTTATTGTCAAGTCCCTCCTTCCTTGCTCCAGACTCCTCCTCATACTCTTGAGCTACCACAATTGGCCTACTCCCTTTTAAGATAAGATTAGACATCACCTTTTTCAGGCAATATTTCCAGACCTACAGAATGTTTGGTTGTAATTTGAGGTACCCTGGCCATCAGTTTCTTCTAGCATGTTTTTTTGTACATTTATAATTTATTTCCTTGATAGTAGTAGAAAATATAATTCATTTTCTAGGCTATGGTAGGCATTCAATACATGTTCCTTAAAGGAATGAATAACTAAATAAGTGAATTAAAGGAAAAAAAATAGTTAAGTGATAATGAGTCATTTTACTGAGTCAATATTTGGGGAATACCTATGTCAATTAGTTCAGAATTAAGATATGATTCAGTGGCTTCAGATTCCAAGTGAGAAAGTAACTCAGAAGCTTCTGGAGACACTTAAAAGTAAAACCTTGATATTATAGTTACAGATGTTCCAAATCAGAAATAAATGGGAGGAGTAGCTAAAGGAAACCCACATGGCATACAGTGCTTAGGAATTCTTACTTAAAAATAACTTGGATGAATGACTTTTTTAAATCGTAGTTATTCCTGAAGAAAAATATCCAGTTTTGAATTCATGTCATCAAATGATCCTGATGTGACCATAAAAGTAGATTAGAGTTTTGCAGCAAAAATCTTTGGAATTCACTTAGGGAATTGATTTGGCTACCCTAAAGGAATAAAAAAACCCCAAAACTGACAAAAGAAAACTGGAAGTTAGGCATAGAGATAAGTAAATCCTGGGATATTTTTGTAAAGAGAATTGATATATTGATAACTAAAATTGTTTCCTCAGGATTAAGGTCAATTTCAGACCTAATTTTCTCGGAGAAAACTATGTTTCAAACAGCCCAAGTATCTGACAGTGATGTTGATTTCGTGAGAGTAATTACAGTATACCTAACTGTAATATAGCTCATTTATTTATTTCTTTTTAATTTTCATACACACATATATAAATATATACATACACACATACATACATATATACTCATGTATTTTTTTTCTTATGAACTCACAGTACTGGACTTACGTTTACCTTTTGTTTAATTGAATAAAACTTCTAAATTAGTATCAGCATAGCATTGTGAAAGGGAAAAGGGAAAGGTTCAAACTGATGATCTTTCTCCTAGAATTAGGATTAATGTCTAAGGTTTTCTCTAAAGCAAATGAAATCATTGTTTCCATGCTACTTATAACCTGGTATGCCAAAGAAAGCTACCAAGAAACACCACGTTGTCCTAAAATTTTACTGGAAAGCTACTTTAATAAGTACATATATTAAATATGTATTTAGTTCAATCATGGAGGGAGTCTAAGGTTCATATTTATTGTGATGTTTTCTTTAATATAATTAAAATTTATAAAATATCACTTTTAGTGCATTTTGAATGCAGTGTGCTTTAGCTGTTAGGCCTTTGTTTTCTTCTAAGAACACTAAACATTGAGAAAATGGATTTGTTCTTAAAAATGATATGCTATTCAGTTATAAAATTTAATTCTTGAATTATATTTTTAGATCTCTTTTCTAAATAGAAAAATATGACACCATCTCAATTATCTATGATAAGACATATTCACTAAATGAATGGAAAAACACCCAACTAGGTGAGCTAAAGTTATGTAATAAAAATAAAGCACCAAACAAGAAATATATTAGAAAATAAATATACATTTAGAAAATGGATCTATGATCAAGTGCTAAAAGCAGTCATTTTAATTTTTGCAAAGAAAATAAAACTGAGTTTAGATGGTTCAGACTGTATTTATCCTACAATTTACTTTATGATGTAAAATCATTTGAGGATGATTCATGACAGGATCCATGATTCATAGTAAAATTACAAGTTTGAGATTTGGCTTATCTCTACTTAAACTCTTCCATACCAATAGCTCACATTTATTTAGCACTTACACATCTTCATATGCTATGCTGGGCTTGTTACACACATAATATGTAAGAGGTAGGCATTGTTATCCCAATTTCTTAGGGAAAAATAATGATCAGAGAAATTGGTTACCTTTCCCAATGTAAAATGTTTAATAAATGGCACGTCTGGAATTTAAATGCAGAAATGTTTGGCCTTAAACTTAAGGTCATTTTTTTTCTCTACCAAACTGCCTATCTGGATAGTTGGATCATATCTTACTCTTTTCTTTCCCAACTCTTTTTCTACTAAAGCAATATAAAAATATACTACTTTTTTGAAAATCTCATGATTTTCATGCCTTACTCTCTTTATACAATTTTTTCTTTTTTTAGTTTATGTTCCTTCTTAGGAACATCTAAGGAACTTCCTTCCTTAGGTTCTTTCTACTTTTAAATACATGACAAACTTCTATTTTCCTGAAACAGTATCATCATATCATAGATTCTCAGTAAATCCCTTCTTGACTACCACCAATTTTCTCAAAAGGGACATTTGCTTTCTATTTAACCTCTGGGCTTCTATGTTTTCTGTACCTTTTATGTGTGCGAGATATATGAATATATAGTCATCTAATAACATGTTAGCTTCCTCAGAGATTACATGTACTATACTTGTATTTGGATTCACAGTGCCTAGAACATTGTCTAGTATGTAATAGGTGCTGAACAAGTATTATACTGAAGTAAAGGCCTTCATTTAGGGTTTTGTTTTTATTTATTTATTTGTTCATAATCCTGTTGATAAGGGAAAGAGCCCAAATCTGTGTAAGAGGAGAATATCACTGTTTTTGACTTTAGATGATTGGGATTATAAATTAAAATTTTAAAGTTGGAATACTTCCTAAAAGGATACTAAACTTGAAATCAGATGACCTAAATAATTGGTTTCTCATATATAAGCAGTGGGAACTTGGGCACTTTATCTCTCTAAGCTGTAATTATTTAATCTATAAAATATGACTTCTACAACTCCTTTTTAAATCATATGGTTATTTTGGAGAATCAAATGAAAATAGAATAATGGATATGAATATACTTACAGAGTGCAAACCATTATATATGACATTCTTATTATTACTTTAGAGAAAGAAAGTGAGTGACCTAAGAAAGATTAGCAAGGAGCGCCTGGGTGGCTCAGTGGGTTAAGCAGCCGACTTCGGCTCAGGTCATGATCTCGCTGTCTGTGAGTTCGAGCCCCGCGTCGGGCTCTGTGCTGACAGCTCAGAACCTGGAGCCTGTTTCAGATTCTGTGTCTTCCTCTCTCTGACCCTCCCCTGTTCATGCTCTGTCTCTCCCTGTCTCAAAAATAAATAAAACGTTTAAAAAAATTATCAAAATTTAGTGGGAATACCACTCAGTAGTTTAGTATAATTAGGTGCAATGGACTATCTTAACTGAATTCTTAGGAAGTCTTCCAAAGATTCAGTGGTGAAAATTGTCAGTTAACTGTATTTAACCTGATATTTAGTTGTTAGTGGAATACCATAGACTGAATTTAGTCCTCATCTGTTTAGGAATCACATCTGAAATTAAAATGAGATGTAAAAATCATGAATATTATTTTTCCTTTATTTCCAAAACTGACCACCAAAAGGTAATGAGGTTTTTGAAGAGAGAAAAAAATAAATAAATAAAAGGAAAGAAAGCAAGAAAGCAAGCAAGCAAGAAAGAAAGAATGAAAGAAAGAAAATGTAGTTAGAATAATTTACGGTCATCCCATACTATATTCTCCTATGATGATTCAGAATATCCATTTTCAAATTAAATACTAATTCCCTTTCAAAATTTAACAATTTTCAGAAATTGAGTTTCATTTTAAGCAACCCCAACACAAGTTACTATGTTACAAAAAGCAGTTTGGGAAAAATCTGTCCTAGAAATTTTTAGCAAATAAATAAGAAGGTAACAGAGGAGAGGCCCACAATTTGAAAATCAGGAGTAACTGAGAATTTATCCCCAGGTAGATTCAAATTAAGAAGGATGAATAGTGAGATCTTAGAATTATCCATTATTCCACTGTGTTTGCTTCAATTTTTAGTGGTAGTAATGAAAGTAGCAAAGTGATCTGTCAATCATGTATATTCAGCAGAGTCATCTCAAGGTCTAGGTAAGCCAATAGCTATACATTTTGTAAATATACTCATCTTTTTATTACTGCTTTACTCGTGGATGAAAACAAACTGTATGCTGGGATATAATGGTAGTTCAAGGGGTAAGAGAGAGCACATTATTGCACAGCTAGTATATAATGATAGGTACCCTTAGGGAGTAATTGTTACATTTTAATCCAGAAGTAAGCAAAGACTATCTAAATAGCTCTTTAAAAGAAGAATTAATTCATAATTAAAAAATGATGGAGTTCTTAACTGTCATGTATAAGAAAACCCATGAGCAAGCTCTATTCTAAGTAGACTTTTAAAAAAAGAAAAGTAGTTGATATTAAAACAAGACAATTCATTACATTTCACAAGGGAACTTGCAGTATACAGATGTAGGCCAAAACATAAGGGTCTTTAGGTCAAATGTGAAATTATTTTAAATTAATTCTTGGCATTAAACTAAAATGACTTTTGAATAGTAATTATCTTTTACTTTCATTAGCAATGGTTCTTGAACTTTAATTTCTAAAGTGCGATACAGCAAGGTTCTTAGTATGCATTTATAGTAAATGCAGGCTCTCTTCCAGCATTTTAAATCTCTTAACAGGTCTTTCCTTTTCTGGAGAATTTCACTAGATGAATGTTAATATTACTCTTGGTTATGGAAAGGAATATATTAAAATTTCTTTGCCTATTAATGTCTTTTTAAGAGAAGTTTAATATTTAGGTAAAGTATTCAGATTCTATGCCTACACTAACATTAGAAGCTTAAAAAGTTACTAGACAAGGTAACATAACATCGTGTACTTTTGCAAAATACAGTTTGAGGAATAATATACACTTCTATTTTGAGAAGTTCATTATTTATAATCATTTTTGTAAGTAAAAATAGTGAACAATATTTTGATTTAGACTTTTATATAATTTTTTAAAGGAATTGAAAACTTTTTGAAGGATGAAAGAAAATAGCTGGGAAAAGATGAGAGGAAAGTAGAGAATAAAAATTATTTTTAAATTATACTGATTTTAATATTTGAGGAGAATTCTATAAGGAATGATTAAAGAAGTGTCATCTTGCAAAGGTTGATGATCAGTAAACATACATAAGAGTTTATGAAGAACAAGTTATGTTCATATGTAGTAATATGACGCAATGTCATTCTTTAAAATATTGTGACTAATAGTCACACCTGGGTGGCTCAGACGGTTGAATGTCCTGACTCTTGGTTTCAGCTCAGGTCAAGATCTCACAGTTTGTGGGTTTGAGCCCCACATTGGGCTCTGAGCAGATGGCATGGAGACTGCTTGGGATTTTTTCTCTCTCCCTCTCTCCCTCTCTCTGCCCCTCCCATCTCTCTGTTCACACTCTCTCTCCCTCTCTCAAAATAAATAAATAAATTTTTAAAAATTAATAAAATGTTATGATTTATGAAAGTAACATACACATTCACGTGCAAATAGTCATTGGTGTCTGTTATTTCCAAGCCCTTCCTTAGATTCTGTGAACACATGTTGTAAACAAATAACAATAGCAACAACAACAAACCAGCAAATGAAACCCTTGCTCTCATGGAACTTACATTCTAAGGAGAGGGCTAACTGACAAATAATTAAATATGTAAAATGAGAAAATGAAAAAAGATAAAGAAGGAACCAGGGAGTTCTTGGGGTGAAGGGTGTTACCATTTAGAAAGGGTAACAATGGAGGCCCTAATGGAAAAGAGAACATTTGAGAAAAGAACTGAAAGAAGAGAGAGGGGAATCTAGCAGAGAGCTAGAAAGGATTCACAAAGGGGTACCTGGGTTGCTCAGTGGGTTAAGACCTCAATCTTGATTTCAGCTCAGGTCATGATCTTGCAGTTGGTGAGTTCAAGCCCCAATTTGGGCTCTCTGCACTGACAGCATGGAGCCTGCTTGGGATTCTCTGTCTCTCCTGCTCTCTTTGCCCCTCCCCTGACTTTCTAAATAAATAAACTTAAAAAATAAAAAAGGGCTCACATATCTTTGCCTTGATTTTAGTGATGCTCATAGTAAGGTCTCATATAAACCTTAGATCTAATGTGATTAAATGGTCATAACTATAAATGAAAATAATACTCTCAAAGGGTTTGTTCATAAACTGATGCCAGCTTATAGTAAAATGCATGTCAAAGTTTCTGACCTTCAGCCTGCACTCTATATTAGTTAATAGTTGGAAATCAAGACCTAGAAGGCCTACTTTTCATACTAATAGGCACATCAATAATGCTAAGGTTAGTTAGTCCTGCATGGATAAATTCTACTTCTTTTAAAAATTGGACTTATAATAACAATAGTAAATTTGGCAAATATGAATATTAGATCTTGTTTTTGAGAAAAATAAACTTTGTAAATGTAAGATTATTGAGACATGGATAAACAAAAACTTTCCTTAAAATATTTGAAAACATTGACCACAGGCTTAACATGCTATTGAGTTTTGTCAGATTAAAAAATAGCTATATTAACTTAAGCCTTACTATATTGAGGAAAATAATTCAGATATTGTCTTTTACAAGTGTTTATTATGTCAGAAAATGTGTTCAGTGTAAAAATAATATTTTAAGGGATCACTAAAATATTGATGTTAATCTAGAAAGGAATAATAACTCTAGAAGAGTTAAAGCTTTAAATGTAGTTTCTGAGAAACACTTAATACAGGTAATAGCTGTTATTACAAATTTCAGAAAAGTGTAAATTTCCTCCATGGTTGTCTTAGGCTTGTCAAGAAAGGTATTTATGCCATTCACCTCTGGACATTGCTTTTAATCAATGACCTCAGGCATGCTGGACAAGCCAAGTAGCTAAAGGGTTGTAGAAGTTTATTTCTATAAACAAGGCATTGTTTTGGAAAAAGATGTGAATGTGAGAAAAAAGTAGATTAGCAAGCAAGGATTTGAGGTGATAATTCAAAGAAAATCAATAGGTAAATCTGAGTGAAACATTATATAAGAACACCTTGGAGACTATATTTAACTTTTAAAGCAAAGATTTCAAAAAAAATGCGTGCATTTATTTGAGAAATTATTATAGACCTTAAGGAATGGTATCTGGTCAAGCAATGAGTAGCAAACTGAAAAAAGAAAAAGAAAAAGAAAATTCCTTGCAGACATTGAAGTTAGTACTAATGTGTTGAGGGGGCCACATGAAAAGAAACTACAAGCAGTCTATAAGTGTCGAGACTGGTCCCTCACTAATGGCCAGGAAGAAAAGGGAGACCTCTTACAATCACAGGAAATGAGTTGTCTTGTCTGCACTGGGAACAGTGCTCCCGCCACAGCCCCTTATCCCCTGAAAATGTATGCCTGTGCAAAGTTCTCCACCACCTTCTTGGTCAAGAGCACCTCTCAGCTGTTGAGCCAATCACTATCTGCAGTAGTAGTGCTAAAACCACTGGAGACCCTGACAGATGAGAGCCTTAGCAGCTTGGCAGCCATGTGTCCCCTGACCTCACTTACTCCTAGCCACATATTGAGAACCAGTGTCATTTCATGGGGCAGTGACACAGCAGCCAAACTCATTGGGGCTGGGGGAGCCATGGTAGGGGTGGCTGCCTCTGAGGCTGGAATTGGGACTGTGTTTGGGAGCCTCATCATTGGTTAGGCCAGGAGCCCCTTTTTGAAGCAGGAGCTCTTCTCCTGGACTGTGCCATTCTAGGCTTTTCTGTCTCAGAGGCGATGGGTTTTTTTTGCCTGATGGTGGCCTTTGTCATCCTCTTCTCCATATGACAGAGCTATCTTCACCTGCCATGGGTCTTTCTCCCAGGTCTCATATGCTTTGTATGTTCCTTTTCCTACACCTCCCTATGCGGAGAAAGTGGTTGGTTTAGAATTTGACACAGAGAAGACAAATACTGTATTAATAAGAAAAAAATTATTATTTAATTAATTTAATTTAATTAATTAATATTATTTATCTATTTATTTATTTATTTTTATTATGAGGCACCTGGGTGGGTCAGTTGGTTAAAGCGTCCAACTTTGGCTTAGGTCATGATCTCACTATTTGTGAGTTTGAGCCGCCTGTTGGGCTTTGTGCTGACAGGTCAGAACCTGGTGCTACTTCAGATTCTGCATCTCCCTCTGTCTCTGCCCCTCCCCTGCTCTTTCTCTCTCTCTCTCTCTCTCTCTCTCTCTCTCTCTCTCTCTCAAAAATAGACATTAAAATAAAAATTTAAGAAAAAAAGAAAAGAAATGAATTTTGCCAACAATCTGAAGGTATTTGAAGTAGATTACTGTCTTGTCTAGTTTCCAGATTATTGACTTTGTTAAGTTAGCATCTATTAAGTGGACCCCCAGAGTGTCAGATGGTGAACAGTGATTCAACAGAAGACCACAAGAGAAAGTAAGATAGACACATTTATTATTCATAGGTCCTGGAGGAGACGCAGGTCACACCCCCAAGGGCATGCGGGAAACTCAAGGCAGGTAGAGAGAACACAGTAGGACATGCGACACATGCCATTATTAGGATCTAAGGGTTGCATGCTTTGGAGTTCCCAGGCTGAGGCTGTATTGGTCTGTTCAAACCAAAGGAAGTAGGATTTTGGTAAGCTTCTATGGGTGGGGTATCTTACCAAGGGGCTCACAAGGGGAAAGGCCAGGGAGGCAGGGGAGAGTATATATAGCAAGAGATGTTGGAGGAAGTCTTGTAGCTCTGGGGGCTGTTATTGAGGGCACATCCTTGCACTCTTGAGAGGGATTAGTGTCAATTCAAGGCCCGCCATCCACTTGGCCACAAAAATGGATGTCACGGTAGGATAATATGGACTAGTTTAGCTAAGCTGTCAATAGAGATGGGCATTCAGTCCCTGAAAAAAGGACCCTGCTAAACTGCCTGCACTCCTGACCACGGAAACTATGAGACAATCACTGTGTGTTGTATTATGCTTGTAAGTTTGTAGTAATTTGTTATTCAGCAATGGAAAACAGATATAAGCCATTGGAACAATTTCAATTAGCAGGGTGGTGTGGTGGTGGTTATTTAACCTAAGTCCAACCAAATGGAACTCCATTCCCTCAGCCAGAAAAAAACTGATTTAGAGATGAACATGTGAATCAAGCTGAGTTGATCAAAATTCTTTTTAAGATATTTTCTGCTACAGCAGATAAAACACGTTCTGCTAAAGCTTTTTATGCCAGTCATCATGCTACCTGAAAAGAGAAAAAAAAAAACAAACAAAACAAAACTAGCATTTCCTCCATCTAGCTATATATAAACAGTCTCTAATAAGCTGCACATCTTAGAATTCCATAATTCCATAAGAAATATCACTTGCTAATAATAAGTCATGGCTAACACAAAGACTAATGATTGGATCTATTCCTTCTTAGCATATTCTTCATAACCATTCAATTCTGGCCAAGTTTAACTATATGCCATTTCCCTAACTTATCACCTATATCTGACTTCTGTATCTTTGCTCACAATATTTTTTTCACTGCAATGCATTCCCTTGCATACACTTTCCTTGACTTTTTATATCCAATTCATATCCATTCATCAACGATCTGAGTTGAAGTTGCCTGTCACTAGACTGTCTTTGCTCAAAAATTCAAAATAAATTTCCAGAACAATTTTACCTTGGTCATACTAACGGATTTCCACTTTGGAATTTATTAAAAATGTCTCTGTGGCTTAGCGCATGATCATTCCATAGTAATTCCTCCAATCTTACTTGAAATGAATGTATATTCTGCTTATAGGCTTTCTTTTTGTTTAGATCCTTTACCTAATTAAAGTACTACTTATAGACTTTTCAGTTATGTTGTAAATAAACCTATTCTAAGTTAAAATTTAAATACTTTATATCTCATTAATGTTGATATTTTTAAAGGAATTAAACTTGAAATTTGGAGACATACATGATAATAAATATAGTTCTAATCAAGCAAGATGCTACCATCTTGACTTCTGAGAATGAAGAGCCTACCATAGACTATGCTAGTGGAACGAGACATAAAATACCTCCCGTCACTTTGGCTGGTCATTTTGCTCTGGACACAGGATATTCTACTGAATCATGATCCTGGGTACTGGTATTTAACTCTTAATATCGAATTCTGATGAAAACATTGAGTTGGACAGGTTTTACCTATAGCTAACAAGCTATGCATCTCCTTCCAAACTCTAATTAATAATTTCTTATTTGTATAAATTTGTATAAATTTGCTTCATTTTCTAGACTGTAAAATTTTGTGTGTGACAGGAAAACTATCTACTCTACCTTGATTTTATATGCTCTGAGCCAAGCCCCAGCAATAAACAGTTTTTACTTAGCACATTATTGGTACATAAAATAATGACAAACTAAGGAAGCAGTACTAAGCTCAGAACTGAGTTGTTTAGTGAAAATGCTTTCACTTGGTGAAGCAGCTTATGGGACTTGCCATGAATTTAATAATAACAGTGAATTAATCTACTGAGGAAAAGAGGGCAGACAGATTATGTGCCAACAGATTTGCAATGTATATACTCACTGATATTCTTAAATCAAACTTTAGGACCTTCCTTGATTGACATATTTGACTTCATCACTATGTATACTGCATAAAGATGGGATCTTTGTAAAAAGTATTTCTCCATCTATTCTCAACATATATCGGGCCTTTGGCAAATATTGATTACATGTCTTAACGAATTAATAATCAGAACAATTATTAGAAATATGAATTAGAAGAAAAGTTTCTTGCCTTGTGGATGCTGCCACCCCACACTATCCATGCCACCCAGCCGTGGTCAACACCACTGTGTTTTTCGACATCACTATGGACTGTAAGCCCTTCAACTGCACCTCCTGTGAGTTGTTTCCAGACAAAGTTTCAAAGACAGCAGAGAACTGTCATGCTCTGAGCACTGGGGAAAAGGATTTGGTTTTAAAAACTACTGCTTTCATAGAATTATTCCAGGATTAATATGCCAGGATGGTGGCAGTGAGTCCATCCAGGGGTAGAAATTTGATGATGAGAATTTTATCCTGAAGCATATGTGTCCTGACATCTTGTCCATGGTATATGATGGACACGACACAAATGGTTCCTAGTTTTTCATTTGCACTGCCAAGACTAAGTGGTTGAATGTCAAGGAAGTGGTTATACTTGGCAAAGTATAAGAGAGCATGAACATTGTGGAAGCCATGCAGTGGTCTGGGTCCAGGAATGACAAGACCAGTAAGAAGATCACCATTGCTGATTGTGGACAAATCTAACAAATTTGACTTGTGTTTTATCTTAACTATGATACCATTCCTTCTGTAGCTCAGGAGAGCACCCCTTCATCCCCATCTGCTGGAAATATCCTATGATCTCTGTGTTCTTCCTGCAGTTCTATGGGTTCCATGTTTTCCTTACTCCCCTCCAAGTCTAGCTGGATTGCAGCATTAAGTTTATTATAATAAAGTAAAAACTGAAACAAAAACAACAACAAAAAGAAAATAATTTGCCTAAAATATGTTCCTTATTTGTTACATGAATTTCTGGCTGTCATTTATAGCAAGAAAACCCAGTGAATTTGAAGAGCATCTACTTTTATTTTGTTTGCAAAAACTCTTGGCTTATATTAAGAAAGGTCTGTCCTTACCCTGAGTTCTCGCATTTTATATCTATGTTCCACTTGGTCTTCATACTAACATGTCCAATCTTCTTTGTTATCATCTTTTACTCAAAATGGATTGACTTCTAGTCTTCCTCATTCTGTTACAAGCACTACAGTTTTTCTAGCTATCAAATCCTGCAAACTTATGATAATTTTCAAATGTATTCTTGTTCCATCATATCCAATTAATTGTCTTAGACTTTGAAGACATCTGTTAACCACATTTATTTTGATAACGACCCAATTGGACATGGTAGAATTCTGTATACAGATGGGGAGATGGTGAGTCACTTTGAAGGTTTAAATAACCATTATTCAGGCCCAGATCCTGTCACAATATCCCCATTAGCTCTTTCTGTAGCATTTACTCTTCTATTTTACTTTTTTCTGACACAATGTGTATAATATCCTATATTTTAATTTTATGAATCTTACAGTTGAACTGTTTCACTTGTGCTTAGCATGTTTCAAGCTATAGCAATGCCTTTGATGGCTCAGAATAAGGCTCTCTGTGTCCACTCCAAAAGGTGGCTGTTTTTGACCACCTCTGAAAGATGAATAGCTATAGCATATTCTATTTACTATATTCCTTCTAGACAGTTACTTTCAGGGAAATTACCATTCTCATTTTGAATCTGCCTTATGATCACAGACAAATCACTAGCAGGCACGTTCTATTATAAAAATTTTCCAGTGTGGTGGATTTGTACCTCAAGCACACTTATAGCTATCAGACAGACGTATTATCACTAATACCCATAAATCCACAGTCAAGGTGAAAAGACATGCAAATAAATAGCAATTTCTCCTGTTAGAGATATGTAACAGGAACCCATGATACCTACAGAGAGTATCAAACCTAATGTGAAGAAGTCTTGAAAGCTTTTTCAGTGGGTGGAGGAACTCATATTTTTATTTAGATACATTCATATGACATAAGATTCTCCACCTTAAACATTTTAAATTATACAATTCAGTGCTATGCAGCATATTCACAATGTTGTGCAACCATCACCACCACCTAATTCCTGAAAGTTTTAATCACCTCAAAAAGAAACTCCATACCCATTTTAAGGAGTCACTCCTTATTTTCCCCTGTCCCTTCCCCTAGAAACCAATAATATATTTTGTCTCAATGGATTTGCCAACTCTGAACATATTCTAGAAATAGAAACATAAAGTAGATTAGTCTTAATCTAACAAGATCAATTTTGGGCTTCCTTAGGGACAGTTTCTGTTTATTGAGTTTCCTCCCCTCCTGTTTATGGGCCATATATGATCATATTAGTTGTATGCATCATATTTTTGTTGAAAACTGAACATTTTTAATATAATAATTTGGCAACTCTGGAAATCAGATTACCCAATGCCCCCAAGGTTTGCTGTTTTTCCTTGTTGCTGTTCTTTGGTCACTTTTCAGAGCTAATTTGTAAAGTCCCTATTCTGGGTCATGTGTTGCCACTAATGTTTCTATTAGTTTGGTGGTGAGCTAGAGACTGGACAGAGATTTGCTTAAACACTTGGAAACAATAAACTCCAGTCTTTTCCAGTGGCATGTATGTATGCTGGGCATGTCTTCAACACTCAGCTAAGCAGTCTACAACTCTGCCTTAGCCTTTACTTCCTCCCTGTGTAGATACTGAAGGGCAGTCAGAGTGAGAGCTTAGGGCCTTCTTTATTCTTTATCGAGCATGTGCCCTGCTCTGAAAATTCACATGACTTTCTAGATTCCCAGGACTATGTTGAAGCTTTTAGAAACAGGTGTTTCTCTGAAGCATCTCATTCCCTAGTCTTTTCTCCCAAGCTCTTTCATTAGTGAGTGATTTTCTCCAAGTGTTATCCATTGTTTCAGACAGATATACATCTCCCTGTAAATGTTTTTGACAAATGCCCCAGAAAGCTGCCTCAGCATCTGTAGAATTCCAAGTTAGGCAGGATAAAGGCAAACCCTCTAAGCTGGTCTTTCAGAGAGCCATTAGACAGGTCAAAACAAATAGCCACGATTCTTTGAGAATGAGTTCTTGTCCGCCCTCTGGTACTGGTACCTGTATAAGGGTTGTGTATTAACTGGGGAATGTGAAATGAGAACAGGGAAAGTTAAAATACCAAAAATCTCTCTGTTCTTACCAAGATTCGGAATACTTTTCTTACTTAAATCTTGCCTTCGTTGTTGCAAGCTTTTGATCTGTTTCCAGAATTGCGAAAAGGTTGATTCTGACAGTTTTTACAAGATTTTGTTGCCTTTATGGAGGGATGAACTTTTGGATTTCTTTACTCTGCCATTTTCACTGACAACACTAGAAAAAACTTTTCAGATGATATTACAATTAAGCTGGGTTTTAAAGATCCAGCAGGAATTGGTCAGGTAGAAAGTTAAGAGAACAAACTAGATAGAGCTATTTATCCAAAGGCCCAGAAGTACAAGGAGGAAATTAACATGTTCTGGGAAATGACCCTAATTCAGAAAGGCTGAATTATAGGATACAATTAAGTAATAAAGACATGCATTTTGGAGGATATAGGATGAAGACTCAGAACTCCTTATGCCATAACAATATTTGAACTTAATTTGGGCAGTGTGTACTGAATTATTTAAGCAAACTTGTTTAAAAAAATGAATGTGATTTACCTATTCATTTTGCAAGCATTATGGAATATGGATAGTTTGAGAATAAATTTAGGCAAGGAATCTAGTAAAGAGACTAATATAAACATCATGAGCATAAGAGATGATGAATCAAACTGAGGATGCGACTGTTGAACAGAAAAGAGTATTTAGTACTTAGAGAGGGAGATACTTAGGAGCTAAAATTGGTACTCTCCAGATGTTTCAATGTGTGGAGAGAGGGAATGCACCGCAATGAGGAGAAAGTGTAAGGAAAAGGTCTAGAATAATGCTGGTATTTTGGCTTTGGAAAAGTGACTGGACATTGATAGCATTCACTGATTAAGAATACTCAACATGAAGTAAATTTGGAAAAGAAAAGCTAAATGAATTCAGGTTTGAACATTATGAGATTAAGTTGTTCATGAAACATGCAGAGGAATATTCAATGGACACTGGGGACACACAGGTTTGATGCTCAAGAGAGAATGTGGAGCTGCCAATGTAGCCTTTGGATAGCTAAGGTATATATTAGTGATAAAGAAACTGTGGGTATAAATGAAGTCATTAGAAATAAAAAATATAGGGGTGCCTGGGTGGGTCAGTCAGTTTAGTGTCCTACTCTTGGTTTTGGCTCAGGTCATGATCTCTCAGCTTCATGGTTTTGAGCCCTGCAATCGGGCTCTGTGCTGGCAGCATGGTCCCTGCTTGGGATTCTCTCTCTCCTTCTCTCTCTGCCCCTTCCCCACTGGTGCTGTCTCTGTCTCTCTCAAAATGAATAAATACACTTTCAAAAAAAATAAAAAATGTGGTGCTGACTTCTGTAGTGCATATATTAAAATTGCAATGATACAGAGAAGATTACCTTGGCCCCTGCACAAGTGCTCCATATTGTGTAATCTATGGACATGGTATTTTGTGAATGGCCTTTTCAATAAAAGAAAACCTTATGGAAAAAGTGAAATAAATATAGTGAAAAAGTATGATTAAGGCTATCCTAGAACTCTTTAACAGTTGAATAGAAAATTTATTATTAGTATTCCTAGCCAAATTGCATAATACAATAAAAGTCAATGAAAAGGTTTATTCATACTAGTGTATGAAGAGATTATACCATTCTTTATTATTAGATGTGTACCTTAACTTTACAACTATTGAAGTTTTCATATAGTCAACACAGAAAGTTTTCTGATGGAAGATTAAGCCTGGAGGGAGAGTTTTGTTCCAATAGTGTAGAATCCAGAGTTCTCATTTATATGGTAGAACAGTTTACCTGAGATAACCATTCTTTTGTTTTGTTTTTTTAGATATAGGTCCTCAGTATGAATTTAATTTTTAATATTGTGATATGCAAGGAAATTAAGTTGCTTTAAGAAAATAAGATGAGAGAGTCCTCCAAAATATAATCAGGGGGGAAAAACTGCTCTTGAGAAATGTGAGGTATAGTTAAATCCCCCAGGATTAGTTTTATTCCCAACTTTAATCTATCCTAAAGGTAGAATTTCTTTAAATTACATCCAAAGACATAGCTCATGCTTTAACAAATAAATAATACATTATTTATTTCTATTTAAATGTGCTAGTATTTGTGGATAAGAACTGCTTTTAGGTTTTTTTTTTTCAAACTAACACCATGATTACATAATGTAATATTGCATATATGATACAAAATACTATATATTTGACAACAGAAACACAGTATTTATAAATAAAGATTGTAATAATTGGTCACAACCAGTGTTCAAAATGGACATATCTAATGAAGAGTAAACTGAGTTACTCAGAAAAGATTCACTGCAAAGGAATGGAGATTAGCTCCTTTCACACGGCAAGATAATTCCCCAGCTACCATGTCATATGGGTAGTATTTGTGAGGGGCAGCACATCTTTCTATAAAGAAAGAAAATATTTTAGGCTTTGCAATTTATACCATCTTTCATAACATCGGAAATATGTCCATGTATTGCAAAAACAGCCATGGGCAATACATAAAGGAATGAATGTGCTTAGTGTTTGAAAAAAACACAAACAAACAAACCTTATATACAGCTGCCAAATTTTGATTTCCTATAACTTTCATGCATCAGGCAATATGATGCTTTTGATTGTTTTCAACATTGAGGGTAAAAAAATACTTTCTTAGTTCAACATGGAAAGCAAACAAAAACAAGCAGAAGGTCACATTAGGCATTTGGACTACAGTTTGCTGACTTCTGATTTAGCACTAAAATCTAGGTGATTATTCTTTCAAACTGAGTATATGCTAGCCTAAGACTGAGTTTTCTGGATTCTGAAAACTCTGAGGTTGGAGCAGTGTGGTTTTTTTCCCCCCTCATATCTTACTGTCCCTCTTATTTGATGTTAAATAAATGATTTTGTTTCATAGACTCTTAAACTTAGGTATTTAGAATGACTATACAGTCATTCTGTAGACTACACATGTATGGCCGAATAAAAATATGAATGACACTTCTATTTTGGTAGAGAACTAGACAGAACCCAAAATCAAATGACTCAATTTTCTTTTTTCCCAACATTTTTAATGGGACTATATTATAAGAAGTCCAGTTTCTTCACTGATGTTGACTTAACCCACAATATGTAAGCATAATCAGTTTAAAATTCCATATCCATTTCAATTACTGACAAAGGAGCATAATAACGGAGTTCATCACTGGTCTAAATAAATATATTATTGGTTCTGTGCCTACAAAGCTTAGGCATTTAAAGACTAGAGATTTGGGGGTGCCTAGGTGGTTTAGTCAAGTGAGCTTCTGACCCTTAGTTTCAGCTTAGGTCATAATCCCAGGATTGTGGGATCCATGCCCAACATGGAGCCTGCTTGAAATTTTCCCTCTCTCTCCCTGGGCCCCTCTCCCCAGCTTCCTCTCTCTCTCTCTAGTAAAAGAAATTTAAAGAAGACTGGAGGGTTTTTTTTATGGCTATAAAGCACAATTATTTTAAATATGACATTATTTAATAAATATATGTATATAAAAACCAGATAATCATATTGATTTTCTTTTGGCTACATAATAGTGTACTAAGCATTGGAACATTTGTTTCCCTCAATCATGTGTTTAGTTGTGCTAACTCTCTAGATGTTTAATTCTTCAGGCGATAATAGATTAACAACCTTGATATAATAAAGCATAATGGTTAAGAGCATAAGGTCTGCAATTAAACAAAACTTCATATCTCAGATCTTACTTCTGACTACCTATGTGACCTTGGACAATTTACTTGTCTGTGACTTGTTTTCTTCTCCTTTGCATGGAGGCAACAATTGCTTAGCTCAGAGGAAGTTAAAATTTAAGAGTTAATATGTACAAATTGTTCACAACAGTTTCTGGTGCATTTTAAGGACTTAATACATGTGAGACATGCTTATTTTTAGTTATCTATTTCATACCACCCACCAAGTATAATATAGGAGAAAATAATTAGGAGCCATTAGAGAAGATTTCAGACAAAGTGCCTGATACATTAAGAATATTTACATCATACAAGTAACCTACATTGAAAATGAGAACTGAAAGAATATTCCTACCAGCAGAAAGCAGCTAAAGGCACTGTGGAATTTTACCCCAAATCAACAGAAGAAATAGTTACCTTTTCCTTTTAAAAGGACATACTCATATTCATCCATAAGCATGCTTTTACTTGTATCACGTTTCTTTTACTTTCAAATATTTTAAGTTAGAAGGCACATCTGTCTCCCTTTATGTGAATAAATCCCCTTTGAATGTTGCCTTTTCCTTGGCTGTGGAAGCATATTAATGAGAAGGTTATTTACAAAACTCAGAGTTATCTTGTATCATGATCGCTATACTTAGAATAGTCAGCGGATTCAAAAGTGCATAGAAATAATAAAGTAAGGTATCAAAATTGAATTAAAAAGGGAAAAACACAAAATTTTTATTAGAAATCATTGCCACATATCTTATCTTTAATTTGTTGAATAAATTTATTAATTTATTGATTCATTATAAAGAAGTTTCTAGTTTGGAATCTTCCAGAATAGGCATAAATCAAATAAATGGCTTTTGATAAAAAGCAAATAATCCCCAAATATCTTCAAGTACAGTGGATGGTTTTTTTGTTGTTGTTGTTTGAGAAGTTTTTGCTGTTGTTGTTATTGTTCTTTTTTAAGGAACTATGTTCGCAGTGAATAAGATGCTTGACACTAGTTGGTTTTCAGTGTCTAAGATAAATATGTACCATATCTGAGGTAATTCTCTTTTAACATCCTAAAATTAGGTTCTGTTTATAATTTTGAGAATGTTAATTCATACATTACAACATTAGACTTTTTTTTTCATTTCATAAGGCACAATTTAATTATATCAATCAATTACTATTTAATCTCACAAGAGATAAATTTTGACAAACGTTTTCAGTGAGAGTATTAGAATCTCTTAGTTTTTGTGCAACTTCAATGCTACACCCTTATCGTTTGCATGCTCCCTCCCATACCCAAATAACCATTTTTATTATGTTGCTTCTTCTTGTATTTTCATCAGATTATATTATTTAGTGTTTGTCACTTTGTAACTTAAAAACATTATACTATAATGTACTTTTCAATCTTGCTTATTTTACTCATTATTTCACTAATCATATCCATTTTGTTACATGTATCAAGCATATAGAGAATAGTGTTTGCTTTTTTCCATTTTTGTTTTAAAAAAATTGCTAATTCTGTTTATTTGATTTGTCATTTTTATTAAGGGAATGTCAACTATGCTTTAATACAGGGAGAAGTGCAATTTAAAATTGACATCTTGCATTACTTGTTTACCCAGAATTTCTACACAAGAAAGAATTATACAGCTTAGCCTTTTTTAGCTATATGCTGATAGATGCAGCAAGGTAAACTGATTTCTAATCCCCAGTTTTACAGAGATGATATATTTATCACAAATAAATGAAATACACTCCAAGAACAATTTTATAAAGTTTCCCCCAAATCCACATTTCTTCCTTATTGAATTAGATAGAAATATTCATCGTCATAGGCAACCAAAATTTCTCTTGGTGTTTTTATAGTTAATGTTCTCAGTGGGAAGAGAATAATGCAAACCCAAATATAAATATGGCTTGTACTAAATCAAAAGGAAGTTTAATATTGTTCACAATACCAATTTTAATAAGCATTACCAAAGGTTTAAAAACAATTTAATTGGGGTGCTTGGGTGGCTCTGCTGGTTGAGTGTCCAACTCTTGATTTAGGCTCAGGTCATGATCCCAGAGTTGTGGGATCGAGCCCCGTGTCAGGATTCATGCTGAGCCTGAAGCCTACTTGAGATTCTCTCCTCTCTCTCCCTCCACCCCTCTTCCTGGCTCATGCACACTCCCTCTCTCTAAAATAAAATAAAAAATAATAATGTAACTCTCTTAATTACATCTGACACCTTAATATAAGATAATAAGGCTTGACTCAGACACATGGTTCATTTAATCAAGTAGGCTTTTGTCAAGACAAGTCTACTGACAGATGTTTATAATAATACAGATGTCACAATACAGAAAAATAACATCTGGGAGATTATTTTTACAAGTGAATATTCTTGGACTTTATTCTCAGAGATTCACTTCAGTAGATCTGGATTAAGGCTGAAGTTTGGACTTTAGATGGTTAATCTAGAAGCTTTTAGTGTGATTTTCCACTCATCTTGCATTGAAAACCACTGTGGTCCCTTCTCTGAACTTGTACCATAGTTTACATGTATCTTTATGAGGAATACAGCACATAGTTCAGTATTATAAATTTTTTCCTCGTAAGGAAATAATTTCATCAATGGTCAGAAAAAGGTTTATGTTGCTTTTGTTCTTTTTTGATGTTAAATTTCATGTTGTAAGCAAAATATTAAGCACATTAATTTTTAAGGAGTAATTTAAATACCTTCCATATATTTCTTAGATGTCATATTGTACTAGGAATGCTTCAGTTATAGCTTTTTTTCCTTAAGTTTACTTGTGTTTGTCCATATAGCCACTATTTGTATGTAAATCATTCACATTGATTTTTTTAAATAAAAAAATACTGAGTACCTACAAATTACCATTTATGGTTCTTGAGTTGCTGGGATTCCACACAAAGTCCTCTCCTCTCCCTAAGTAAACTACCCGATTGAGTACTATTTAGTAGGGACAAAAGAAAGGCTCTAGACATAAATTAATACATTTCGGGTACTAATAGGAATTTTAGGGAAAAATATAGCACAGTTGGTTGGATCACAAGTGGTGTAAAGGCTAGCTATTTTATATAGACTTAATAGGAAAGGCCTCTGTGGAAGTGACACTTCAGCAGATATCTAAAGGAAGTAAGGTCAACCACTATAGACATCCAGAAGAAAATAATTCAGGTCAAGAGGTAGCAACTGATAGTCCTTAAAGCAGAAATTGGCATAACGATAAAGAGAATGAGAGGACACTGTGAAAGCAGCAGATTTAAGGATGAAAAAATGGTAAAAAATGAAGGCAGTGACATAGCTGGTTGTCTTATCGGTCATTTAAAAACTAGCTTAGGGGCGCCTGGGTGGCTCGGTTGGTTAAGCGTCATACTTCGGCTCAGGTCATGACCTCACAGTTCGTGAGTTCGAGCTCCTCATGGTGCTCTGTGCTGACAGCTCAGAGCCTGGAGCCTGCTTCCATTTCTGTGTCTCCCTCTCTATCTGCCCCTCCCCACTCTCTCTCTCTCTCCCCCTCTCTCTCAAAAATAAGTAAACATTAAAAAATTAAAGAAAAATAAAACCTAAAAAAATGAAACAAGTAAAATATTTGGCTTAATATGTGTGAGGGGGAAGCTACCTGATTGATGTTAATATAAATGCAGTATATCTGGTCTTTTTGGTTACTGGATGGAGACCAGACCATTGAGGGAGGGGTGGAAGCAGGGATACCAGTTTGGAAGCTACTGAAATGCCCTAAGTTAGGGCTGCCAGGGCCTATACAGTAGGGTTGTTATGATGATTATAAGAAATAGCTGGACTCTGGACATTTTTTCAAGGTAGATTTGATAGGATTTGCTGATGGATATGGATGAGAAATATATGAAAGAGATAAGTGAAAATGGCTGGAAAAATTGGGCCTAGGAAACTGAAAGAATGGATTTCTACTTACTGAGAAATATCAGATTGCATCAGAATCATGTTGAAAGTAGATTTAAAATATATATTTATTTATATTAAGATACCTATTAGACATTCAAGTGGACATGACTGTGAGGATTTCTTCTGGCTGGCCCGTATTATGTTTATTATTTATCACTGGTGTTTAGTGTCCTCTGCAACCTTGAATGTTTAAAAGTACAACAGCTATTAATGGCAATTTATGCAACTATTAAATACATAGTATTAAGCCTGGATCTGAGATAATCATCTTTTAAAATTCTATATCCAAATAAATCTGCATTAATGTCTACTTTTAGTTTTGTTTCTAAATAATCTTTCTACAAATAGAAGAATGAAATGTCTGCCCCTCATTCTCTCTTTTCCCACCCTAACATGCACCCGCCCTAACATACACACCACCTCAAACTCACACCCCCAACACACACCCACACACGCTGTCACAAGTTTTTTACTTCAATGAAGCTCAATTAACTAGATATATAATGAAATAGGACTTCAAACTATGTTCGTATTTGTATGTATTTATTGTTGAAACAAAAAAGGAAAGCAAGTATTAACCTGGAATTTGAGATTTTTCTCTACAGTATAATATTTATATTTCTCATTCTCATCTTTATAAAAGTGAAAGAGTTTAGCCTAATGTTCAAAAGATGCAATGACATTTTGCTTAAATGAAGAAAAGGAGTAGAGATAATTCTGTATAAATATGGCTATAGAGATGTTTAACTTGTAAGCAGAGCTTATAATAGTAATGATATGAACATTTGCTGAAATCTACTATGCACTAGGCATTTGCTAAGGAATTTGCATGAACTATTAAATATTCACACAAATATTGTGAGGTTGATTCCATTATCATTCCTTTTCTAGATTATAGGGAAATGGAGGCACTAAGTAGTAAAGAAACTGGAATGTGGTAACACAGCATTATTAGGTATACTTAACATGATCCACTTCTATCTTACTCCATATCTGTTTTTATAAGCATGAAGCCACACAGGGTTAAATGAATGAAAAAAATATTTCTGTATGTGCAGTTTTGATATAAGAGATTTATGTGAGAGAATCCACTAAAGACTAGCCTTGTTTAGATGATTGGTATTTGGATAACAGTGTGGTTGGCATCTCTGGGAGTATTACTTGCAAGGTGAACCAACAGTTGGCACATGTTGCTTTGCGAGATAATGATTTGAGGTTCGACTCAATAATCCAACTCTCCCTTTGCTACTAGGACAAGGAAAGAAAAAAATGACTGGGATAGCAGTTTCTGAAAGATGTATCTATAAAATAACACTAATCTTGAAGTAGCCTTCTTTCCTTCTGGTTTTCACTCAGTTGTGCTCCCACCTCAGGTTTTGCACATGTTTTATTTTCTGAAGATGTGCTTCCTTGATTTCTTTCATTTTTTAGTGGCCTTCTAAACTCAAATATCATGTCATCAGAGAGGAATTTTTTGACTATGTGATCAAGAGACTTCCCCTTACCTACCATGTGCACAGGCATTATTACTTTAAAAAATCATAGTCTTGTATTTATTTCCTTCACAGCATAGCTCATACCATTTGTAAATTCATTTCCCTGTGTACTTGTTGATTGCATGCCTCCATTTCTAAAATATAAGCTTACTTCACTTTTCAACGTGTAACACTTGTCTATAATATCTTCCTATACATCACAGATGATCGATAATGACTTCTTACATTAATGAATCGATAGTGCCACCAATCTCTCATCGTCTTTCCACTACATCCAATGAATGAGAATTTGCCTCACTTTGCAGTGCCTGGTGTTAAAGACTACTTACTGTGATTGAAAGATGTAGGTCAGAATGTGAGAAATTAACCAAGCTTTCTATAAATTAGGCTAGCCCAGTAACCATTTGCTGCAAATAGGTTTGCAGTTCATATTGAAATTACTCCAAATTTCCAGTTAAGAATTTTTCCTAAAAGCCTATCATCACTTCACACTTCTAATAATTAAGACAAGACCTGCCATCTGGAATCTAGTAGGTTCCTCTACTCCATAAACCTGCTTATGTCGCTCATTTACTAAGCCTAAAATCTCAATACCTAAGCTTTATTTTTCAGTCTTTTTTAGTCCTTTCCTTATAAACCCATGTGGTCATGGAAGTCTTTACCTAGTCATTTATCTGTAAATCTCTGATGGAATGGGAAATGGGTATGTTGTCCTAGAATATTTTTAAATCCAGTCCTGTCTCTGGACATGGACAAGTTTTGACATCTGAGGCTCAGATTTATCATCTATTCGAAGTGAATGATATAATATGGTTCTAATTGGTATTATGCAAATTACACTATGATGCAAATTAGAGCTTTGGGATTTGAAAGACTTTTATTAGAGTCTTGAATCTTCCCCTTAACAACTGTTAGTCTTTGAGGAGTGTTCCAACCCATAAACTTGAAAAAGGACTAGCATCTACTTCATATGCATCTAGAGTGAAAAGTGCACTTCCTTATACAGAATAGAAACTAAATAAATGGTAGCTACTGAAGAGCTTGGTGACTCTAAGGGAAAGTTGGGCATACAAATATGAGTACAGTAGCAAGATTATATGTGGAATAATGATCTCTATAATCAGAGAAGGCAGTAACCAATCTTCTGAGGAAGGGATTCTTTACAAGATGAGACAGTTAAACTGAATGATGATCAATAGGTTTTCACCTGATGCTCTCTGCCTTTCCCCTGCTCTCTCTCTCTCTCTCTCTCAAAAATAAATAAAAATTTTTAAAAAATTAAAGAAGTGTGGTAGAGAATGAGAAGCAACAAGAAATGGTATGATGATCTGAGGCTGAATTGAACATTGCATGGAAGTGGAGAGCAGGAAAAATGGCAAATACATTGTTATATCTCATTGTAATTTTGATTTGTATTTCTCTGGAGATGAGTGATACGGAACATCTTTTCATGTATCTGTTAGCCATCTGGATGTCTTCTTTGGAAAAAAATGTCTATTCCTGTCTTCTGCCCATTTTTTAACTGGATTATTTGTTTTTTGGATGTTAAGTTTGTTAAGTTCTCTATAGATTTTAGATACTAACCCTTTATCAGATATGCCATTTGCAAAAATCTTCTGCCATTCCAAACATTGCCTTTTAGTTTTGTTGATTGTTTCCTTCACTGTGCATAAGCTTTTTCTCTTGATGAAGTCTCGATAGTTTAATTTTGGTTTTGTTTCTCTTGCCTCCAGAGATGTGTCTAGTAAGAAGTTGCTATGGCCATTGTCAAAGAGGTAACCACCTGTGTTCTACTCTAGGATTTTGATTGTGTTCTGTCTCACATTTAGATCTTCCATCCATTTTAAATTTATTTTTGTGTATGGTGTAAGAAAGTGGTCCAGTTTCATTCTTTTGCATGTTACTATCCAATTTTCCCAACACCATTTGTTGACAGATATCACCTCACACCCGTCAGAATGGCTAAAATTAACAACTCAGGAAACAATATGATGGTGAGGGTGAAGAGAAAGGAGAGCCTCTTACACTCTTTGTGTAAATTCAAACTGGTGCAGTCACCCTGGAAAACAGTATGGAAGTTTCTCAGAAAAATTAAAAACAGAACTACCCTACTATCCAGCAATTGTACTCCTAGGTATTTACCCAAAGATACAAAAGTACTGATCTGAAGGGATACATGTACCCTGATGTTTATAGTAGCGTTATCAACAATAGCCAAATTATGGAAAGGGCCCAAATGTCCATCCACTGATGAGTGAACAAAGAAATGATAGATAGATAAATAGATGTAGATAGAGATAGAGATAGAGACATATAGAGATATATAAATATATAATTGAATATTACTCATCCATAAAAAATGAAATATTGCCATTTGCAACAACATAGATGGAGCTAGAAAGTATTATGATAAGCAAGATAAGTCAATCAGAGAATGAAAAATACCATATTATTTCACTCATATGTGGAACTTAAGAAGTAAAACAGATGAACATGGGGGGTGGGAAATTGAGGCAAACCTGGAAACAGACTGGTAACTAAGAGAACAAACTGCAGGTTGATAGAGGGGTGGTGGGCAGAGGGATGGGTTAAATTGGTGATGGATTTTAAGGAGGGCACTTGTAATGAACACTGAGTATTATATGTAAGTGATGAACCTCTAAATCCTGTACATGAAACTAATATTACACTATGTGTTAAGTAACTGGAATTTAGACAAAAACTTGGAAGGAAAAAATCAAAGTTAAAAACAAATACATTGTTAGATGTAGATAAGGACCGATCATGAAGAAATTTATGTGGCATAAAAAATATAATTTAATTCTTACTGAGATAGAAAAAATTGGAGGATTTGAACCAAGAAATTGTCAACCTCTGAAAAACTGCTGTGATATTTATGATTTATAATAATAATATATATTTGGTCTTTGTCTCATTCTCTTATACAGTGCTCATAAAGCCATTAGAATTCCCTAACTGATTACAATTATAAAACTGCCTCTTGTTATTTTATGACGTAACTTTTAGACCCTATCTAAGGATGGGGGCTGGTTGCCAGGACAACCAACCATCTGATTAAAGGGTTTGAAGTTACTTTCCGTACCTGGACTTCTGGAGAGGATGGGGACACAGGCTCAAGGTTGAATCAGTCTCTAATGGTCAATGATTTAATCATGACTTTGTAATAAAGCCTCCATAGCAATCCAGAAGTACTGGTTTTGAGAGCTTCCAGATTGGTGAACACATGAAGATGTGAGGAGACTGGCCCTCCTGGAGAGTGCATGGAAGCTCCTGCACTTTCCCCATATCTTGCCCTTTGTATCTCTCCCATCTGAATGTTCTTGTTATATCCTTTTATAATAACTCAGTAATCTAGTAAGTAAAATGTCTCTTTAAGTTCTGTGAGATGCTCTAGTAAATTAATTGAACTTTCTGAAGGGGGTCATTGGAACAGTCAATATATAGCTGGTAGATCAGAAGTATAGGTGATAACCTGAGCTTTGGTGTCAGAAGTGGGAGAAGAAAACAACAGTCTTGAAGGCCTGGGGAGGGTGTACTTGGAATCTCCAGTTCTATACCTGGTTGGTGTGGTTCAGAATCCATCCATAAAAATTAAATACTACCAGAAAACCTAATATTTTTCTTCGATATTTATGAATATAGTGCATATAATAAAGTGAAGAGTTCCTACTATTTTATGTTGATGAGTTTTGAGGATATGTGTATCTTTCTACCACTATCCAAAATCAATGGAAAGTTCATCATCACCATGGAAAGTTCCCAAATGTTTCTAGTCAATTCCTAGTCCTTCTCTGCACCCCTACTCACTAAGGAAACCACTTTATGATTATATTATCATGAATTATTTTGCTTACTTTGGGTTTAATACAAATAAAGTAACAGAGTCCATATGGTTTGGTTTGATATATTTTGCTCAATCTAATGCTTTTTTGTATATGCTAACAATATAAATTTCTTTCTTTCTTTGGTTTCCTTTAGCAGACTGAGGAAGTATGCTTTTATTCCTAAGGTGCTGAGAGTTTTTATTATAGATGCATGTAGAATATTATCAAACATTATCTCTGCATTTATTGAGATTATCATATATATCTCTTTATGTTGTTAGTGCAGTTAATTAAATAGATTTTCAATGTAAAATCTGTTTTTCATTATTGAGATAACATTTGATCATGCTTTCTGTATAATAGGATACAATTTGCTAATATTTTGTTAAAGGATTTTGCATGTATGGTGATAAGAAATTATTATCTGATTTTATTTTTACCATATTTTTATCAGATTTTCGTGTCAGGTTATATTGACCTCACAGTACAATTTGGGAATTGTTCCAATCTGCTAGATTTTCTGGAAGAGTTTGTATAAGACATTTATTTGTTTCTTTTAAAGTATTAATAAAATTTACCTGTGCTGCCATCTAGGCCTAGAATTCTCTTCATAGTTTTTAAGATTGTTTTCAACCATGTTAATTGATATAGAGCTATTTATTTTTCTTATTTTGTTTTGAGCTTTTTTAGGTAAGTTGGGTTTTGCTTTGTTTTTGTTTTTGGAGAAAAATTTTGTGTTTGATATAAGTTTTCAAATATATTGGCATAATGTCCGTGTATGTCCTTAGCATCATTTTAATTACTGGGATGTCTCTACTGGTATCTACTCTTTCATTATTGAAGTTGTTAATTAGTGTTTTCTCTCTTCTTGATTAGTCTTGCAAGGGATTTATTAGCTCTATTAATCTTACAAAAAGCAACTACATTTACTTCCTATCCCTGGAGATAATGCAAACCTGCTACAATGTTAGCTCCTGGAATCATAATAAAAGCAGTGATCTATACGGAGGTGGATAATGTCTGTAATGAGCATGTTAAAGTGAATGCACCATCCATTCTCCAAAACTCACCAGATGGTCATCTTCTATGGGAAGGCTTGGAGGTCATTCCATTTACCAAAGTGAAGAGGGATGCACTGGTTAAGTGGTACAAAGACCAGTATCTTGGCAGTTCATTGGTGGTTTTCCCAAAGGAACTGAAAACAATTACTCCAATAACTGCACTGAAAGGAAAATTGGGGGAATATCTAAATGCTTTCAAGATTGCTGGTCACACACAATGTTCAATTTTACATGGATTTCTAGAGATCTGAAAGTGGCATCATGATGTTGGTAGACAATTCTACATGGTCCTCTCAATTTTTGCATATCTTGAATCAACTTTTGTTCTGTAATAAGTTTCCAAATAATGTTTGTATAGCAGACAGCCTTAGAAGATAGAGATAGGGTCCCCTTCCAGGACAGAGGTTATATTGTTTGGCTTTGATGATAAAGATAATGTTTCTTCTGGGAAGGTATTTGAGCAAGTTTTCTAATAGCTTCCTCATCACACATTTGGAGTTTGAAAGCTTGAGGTCCCTCAGTTGTGAGGCAAATTCACTCTTTGTGCATGTGGGATCACATGTGCATGTGTGGGATCCCACACATGGAGTGTGGGATCACTCCATGTGAACCTTGATGGGACTTAGAGAGCAGGGAGAACTAATGCAAACATGAAACTCAAGATTCTTTCTCTGTCAGGACTAATAAAACACTTTGCCTTTGTCTTTGACCTGAGTTTCATGTCTTCTGCTAGCATACATGCACTTGTGAAAGGTTGACTTGTTAGCTTGGAAACAGAAAATTTCAGATACTTCATAGCTTTTGATAATTAACCCCTATACCCTTACAGATTTAGAACATAAAGGAAGCTACTATTAAGCTGAGTTCAGACTAAGTGGACCGGTCAGTCCACAGACCCACTTAGAGGTCATTTCTCTAACCACTAGATGTATAATCAAAATCAATGTAGTTGGCAAAATGCATAACCACTACATTTGGTCCTTGGCCTGTGTGGTAGGAACTCTTGTAGTTTGGAAGTCTATGTGGTACCTCTGATTGTCCCTTTCCCATAACCAGTATTTTATTTTATTTTATTTTATTTTATTTTATTTTATTTTATTTTATTTTATTTTATTTTATTTATTTTTAAATCACATGTTTGAGGAAATAGCAAAAATTAACAGCACCTTAAAGAACTAATGAATGCAAGAGTGGTAATCCTACCATATCTCAGCTCAGCTTCCAAGTCCAAATGCTACAAAAATCAGACAGAATATGGAGAATGAAAATTATATACTATTATATCAAGGAAGTGATAGCTTCAATTCAGACACTCTACCAGATGCAGTGAGAATAAACATGATCTGAGAAACATGGCATGAGACAAAGTATGATTTATAAAATTGATTTATTTATGTCTCTCTCTGTTAGGGGAGAGAATCAGAATGCGTTCACATTCACTTAGAAGAAAAAATGGTATATAGTTACAATTTCTCCAGGGCTGTGTTGATTCCCTTGCTCCCTTTTATATCCTCCAAAGAGATCTAGACCCTTTGGACATTACATGAAATATCACTGGTACATTGAATTGATGATATCATACAAATAAAAGATTGGATGAGCAAGAAGTGGCTAGTGTATTAGAGGCCTGGGTAAGACATGAAGTCCACGGGGTGGAAACTAAAGACTAGAGTCCTGCTACTTTGGCAAAATGTCTAAGGGCTAATGCTCTTAGCATTCTGGGAAATCCTCTCCAAAGTAAAACAAATTATTTCATCAGACTCTCCCACCATGAGGACTCTGAGATTTCTCTTATTTTATAGTGATTCTAGAAATAAAAAATATCTTAGATTTTGTATTCAAATAACATTATGCTATTTCATGAACAATATAAGAAACTTATAATTGTACAATTCCATTTATTCTTCTCTCATACTTTGTCCTCTTGATGTCATATATTTTACTTTTGGATGTACTACAAATCTCACAGAATGTATAAATATATTTTAAAATAATTTATTAGTTAATAATATATCCACTGAATGTATAGAAGAAGATGGCCCCATGGCCTTTGCCTTCTGGTGCTATGCCCAAGAATAAGTTCCATTAAATGGAAAAAAAAATGACATTGTAGATGTCACTAAGATTATTCATCACTTGATTTTAAAATAAGGTTATACTGGATTATCCAGGTGGGTTCAGTGTAGTCACATGAGCCCATAAAACCAGAGGATGTCTAAAGAAGAGGAAGTTAGGGAGATTAGAAGAACAAGAATTTGAACTTTCATTGTCGGCTTGAAGATGAAGGGGCATTGTGGAAAGTATGAGAAGGAAAAATTTCTGGCATCAATCAGTGCACTTAAAAGTGGATCCCAAGCATAGAATATAACTGAAGTCAGGCTGATAACTTTATTTTAGCCAAATGTGACTCTGACCAGATTTATATACTACCTATCAAGTTTCTGACCTTCGCAACTATGAAGATAATTATATACAAAACATACGTATGTGTGTGTTATAATTATGTATATTACTTATTATGTATATTATAGACATTGCATATAATTAAGCATATATGCATATATATGTAATAGATACATAATAATGAACATATCCTTTTCTGTTACTTTTTACTCCTTTTACTCTTCTATCACCTGGTATTAGGGAGTGAGGCCTTTGGGAGGTGCTTAGGTCATGAGGATGAAGCCCTCATGAATGGGATTAGTGCTTTTATAAAAGAGGCTCCAGAGAGCCCCCTACCCCCCTTCCACCATGTGAGAACACAGCAAGGCACTAATGATGAACAAGTAAGGGGGCCTCTACCGGAAGGTGACCACGCTGATACCTTGATTATGAACTTGCCAGTCTCCAGCATGTGAGGAATTTCTGTTGTTTATGAGTCATGCAGTCTGGGATTTTGATACAGCTCTTCTTTTTTTTTTTTTTTTAGTTAAAAAAATTTTTTTAATGTTTTATTTACTTTTGAGAGAGAGAGAGAGAGGCAGAGTATGAGCGGGGAAGGAGCAGACAAAGAGGGAGACACAGAATCCGAAGCAGGCTCCAGGTTCTGAGCTGTCAGCACAGAGCCCGACACGGGGCTTGAACCTACAAGCTGTGAGATCATGACCTGAGCTGAAGTCAGACACTTAACCAACTGAGCCACCCAGGTGCCCCTTGGTACAGCTCTTCTATAAATAAACTTAAGACATACTCCTTATGGATGTAGGCTTCTTTTATTACTTTCCATTAGCTTGAAGAATTTAGCATTTATTAAAGGTTGTATCTATTAGAAATGCAATCTGTCAGAGTCTGTCAGAAAATGATTTTATTTCCCCTTCTGTATTGAAGAATATTTTCACTGGTTATATAATTTTTGGTTGTTTTTTTTTCATTCAGCATTTTAAAGATATCATTCTACTGCATTGTTAATTTGCCATTTGTGTAATATGACATTTCCTTGTGTGGCTTTTAAGAACTTTCCCTTAACTGTGATGTTTTTAACGTTACTCTACAATATACCTAGGTATACATTTTTTATATTCCTTGGGTTTTCTAGGATCTGTTAATCCCTCACTAGTTTTTTTTGGAAAATTCTCATACATCTTCAAAATTTCTTCTCATCCATTATTTCTCTTTTTTGGCGACTCAAATAACATTTATATTAAACAATTTGATTTTGTCCCACAGATATCTGACCTTATTTTCCATTTTGTTTTCACATTTTTTTCACTTTTAATTTTGTAATGAGGTCAGTGGAAACTATCTTCACGTGTAGCAAACCTTTGTTCTGCTGATTCCATCATGTTGCTAGGTATGTCAAATAATTTTTAATTTTTGATAATTTTTTTAATTTCTAGCATTTATATTTTATTCTATATTTTAATGAATTTCTCCGTGTAGGAATTTTCCATTTGTTCATATGTATTCTCAATCTTTTCCACACAATGTGTCATTTAAGACATTTACTATAGTTATTTTAATGTTCTTATGTGATCATTACATTGTTAGGACCATATCTTGGTCTACTTCTGTTGGCCTTAGATCATATTTTTGTTCTTTTTTGTATGTCTCACAGGTTTTAAAAATGTTATTCCTAACTATACTAGAATTAATTTATTAAAATTACCAATAAGGAGTTAATCCATTATAAACTCCAAATTTTTTTTTTTTATTTCCAAAATAGTGTGTAAAAGCTAAGAAGAGACTGAAGTAAATATTTATTCCCAGAGAAGGCAACATCCATTCTTCTGTCAGACTGCTCTAGGGTGACTGCTGTATGGAGTCTGCAGTTCAGCTGGGCCTGGGCTTTATTGCAAATTCATTTAGAAGCAGTTCAATGCGGGCTTCAAATGTTTTAGTGGCAGGATCTGGGCTTGCTCTTCAGCAGGGTTTGGGATCTAAGCACCAAAAAAGGTTTGGTGATCTTTTTACATTTTCTGTAATAATAAAAGTGTTCACCTTCTTCAAGCATCTTATGGTTCCTCCTACTTTAGGGTTAGGATACCTACTTCTAGGTGACTTTGGAAATATTCTTTGCTCCTAAATCCCAACTTCCCATCCTAACCTTTTTGCCATCAGGCTCTCTCTCTCCTCCCCTTGTTCAGCATCAAACCTTTAACCTATCATAACTTGAATGATTTTTTCTGAACTCTCCTGTGCAGTATACTTTAATAGGCCACTGCCTTTTACTTGGTATACAGATTTCAAGGTGGTCTCCATGCTCTCCACCTCCTGCTATTCATGCCTTTCTGTGATTTCCTCTGATTCAGTGTGCACAGGACTGGTAATTTCTTCTAATCAGTGGATGTGGCAAATGTAACATGATATATGGTGATTATGTTGTGCATATGATTACATACAAATAAAGCACCTATCTCTGGACTCATTACCTCTGTCTCCCTTTCTGCCATTCCTTCTCTGTTCTATCCACTTACCACCAGCAGGCTTTCAATAAGTCATCTGCTATTAATCCTACAAGGATTATAGGGGAGCGAAAAATGCCAACAACTGGAAGGACCTTGGAAGTGGCTTCTTGGTCAAGCCTCTTGTGAGATCCCAGAACCGGAGTAAGCTTTAACCATAGCCTTGTGTGGATGTCTGTAGGTGGCTGACATAAGCCATTCCTGGATTCTAGAACTGCAGATACCATGAGATAATAAATATGTGTTGTTTTAAATCCCCATGTTTGAGGTAGTTTGCTATAGACATTCTTAGAAACCCTGTCTGCCTCATGGGTGATCTTCCTCAGTTCTTTTGCCCTCTCCTGGGCCTTTTGTGTGTTGCCTCCATGCATCTGATACAGACTTGTAAAAGTTGGGCAGGTGAAGACTTGCTGTGTATACCATCAGCCCTGGTATACAGTAGAATCCCCATGGACTATATACCATGTTATTAAGGACAGACATATTTATACTCAATACATTTCACTGTTTACCTGAAGTTCAAACTTAAGTGTAGCCCTATATTTTTTTTTAATTTTTTTTTCAACGTTTATTTATTTTTGGGACAGAGAGAGACAGAGCATGAATGGGGGAGGGGCAGAGAGAGAGGGAGACACAGAATCGGAAACAGGCTCCAGGCTCTGAGCCATCAGCCCAGAGCCCGACGCGGGGCTCGAACTCACGGACCGCGAGATCGTGACCTGGCTGAAGTCGGACGCTTAACCGACTGCGCCACCCAGGCGCCCCATGTGTAGCCCTATATTTTTTAGAGGGCAGTCATAAATGGAGAGTCACAACCAAATATTTTTTGATGTCTGTGCCACTCTCACCAGTTTATTCCTAACGGTCTATATAGATGGTATGTTCATTTTGGCCTTCCCAAGGAGCATCATCTTGTGGAGGTCTTATGGCCTCACTGAACATATCCCATCAGCAGGCCCACCTACCTGAGTTTTTTGATAACATCCTTACTATCTGTCAGGGCAGCCTAAACATCTATTTATACTTTGCTTAACTGTGGCCATAACTTTCTTCATGTTTCTGAGATTTTAACCCTAACAGAAAGTTTGCCCCATTCTTTAAGGTCCTTGCCAAATTATCATTTTCATTTTTTTTTTTTAGTGTTTATTTATTTTTGAGAGAGAGAGAGAACACATGAGTAGGGGTGGGGCGGAGAGAGAGGGATACAAAGAATCCGAAGCACACTCCAGGCTCTGAGTTGTCAGCACAGAGCCCAATGAGGGACTTAAAGCCACCAACCTCAAGATCATGACCTGAACTAAACGGCTGCTTAACCAACCCACCCACATGCCCCCAAACTATCACTTTCTATTCCAAAAAAATGCCTGATGCCAGTTAATTCTCATTCAGTTTTATATTCCAGTCTCACTTAATTCTCAAATAGAATCTCAAGGATACCCTCTGTCTCATAATGGGGTATGCTAGCTAAATCTTGCACTTCCTTTGGGGTGTAATTACATTCCATGCTTATCAGGTTTAACATGTCTCCAGCCAGCTTATGATGATATAGCCCTTGTTTTAGGCTTGGTGGTTAGGAAATTAACTCCTAAGAATCAATTGTTATTTTGTAGACAAAAGGCCTATTTTGTGTCTTCCTGCATGGGGGAGACATTATTATTATAATTGTTATAATAATAATAATTATTATTATATTTGATAATAGTCAATTTGACAATGTGAATGATATCTTATTGTGATTTTGATTTGCATTTCCTTGATGATTAGCCATGTTGATCATCTTTAATGTGCCTGGTGATCATCTGTGTGTCTTCTTTGGAAAAATCTCTACTCTAGTCTTCTGCCCATTTTTTAATCAGGTTATTTGATTTTTTGATATTAAGTTGTGTAAATTACATATTTTGGCATAGCCTCTTATTGGTTGTATCATTTGCAGATATCTTCTCCCTTCCCACAGCTTACTTTTCACTTTTGATTTGCTGAGCGAAGCTTTTTAGTTTGATATAATCCCATTTGTTTATTTTAGCTTTTGTTGCCCTTGCCTGAGGAGACTGGCTCAAAAAAATTTTTTTTAAAAGAATGTCAAAGGGCTTATTTCTTCTGTTTTCATCCAAGAATTTTAAAATTTAATCCATTTTGAATTTATTTTTGTATATGGTACAGTAGTGCTCAAGTTTAATTCTTCTGCATGTAGCTCTCCAGTTTTTTCCTACACCATTTATTTGTAGAGACTGTCTTTTCCCCATTTTATAATCTTGCCTCATTTTTCATAGACTAATTCCTATGGCCTAATTTCCATAGACTGTACATTCATGGGTTTATTTTTGGGCTGTCTGTTTCATTGATCTGCATATCCCTTTCATTCCAGTACCATACTGTTTTGATTGCTATAACTTTTTAGTATAGTTTGAAACCAAGGAGTATGATACCTCCAGATTTGTTCTTTCTTAAGATTGCTTTGGCTATTCAGGGTCTTCAGTGACTCCATACAAACTTGAGATTCTTTGTTCTAGTTCTTGGAAAAATGCCATTGATAGTTTGATAGGGATGTCATTTATTTTTTTTATTTTTAAAGTTTATTATTTATTTTTTTTGGGGGGTGGGTCAGAGAGAGGGAGAGAGAGAGAATCTCAAGCAGGCTCTGCATTTTCAGCACAGAGTCTGATGTGGGGCTTGAACTCATGAACTGTGAGATCATGACCTGAACCAAAATCAAGAGTCACACATTTAACCAACTGAACCACCCAGGTGCCTGGATAGGTATGTCATTTAACCCGTAAATTGCTTTGGGTAGTATGGACCATTTTAATACTAATTATTCCAATTCATGTGTATGAAAATATCTTTCCATTCGTTTGTGTCTTCAATTTTTTTTTTTTTTTTTTTTTTTTTTTTTTTTACCAATGTCTTATAGTTTTCAAAGTGTAGGACTTTCACCTTCTTGGTTAAGTTTATTCCCAGGTATTTATTCTTTTTCTTATTTTAAAATTTAAATTATATTAAAATAATTTTTAATGTTTATTACTTTTTTGAGACAGAGAGAGACAGTGCAAGCGGGGGAGGGGCAGAGAGAGAGGGAGTGTGAATATGAAGCAGCCTCCAGGCTCTGAGCTGTCAGCACAGAGCCTGATGCAGGGCTCAAACCATGAACTGTGAGATCATGACCTGAGCTGTAGTTGGACACTGAACTGACTGAGCCAAATTTTGTTTTTATGTTTATTTGTTTTTAATAGATAGAATGTGAGCGGGAGAGAGAGAGAGAGAGAGAGAGAGAGAGAGTGATAGAGGGCAACACGGCATCCAGGCTCTGAGCTGTCAGCACAGAGTTCTGTGTGATGAAGTGAAGAGTTAAATCAGATGCTTAACTGAATGAGACACCCAGGTGCCCTGGTATTTATTCTTTCTGATGCTATTATAAATGGGATTACTTTCTTAATTTCTCTTTTTGATGACTCTTTATTAACATATAGAAGCACAACTGACTTCTGTATGTTAGTTTTTTATTCTTTGACTTTACTCAATTCATTTATTCTGATAGTGTTTTGATGGAGTGTTTAGGGTTTCCTGTATATAGTCTCATGTCATCTGTGAATAGTGACAATTTTACTTTTCCTTTCCAAATTGGATGCCTTTTATTTCTTTTTCCTTTCCTAACTGATATTGGTAGGACTTGCAATAATATGCTGAATAAAAGTAGTGAGTTCGGCACCCCTATCTTGTTCTTGATATTAGAGAAAAAGTTTTCAGATCTTCACAATGGAGTATGATGTTAGCTGTGATTTTATCATATATGGACTTCATTATGTTGAGGGATATTCCTCTATACCTATTTTGCTGAGAATTTTAATCATGAATGAATGTTGAATCTTGTCAAATGTTCTGAATCTATTGAGATAATCATTATTTTTATCCGTAGTTGGTTTCTTTTATAATTTTGTGGGTCATATATATTGATTGGATCAATCACTGGAATGAATGCCATTTGATCATGATATATGATACTTTTAATGTATTGCTGAATTTGGTTTGCTAGTATTTTGTTGAAACTTTTTGCACGTATGGTCATCAGGGATATCGGCTTGCAATTGTGTGTGTGTGTGTGTGTGTGTGTGTGTGTGTGTGTGTGTGTAGTAATTTTGGTTTACTTTTGGTATTAGGGTAATGTTGTCCTCATAAAATGAGTTTTGAAGATTCTTTCCTCATCAATTGTTTTAAAAATAATTTCAGAAAGATAGGTGCTAACTGTTATTTAAATGTTTGGTAGAATTTATGTGTGAAGCTCTCTGGTCTTAAGCTTTTGTATTCAGAGAGTTTTTAAATTACTGCTTCATACTCATTACTTGTACTTGGTCTATTTAGATCTTCTATTTCCACAAGAGTTTTTTTTTTTTCCTTTAAATCCCTGTCTTTCAGTTAGTCTGAGTGACTGTTGCTTCTTTACTTGTTATAGCTTTATCCTTTCACTAGTCTGCCCTTCCTATAGATATAATTTACAATATACATTATATAATATACAATAATATACAATAATAAAATTACTCCTACTTCTTTTTTTTTTTCAACATTTATTTATTTTTGGGACAGAGAGAGACAGAGCATGAACGGGGGAGGGGCAGAGAGAGAGGGTGACACAGAATAAGAAACAGGCTCCAGGCTCTGAGCCATCAGCCCAGAGCCTGACGCGGGGCTCGAACTCACGGACCGCGAGATCGTGACCTGGCTGAAGTCGGACGCTTAACTGACTGCGACTGCGCCACCCAGGCGCCCCAAAATTACTCCTACTTCTTGACAACATCCAATAAAGAGTTAAACGACACATACATCTTCCCAGAAATCACCTAAAGAAGCCTAAAACCTATAACAAGTTCTTTCTAATACCCTACAATTGTGGCAATCCACAGTTCCTTATGGTATGATTTTTCCCTCACTAAAATGAATAATAACCCACATTTCCAACTACTGGTGTGTTCCTCCTGACTTTTCAGTAAAGGAAATTTATAAGAAGGATAAAATAGGAGCGGACTGGGAGAGAATTTAGTCTACAATGCCTGTCTGATCCTTATGACAGGAGACAGGGAGAGAAGGAGGACTGGCTAGCAAGAGACTCCGATCCAGAGCAGTTCTGAGGAAATGTGACCTGGGCAAGTGGCTTCAGCAGAGATTGCCCATCAGTGGAGTTCCTTAATTTGGCAAGAATTGTCTCAGCCTTTGGTTGGTAACAGTCTGGGGAAAGTGCAGCCAGAGGGCGAATGTTGGAGTAAATCTAAATGTAAGGCAGGTCCACTTCTCACAAGTTTCTCTTCAAGGGAGATCTGACTGATGCACCTCCATGGATGCTATGGAGAGAAGAGAGATAGCTAACAGTGATCTGAATCACAAGGCCAAAATTTTATCACTGATGTGAGGTAGTACAGTTTGAGAATAGTAATACAAATAGTGGATGGAAAAGTCAATTTTAAAAGCTGTGAAAATAATTAAAAAAATAAAAAGCTATGATTGTTAAAACTTCCCATCTGATTGGATATTGAGGATTAAAAAACAGGAATAATTCATGGAAAACAAGAAGTTTGAATAACTCTGAGAATGGTAAAGTCAACACAATAATATTGGAGTTTCTGGGTGGCTCAGTAGGTTAAGTATGTGACTTTGGTTCAGGTCATGATCTCGCAGTCAGTAGGTTCAAGCCTTGCGTCAAGTTCTGTGCTGACAGCTCAGAGCCTGGAGCCCACTTCAGATTCTGTGTCTCCCTCTCTCTCTGCCCCTCCCCTGCTCACACTGTGTTTTTCTCTCTCTCAAAATAAATAAGCATTAAAAAATATTAAAGTTAAGATAAGAACAGTTTGTTGGAGGCTATGATGAGTGGATTTTGAGATGACGGAGGGATTTGTTAGAATTACAGCAGAAAATTAAAATGAGTACTGGAATTCATAAGAGAGGAGGGATAAAGTTTTTGTTTTTGTTTTTGCTTTTTTTAAATTTTTTAATGTTTATTTAATTTTGAGAGAGAGTGGGAGACAGAGTGTGAGCAGGGGAGGGGCAGAGAGAGAGAGGGAGACACAGAATCTGAAGCAGGCTCCAGGCTCCAAGCCATCAGCACAGAGCCCAGCGCAGAGCTCGAATCTACGAACGGTAAGATCATGACCTGAGCTGAAGTTGGACACTGCTGACTGAGCCACCCAGGTGCCCAGGGATAAAGTTTTTAAAGGAAAAAAATGAAATAGAAAAGGAAGATTTGGTATGAATTTACTTCTATATTAAGTTGAAACTATGAGAAGTTAAATAAGATAGCCAATATAGGAAGGAAAAAAAATCATGCAGGGATTAGAGTATGGAAAATAACAATAGTAAAGAGGAAGAGCTATTAATGGAAACAAAGAAGGAGTTCAAGAAGTCGGGAGAATAAGAGCTAATAGAGAATCCTACAGCGACAGTGAAAATATATAAATGAGATAAAGGAAAAAGGTGTCAAGTTCTTCAGAAAATCAAGGACAAGAATTATTAATTTATTGATTAGAGAACCATTGGTATTCATTGAGTAATATCAACATGGTGATCAAGGCAAAGGATGATATGTTCTAGGGATAAAATGTGTTTTCTGAAGTTTGGTTAGAGCCCACTTAGATTAATAATGGAAATTTTTGTCTTCTCCCCAGAGAGGCTAAATCAGAATTAATGTAGAATAAATTGGGTGGGGCAGTGAGTCCTATAAATCAAAGTGTGAAAGCCACTGGAAATACCCATTTTCTAAAGAAGTTTGGTAGTAAATAACAAGCCACAGATAGGCATAGAAACAAATATGTTCAATAATGTTAATGCCACTCCAATGAGAGAAACATGAGACAGAAAATCTGATAAATAACTAAAAAATTAAGAACTCCAAAATGACAACAGAGTAGAGAATTAAGAATATATATTTATAGTTTTTCTTACATAGAGATAAGCCTACTCTTCTTTTGAAGGGCAATTTGGAATGGAACGAATAAAACTTGGTGAGGATATGCTTTTATAAGGCTAAACAGTTGAGATAATGCTTGCTATTTCTTCCCAACCCAAGTATTACTGCCTAAAATGACAGAGCTACTTAATCCGTCTAACTTTTGGTAGTTTTTATTTAGGCTATATACATAAGTATGTTAAGAATTTGGAAATGCTGAAAACTGCCAATGACAAATAGTATTTACATGTGGTCAGTATGGAATAGTATAGGAGACTATATGACAGGGACAAATCTATCTGTAGGGAGGTTCATAATTTGAGTATATATTTTATTTTCAAGTTTCTTTATTAGGGGAAAGGGAGAGAGAAAGGAGTTTTGGGAGCCAATCTTTAGCATATGTCACTTTAATATTCATAATATGTCCCTAGTCAGAGTGATGTTTAAATGTTACAGGAGCTAGGGGATCTGGGTGGCTCAGTCAGTTAAGCATCCAACTCTTGATTTATCTCATGGTTCATGAGTTCAAACCCCACATCAGGCTCTGCACTGACAGCACAGAGCCTGCTTGGGATTCTCTCTCCCTCTCTCTCTCTCTGCTTCTCCCCCACTCTCTGTCTCTCTCTCAAAATAAATAAATTTTAAAAGATTAAATATTAATATGAATCATCAGTTAAGGCTACAATTTACATTTTAAAATAGTGAATAAATATTATTGAATATTATTCTGTTTATTTTATAGGCTAAAGAGCAATAGTGATTTATGATAGTGTTATATTTTGGATAAATTGTGTGTGTGTGTGTGTGTGTGTGTACACACGCGCATATTGATGTTATGAATATTGATATATATTTAGCCCCATTTTCAAATACTGCATATTTAGCTTTATATTTAGACTGATATTTTGGAGTGCTGGAAACAATTTCATCATGTGGTACTTTTGAAAAATTTTGAAAGAGAAATTGTTATAACTAAAGAAGATATTTTTAATGGCTTTGGTCTATAGAATCTGTGTTGTCTAATAAAGTCACTGTTTACTTAAATAAGCATGATTCTAAAATAAGTGGTGGCAGGAAAGATGACAATTGAAATAGTTACTTTAGAAATAGTATATGAAGATGTAATAACAGATGACAACTTAAAAATAATAATAGAACTGTTTTGAAGGTGTGTGTATATATATATATATATATATATATTATTGTGTATATACACATCTTGAGGGTGTGTGTGTGTGTGTGTATATATATATATATGCATATCATATATATATATATATATACACACATCATATATATATATGTTATATATTTAATTAACCAACCTACACAGCTTTAAAATGAGGAATTAATATTTATTTCATATTGTCTTCTATTCATGTTAAAATCTTTAGGTGATTATTTTATTAGAAAATAAACTTCTAGTAAAAAATTCTTTGCTTGCATTTGAAACATGTTTCAGAGAAGTCTAATCTGAGGTAGAAATCTAAAAATATTCTACAAAGATTTTATTCAACTTTTTTAGAAATGAAATGTTCAAGGAAATATTAAAGACTGAATTTAGATATTACTTGGCTCAAATCTTCCTTCACTCTTTTCTGGTTTATAGCAGCGAAATCATATACACCATTTATCACAATCAGAACCATCGGTCTTGACCTTCCAAAGTGTCATTTTTATTCTAAAAATTCCAAAACAGTAGAAAAATCAGGGCACATTTTCCAGGAAAAAAAAAATCTAATTTATGAACCTTGGACTGGTACTAATAAAAAATAGTTTTTAATAGAATGATATTAACACTAAAAAAAAAGAACATGCTTTATTTCTAAAGGAAAATCTCATTTTTATGACAGAAGGAAATGTGAAACTCAGCTTACAAACATAAAAGTGAACTTTGAAAATAATAAGCGTTCAGTTAAAATTTATTTATTATTTTTTATTTACATTTTCTTTTTAAATATTTATTTGTTTTTGAGCGAAAGAGACAGAGAGACAAAGTGTAAGCAGGGGAGGGACAGGGAGCGAAGGAGACACAGAAACAGAAGCAGGCTCCAGGCTCTGAGCTGTCAGCACAGAGCCCGCCACAGGGCTTGAACTCACGAACCGTGAGATCATGACCTGAGCCTCTCAGATGCTTAACTCACTGAGCCACCCAAGTGTCCCTCAGAATTTCTTTATTATTGAAATATTTTTTTCTATTTTATCTTTCATCCGAGGATACATTTAAATATTAATTGCTTAGTGACAAGATATACAAAATATATTGAAAGCTAAAACTTATTGTTCATTGCGATGTGAGAAGTTTCATCTACTAAAATAAGAATTTTCCTCATTGTATACTGAAATACTGGCTTTTTAAAAAAATACATTTTCTGGGGCGCCTGGGTGGCGCAGTCGGTTAAGCGTCCGACTTCAGCCAGGTCACGATCTCGCGGTCCGTGAGTTCGAGCCCCGCGTCAGGCTCTGGGCTGATGGCTCGGAGCCTGGAGCCTGTTTCCGATTCTGTGTCTCCCTCTCTCTCTGCCCCTCCCCTGTTCATGCTCTGTCTCTCTCTGTCCCAAAAATAAATAAAAACGTTGAAAAAAAAATACATTTTCTGTGAATCTCATCCTTTTTTGTGATATCCTTTTTTGCAATTTCTAAATAGAGATAATCTTAAATACTGAAGTTATACAGAATCACCCTTCTTAGTTAGAAAATTATGAGTGGAATTACCATTTCTATATTGTTATACCTATATTTCTCATTTTCTCATATAGAAACAATTTATTTCAGTGTTAATTGGTAAATTACAAATCTGATAGTACTTCCTGGGATTCCATCCCAGTAATTGAATACATATAAATTTAAAAAGTCACATCAAAGAAGTGGAAGTAGAAAAAAATACTTATGATTGTAGAAACACATAAGGTATGAGCACTAAAAGAATTTTCACGGCATATTCTGTTTTAAAATATGTCTGAAATGAAAAATAAAACTTCATAGCTCCATAGTTACTTGTCTAGTGAAGATTTTAAAAGAGGTTTTGAATGCCTAAATATTGTCTGAAAACACTTAGTATTTTATAATCTGTGATTATTGAAGTCATTAAAATGGTGTCTTTTTCCCCAGGGCTGTGAATCTTCCTTTTTCTCTGTGTTAATCCTGAAAGTATTTCTTCTGTTGGTTTGAGTAGCTCCTCCCATTTATTTTACACACTTTGGCAACATATCCAGGGATATCTGGGCAGATATTTCAGTTCTATTGTCTGGAAACTTTCCAGGACACAATATTTTTTTCTTTTTAATTTTAATTGAATACCAAAGATGTTTCTGCTTACATATTCATCTAAGAGGTATAACTGTCACATAGCAAGGAATTCAAAATGAAGCTTTTAAAAGTACCAAATATCTGTTTAGTTTCATAACAGATTTAAACACAAAGGTTTATGTGCTAAAAGAAAAACAAAGGGATGAGGATAACCCCTTTATAGATGATTAAAAAACTTTTAATGATAAAAACTCAAACATGGAAGTTAGCTTATATAGAAAAATCATTCCGTAAAGGACATGACTTGCTATTCAGGCTCTAAGACACTTTATTGATGATAACCCATTTAAACATCATAGGTTTGAAGGAAATGAGAAAGATCAATAACTTTAAAGTTTTAGAATACAGGCAATTAAAAGATTATCTAGCAAGATTTTTCTTTTTGTTTCTCTATAGCTTCATGTACATTAAGTACAGTTTTTGTTGAAAATATTGAATAGGTTTTTTGTGTAAATCAATCATTATATAATAATGGATTATATTATTCTCTCAAAATTATATACAACTTAATAATAATTTAGTGATTACCATGAAATTTGAATATTAAATACTTGTCATTCATGGATTTCCCATGAAAAATTTTTAGAAAGCTACTTGCTGTAAATGTCCCATAAATGAAAACAATGAACACTTACAAAATAAACCATGTACTATTTTTAACATGTTTACTAGTTAAAAAAATGACTCAACATAAAATAAGTACTTTGTCCAGAGCATCAAAAAGAGTCCAGAGTACCTTCTTGACAACATGAAACATACATAGTTACTATTTCTAGCTTTAATAAGTAGCTGACTACATAATGAGATAAAATTACAGGAGCTGTCTCTCCCACTGGTCTGCACAGGGGTTGAAATTGACTTATTCAGAATACATTTATGAACTCTTAACTAATGTCAGCAAATCTAAGGATAATGGATTTAAAGATAATCAGAAAAAAAGAGTCTCTGCCCACACCATACTTACAGGCTAACTCCCTAAGGTAGAGACGTCTTTGGCTCTTATAAAGCGTACAGTATATTTGTTCAGGGCATATATTTTAACACTGAAGCACAGAATCATCTCTGTGTTCTTTTGCAAAATATACAGCTGAGTAGAAAATGACAAAAATAATGCTTAATAAATATATAATTATAATTTAAATTATAATTTAAATTTAATGATTATAATTTAAATTATATTTCAAGTATAGATACAGAATACATGAAATAAAAATATTCTACCTATTAAAATTTAAAAATTTGTTCATGATCAAATGCTGCAAGATTGGAATGTTGGAGCAAGTTTCTTAGCCAAATAGTGAACTTAATGAGTAACTTCTAAGTAGGAATCAAACGTTTTAATATGACTCATGAATTTGGCATTTCTTCCCAAGTATTGTAGTGTGTCTAATATCATTTTTTTTTTTAATTTCAACTGAGGTAAACCCACGTAACATAAAACTTGCCATCTTGCCAATTTCTAAATGTATAGTTCAGCAGAGTTACATATATTTACAATGCTGCACAATTTCTAAAAATTTTTCATATTGCAAAACTGAAACTCTATCCATTAAACAATGATTTTCTCTTTCTCCCTACCACCAGTCTCTGAAAAGCCTCATTTTACTTTCTGTTGCTATGAACTTGACTACTCCAGATACCTAATATCGTTGGGATCATATAATATTTGTCTTTTTGTGACAGGGTTACTTCACTTAACACAGTATCCTCAAAATTCATCCATGATTTAGTATGTGTCAGAATATTCTTCCCTTTCAAGCTTAAATACTAACCCCTTGTATGCATAACACCTTTTGTTTATCCATTCATCTGCCAATGGACAGTTGGATTGCTTTTATCTCTAGGCTCTTGTGAATAGTGCTGTTATGAATATGGATATGCAAATATCTCTCCAAGGCCCTACTTTCAATTCTTTAGGATATATAATGAGAACTGAAATTGCTGGATTGTACATAACATCTCATTTTTAAACAAGCACCGTAAGAGCTACATAACTTCTTCTCTTGTCACCATCTTCCTACACTTATCTTGTTTCACTATCTTGTGCATTCCAAGAATTTACCCTTCTCCAAACCATATGGGGAAGTGATGAAACATTTTCCCCCTTGTTTTTCTTTTTTCTCATATTTGGGTTCTCCATAAAAGCCATCTTTTCAGAGTTTCTCCTCCCCTGTTTCAAAGATCTCTCTACCATCTTCCTATCATTATCTCCCATCTCATACTGGTCTTTATTGCAGCTGTTCATTTCTTTGCTTCATTTCTGACTCAAAATTAATACTCAGAGTATTTCCTTTTTTATTTATTTCAAGTACCGTGAGGCAAAGAACATATCTCTCATTCACTGCTATGCATTATTTCTGTTCACAACTGTGTACTGTCTACTGACTACCCAATGAATGAATCAATGAATATGACTTACACTAATAATTTTGAATTCCAAGGAGAATGAAGTGGGCGGTTGGCCTATTATATTAAAATAGTCTTTTTTGAACCGATTATTTTTTTTACCATGTTCTTACGATGCTTATTTTGTACTTGCAGACATAAATATAAATAGGTCGTTAAGACTCTTCTTCGCCATTCAAACTGGTTATGATTCTATTAGAGGGTAATGTGCACTCAAAGTTATATAATCCTTAACTCTTTGATTCTGTCAAAAATGAGGCAAATTTCTATTAAATAGTGTTTGTTTGGTATAGCATAATGAAAACTTTATGAAATCTTGAGCAATATAGAGCTCAATTTATCAGCCAGTTCAGCCACTTCCTATCTCCGAGCTATCTGAATCTCAATATCCTCCTATGTAAAAATAAAGCAAAAATATAGTTATCTTCGAAGTTAAGCTCATCATTTGGTAGGATAGCATATGCAAAAGGGCCTAGCACACACACCCATAATTATAACTTTTTCTTCCTCTTCTCTTATTTTATTTTTTATTTTTAAAATATGTTTTAAGATTATTTATTTGAGAGACAGAGAAAGAGAGAGAGAGAGCACAAGCAGGAGAGGGGCAGAGAGAAAGGAAGAGAGAATCCCAAGCAGGATGTGCATTGTCACCAGAGACCCATGCAGGGCTTGAACTCACGAACCATGAGATCATGACCTGAGCCAAAACCAAGAGTCAGACACTTAACTGACTGAGCCACCTAGGTGACCCTCCTCTTCTCTTATTTTAATCAAACTGTTATGCATTCCTGTTTTGAGATATGTATAAAAATATTCTAACACATTTATCTATTAGTTTATTTAAAATCTTATTTTTATAACTGAATTTCTTCGCAAAGGGATATAATATAACTTGCAACAAGAACACTTCAAAGTCATTGATGGGAAAATACAAATGTCTAGATGAAAAAAATGTATATAATACAGAAACATTTGCATGGTTGATATAGGGGATTAACTCTAAGATTTTTTGTTATTCAAAGTGGATAAATAGAACAAATAAACAAAATGTGGTATATACATACATTGGAACATTGTTCAACCTTACAAAGGAAGGAAATTCTGATGCATGATATTAATGAATGTTGAAGATTTTATATGAAATGAAATAAGCCAGTCACAAAAGAACAATTACTGTATTAATTCATTTACATATATGAGGTACCTAGCATAGTCAAATTCATTTAGACAGAAGGTAGAATGACATTTGCAAGGGGGTGAGGAGAATGTGAATGCACATGCCATGGAACTATATGCTTAAAAATGGTAAATTTTATATTGCATATGTCTTACAATTTTTTAAATTTTATGAAAAGAAATGCAGAAATCTAGTGAACAAATTATTAAAGATAAAAATCAATAACAAAGCAATAAATAAAATTTTCTTATCTCTGAATACAAAGAGCAACATATGGCATATCATAGGTTGATGTTATGATTCAGGTAATGACTAGGTGAAGAATCTATATTTTTAAGTGTACTACTCTGGTGATTTTGATGAATTAGGACTAATGTGATAATAGAAAATATCCTCAATAACACTTCTATAAATGTTAACATTAATTAATATTACAAGAGAGTAGAAATTTACCTGACATGACTACAACTTCAACATCAGGGCATGTTGTAAAAACTGCTCTGAGGGGTGCCTGGGTGCCCTAGTCAGTTAAGCATCTGACTTCAGCTCAGGTCATGATTTCATGGTTTGTGGGTTGCAGCCCCCGCATCGAGCTCTGTGCTGACAGCTCAGAGCCTGGAGCCTGCTTTGGATGCTGTCTCTCTCCTTCTCTCTCCGCCCCTCCCTACTCATGCTCTGTTTCTCTCTGTCTCTCAAAAATAAATAAACATTAAAAAAATCACTCTGAGTTTAGTCTTATGATACTGGTATGATGTACCTTTCAAAACTAGATGTTTCCTGTAGAAAACAAGCATACATAATGCAATTCCAGTTCATTAAAGATTATAAACAAAGGAATTCTCTAGGAAATTGGGTGGTGATGAAGGAATCTTAAGTTTATACCTAAAGTAAATTTAAACACATAATTGTTTTTATATTTCAGTATTTGATGGAAAGAAAAAAAAAGAGCCCTAAAGTAAATTTAAACACATAATTGTTTTTATATTTCAGTATTTGATGGAAAGAAAAAAAGAGCCCATATACTCCTTATGCCAAGAGAAAATTCCTTGGAGGTTATACATTTTGGGGGCGGCAATCAGAAAAGCACTAGAACCATGCAGAGAGCATCTACTAAAATTCTAGACCATTTGTTCCAAAGCCTGGAAACAATGGTAACTATTAGAACATTTGGTTGAGACTGGAATATTTTACTGCAATATCAGGGATTGAGGATGATTACTAGCAAACGTCTTGGGTGTCCAATAGGAGCTACATGGCCTCCAAACCATCACTGTCTCATCTCAGTGTTGGAAGCAATAGTTTCTGTGTTATGCCCAGAATTCGTGATCCCCAAAGACCACCAGGGAGCCGAGTCCGATGCAAAAGCAAAAGAGCCTTTATTCGAGCTAGCTAGAGCTCAATCCCTTACCGGCACTGATGCAGCTGTGAGATACCGGGGAGAGAGAGGGAGTTTCAAAAGCCCAAAGGTTTTATAGGGGTCTAGGGGCAGCCGATTGGCTGGGGAAGGGTCGTGGCCTTGGCCGATTGGCTGGGGAAGGGTCGTGGCTTCGGCCGATTGGCTGGGGAAGGGTCAGAGTCCTGTTAGGCAGGTCGCTGGGCGTGTTTTGATCAGGAAGTTTGAACGGGTGAGCGGGAGGTTACTCAAGGGGAGGAGGCGGGATCTGAGGTTTCTGCGATTTTCCCGGAAAAGGGGTCATGTTGGGGACATAGTCACTCAAGGTGGAGAACACAGAACAAGATGGAGTCGGCCGGCGTAGGCCCGCACTTTCATTCCGGTTATGCAATACTTTGTTAAACAGGACTGTTAAGTGCATTGAAAACATTCACCATGTTGGGATCTTGCCCCAATCCTCAATGACACGTGTGTAGTCTACTAGTGTTTTTGAGGTTGTAAGTCAGTGATGAATGTTAAATGTTAGTGTAGAACTTGTCTCCCATGAATTCTGTTTTCCTTGCCTGCCCAACTCCCACCAGTTATAAAGTATTCTGTACTCTCCCAATCTTTTATCTCTTCACCTTTAGCCTTAGCTCTTCGGCCTGTGATTCTCCAATCTTTGTCTCTTTATGTTTAGATCTTCATCCTCCTGTCAAGCAGTCCTGTTCTATCCTTGTTCTTATCCATGTTCATAGCAATCAATCCTGTTCTTATCCATGCAGGGCTTCAACAAGCATGCATGTGAGAAGGGCACACACACATGCACACAGAGTCCTGTGAAAATTGACAGACAAAAATAAATTAAAGAAGGAAATCAGACTTCTTTAAAACTGACTGGAGGGGCGCCTGGGTGGCTCAGTCAGTTGAGCGTCCGACTCCGGCTCAGGTCATGATCTCACAGTCCATGAGTTCAAGCCCTGTATCGGGTTCTGTGCTGATGGCTCAGAGCCCAGAGCCTGTTTTGGATTCTGTGTCTCCCTCTCTCTCTGCCCCTCCCCTGCTCATGCTCTGTCTCAAAAATAAATAAAACATTAAAAAAAATTTTAAAAAACTGGAAACATGCATATGAAATAAGGAAACTCAGTTTCTATTTCCAAGTCTTTGTTTCTTGTTTCCTGTATAATTTTCTGAACATATCCAAACCTCTATAATCTATTTCCTCATAGTAATTACAATATATGATTACCCTGGAATCATACCAGGATTACAAGTCTTAAATGAATATTACTATAAATCCTCCAAAATTATCAAAATTATTAAAATATAAGGATGAATAATGTGTTTATAGCTAAAATTATTCATATGTTAGCTGATTATTACAAGTCTTTATGCTTTTGATTTCATATGTCAGCACTGCTAAATGATAGATTTCGTGTGTCCATTTCATTGGCCTTGTCAGACCAAACAGAATTTCCACCAAAGAATGATAAAGAAGAAGTGAAGATTATAGTTCTTACCTACTACATTTGTTCTTCCAGTTCATTTCACATAGTATTAAAGAAATCAGCAAGCCACTAGGATTTCTTGGCTCTTTTCAGGTTTAATTCCTTTGCTAAAACAAATGCTTTCTCCCATCCTTTGACTTCTTTTCTCTTCTGTGGTAACATTCTCCATTCCATCGGACAGTGATCTGTTGTTTACATGCCAGATTTTTAAGCCATTAATTTATAGCCAGACTCTCTTGATCAGTATAATAGGTATTCATCTTTCAGTTGTATTTTGTTCTCTTGCTTGGTAACAGACTGGATTGAAAAGCAAAAGGACTGGGAAAATAGAAACAATTGCCTGGGATAGGTTACATAGTACGTCAGGATACAGAGACTCCAGCCGTGTGCAATTTGAAATTCACAATAATGGACATTTCACTTTGTGAGACTTTGCTATTATCCATAGAATATGCTATTATAGAGAATGGAGGAGGAGAGCTAAAAATAATCCATGGTATTGTGCTGGTATCCATGTGGCATTTCTGCTGTTTAAAACTTCTGCCACTTTGTATGTGCAAACCAGTTAGACATAGGAAGGCTTTTGGGTCATGTACACAATCTAGCTAGTCCCATTTCTTTTTAAAAGGCACGGGAAGGGAAAAAAAAGGCACGAGAAGAAGAAAGGCATGAAAAGCCATTTGGGAATTTTGTGTGTGGGTGAAAGGTAGCCCAGAAGCTAGCATAAAATATCTGACTTCCAACATTTGTCCTCATTAAAATGTGATACATGTAATTGTACTGTTAATACATTAATTTTAGTAGTTTTGTTCATAATACCATCTTTTACAAAAATAAACATATGAAATCAATGTATCATATGAAAACAATCGCTGAAGTTCCATACTCCTGAAAAAAACCACAAGAATGATTTACAAAGATATATATCTTCTTTATTATTCAGACATCTGATCGTTTTTTTAAAATAATTAAACGTTGGCATTTTAAATGCAAGCTTTACTTTCAAAAGGTTTGTGACTTGGCTGCAAAAATCAATACCTAGCTAGAATTTGGCATAGTGAGTATGTAGTGCAGTGACATTTCAAATGCGTTTTTCTTAAATATACCATGAACTGTATTTCAAAGAGATTGGCAAGTTTAATTTCAGAACAATTCATTGCCTCCCAAGATCGCCATCCCAGCTACCTTACATAAACACACTATCCAGGTAGAGTATTACGATACACAGATTTGTGGAACACTGAGAAATCTCAGCAGAGTGCAGAGAACAGAAGAGTAACTTCATTTGAAAAGTTGCTGCTTCATCGTCTCAGTCATATCCTTGTATTGAGGAATGTGGGATCTTGGAGAAAAAATTGGAAAATTTCAGCAAGTTCTATTTTATAATGTTAGTAGAGTGTTACAATTCATAATTTTCAAGTGAACTGATGTCAGATACACCAATGTAAAATAAGCAGAGAAAATAGTGATCGATGTATTGTTTAATGCCCTGTGCTTCAGATGAACGACAAATATCAAAGGCAGAAAGGGAAAAAGGAATGCCAAAATGGGTGAAAAGGTACCACAGCTGTATGATGACAGGGACATTAGAGTGAAAATCAACAGATGTGGATTTGAGAATCTTACTGATTGTGAAAGCAAAACAAATCATCTTCCTTTTTTAAGTCTTAGAGGTTTCAACTCTGAAATAAGGAATTCAGTTATTTAATGCTAAGAAATATCTATTTTTCTTTAATTTTTCTTTGTAAATGCTAAATTAAAATCCTTTAGGTTAATGACCAATTAAGAATTTTATATGTATGAAATAAACTCTTAGAAACTAAAAAAAAAGTCTGATATTTGTAGATCAATGATCTGATCTTTAATTTTTCTTTTTATCTCTTAATTTTCCTTTAATTTTCTGTTTTCAAGCATGCAATTCATAATAGTATGAATGATAAGAATTCCATAATTCTGGAGGATAGTACAGAACATAAAAGTAAAAAATGCTGTTTTAAATAAAAGAAAAAGTGTATAATTAAAATAAAGCTTTTCCTTTGTCCTTCTGAAAGATTTATAAAATATTCAAAAAAACTTATTTTTACATATAATGAATACGCTGTAGTCATGGGGCACTTGAGAATTTTAAATGCAGGAAGCTGGACCATTCATGCCTACAATCATTTTTGACTGTACTTTTTGCCTTAATGCATAACGTTTTCCAGTTAATAATTATGAATGTTACTGATGTTACTTTTGGGACAATTAAATATGCGTAATATATATGTGTATAATATATATAATATAAAATATATATAAAATCTTATTTGATTGTTTCAATGTACTCTGTTAAGTATATTGTATTTCTCTAGTAAGAATTCAATATAATTTTCCATATCTGAATACACCATTTGGTCTATTTTTAGAGAAGACCCAGCCTCATGAATTTGCTTTTCTCACCATTGTCTCAAAATTCCCAAATGTCTGCTTCTTACAGATGGAATCACTGGAGAATTGAGAAAGGTGGAGTTTGGCCTTTTGCTCGCTTTGATATGGTTCTTTCTTTTAGGGCAAGCCATTCCCTATAAAAGGACTTTTTTTATTGCTTTGCTGTTTATTTTGATTGAGTCTCTTTCTCTTTCTGTTTATATTCAAATAAAACTTGATGGGGAAAGAGATCTTTCTAAAGGCCAAAACAAGATCAGTAAACATAACATCACAAGGCATATTTTTATTTTCCATGGGTACTAACCGGTTACTTAATAGCAAATTTGTCAATCTGCTGTTCCAAGTAGTCTCTATGTTTGCCAAAGTGAACTAAAGTCCTAGATGTAGATCAAAGGTTACACTTTCTTCTTTCTGTGCTGGAAGTGAGCCCAGAGGTCAAAATGTTGTAAAATAAAAATATATACTTCATCATCCAAAACCAGAGAAAGTATTAGATTGTAGATGGCAGAAGATTAAAGACTTATTAAATTGATGTGCTAACTAATTTGAGAAGAAGAAGATGAATAGCTTTGGTGAACACCCCTCTGCCAACTTGGCATTGTCTATTGAATTATATTAATTTTGTGGAAGATCCTGAATATGATAATGAAAGGAAGGTCCAGGTAAGGGAATAGTACATAGGTACTAAGGGCAAGAGAATGTGGCAAATAAGGGATTGTAAATAGATTTAAAAGCCTAGAAAGTATAATAGCTATGACAATAAAAATAAAATAATATAAGCCCAATATTTATTGAATACACTTACATGAAATGATACCAATTATGATGTTTCTGAGCTCTCATATCAAATATGTATAATAGGTAGAATTATGTAAGTCAATAATTGTGTAATAATTTTATTCTTTTTTCACAATCTCATTACTTAAAAATACACAGGTAGATTTCAATTCCATGAAATACAGAGCTTAGAAGTTTTACACCTGTTCTTATAATAAGAAAAAAGCTAGACATCCTGGAAATCAGTGACTTTTTGTCAACCCATCAGAAAACTAAGATTTCAGGGCAAACAGCCAACCCAAAATGTCAAGAGATGGATCTATCCATAAAATTATATCTGAGATCTGATTACCTAGAGGAATGGGTGTTTGAATCGTGACTAGTGGCACTACTTAAATAGTAATTTTGAAGAACTGCTGATGCAGTAGGAGACTGAGAAATTTCTGAGGCCACAGTCTTTGGGAGGTCCCACACTTTTGTAGGCTTACCTCCAGGAACACCACCAGATTCTCAGGGTGAATTCTGAGAAAGATGCTGCTTATCACAGCAGCAGGAGGAGGGGAAGATTAATCCTTGAGACATAAACCGAGAACATTCTCCATAATAAAGACCTAACACTCAACAGAAAATGCTTTGCCAAAAGCTTACCTCAGCTAGATGAAAGGAATTTCCTCCAATCTAGCCTTTTCCGGCTTTCCTGTCTAGCCCAATGTTTAGAGAAAGAATGTAGTAAAAAGAGAGAGAGAGAGAGAGAGAGAGAGAGAGAGAGAGAGAGAGAGAGATTTTAAACACTGTAATTAGGAAAGGGAGTAGGGGACCAGGGTGGTGGGGTGGAATTATACCACTGGAGAAACACTTGTGAGGGCCACATACCAGAGAATCAAAGCCTGAGATTTAAACATTAGATTATAGAACACTCTCTTCATCTTGCACCATTTACAACAACAAGGCTCTAGTATAAAAACAGTGGATTACAACAAAGAGCTGCAAGAGGCAGACTCCTTACAGAAGTTAAAGGCAAGCATGGTGACACAAATAATGACAGTAGAACAGTTTGATCTGATGGCGCTTAAAGCTGCAGCGAGCATTAAATATAGTCCAACTCCTACCCAAAGTAACATAAATCCTAACCCCAACACCTACTTACCTTAGCCCCTATGACCTGATACATACCTGGCTTTCAACTAACAGTTATTAATCACGCAAAAGGTGCCAGAAAACATAGTCTGAAAAGACAAATCAAATGTCAAACTCAGTCTCTGATATTACAGATATTAGAATTATCAGACAGGGAATTTAATATAATTATGCTTATTGATATGTTAAGGCTTCTAATGGAAAACATAATATGCAAGAACAGATGTTTAATGTAAGTGGAGAGATAGAAATTCTTAAAATTAAAAGGAAATGCTAAAAAAAGAAACTTCCAACACAATGAATATTGGCTTTGATGAGCTCATCAGTAAACTGAACATGGCTGAAGAAAGAATCAGTAAGCTTAAGTATAGGTTAACAGAGACTTCCAGAACCAAAAACCAAAGAAAAAATACAAAAGGTAACATCTAAGAACTCTGGTACAATTTTAAAAATGTTAATTGGAATATCAGAAGGAGAAGAAAGAAAATTTAGCAGAAAAAAATATTTGAAGTAGTAATTCATGCAAATTTCAAAGCTAAAGACAGACAACAAACCACAGATCCAGGAAACTCAGAGAATGCACAACACAAACATACTGATGTGTATTAATTTCAAATTACATCAAAACATAATACTGCCTAGTAGAAACTAGGTAAAAAAAATGAATTGGAAATTTTCAAAGAGAAAAACAAAACAAAACTAATAAAGAAGAGGTGAGTGAACAGGGAGCCTGGGTGTCTCAGTCGGATAAGCGCTGTTGTATTTTGGCTCAGGTCATGATCCCATGGTTTCTGAGTTTCAGCCCCACTTTGGGCTCTGTACTGACAGCTCAGAGCCTACAGCCTGCTTTGGATTCTGTGTCTCCCTCTCTCTCTGCCCCTCCCCTGCTCACCCTCTCTCTCTCTCTCAAAAATAAATAGTAAAAAAATGATAAAAATAAGTATTAAAATTTTTTTAATAATGAAGGAGAAATAAATTTTAACAAACGAAAACTGAGGAAATTCATTGACGGTAGGCCTTTCTTTCATGATATAGGATACATTATATATACATACTTCAGGCAGAAGAAAATTTTATAGGGCAGATTTGTGGGTCTAAGTAAAGAAAGGAAGAAGGCCAGAGAAGGAATAAATAAGGTAAAATAAGATTTTTTTTAAATTTTTTTAATGTTTATTTATTTTTGAGACAGAGGAGAGACACAGCATGAGCAGGGAAGGGGCAGAGAGAGAGGGAGACACAGAATGTGAAGCAGGCTCCAGGCTCTGAGCTGTCAGCACAGAGCCGGATGCAAGGCTCGAACTCACAAACTGTGAGATCATGACCTGAGCCGAAGTCGGACGCTTAACTGACTGAGCCACCCAGGCGCCCCTAAAATAAGATTTTTTAATTTGGGGACACCTAGGTGGCTCAGTCAGTTAAGTGTCTGACTCTTAATTTCCGCTCAGGTAATGACCCCATGTTATGTGAGATCAAGCCCTCCATTGGGCTAGTATGGACAGTGTGAAGTCTGCTTAGGAATCTCTACCCCCACCTCTCTTTTTCCCCTCTCCTGCTTGTGCTCTGTCTCTGTCTCTCAAAAATAAATGAATAACGTTTTGTAAAAAAAAAAAAAAAAAAAAAAAAAGATTATTTTCTTATTCTTAATTGTCCTAAAAAGATAACTGTTTAGTTAAAGTTATAGTTCTAAGAATGTACTGGGTGAAAATAGCATATGTTCAAGTGAAATGAATGACAGCCGTGTCACAATACATGCAACAAGAGGAAATTGGGATATTCTATTATGTACCTGCAGTACATGTGAACTGATACGGTGTTATTTGTAGGTGGACAGAGTACTTAAAAATATAAATTGTGAACTATAGGGATGTAGTAAAAAATTAAAAAGAGGTATAATTGGTATGCTAAGAAAGGACATAAAATGGAATCATTTAAATTGCTTAATTTACATTAAAAAAAGCAGAAATAGTCGCAAACATATTTATCCAGTTGGATTAACCAAGAAGCAGGTGGTTATATCCCCACAAATGGCCCATACTCACATCAACTGTCCACACTGAACACTGATTAATAGAGAGGTATGCTGGGGAAATATAGCAATTATTATTAGAACAAATATAAGCATAACTTTTGCACATTACAATCCAGTCTTGGAATCATTGCCTTGTAGAGTTGAGGGATTCTTAGGTGTTTTTTGTTTGTTTGTTTTTTGTTTTTGTTTTTGTTGTTTTACTTATCATCCACATCAATCATTTTCCTTCCTTTGACATTAGAAAACTTGTACTCTAGTGCACCGATATTGAGTAGTTTTCTTCTTAAATTTCTTTAAAATTAATAGAAGAGCATTTGCTTGATGTACTGATGCTCTTACCCTAGTGAACAAAAAGTATCTTTGAGCTAGAATATTAAAATACATTTAAGTGTTTGTCCTGCCCAAACCCTGGAATCCATAAGGAGTCTTGATGCATTATGAATGTGTCTAAAGAGAGAATGGCATTGAGAACTCAAGTTCTGTGTACTGTGTACTACTGGAGTGCCATTGCTTCTCAGTCTTTCAGTGTACAGAGCTAAGGAATATAAGAATGCATACTAAACCAAGAAAATAAATGTCCATGCTGATGTATCTAACTATATGCATATGTGTGTGTGTGTGTGTATACACTATGTTATGAATTACATGGATTCATTATATATTCATATACATGTATATAAATATATATACATATATATATGTATGTATATGTTGAAACTGAGGGCACCAAACTGATGCAGCAACTAATAATTTGAGCAACAAAATAAATATGATAGTACTTGATTATAATCCATAAAACCAAAATAAAATGAATCTATAAATATGTAAATAAATATTACTCTTAAAATATATATTAACTGCAAAGGAAAGACAATAACTCTATATTGGAGAAACCAGGAAAGTCAACATCATGGGTAATAAAACAGAGCAGTATTATGAACCCTGTCATATAATGCTTTCAGAAGAATTCAACATCAGCTCTGTGATATTCTTGACAAAAATACATAATATCAGTCTAGTCATGAAGAAGCCTAACACTCAACCAAACTGACTGTAATTAGACAAAATAAATTATTAATATTCTTCAAAAATATCAAGGTCATGAGAGACAAGGAGAGCTTGAGGAACTGTTACAGACTAAAAAAGCCTAAGGAGAAATAATAACTAAATGCAATGTGAGATCCTGAAACAAAAATAACTTCAGTGGAAAAACTGGTGACATTGGTATAAAGTCTTTAAGTTAGTTCATAGTATTGTAGCAATGTTAATTTCTTGGTTCTGACAATTCTTTGGTTAGGTAAAATGGAAATATTAGAGAAAGCTGGAGGAGAGATATATAAAATGTCTTTATAGAATTCATCAACTATTCTCTGGGCCTAAAGTTAGCTGAAGAGACCTTTTAAAAGATCTCTAATTGTCTTGGGATTCAAATATTTTATTAACAATTATCTAAACTGTGAATAGCTTTAAATATCTCCCATGCCCAAATTTGGAGTGGGATCCAGCTCTATTGATTCCAAGTTCAATGATCTTTTCAATATTCTCTGTTCTTCCAAATCTTTTGGGGATATATTTTACTCAAAGTACAATTGATCTGGTAATGCATTGAACTTGAAGTCTATTGTTAGGCATCATAAAATATGAAACTCATTTTTTAAAAAGTCTCATATATCCACATTCTTGATTCCTCTAAAAATAATCCAGAAACCCTTCCACTTAATTTTGTGGTTACTCAATTAGTTATTCTCTGCAAAAGAGATGAGAAAGCCAAGATTTATTTTCAAGAAGGCAGTAGGTTATCTTTTTTTTTTAAAGAGATCGTAGAATTATAGAGAAAAAGCATTTAGAATATTTTTATGTTTCTTTCCTATCCTAAGTGTCTTTCCTATCCTAAGTTTGTTCTTAAAATTGGTAGCTTCAGGTTATCCAGGTAGTTTTATAATACTGTTTTGTTTCTTCTGGAGTGTTTAAAAAAGAACATATTAAGACAATATAGCTTTTTAAAAACATTATCAGTAGAGAAAATACAAATTCTAAATATATAACATAATGGTATTTCCCCTGGACTTCCGAAATCAGCCTTGTCATTCTTTAAGCAATAGTTGAAATCATATTTCCTGATGCTAACTTATAAAATAAAACTGTTGGATATTCTCACTGACTGTGCTCTTTAATTTTGCTGCAATTTCCAGTGCCATATAAGAATATCTATTAGTATGTTATTGAAATGCCATCAGTGCCTACAAAAAAATGCAGAAAATTTAGCTCACAGAGTCACATGCTGAATTTTATAGATGGTTCTATAGTGGTATTGCTATTAGTATTGAGTTATTATTCATAGCATTTAATGAGAATATTATATAACTGTGTTATATAGAAATTAATCATTGATTAAAAATCATTATTTGGGGATTTATCAGCAAAATACTGATTTTATTAAATTAAAATTCTGGATTTGGAAATATTAAGCTAAAATTCCAAACTTCTATCATTTTCCTGAGTCTTCCACAATAGCATCTGCAGTGTCCTCATTGACTAATTGATTTTGCATGAGCTTCATTCCCATTTTGAGTAGCTAATTGAGATGATTACAATTGTCATTTTACCTTAAAACTTAAAGTGAAGTTACTTCTATGAAAGATCCTGGACAGAAACACATAGAAACAAATACATTTAAACAACAAATTACTTTGAGGATCCACAGAGGTAAACTCAATAGGAGCTGTTCATAATACAAACCCTGGGGACATCCTTATTAGTCTGCCCACCAAGTGGACTGTGTGTGTGTTGTGAACTCTGTGACTAGCAATAGCCAATAATTTAAAGCCAGTAGAAGAATCATTCCATACATTTAAAATGTGATCACCTACTCTTTGCTGGCATTTAAAATAAAATGAAGAAATGTAAAGTGGGTGAAATGGACTTAAAATTCTCCAAGGGCATCCATAAAGTTGTCTTGTGGTTTTGTATTGACAACTTTATGTTGAATATGAATGTTTAGGCTGTCAAGGATTTCCTCCTTTTGGGATGGTAGGCATGAGAGACATAATGTCAAATGTTTATTGAGTCCCTGTAGTTTTCCTGCCTAAAATAAAATATGCTCCAACAGAATAATTGCCAGATGGTTAAGGTAGGTCATGGTGGTAATAATAAGATGAGGAAGAAGATGATGATGGCAAGCTGTAACTTTAAATACCAAAAGAAATATAAATAACAGAAAGCATAATTTAGATAGGATATGGTTGCCAGAACTCAGAATATGTAGCCTCTAACAATCATCCTTAAATTTGTCTTTATTCTCTCTTGATCTGTGTTAGGGAGTGTTATTAGTGATTTAATGAAACCACTTTCACTAATTTCTTATGTAGAGTAAAGAGAGATGTAAGCCAAGTTAAGCTTCCTTTCAATATGTTCCTATGTGTACTATAGATAGCAGAATTTCTAAAATAAAGAAGTCACACAGAATTTAAGTTCACAGTATTTTAGAGATCGATCCCAAATTCACTTACTATGTTATTTCTCTCAATCATTTCATTGGGAACCTTGGAAACTAAAGTAAACCCAGGCTTTTGAGAGTTTTATGTTACTTGGAAACCTATACATTAAAGTTCTATATCCTCCACCATGGAAAGTTTACTATAATTAAATATCCTGTAATATAAATCTAATAGGTACTTCTAGTGTAATTTACACAAAATCCAAAAATCAAAAGCAACTAAGGAAAATCTAACAACAATGCCATTAGAAGAGAGGTAAGGCAGAAGCTCATTCACAGTCCAACTTCATTTAGAGGATAGAGACACAAGGTCTGCTAGAATCACATAAACTTTTTGTTCTAGAATTGTTATTCTTCAGTGTATTATACAGTTGTGGGAACAAGACTAGTTACTGGTGGATTGTATTACATTACCCTTAATTGTCCCCCCAAATATGCTATGCATATATATAAGTCTTATTTTCAAGTGAATTTTAATACTTTGGTGTTGATTTTACCTCTAATTCCATTCTAGTTTTTTCAGTCTTAAGTCTTGGTGGCTTTGAAAGTAAGAAAAAAGCATCATCTAAAACTGGTTTTGCTTTATTTTGGCAATACTAGAAATGCAATTAATGTGTTCTTGGTATGAAATCATGAATAATATGATATTGTTAATGACTGTGCTTTTAAAGACTTCCTATATATCAGAAGCTTATATTATTTCATTGAGTTCTCTCAGTAGCTCTTTTGGCCACTGTTATGTGTAATGAAACACAAAATTATTTTCAATCTAGTAAAGTGTAGAAGATTTAATCCCAGATTTGACTGATTGGTACCTTTGTGCCTGCCAACACTTGATTAAAGTGTATACAATTATGAGAATTTGGATAATTAGTTAAGATTAGGATTCACAATCTTGATTTTGGTTCTTAAAGAGTTAAAGGAAATATTTGTTGGTTAAGCATATTTTTTTCCTTCTCAGTTTTTAAGAAAATACTCAGAATTTTACTTGTGGTACTGCTTGCTGAAGTCTTTACATCCTTATCTTGACCAGCAGATAGATGATTAAAGTGCTTTTTCTTTCCAAGAAAATTGTAGTTTCTGGACTAGCATTTTTATAGTTCTACAGAAAGACCAAAGTAGTGATCTATCATTTTATTATAATTCATCACTATTACCTCCTCTATTCATAAATAAACATGGTGGGATTTGAAAGTTTACATCATGTTCTACTTTGTCAAAAATACCTTCTTCAATGATTTCTAGAATACCAATTGAAGACTAAATTGTTTGAACTGTTTGAACTTGAAATACATACTGAAGGAGGAAATCCTTGGATACTCAGATCGTGATTTATATAATACATATATTCTGATTTGCTCTTTGTAGATTAATGCATTGACATTCAGATATTTTGGGATATCTTATATATAAAAGGGAATATATCTTAAAGATATTAGCCGTGTCATATAATCTTGACTATAAATTATCTCACCAATGAGAATGTGTTTCTAATATACATTTTGTGGATTAACAAGCCACTAACATTCACCGAAAGGAGACAATTTATATTGTAATTATAATTGTATATTTTTGGAAGGTATAGGGCACTGAATCAACTTGTAGTGAACACTTCTGGAGTATTGCTTTTCCAATGTAATGCTAAATGACCATTCTTGGAATATGTATTAATTATTAATATGGATTAATTATTAATTTTAGGATGATTAACTGTCCCATGAACTAGCCTAATTAAGACATATATAATATCCCAGTGTTTATTTAAAAGTAAATTACAGATATCATAGTAATTGGTTATAATTATACCTCTCAAAGTCTATGAGAAGAATTTAAAAGTTCTGAAAGATGCCAGAGATATTTTACTTAACGAATCAGCTAGGTTGGAAATTAAGTTGTTTAAATGCTTTAGTACTATTTAGTAGGATGCTATTAGACATCTTGGCTTCTCAACCTTACTTTTACTATAAACTTGTAAATATAGCATTATTAAATTTCGTGATCTGTTATGATTTTGTATTTTTATATAATAGTGTTACATTTCTTTTCCTACTTTTCACTCCATTTGTGACTTCATTCCTTTATATCTGATTAAATTAACCAAAGAGTTGTTTAAAATTTTAAGGGGATAAACTACTTCTGAAAGGAAATATTTGCAGTATCAATCTATAATTGCCCATTAATTAGATTTTAAGTAATACTCTCTTCATCAAAATATCTCAAGGAATATTTACCTTCTCCTTATTCAAAGAAAACTGTTTTCCACCGATTATCTACTTTACTGACTTTTTTTCCTATTAGAAGAATCTTGCATGGTGTGTTTTTGGGTTCTCCCTCCTTTTGTGTTCCTGCTGACTCTATTCTACTCTAATAATGCGCAATTATTTTTCCCTTCACTAATTTTGGAGAAAATGGTAACTTTCAGAATGGTTTTACTAAAAATTGGTCTTGTATCTGATAGAACCTTGGAATCCATGAAACTTTTCAAGTGACAAGTTAAATGAGCTCCTCTACCTTAGCAGTTGAAGAGTTTCAACATTATACAATCTCATCTCAACACGTCTATAGATAGAACTTTCCAGAGGTGGCTCTTCACAGAGTAGGGACTTGCTTTGATACAAGTGGTATTCATAAACTAATTTCATAAATCTCATAATTTGTAAATTCTCAATAATCCTATAAATATATAGCAAATATATTTTGAATGGCATTAGTGCTGAAATGATGACACTCATTTTGAGAACTCTCTTTTTTAAATATTGTATGTGCCGTATTATGTTTATATATTATTTCAGAACCACATTTTGTCCATCTAAGAACCAAATATATTCTAACTATACACTTTTTCAAGTTGTTTTATTTTGTTGCTACTATAGTTCCTCTACTATATTTGGCATATATATTTGTGTTCTTGTTAATATTGTTCTTGAAATTTCAAACAAATGATGTCTTCTTTTATCTGTAATGTTTCATTTCAAAGACTATAATTACATAAACACAGTAGTCAGAGGATATTCTATTTGGAAGACAATAATTGCTTTCTCTTAGGGTACTAGGGATGCAGAATGCAGGTATAGAAGGATAGTGTTTATACACAAAAGGAAATATCAGTCTTTCCTCCAAGTTAGGAAATTGTTGTGATACCTTCATTTTAAATATGAAGATATTTTATAACTGAAAGTTAAGAAAAACATATTTTGAAGAGGACACACTAGAAATCACGTCTCATATATTGCACTGGAAAGGCATGGCATTATTATGGACTTAATAAAAGCTCAGGTTTCAAACGACTTGTATAATTCATTCTTTTTTGTAATGATTTATTTATTTTTAAGAGAGAAAGCATGAGCAGGGGAGGGGCAGACAGAGAAGAGGACAGAGGATCTGAAGCAGGCTCTGTGCTGATAGCAGCCAGCCCCATCGGGTGCTCAAACTCAGGAGCCGAAGTCGAATGCTCAACCAACTGAGCCACCCAGGTGCCCCATCATTCTTAAACAGTCTATACTACAGTCAAACCAAGTACCTAAAATAATTTTGATAACTTTTTTCCCTTGGATTATGCTACATTTAGCTCAACTGAATCACTGTCTTTGTGCCATAAGAAAAAGAAAAAAAAAAAAAACAGGAACTTTGATTCTGTGTACACCAGTATAAGAAAAAAACATAAATAATAAAAATTATAGACTTTTCACCTTTTTAATTTTATTTTTTTTCAAATTTAAACATACTTATTCATTTTTTGTAAAATTAGAATCTTAAAGCATTTTATTTCCAATATTCTCTTTTTAATTCAGATGCTCTTTTGGTTAATGTTATGGGGTTTTCTTGTTTTCATTTAAAATTATTATTTTTTGTTTGAGGGAAGTTTATACACAATGTTACATTAGTTTCAGATGTACAAAGAAAAAAGAAAAGAAATAAGTGAGACTGAGAAAGACATACACCATATGATTTCACTAATATGTGGAATCTAAAAAAAAAAAAAAAAAAGAAGAAGTCAAAAGAATAAAGAAACAAAAAGTACGATGTAAATACAGAGAACAAACTGGTGGTTCCAGAGGGGCAGGGGATGGGAGATGGGCAAAATGGATGAAGACGAGAAGGAGATACAGGTTTTCAGTTATGAAATGAGTAAGTCATATATAGAGAATGCAGCCAATGATATCGTAAGAGTGTTGTATAGTAACAGATGGTAGCTACACCTGTGGTGAGTACAGCATAATGTATAAACTTGTCGATTCTCATCCTATTTTAAATTTTTTATTATTTAAAACTGGGTTAATGATATCTTTATATTCCCATGATATCCATAAGTATGTATCAGACAATAATAGCCAAATGATGTATGTAGCAAAATACCTCATTTGGTCTTCCCACCTACTTGACCAAGCACTTATAGTTGCCCATTACTTACCCACTTATTTGCCTTGACCAGATATTAGTCAGGTTTATCTCCTCCCCAGAGCCTTGAACTTTGGTTTGTTCCTAAGTGTATGTATCATTCCCCTCTAACAACTCATTCCGAGGATTGGCTGACCACAGAAACATTTTATTTTAAGTGTCTAATTAAGCTTTCTGTTCACCCCCACTAGTTGCTTCTTCTACAATAAAGTTTCTGTTAGCTCTACTTACCTCTCGTTATAGGAAAAAAAAAACTTTTTGTGGTTAATTTTGAGATGCTTGCAAATCTTTTAGTCAGAGTATTCTTCCTACTATGATAGTCTTTCCAAAAAAGTTTATTCTTACTAAAGTCCAGGTCTATTTATTTTTTGTTTTATTATTTTTTGGCATACAAATATATTCAGTTTATATTCAGAAGGTTTATTTTTATTTGACAAACCAACGTTATTATCCTCACTTTTGCCGTTTAGGAAACTGCCTATGAAAGAAGTAGAAGTAATTTAGCAAAGATAACACATATAATAAGGTTCATATTAGAGTGTTAACATAGGTCTGGATTACACACAATTCTCACTTATGACCTAGCCTTATATTATACTTCCCCAAATGTGAAAACATTAGAAAGGGGTGTGCATGTTTAAAAACACAGTGTTTTTTTTTTTTGTTTGTTTGTTTGTTTGTTTTTAAGCTTCTAATCTATTCCCTATCCTTCCTCAGTTTTGGGAATGCATCTTGCGAGCCACCACTCAGTAGAATTATTAGGCACATATACTTTTTTTGGCCACTTGGCCATGTGTTTTGTCCTCAAAATATCAAGCATAAGTTTATATTTAAGCTTAAATCTAACAGCTGAGTCATGTGCTCAGGTACATGCCAAGCAATAGAGGCCACATGCCCCTGTCTCCTGGTGGCCAGGCGGATTCCTCTGGGATACCTCATCCTCAGCTGGTGGGGTTGTTTGGATCCCACCCACCATCTGAGTTTTGCTGCATTTCATCCCTCAGAGCCTTGAGATATGATCCGATAATCAGATTCCAGGGGTTGATTAAAACTTAGCAGGGGACTCTACAAGATAATCTTTTAAACCCAAATGAATGAACTTGTGAATTCCATCATCACTGGATAGAATTCCAGGAATTTGAGCAAATGAGAAGTTTTAGAAATGTGGGGCTTGAATTTGCTCTTTTCAAATGTACCACAGAGGAATTTTTAAAAATATGTTAAGTCATCTGTAGCCTTTGCTGAAGTATTTATCTGCAAATCCCATCACTTTGTAGTTTCATTGTAGGATAAATGAATTAGTGCCACCTAGATTTTTAGCTTCTGTCGAAACCAACAAAGGTGGCTTTTCTGACTTCTCACTTCCCTGTGCGATTTGAAGAAAACTTATGATCACCATTCCAATTTTTGATTGTTCTTTAATGTATTAGACTACAATTGGACTTAGAATAAGTAATAACAATTTCTTTAGAACAGTTCAAAATATGCCAGCTGATCAAATTGTTTATCAAGCCATACTGTATGGTTCTCTATATGTGTTATTTCCATGATGTAACCCATATACTTTGTGGGCCAAGCTTCTTCTAGAATAAGTAACAGATGTGAGCACAAAAGAAAGGAGACCTATTCTGAGAACAATGTGAAAAATGATTCTGGATTTCTAAGTTTAAGGTGTTAGCTAAGATTATTGTGCTACAAAAAATAGCAAGAGTCTACCTTTAGGATAAAGAAGCAATCAACTGATGCATGGCTGGGCACAAACATTAGCAATGGAAAATTACTTTTTCAGGCTATGTAAGAGTAAAAAATTAAGCTTATGTTTATATTTGAGCTGAAATCTAACAGCTGAATCAGGTACTCAGGTATAGGTCATTGTAGTGTGTCCTTTTCTTCTGAAATATTTTAGTGGTATCTTCCTGAATTTGAGCATTGTCAATAAACAATGGAATTATAAAGTATCTGAAGGGAATGCTTGAGTGGCTCAGTTGGTTAAGCATCCAACTTCAGCTCAGGTCGTGATTTCGCAGTGCATGAGTTCGTGCCCTGCTTCAGTCTCTGTGCTATCAGCTCAGCCTGGAGCCTGCTTCGGATTCTATGTCTCCTTTTCTCTTTGCCCCTCCCCTGCTTGCTCTCTCTCCCTCTCTCTCTCACAACAATAAATATAAATAAAAATAAAAATTTTAAATAAAGTATCTGAAGGAAGAAGGATGCTAAAATTAATATAAACAACTAAAGTGAAAAAAAGCTTAAATGAAAAGAAAAAGGGAAAAGAGGGAAAAAAGAATCCAATTATGGGATTCCAACTAATTAATAACTGTTAGACTGATTTTGTAATCTATTTAAACAGATAATTTTTCTTTTGCTAAATTTGAGATAAATTTAGGATTTAAATTCCATGGTGAAAATAAGGAAGTATTAAACTATAAAAATTTATCTTGCCTCAAAGAACAACATCTATTACAAATTGATATCTATATCTATACCTGTCTGTTTCTATGTATAGGGTAGTATATGTTCATTTATAAGTTAAAAGTAAAATATATTCATAAGTTGAGAATCTAGCTTTTATCATATTATTTTACGAAATAGCTTTTAATAACTTTTAACTTTACCTTATTATTTTAGGAAATAACCTTTAATTTAAAATTTAGGAAATAATTTTAAAAGTTATAAACTACTAAACATTAAAAAATAATGTGTGTTTTTTGTGGTTATATTTTTAATTTTCCTTCCCTATTTTCAATATCTCCACCTTCCACAGTTTCCTCTCATCTTTATGTACCCAATTGAGAAGCTCTTTTATTCAAAAGATTAAAACATACAGTGCATAGAAAATACTTAACCCATGGCCTAATACATAGTGTTTGCTTGATAAATTATAGTTATTAATAAAAGTATACATTAGCTAACTTCTGAACTTCTTTAAGCCTCAAATCTGTATCTTCAGCTGAAGTGATTAAACACTTGATAAGTAAAACTACAAACCTAGAGTAGTTCTTGTAGAATAGTGGTGGATTGGTGGTGGGGGATTGGCACTATATAAGTATCTTACTTAATACATAACAGTGCTCAAAGGAGTACATATATAAAACCACTGCTTTGAAAAGCAGACAAGTTATCTTTTAAAACAAGATAGAAGAAATGCTAAGCACAAACCTGTATCAGTGTTTCAATTTTTTTTTTAATGTTTACTTATTTTGGGAGACAGAGAGCATGCATGCACATGAGTGGTGGGGTTGGTTGGGGGGAGGAGGAGCAGAGAGAGAATCCCCAACAATCTCTGTGCTGTGCTGTCAGCATGGAGCCAGACAGGGGGCTTGAATTCATGAACTATGAGATCATGACCTGAGCCAAAATCAAGAGTCAAATGCTTAACTGAAGCTACCCAGGTACCCCTTGAATCTGTTATTGTAATGGACATAATAATTGCCAATCTTTTCACTATTTTAATCTGTCTCATTCCTCTATAGTCTGAAGACTGGCACTGTACTCTTTCCAAAAATATATATAAAAATTAAACTGATTAAGATGGGTTCTGGCATCATCTCGTTGGACTCAGATCCATAGCATAATTCTGGGTTAGCTGTGTTTGCTGAAAGGTCTCTGAATTTGCCTCAGTTGTTTCCTTTGGATATCAAGGCTTGACATAAATTTTTACCCTAATGATACAGCCTAGAGCTTTTACAGACAGTACTTTCTATTAAATGCAGCATGGAGGATGATAAAGTATTTTAGGCGAATTCCTATTAGGCTTTTACTGTGGTTGTCTCTCCTAAGGATAAAGAAAAAAATATTGCAGAAAGCTATTTCTACATGAGCTTTGTCCCACCCCATGGTAGTTATTTCTGATCCAATGAGGGATTCGTTGCCTACCCAAGTGATTAAGTTTTTAATTTGGTAATTCATATTATTTCTACGCTTTTTTTTTTCTGTTACACTCCCTAGGCCTTTCTCAGGAATGGTTTCATTTACTCTGAATTTGCTTTCTTTATGGAGATTGGGGCTCCTGGTAGCTTTTGAAAATATTTTACAGGCTACACAGCCCTCTGCTAATTGATGCTTTGCCCTTTTTCTAAACAGACTTAAATATTTGGGTCTAGCAAAAGCTAAAATATTCTGAATCTAATATTGAATAATTATACAAGAGTAACACCTTAACACTGTTTTTATGTGTTTATTAAAGTAAGCTTACTATATGCAGTATTCATAATTTAACAAGGAAATTAGAGTTTATAAGATGTAAAATGTGATAATTGTTTTTAAACATATTTGGAGTAAGCCATTGTCTCCTCAAATGCTTTAATTAATTGATCAGTTAATGGCTATGGAACAGTCCCTTATCAACATTGAGATTTGCTGGATGCACATTGAGTAGGACTATAATAGTCTGTGTGTGTGAATGAAGCCATGAACCTTCACTGTAAGAAACTGAAATTTCCACTGTAGAGACTAATCCAATGCTTATTAAACTTTAGTTGAACCAATTTAGAATTGCCTGATTAATTAAGTGACTGAATATGTTTCAAAAACCACCTGCAACTGTCTTCTATTTGTCAATCATTTCAATAGACTGAGTATTTAAATCATTTAAAGTTATTCAATTTCTGTATTCCATAGTTAGCATTGGTGTTTACCTACATGAATGATTTCATTTTGTTTAACTATACTCTATTTTTATTTGGCAAATAGCTGTATGAGGCATATGTGAGCTAATTCAGAACTGGTAAGAGAGAACAGATCAATAAAACAATGGAGCAGACTTGCCTTATTGCACTTTACTTCAAATTCCTGAAATTGACATGTACATATGTGTCACATGTACATGAACTTGCATATACATTCACAAAAACTCTTTATTTGTCACAGTTATATACATATATACATATATATACTAAATATTAATATATGTAACATATGTACTGCAAATTAATATATATGTAACATACATATTAAAAAATCCATAACTAGCTTGAGAAACAAAAAATAGTCACTGGGAAAAAAATATTGAAATTAACTCCAGAAAGACTAAATGTGGACTGTGACCTTAATGGAAATAGGGTCATTACAATTGCATTTAGTTAAGATGAGGTCATACTGGAGTTGGGTGGACCCCTAATGTAATATAACTAATGGCTTTTAAAGAGGGAAATTTGGACACACACACACACACACACACACACACACACACAAATGCCATATGAATGTTGGAATTATACTTTAATAAACCAAAGGACTACCAGAGGCTAGGAGTTCTGAACATACCTTTCACTAGTGCCTTCAGAGGTAGCATGGCCCTCCTAACACCTTATTCTGACACTTTTAGCCTCCAGAACTGAGGTATGATAAATATCCATTGTTTAAGCTACGTAGTTTATGGTGCTTTGTTATGCCAGCCCTATCAAACCAATGCAACTGTACAGACAAATATGATCAGTGGACACATATATAAGTATTACAAATACAACCAGAGACAAATATCTGAAGATTGTCTCTCAAAATTGAACACTGTTCAAAGTTAGGTTGGCTAATGTGGATGATTTTTCTTCTATATTTTTGTATTTTATTGCTTCTAAAATGAGTATTTATTGTCTCTTTGATTAGAAAATAATACCATTTTATTGTTATAAAATATAAGATGTTACCATAGCATCTCAGAATTATCAGGATAAGTAAGCAATATGACATTTACTTGGAGACAGTAAGGAGAACAGTAAAGCTTGGAATTCAGATAGTTTGAATAAAACTTTTGCTCATTATTTATCAACTAGGTTATTTTGCTCAAATTAGTTAACTACGTCTTAACTTTCTCATTTATAAAATGTGGGTAGAATGAGTACTTTGGATGATCGTTATTAATACTGAATTTAAAAATCTGTATAAAACGCAAGTCCCAGTATGACTAAGTATGAAATACTGATTAAAAGTCAAATGTCAGTATGTATTAGTATCATTTTCACTTATATAATACTACCTTAATTTGCTTTATTCTGGTCAAATATATTGGTTCATATTACCTGAACCTATGGAAACATTTTGTTAGTGGCCATAGAACCATAGAAAACAACTGTGCAAATATCTAGCTCATTTGAAACATATTCATAACATCAACACCCAAAACAAAATAATCCATTTAAAAATGGGCAGAAGACATGAATAGACATTTTTCAAAGAAGACATACAGATGGCCACCAGACACATGGAAAGATGCTCAACACCACGATCATCAAAGAAATACAAACTAAACTACAGTATCACCTCAATCTGTCAGAATGGATAAAAACAACGTAAGAAACAACAGGTATTGGTTAGGATGTGGAGAAAGGGGAACTCATGCACTGTTGGTGGGAATGCAAACAGGTTCGGCCACTCTGGAAAACAGTAAGTTAAAAGTATAGCTACTCTATGATCCAGCAAATTGCACTACTATATATTTACCCAAAGGATACAAAAATACTAATTCAAAGGGATGCATGCACCCTGATGTTTATAACAGCATTATCAAATAGCCAATTATAGAAAAAGCCCAAGTGTCCATCCACTGATGAGTGGATAAAGATGATGTGGTATATGTACACACACACACACTCACACACACACACACACACACACACACAAACACACACACACACACTGGAATATTACTTAGCCATAAAAAAGAATGTAATTTTGCCATTTACAACAACATGGATGAAGCTACACAGTATTATGCTAAGAGAAATAAATTAGAGAAAGACAAGTACCATATGATTTCATTCATATGTGGAATTTAAGAAATGAAACAGATGAACATGGGGGGAAAAGAGAGCTAAGCCATGAAACAGGCTCTTAACTATAGAGAACAAACTGAGGGTGTCTGGAGGGGAGATGGGCAGGGTGATGGGTTGAATTGGTGATTAGTATTAAGGAGGGCACTAGCTGTGATGAGCACTGGCTGTTATATATAAGTGATGAATCAGTACAATCTACTCTTGAAACTAGTATTACATTGTATGTTAACTAACTGGAATTTAAATTAAAAGTTGAAACTCAGAAAGAAAGAAAGAAAGAAAGAAAGAAAGAAAGAAAGAAAGAAAGAAAGAAAGAAAGAGAAAAGGAACAGACTCTTAACTACAGATAACAAACCAATGTTTATGAGAGGGATAGTGGGAGCAGAGATGGGTTCAATAGGTGATGGGAATTAATAAATGCATTTGTGATGTGCACCTGGTGTTTTATGAAAATACTGAATCACTATATTGTACACCTGAAACTAATATTACATTGTATGTTAACTAACTTGAATGAAAATAAAAACTAAAAAACAAATTCATGACAAATTTTATAGAAATCTAAATTTTAAAAATTTTTACTAGTATCCACAATATTACTAACAGGTGTATACATTATTTTGATCAGTTACTGATTTTTTTTGGCTGTTGTTATCCCAAAATGAAAATACATGACTTCATTAAATTTAGAACAGGGATTATTTGTTTGGGATATAATAAGGTAATATGTGCCAGGTACATATCTTTTATTTTATGATGAAGTACAATTAATCAATGTTTATTAATTGATAGGCCAAATAAAATTATGTAAAGTATTCCCAAATATAAATTATTTCTTATAGTGTCAGTCTATGAATGGTAGATTTTGGCTATGCATCCTATGTATACTCTACAGGTTCACTTAAATAAAAAGAATTTAAAAATATACAAATCCTGGAGTCTTAAAGAAAGGTTGGCACTAAAGCTAATATATGTTTAACAAAAGCAGTGAATGTTGTTATTTCTGAGAATTTGAAAAACACATGACTCACTACATGTTGTAGCATTACTGGAAGTTACCTTTCATTTATCAACTTTTAAAGAGCAACTAGACAAAGGACCCCATTTTTAGCCAATATCTATGTCTTATGCCAAAATGAAATATTTGTATTTAGTTTATAGAATCTCCTCCCTTATGGAGTCTTTTAAAATATGAAATATAGTAAGAAGATATCATTATGTGATTTTATGTGATTTTTTAAATTATTGGTTCTATTTTAATGACAGGAATGTTAAATTTATGTTATTTTATCTTTAGGAAATGATACTACCAATTTTCTCCCAAAATAAAATTCAAAGCATTGATTTTTGTATTTAAATCCCCAGGGTTTCAGCCCTTAATCTCTACATGTCACAACGATATAGATAACCATACAAAATGGAATGGTTATTCTATGTTCTGTGAAACCTCACAGAACTGCCACTTTTCCCTTACTCCAGTTTCATTCTTTGAGGTATTTCATCCAAATAAATTTGCACATGTTTGGAATAATTAAAATTGAGAATTTTTTAAATATTTGGATTTGCTACCTTACTAGCTAGTGTGCAAAAATACCATACACAAATGAGCAAAGACATGGATTTAAAATCACATGATTAATATATTCCATCGATTAGTGCATGACACAAAGACAACTAATTGAACGGGAGAAAACATTTCTTTAGAAAAGGACAAATAAAATAAAATATTTGAATGATCCTGGCAGTGACTGATTAGTCATTTGTCCAATTCACTAAATTAGAAGTTCTTATAGGAATCTTATAATACTGGTTCTGCACAGAAGAGACCAAGATGGAACAGAGAAGGTCCCACCCCACAGTTCTTTCCATTGCTACCACAATGGGAAATGATGCATTTAAGAAAAGTCTTAGTTGCCTAAATCTCAAATGTATTTAGAACATCAAAGAGTCAATTATAGTCAGGTACGTTTTGGTTTTGAACACATTTTTATGGGGTGCCTGAGCGGCTCAGTTGGTTAAGTGTCCGACTCTTGGCTTCAGCTCAGGTCTTCATCAGTTCCTGAGATAGATCCCCACATCAGGCTCGCCTCTGTCAGTGCAGGATTCTATCTTTCTCTGGCCCCTCCTCTCCCTGTCTCAAAATAAATTAATGAACTTAATAAAATAAATATATTTTTATGCAAACTGCTCTTATTTGGAAAATGAGTTTAAAAATAATACTGGGGAAATGCAATGAGCTTCTTTGAGTAATACCTGAGATCAGTTACTCACATCAAGAAAAAAGTGTGTTTATTCTTTAAGTGCCTTTCACTTGTTTCATTAGTTAAGACTGCTTTTTGCCTTTGATATTTTTACAGTTTCCTCTATTTTTCAAATTGCCTCTCACTGCAAATAGTTTCAACCTAGAACTTCCTAATTATTTCTAAACACAAGTTCCAATGTTGTCTGTCCTTATTAAGGTACTAGGCTGTCAACTAATAACAGAAATAGGGTTTATTAAAAACTAAATGAATATAATTTATTTAGGTTGAAAGAAACCTCCATATTTCATACAGTCATAATTCCTTGTTAAATTAAGTTGCCTCTCACTTGTTTGCAACGTAGTTGTAACCCTAAGTTGAACATTAAGGAGAGAAAATTAAATGGTGGTCTACAGACCCCAGTTCATATCTGCAAAGATATCTCTCTACACCCTCCTAACACGACATTGCATAATTCATTACACAAAGACACAAAAAGATCAGTTCAAAGAATAAAGTATTAAATATAACTTATTATCAATAGATTATCATTTTTAATCTAATCAAGTCAATACACACACTTCTTTAACCTACTAGGTTATGTCCTGTTTTACCACCACCTCACTGCACTTCTCTCTACCACATTTCTAATTATTATTAAGACTATATTCAGTATACACAGAGATAACTCATCTAGTACTGGATCCAACCACTCACGTCTCTAAACCCTTCCCTAAGACCTTGTTTTCTGTCCAAATTTACCAGCCCACTTCTGTGGCCATGCACTGAAATTTGTCATTATTTGGGGCACCTGGGTAGCTCAGCCAGTTAAGTGTCTGACTTTAGCTTAGGCCATGATCTCTCTGTGCGTTCGAGCCCTACATGGGGCTGTCTGCTGTCAGCACAGAGTTTGCTTTGCATCCTCTGCCTCCCTCTCTCTCTATGTCCCTCCCCTGCTTGTGCACGCACTCTCTCTCTCTTGCTCTCTCTCTCTCTCTCTCAAAGATAAATAAACATTTAAAAAATTTAAAAAACAATAAAATAAAATTCGTCATTACCTGTTACTTAACTAGTAAAACATGTATTTCTATACTCTCATCATTTCACCACTACTTCCCCAAGTCTAGCAGATTTCCTCTTAGTATTATTCAGTTTGATAAGATTTCAAATAATGGGGATAGCTAGTTCCTTAACTTTACCCCATATCATCATTCTCCAAGTCATGACTTCCTTTTATCTTATTTAGATCTTATGGTCCATGCTTTTATCCATATGCATACCTTGATTATTTCCTTTCCCTTCCTTAATTTCCATCAAAGAACTTATTTTAAAAAGTGTAAACCAGTAAAATGATGCCTGCTTCTGTTTAGATATATTAAAAGAAATGAACATGACTGGAAGGGAAAAAGGAAGGGATCTCGTGCAAATCACTTTACTTTGAATTTATGACCCCAAAAGACCCCTTGCAATTTCCCAGCAACCCTTTCATATTTTCAGAGTCAATCTAATTTATCAGTCTGTGATGGCTATTTCATATCTTTTTACCTTTTCAATTACAAGCAGTCCCTACTCTCTGTTCATCTTCACTAATGACCATCCTTATGATTTCACTGCAAAAAAAGAAAAAAAGATATATAGAGAGAACTGCCTTAGTTTCCTACTTCCAAAAAAGACAAACTGGCTCTATCTAGAGTCTTCTATTCTCTTTTCTCTCCTCATTACTATGCATGAACTACCTCTACTTTGATCTAAAGCTAAACCTTCCATTTTCTTCTCACCTATTCAAGGTAATTGCTCTCCAGATTTTTCCTTGCATCTTTAAATTTTGACACTGACTAAACCTTTGGATATATCTATGCTGTAATGTCCCTCATATTTAACTAATTTTTATGCACTTCATGAAAATACTTGTTAAATGAGTGAATGACTTAATTAATGGCTCCCAGGAGTCTACCTCTATTTTCTTCATAATTGTGAAGATAATTTTGTCACCTGTCTCCCATTCCTTCTACTCTTTTTTTTCTTCAAAGAGCAACTAATCTTTGGAAAAGGAAACAAAATTTTCCAAACTTTCAGGCCCTCACTTTTAGGAAGGCTCCCAATATAGTTTTAAGCCAGAAATAAAAGGGAATAGTGTGCATTAGTCTTCTTGAACAATTCCCTCTTAGTTGAATGTAAATATTTTGCATTTCTGGCTATAGTTTTTATTGTGGACACAAATTCTACCAACAAATAAATCACCTGAGGATGATACATACCACCCTCACTTTGCACAGTAGTGCAGAAAAATTAAAATGCAAGCTAAAGCTATGAATAGTGATCATAATAATCAATGGGAAAAATACAATTGTCCATAAATTTAAAAAAAATTATTACAACATTAAAAACACTTTTATTGGTATACATGCATAGTGAAGTGAAAAAGGAAAGTTAATATTTACTTAGTTTAGTGTAACTTAAAATATTAGAAGTGTTAAAAATTAAAATGTTTTATTTCTTCATAAAAATTTACCAACAATAGTTGGAACAATACTTGTCTTCTCATTTTATGCCTTACAATACAGTATATCCTTTATATGTATTGGAAATTGTCATGAGAATTTCTAAGTTCTGAGATCAGCTTTCAAAATTTTATGCTTAGAGCTTCAAATGTCACAAAATATCTCCAAGAGTTCCATTAGTGTGTGTGTGTGTGTGTGTGTGTGTGTGTGTGTGTATGTTTTGTTTGTTTTGTTTTGTTTTGTTTTAGGCTTCGCAACCTCTGAGACTTCATAATTTTTTATTCACAACAACTTTTTTCATTTAGGTTGATAAGCTCACCCTCAATAAATTCCTTCGGTGAAGACTAGAGTCTCTCAAACTAGCAATGCCAACATCACCACCGTCTGCTCTTTCTTCTGTAACTCCACTTAAATTCCACTCAAATTTCATATCCAGAATTATCACCTTTCGGATTTTGGCCAAATCCCTCTTTAAAAAAAAATGTTTATTTATTTATTTTGAGAGAGAGAGAGAGAGAGAGAGAGAGAGAGAGAGAGGAGGAGAGGGGCAGAGCGATAGAATCTCAAAAAGGCTCTGCATTGTCTGCCCAGAGTCCAAGGCACAGAGTCCTTGGGCGCAATCCCAAGACTGTAAGTTCATGACCAGAGCGGGAATCAAGTGCCAGACACTTAACTGACTGAGCCACCCAGGCACCCCTTCATATCCCTCTTTTGATGATTCATTCTGGTAAACTGTCAAGTGGGTTTATCACATGGAGATAAGGAGGCAATACAAATACAACTTTTGTTTTTGCATGAACTCAGTAATAAGACAGTACCCAATTATAGACAGACTTCAGAAGTGTTATAATTGGTCACTGATCATGACGGACATCAGTGATATACATAATGATTTATGGACAGAGGAGTTAGTAGCAAAGCTTATCTTTCAATAATTATCTACAATTAATATAGACCAGTAACTGACACTTAATTAGTATTATTGAGATACTGGTGTTATTTGAACTGGGTTGACGATAACATGCAAAGCCAAGATTGCTTTATTCAGTTGTGTTATTTTATACTTTTGAAAGTGTCTTGCTGTAGGGATAATACTGAAAATTTTGCAGTTATTTCATAGTAAACCTAGGCACATTGTACTCTTCCAACATTTCAACTTGTCACAACAGGCAATGCTATTTTTATGGCAAGGCATCTTAACTTTTTCTGGGTTATAAGATCATATCCTCCTATGCTGGTATGTGTCTCCCTTTCCTACATCCTGCATAAAATCAATAGAGTTGTAAAGTGAAATATGGTATGCAATTTCCATGTTTCTATGCAACCTTATCACTCATTGCTGTGTCTTAAGAAAACAAATGGCCACTAAAGGTGACCGAGATTTAGGACTAGGAGATGATCCTAAAATTAGAGTTTTAAAGCCTTAGGTCTGCATTGATACAGTAAAAACTATAGTTCACCTTTATAAATGTTGCATTATTCTAAATACCATAATTTTATCATAGCATGCCTTCCTTTGTCATTATAGTTTTCAGTTGAAATTCTAGTAATTATAAGTCCAAAAATGTGCAGGAGGTAATAAGAATATATAGCTTAGTCATAGAATATCATTTAGAATATTTATTCCCATTACTCCATAAATTTATCACCTTATTTGTTTTGTTGGTATCAGGTTATTAGATGGCTTTGAGCAATTTACTGTCTTTTCTCTGAGAATATAGGTCCCATAGTTCTGAAGGTAAGGAATCAATTTGCCTGAATTGCCAGAATGCTGTTTTTAGTCTCTTATCTTTTTTATACTTATAATCTTCCTCAGGCAGCAGGAAGAGTAAGAGTTTTATTCTTTGCCATCATGTCACTAGACTCTCCCACACAAATAAACATATTAAAAATATAAGTTAGAAAATATACTTACCATTCGCTGCTGATTGAGAAAGGTTGATTCCAGGGATCCTTTGGAGGAAAAGGAACAAGAAAAAGGGACATGATAGAGCAAAACAGAAAATAAAAGAAAAAGAGAGGAATATTGTACAGTCAGTGTCAAGTTGTTGGGATATTTTCAGAAACATAAAAATCAAATTGAATCTGCTAATTTGAAGATACTAAGGCCCCTTCCATCTTTATCCACTACATTCTGAAATTTTGGGCTATGGTAATGTAAACTGTGGGGCATTTGTGAAAGGATAAACAAATAGATAAGCAAATATAATGTGTACTCAGGAAACAGAACCATTCTTGGTTTATGACTAAAGTTCCACTGTGGAATAGGAAGAAAAAAAAGTTAGGCTTTCCAAAATATGGTCCTGAGTCAACTGGCTATACCATAGAAAAAGTGAAATGAAACTTGACTCTTTTCTCAAAGCATCCACAACTAGTTCATAATAAATTGTAGATATAAAGTGTTTAACATTATAGCTTATAGAAAAAATATAGGAAAAATAAAAACCTTGACATATGGCAATACTTCTTAAACAGGATATATGAAGTTCTAAGTTAAAAAAAATTAAAAGGTGTATCTAAAGACAGCTTTGATTTAGGAACTGCCAAGCCACAGACTGGGGTAAGATACTTCCAACACATAAGCTGAATTTTCCAGGATATGAAAATAACTCATTCATTCCAATAAGAACAAAGATAATTAAATTTAAAAAATGAAGAAGAGGCCTGAACAAACAGTGCTTCACAGAAAGCCAATGAATATGTGAAATATTGGCCAATCTCATTGGTCATCGAGGAAATTAAATTCACAATGAGATGCCACTACATACCCACTGGAATAGTTAAACACTGATAATTCTAATTGCTGGGGCTGATGTGGAGCAACTGTTTCTATCATTAAAAACACATGAGGGTAAATTGGAAAATAAGCACAGTAAAAGATCATCAATACCATTAGTCATCAGGGAAATGCCAGCAAAAATGACAATGATAGTTAAGTAGCATGGTAAAGGCATAAAACAGGCATATAAACAAATGGAACAGAATAGAGAGCCCAGAAATAAACCTATACATATGGTGCCAACTAATCTTTGTCAAGGGTTCAAGAACATAGTTTCTTCAATAAGTGGTATTTGGGAAAGATGGGTATCCACATGCAAAAGAATGAAATTGGACCGCAATCTTACACCACTCAAAAATATTAACTCCAAATGGGTTAAAAACTTAAATGTAAAAACTGAAAGCATAAATGTCCTAATAGAAAACATAGGAGAAATTTCCTTGATATTGGTCTTAGCAGTGATTTCTTGGGTAAGACATTAAAAGCACAGACAACAACAGCTAAAATAAACAAATGACTCATCAAATTTAAAAGCTTCTACACAGCAAAGGAAACAAATTGAAAAGTCAACTTATTGAATAGGAGAAAATATTTGCAAACTATATATGTGACAAGGGTTAATACCCAAAATATATAAGAGACTCATACAACTCAACAGCAACAAACTAACAAACAAAAAACAATTGAAATAAAAAGTAGACAAAGGACCTGAATAGAGATTTTTCCAAAGAAAATATCCAAATGGCCAACAGGTACATGGAAAGATGCTAAACATCACTAAATATCAAATGCAAATCAAAACCACAATGAGACATCACCTCAAATATCTCGTATCAAATGACAAGAGATAACAAATATTGACGAGAATATGGAGAAATTAGAACCCTTGTAAACTGTTCGTAGGAATGCAAATGTTACAGCCATTATGCAAAACTCTATGTAGTTCTCCCCCCACCCCCACCCCCCAAAAATAGAACTACCATGTGATTCAGCAATCCTACTCTTGGATATATATCCTAAGGAAATAAAATCAGCATCTCAAAGAGATATCCAGACTCTTATGTTCATTGCAGTTATTCACAATAGCCAGAATATGGATACAACCTAAATGTCTTTTAATGGGTGAATGGATAAAGAAAACATGTGTACACACACACACACACACACACACACACACACACACACAATGAACTATTATCAACCATTTAAAAAAGGCAATCCTGCCAATTGTGACATCACGGATGAATCTGGAAGGCATTATCCTAAATGAAATAAGCCAGACAGCAAAGAACAAATACTATATGATATAACTCACTTGTGGAAAAATAATTATAATCATCATATCATCCCCATTACATAGGAAACAGAGAATAGAATGGTGGTTGCCAGGGTCTAAGGGGGTGGAAAAGGGAAATGGGGAAATTTAGGTCAAAAGGTACAAAGTTTTAGTTACCATTTTTGAAGATCTAATATACAGCATGGAGACTATAGTTAATAATATAATATTGTGCATTTTAAATTTTGTAAGAGCGGATCTTAACCATTCTTACTACCGAAAAACAAACATACACAAACAAAAAACTGTGAGATAATGGGTGTGTTAATTATCTTACTTTAAACATTTTACCATATATATATATATATATATATATATATATATATATATAAAATCATCATATTGTACATTTTAAATACTTACAATTATATTTTCCAATTATTGCTTAAATAATCTGGCATAAACATAAAAAATAAGTAAAAGGCATAAAATGTTTCAGTTATGCAACTTGAATTAATTCTAGAGGTCTGTATAGCATATTGTCTATAATCAACAATACTGTGTTTTGCACTTAAAATTTTGTCATGAGGTTAAATCTCATGTTAATTGTTCTTAACATATGCAAAAAAACCAAACCAAACTAAAACAAAACAAAACAAGAGGCACAAAGGAACTTTCGGAGATAATATCTATGCCCATTACCTTGATTGTGGTGATGGTTTTATGGGTATAGGCATACGTCCAAACTCTTCAATGTATACATTAAATAGGTATAATTTTTTATATCAACTATACTTCAGTAAAGCTGTTTAAAAATAAAAAGTAAATGTTGGATAACAGGAAGTTTTGACAGGAAGATGAAATAAATGGAAGTCTAATGTGTTGCTAGTGGCAATGCAAAATGGTAAGGCTACATTCAAAAAATGTATCAGTGTCTTACAATATTAAACATATACTTACCATACAATTTACCAACTTTATTTCTAGGTATTTACTTAAAGGAGATTAATGTTTATGTACTATGAAGTTAATATTTATAGCAGCTTCATTTGTAATATCCCCAAACTGGAAACAACCTCAAAAGGAGCAGATACTCTCAGAAATGTATTCTGTATGTTGATACAATATAATACTAATTGTCAGCAGAAATTGACATTTGCAGCTGAAAATGGATCAATGGATCCATTGGATCAATTGGATCCAGTGGATCCAATGGATCAATTTAAAAGATATGCCAAGTGAAAGAAGTATGGGGTTATAAAATATCTATTTTTATGACATTCTAGAAAAAGCAAATTATCACAGCAAATAGAGATCACTAAGATACCACATGCAAGGAATAATTGACTCTCCCCCCCAAAAAAAACCCAAATCCCAAAGATTTATATAAATAAAGAAGTAACCTTCTAGTTAATATTAATCTAATTAAAATAAAAAATCATTTTGGGGCGCCTGGGTGGCTCAGTCTGTTAAGCGTCTGACTTCCACTCAAGTCATGATCTCTTGGTCTCTGATTTCAAGCCTCGGGTCAGGCTCTGTGCTGACAGCTAAGAGCCTGGAGCCTGCTTCAGATTCTGTGTCTCCCTCTCTCTCTGCCCTTCCACTGCTAGTACCTCTGCCTATCTCTGTCTCTCTCAAAAAAAGTAAACAAACATTAAAAAATTAAAGTAAGATGATAAGATAAGAAAGATAAAAATCATTTGGGCATTCAAGTGAAAGATTTATTTATTTTTTCTTAGAGAAAAATCAGAGTTCACTCAGATTTTTCCACCTCAATATTCAGCACATGAAAACAATGGTGTGACTTTTGTGCTTAAGAAAAGCTTGCTAAATGGTTTATACCTAGCCAAACTGCCCATCATTATAAAATGGCTACCAAAATATTGAACATAAGAAATAATTTTCCTAGAGTCCTTCTTAGGCAACTGCTAGAATGTAGCACTCAACCAATCAAGAAGAGATAGAAAATTAGTCTATGTAAAGACTAAGGATCAGCATGGAATAAAATAAAAGTGAAATATGAAGCAAATAGAATTATGATGATATAAGAGGATGTTAACAATTTAAGCTATGGAACTGTAGAAATGATCTAACAAAATATTAGGAAAAGAAGGAAAGGAGAGAAAAATATGAGATATTCATAAATATATCTCATGTGAGAAGTTTTCAAGGAGTGGTATTAGGAGGAAGGAGAAGCAAACAACAATGGAAAAGATCTTCAAAGAGTATACTAAAAGATCACAATGTATGCTATGATCCCAATAAAACATATAAGGAACATCATATTTATATTTTATGAAATAATTTTTATTATAAATTAGAAAACAAAACTATAATTCAATGTTATCTTATTGAATTATGAATTTCTGAAGATCAAAGATATTTAACACATTTATATTTTCCTTTTATGTTTTCTTATATAATAATTCTGTGTGTGTGTGTGTATATATATGTATATATATATATATAATCAATTTCATAATGTAATAATTCAAACTCAGTTCCTATTCTTTTTTTTTTTTTGGTTATAAAATTAAAACAAAATTTAATTAGTATTTCTCAAATCAAATCGATTCAACAGAAGAAAATACCTCTGGCAATATCAATGTTCATCTATATTAATGATATAATATTACTTATAGTGCATATATATCTAATTTAATTATAAAATCAAACATACACAAATTAAATATAAGCAGTAATACAAAACAAATAAAATTCCAGTTAATAACATTTTAGTGGGATCAATTATGTTGTTTTGAAGAAGATAAATAATTTTAAATATTGGCTTATTTTTAATGAACCAAAGAAATAACAACAAACATCAAAATATTTACATTATTAACTATTGAATGACTATTAAACAATTGAATAGTAAATGGAATATATTTTATAACTATTAATATCTTCACAATTACAATTGATTATAGTTAAATAATTTTAAATTAGCTACCTATTAGCAATTTTGATATTACATTTACTATAAATTAGCTGTTAGAACTTGATATGTACAAAACTGGACCTTCCTAAAATTGAAGGTTCCTTTACATTTGGCATAATTATTCTACCATGTGAAGTGTGTAATTCTATTACACCTTTTTATTATACCTTAACTCATAAAGTATTATGTGATGTCATGGCTTTTCATTGGTGTTACTATGCTTTTTTTTAATAAAGTCAACCTAAGTTTCAGATTTGATAATGAACACAATTGTTAGTATTTTCACATTAAGACAAGCCAAAATTAGTTTAATGAGATATACTTATCAAAAGAGTATAAATTAAATGTTGTCACTTTAAATACTTAACAACTTTTCAATGCTAAACCCAAACTTTGGCTCTATAATTGACTAGTACTGTAAAATTATGGAGTTGCCATCCAGAGGATTTAGAATAAATGGCAGTTAACAAATTATTATAAAATTATAAGAGGGGCGCCTGGGTGGCACAGTCGGTTAAGCGTCCGACTTCAGCCAGGTCACGATCTCGCAGCCCGTGAGTTCGAGCCCCGCGTCAGGCTCTGGGCTGATGGCTCAGAGCCTGGAGCCTGTTTCCGATTCTGTGTCTCCCTTTCTCTCTGCCCCTCCCCCGTTCATGCTCTGTCTCTCTCTGTCCCAAAAATAAATAAAAACGTTGAGAAAAAATTAAAACAAAATTATTAAAAAGATATGTCTCCTTGAAAATGTATCCTAGATTTGAGTGGCATTGGACAAGATCTTATCTAAGGGTAATCCTAAATGCAATAATTATACTTATTTATATTATTGGCTTTAAATACCCAGAGTTTATTTTTTTTAATTTTTTTTCAACGTTTATTTATTTTGGGGACAGAGAGAGACAGAGCATGAACGGGGGAGGGGCAGAGAGAGAGGGAGACACAGAATCGGAAACAGGCTCCAGGCTCTGAGCCATCAGCCCAGAGCCCGACGCGGGGCTCGAACTCACGGACCGCGAGATCGTGACCTGGCTGAAGTCGGACGCTTAACCGACTGCACCACCCAGGCACCCCGAGTTTATTTTTTTTAATATTATTTTTCCAAATCCCAAAACAACTTGGTGGCATTTAGAATCTCTCTATATTTTTTAAATATTTAATGATGTCTCTTCATTCTCTAAGCTATATCTTTAAAATTCTGGCTGACAGGGGCTCTGAAACTACTCTCAAAATACAATAATAAATTGTACTTACTGCTGGGTCTATGGTGTCACTATTGTCCATATTCAGAAGATCCAGCTGTTGAAGCAGCCTTTCACTCGGGGACTCATTACTAAGTAACTAATTACTCAACCTCCATGGTTTATGTGTAAAATTATTGTATTTAAAATGCTGAGGTACTTGCAGAACTTCATTATGCCTTTGTAGTGGATATGCAAAAGTATATTAAAATATGTGATCAACTTTTCTATGTGGAGGAACAGTAGTAAAAACACACCACTGGGACCTGAAATTTTACCTTTCACATAATGTTAAGATAACTCCAGGGAGATTAAATTAAATAAATCATACATTTCATTCTTGTAGTATATAATTACAGGGATGTTATTAAATATTTGCAAGTAAATAATCCTTGACTTTACACAAATTTAGAGAAAGCAATATTTTCAGGGTTTCCCCTTATATGCATAAAGAAATGTTACATAATGTATTATGATTTAATATTATTACTCCATTGCTTAATATTCATTGTTGTTGCTTCATAAAAATACATTTCAAAAAGTGAAGAAGTAATTTAGCTTGAATTCAGTGTTTATTAGTGGTAATGCTCAATCTTATAGCTTAAATAGATGCTCCATGAAGATGAACAAAATAACAGAGTTCATTAAAGAAAATAGATAATACACTAGGAATAGAAGAACATTTTGTGAAAAATACCACCAATTTGAATGCTTGGTAACTGTTCAAATATATTTTTATTCTCACTAAAATCTAAGAATATCTAGAACAGTAGGTAATAATTTGAGGGAAGTCTTTTCTGTTTCTTTCTCCAGTTTTTCAAGGACGTTATGATGTTAGAACTTCAGTTCTTAGGTTCAAAAGAAAATTTCCAGGAAGCTTGTGAATGGCAGGCTTATAAGGATTAAGACTCAAAGTTGAATAGCTGAAGTCCAAATAATGACTTTGATATTTCTTTCGACCTGTTCTATAAATCAAGGTGAGGGCTCCTCAGTGAGGAAGAATGAAGGTCAATAGACAGGAGGTGTTTGGCAGCCTTAATTTAACTAATATGCAAATGCTTAAAAACATTCTTTTTATACTACTTGGATCAATTACTAAATCAGACATGAAAGGTCTAACTTTCAAGGAAACTAAACTTAGGATTCAGTCTGCAGCATTACGGAACCAAAAGAGTAGCCAGCACTCAGCATGGAGTGTGATGTTGTTGCATAAGTAAGAAAAGGGAATTACTTTCCAGTACTGTGGATTTATGATCTGTAAGGAAATGACTTTCAGTGTGGAAATTTTCAACATTAAGTGTTACCCACTTCAAAGAATAGCAAAATGGGAGGGAAAAAAAACAACCAAAAAACTCTAAGAATATTAATTTTGAAGTTAGAAAAGTATTAAGATATTTCCTCATTTTAGACAAATATTTGTTTTCATATAGAGAACAATTTTGAAAGCAGTCTCATATGAATTTAGAAATTCTTTGCAGGAAGGCAAATTACTGGATCTTTTTATTTTATGATATACATTCTTCAATTAATACTTATGTCCTTACTAACCAAGAAGCCAGGTACTTGGGGAGTTAGTAAGACATGAAATAAACAGGGCTGTTGTGGTCACACAAATAGCCTAGCTTTGCTTCTGGGGGAGAATTTTTGGGCAAGTGACAGCCTCTCTAATATCAAGTTTCTTATTTTTATAGTGGCATAAGGATACCTACTTCACTGGATTTATTGAGATAATATGTCAGTGTCCTGGCACTTTGCAGATATTCAATAAACATTCATTTCCTTCCCTTTTAAAAGAAGTAGTTCAGTGTATCGAATGCTACTCTAAATGTGCTATCTGAAAACTTTGTTGGATACTGCCATTTTCTAAACTGTTTTTCTCTACTCACAAATTTGGTAGTAAAAATGCCTGACTGACCAAAAGCAGAAAGATTCTGATGGTTAATTAAGATAAAAAGTTTTAGGGGCGCCTGGGTGGCGCAGTCGGTTAAGCGTCCGACTTCAGCCAGGTCACGATCTCGAGGTCTGTGAGTTCGAGCCCCGCGTCAGGCTCTGGGCTGATGGCTCAGAGCCTGGAGCCTGTTTCCGATTCTGTGTCTCCCTCTCTCTCTGCCCCTCCCCCGTTCATGCTCTCTCTCTCTCTCTCTCTCTCTGTCCCAAAAATAAATAAAAGTTGAAAAAAATATTAAAAAAAAAAGATAAAAAGTTTTAATATTTTCAAAACCTATAAAGGATAAACACAATGTAAGTTACTCTCATAAAATAATGGAATGTTACAGATATAAAATATGTAAAGCATACCATTTTATAAAATGTGAAGTATCTATATTTCTACAGTCCACCTTTAAAAATAAAAATTTACTTAATGTAATGAAAACCACATGTGTCTTTCCTGTCACCATCCCTATCACTTACCACCCTCCACACCCATATGCAAATAACTGCAGGTCTAATTTGACATTCATCATTATTTTGGTTTTCCCTGTGCTTGTAGTACATATGCATTTTCCCATAAATATTATCTTGCATGTTTTGATTTTGTTGAATAGAATGTGTTATGCTACCTGTATTATTCTATAATTTGATTTTTCTTAGATGTTATACAGTGAGATATAACTTGTTAATATACAGAATTCAAATTCATTCATTTTAATCTTCCTTTCTTTAAGGAAACTGGGCTACATGACATTATCACATATTCTAAACACAAGAATGGCTAGATAATCATAGTCACAAATTCCAGAGAATAGGACAGCTATATCAAGGGGAGGAGGCTTTGAGGGCAATCTTAGAATTCTGCCTGTCTCATTGTTCTAATTCAACCATCCCTTGATTGTTTAAAATCCATGTTTTTCATATAAATTTTAAAATCATCTTATAAAATTTAACAAAAACCCTCTGATTGTATTCATTGCATTTATATTAATATGTACATATAGGATAACCTGGCCCTTTATGATATCATATTCTCCTAACTTCTAAATGTGACATATGACTATTTCATTTTAGTATTCATTCTTATGTACAATTAATTATATTTTTTTCTTGATCATGAACAATTTTGTGTAACAGTTGTTTCTGAGTAACATTTATCTTTTTAAAATTAAATTTGTGAATGATATGTTGTAAAATCATATTTAAAACTGTTTTAGTTGGGTTAGAGAGTTCAATTACATTTTTATGAATTTTATTAAAATACAAAATACATATGTAAAAGTATAAAATAAAAGGCATATAGCCCCAAAATTTTCTCATGGTGAAACCACATTTAAAGTCAGTGCCCAAATCAAGAAATGAAACACCAATGGAATCCACAAAACACCACTAGTTACCTTTCTACTATCTGACTTCCCACTCCCTATGTAGACCCTAGCCTGTTTTTTTTTTCTTCTTATACTTGAGGTGAAATTCACATAGCATACAATTAATCAATTAACCATTTTAAAATGCACAAGTCTAGTTTTAAAACTTATTCATTATCTCAGAAGAACATTCTGTACCTTTTAAGTAATTTCTTTTAGTATTGGTTTGTAGGTTTCAGTGTACTAGTCTTTCCCCTCCATGGTTAAATTTATTCCAAGATATTTTTTGGATGCTGTTACAATTGGATTTGTTTTATTAATTTCCTTTTTGGATTTTTCACTGGGGTTATATAATAATACAAGTAATTTTTATATGTTGATCTTGTATGGAATCATGTCACCTGTAAATAGGCATAATCTCCTTTTTCCTTTCCAATCTAAATGCCTTTTATATTTCTTTCTTTCTTAATTGTTCTGGCAAAGACTTCCGGTACATTGTTGAATGGCAGTGGTGAAAAACAGGCAGCCTTACCTCATTCCCGATCTTGAGTGAGAAACTTTCAGTCTTTCTCCACTGAGTATAAAGTTAGCTTTAATTAATGCTGCTAAGGAAGTTTATGCCTATTCATTCTCATAATTCTGTAGTATATTTTTTACGACAAAAAAGTTCCTAATTTTAGTGTGGTAATTTTCTTTTTTTTTTCTTTCCCTTCACTGCCACTAATTTTTGAATCTTAAACTACAAAACTTTGCATATAATAGGGTCTTAAAGATACTAACCCATTATCTCCTAAGGGGAGAAAAAGACACAACTCTTGCTTTACTTTTTTATATTTCAATCAACAATAACATAGAATGTATATATGCTCTATGTACACACATATCTATATACATAGAATATATGTATGTGTGTGTATATAGATGAAATAGCATTAGCTAAAAGTTCTTCTTTTCCATATATTGTCCAATGGCTTAGTATTATAATTGAAAAGTCCATCTTTTCCTTACTGCATTGAAGTTTCATGTTGTAATAAATCAGGTGACTTTATATGTGTATATCTATGAAAAATTTTGTTCTGTTCAACTGAACTTTTCTGGTTTCTTTGTACCAATACTATACCATCTTAATTATTAGAGCATTACAATAGACATACTATTTGAAATGTAAGTCTTCCTATTTTTATTTCTTCAAAATTTCCTTGGCTCTTATTTACCGTCTCCATTTTCACATGAGTTTTAAATCAGCGGCTTGGTTTAGTACACACAGAATAAACCTGGGATTTTGATTTAAATACATTGAATCATTAATTCATAATACACTTAATTTATTCCTCATCGTTTGCCTTATTGTTGCTATATTGTACTCTTCAGTAATTTTAAAACAATTCAATTCTTAATAAAAATTCAATTCACTGTAGAAAATCTCCAGCTTTTCAGCTATTTTTGAACTTTTTTTCTTTCCGTATTTTAGAACATACTTATCATAGTCACTTAAAGTCCTTGCCATCTAATTCCAATATCTGATCCACTCGTGTATTTGTTTCCACTGTCATTTTCCCTTGATGTTCAGTAATACAATGCCATTATGTAGCCTACCTAATAATTTTTATTTAATGACAGACATTGTGTATGAAATATGTAGAAGACTCAAATGAACTTATCTTTCTCTAAAGAGAGTTCTTAGTTTCTACTACTAGGCATAAATACTGTTGTTTGATCAATTTTTTTCCAATCAAGAGGATTAATCAATTTATTCTAACTAAGAACTATTTTATTTGAGGCTAGATTGTACCTCTAGTAAGGTTCAGTTAACCTCTGCTTCATTGGTGTCTCTTTAGTGTTTTCATACATCAAGCCTATTGTATTCTGCAGGTGGGTCTCCCTTCAGGACCATACTAGCACCTGGTTGTCCAATAAGCTTTGCACAGCTTCTCAGTCCCTGCTGGCATTTCTGACCCTCCTGGTTTTTCAACAAATGTCTATCTTAATATTTCCTCTAATGCAGGGTTTGGCAAACTCCTGCCTACTGTCTAAATCCACTATCCTTCATCACTTCTCCATCAGGTTTTGGTAGTTTAAAGATTAGGAACTGTTCATATATGTTTTATGTTGGAAAATAAAGTAAGAATAATACTTTAGGGTACATGAAAATTATATTAAATTAAAAGGTCATTATCCATAAATATAATTTTATTGGAATCCGGACACATTATTCATTTTAGTTTCATCTAAGACTTCTTCACCACTAAAGCAGCAGAATTGAGTATTTGAGACAGAGTCCATATGTAGTGTTTTCTCTACATTGCTGCCCCTGGCACTAGAAACTGTAGTGAGAATGCTATGACATGACAGCATTGTGAGTGTCCCATGTATCACCTGTCTGTGTGAAAAAAACAAACAAACAAAACAATTTTCAAAGATATATAAAATCTCTCTGTAGATCAGCATCAGCAGATGAGCAATCAATTTTTAAGATAGGGAATATAGACTTTGAACCCCAATTAGAAAAAAAAGTTTTTCTTTAAAAAAGAATTCCATTCTGATATTTAATATATTTGTATTTTTGAAAATTGTTATTATATTTTAAATTGAATCAATAAAATATTTGGATATTTGTTATTTCTCTAACTGTCTCTAATATCCTCACTTTTTATTCTTGGCCCACAAAAACTAAAATATATTATCTGACTCTTTACAGAAAAAAAGATTGTTACACCCTGCTTTAATGGGTCCTATATACTAGTTGTTGTTTTTCAAGTTTGCTAATGATTTCTGCACTGTGACTTGATTGTGGTAACCTTATAATACAAATATTCAAATATCTGGTATTGCAAGCCTGTACTTGTTTGCATCTTTAATATTTTAAAAGCTATTATAAATTCATTATAAAATCCAAATAGCATTGCAAAGGCTTTGAAAACTGAACTCATCGGAACTATAGCCCACAAAAGGCCAGTGTAACTTAGTGCCTGAATATAGCCAAGTTAAATGTCTGATAAATATAAAAGCATCAACATTCACCACATTCTTAATCCTCAAGATACAATACTGAAAACTTCTAGGAAGCAATTCAAAATATTTATCATATGAAGATCCAGGAAAATCTCGATTCACATAGGAAAACACAGTAAACAGATGCCTACACTGAGATGGTACAGATGCTGGAATTTTCTGACAAAGACTTTAAATACCCCAACAACCAATTATGAACATTCTTGAAACAAATAGGAAAATAGAGAATGTCTGTGAAGAGACAGAAGATGTAAAGAAGTACCAGATGGAAATGTATAATTAAAAATTACAATAACCACAATAAAATCTATTGAAAGAGGTGGCTGTGGTGGTGGCTCTAAACTTATCTTCTGTTTGAATGAGACCAGACATTGAAGTTAGACTGCGAATTTTTTTTCTCATTTCCGGTAAAACATTAATACTCCAAAATCAGTATAGAAGAACTTCTCCAATTTCTTGTTTTGAGTATTATTTCCTATCCATATACAAGGTATTTTGATTTGGGGGTAAGAACTGGCCATATAAATCTAATAACAAACACCCTGGATGTTCCTGATGTAGCTTTTCTAAAGACCACACTGCCCTAAATAATTTCTGATATAAAGATCATTTATGTGTAAATTCTATTGATTTATATTTCTTAGTAATTATATATACACTTCTCTTCTTTAGAGACTCATTTCATACTGATGAGGTTTTGGGGTGATGGGTGTTCAGGGCTGATGGCCAAGAAAGAACTGAAGATGTCTTTGATGCAAAAAGGTGATTTTATTAAAGCACAGGGACAGGACCCGTGGGCAGAAAGAGCTGTGCTGGGGTTGTGACGGGTAACTGATTATATATCATCAGTTTGGAAGGGAATTAGGGACAGTGTAAGTCTCTAAGGAATTTTGGAAGCAGGGTTTCCAGGACCTTGAGGGGCTAGCTATTGCTGGGGAAATGCCATTTATTGCCCTTTAGTAAAATCTCAGTAATGAGATCCTTCAGATGTATATCAAGGGGCCATAAGCTTGGAGTGTGATTACCAGCATGTATCCTGGGGGAGTTGAGATAAAGGAAGTTTCCAAAGGAATTTTTATATGTTAAAGTAGACTTACAGGATCCTTGTGGGTCAGGATAAGGTTAAACCAAGATTCCTTTCTGCCCCTGGCAAAGTATGTCTTCATCACAGAGGGAGCTGAGATCCTAGAGGGAGGTCACTCTACCAGTTTCAAGGACTTGTCAATGGGCTTTAGGCAGTAAGAGAATTCAGTTTTTCATTTGCATTTGTTCCCCACATCACCATGGCAAGCACTTAAACCCCTTTCATTTGTTCATGGGTAGCCAGGAGTGTTTGAGGAATATCATGCATATTCTACCCTGGTGGGGGGTGCTAGCTTGTACTTTGCCCCCAGCTTGCATTATGCTTCTTCTTCAGTACCACCCCCCTATGTGCTTCAATGCCTATATTCGCTATAATTAGAAAATTAGGATATGTGACTTGGCATTTCTTTGAAAAGTAAAAAAAATAATAATAATAATAAGTAAAAGTTGGTGTCACATTTGGAAAAAAGCACTGAGGATTTAAGAAGGGTAAAAGTGAAATGAAATCATATTTGGGTCTTATAGCTCACCTTAGTAAAAGAAATGTCCACTATATTATAATGGGTATATAATGCAGTGCCTTATCTAGTTTATGTACTTATTTTCAAGTGTAGATAATGGTCTCCAAGCAAATATCTGTAGAATGTTAGACTATGTGAAATAATGTGTGAAAGAATCAAGTAGGATTTGAGATTTGTCTTATAAAAATTGATATATTCAGGTCAGGCTATTCCAGTTTGTTCAAATACACTTGCCATGAGATTATTATGGATATAAACCTTATAGCTTTTTATGTGTTAAAAATGATGAGAATGTGGGCTCATTTATATATTTACATATGACAGAATATCAGTTACTTTACCTCCTCAGCGCCCTGGCTATTGAATCAGCAGTGTAAGAACTAACCGTATGCACATCAAATGCATATGGCCAAGTAATCACAATAGCTACATTTATTGTGTTTGTATTCTGAATCATGATTTTGATTCACTATCTTTTTGAATTCTCTCCAAACCTTATAAGGATGTTCTTCTTATTTTATATGGTAAGTAACATGAGTTCATGAAAATTCTACAATTTTTTAAGTAATCACACAGTTTATATTTGACTTATTTAATCACTGGTGAGCCTGACTATAAAATTTGTCTTCTTCATGTCTTACACTGCTTCAAGGATTAGGAGAACAGAATAACTACCCAATCTTAAAAAAAGAGAAAGATCTGATTTTTTTCCAAGTTATCATGTCATATTCCTAATAACTGTATGTTTATAGGGACAGTACATTAACCTAATCTACTGAGATACTCAGACTTGGAAGGAATAATAAACTCCTGTGCTACAAACTCCAAACCCAAGAGCTCAAGACAAGTTATCACAGAACTTAGAGTTATATAAATGTGTTTAGTGGTAAGGCATTCACTTATTCCTAATGTAGCTTATTGCAATTTAAAATTTGTCCTTATAATTTTAAAATGTATTCATCTTTTAAAATTCCATCTTCCAGAATTATAAACAAGACTATCTCTTCTTTTTGTGTGTGTGACAAATCTTCAACAATTAAAAACAAGTCCCATTGCATTTTTTCTCCTTCACATCTATCTTCCCTTTTACATTAGATCTGACTTCTGGTCACCTCACTATCCTCATCTGGTATGCCTTGGCACACAACTCTAATCCACATCCTTCTAATATCAAGCTATCCAGACACAAATTCAATACTCCAAAAGTGTTTTGGCTAGGGTTGCAATTATTCTGGGGTCAAGATTTTTTGTTGAATAGAATGAAGCACAAAACAATAAGTGCCTATAATAGTACAGGCTTAAGTGCATGCCATTTAGTTGAGGAGTGTCATTTGTATTTGGATACCATTTTTTCTTTGCTTTTGAGAATCAGGGAGACAGACTGGAGCCAAGGGTTAAGGAAGAAGAGAATTGATTTTATTCTGTCCTCCAGACATTTTCTAAATTTGGGGCTTTTATTTCAGGAAAAAAGTAATTTTAGGGTCCCTAGCAAGTTGACCTGCTAGTTAATGAGAAGGTCAGTGAGACCAATTCCTTATGTCTTTTGGGTAAAAACGGCATAGTAATTGGAAATTTTATATTTGCTTTATTTATCCAAAAATAGCCATGGTGGTCTGCATACATGTAGTCCCTAAACTGCATCTTTAAAATAGAAACATATGAGATGATCAGAATCTGGTTTGCATTTTATATTTAACCTCTCTATTAAGGTAGTCAAGTGTAAATTCTTAACACCTATTTCCAGGATGTATGAATGAAATAGGAAATCTCTTATACACCTTTATTCTTTGTATCCTACACACACACACACACACACACACACACACACACACACTCACGTGCGCACACACACATGCACACACACACACAACCTAGAGGTGGGATGATTTTCAATATTGTTTCAATATTGTTGCATAATTTTGTTAGAAAACATGAGATGGAAAGGATTAATCATAAATCCATCCCATCTCCTTGACTGTCACCAGTCTAGAACTACTTTTTTGGCATATACTTTAATAAATAGATTATGTTTCTTCTGGTAATTCCTAAAATGGTAAGTTTCCACCCACCAGTATCTCACTGATCCAATACTATTAATAGAGTTGAAGGGCTCATGATACAATTGCTGATTTTGTTACAAATGCATGAATTGATTACTTTGTTTTGTGTTCTTACCCTTCCCAATTTCCCAATAAAATCAGCTTCTTTCTTTTTCCCACTTGTTCGTGGAAACCTGTGGAATCTTTTTAAAATATTTTGATACGTACTTGCCTAAATAAGATTCTCTTATCCTCATTTTGCTTGGGAGACAGTAGAACTGAGGGTTCAGTGCCCAGACTTTAGAGTTGATTTTTGTGGGTTTGAATGTGAGATCTACTAGTGAGAAGGTATTGAACTTTGGATACATTCTATAATCTCCTCAAGTCTGCTTATTCATCTATAAAAGGGAAAACCTACATCAATTAGATCAGATGCTTAATAAATAAATGATATTTTTATATGTATAGTATTATAGTACCTGGCGTATGGACAGTCCCCAGTAATTTTTAGACAAGTGGATTTTTTTAAATTTGTCTATTTGTTATTTATTCATTTAGTGGAGGGAAAACTGAGTTGATTTTAGCATGAAGAATTTTAAATTATGAGTGTGCAATGATTGTTGTCTATTTGGCTAACAGAGCCCAATGAATCTTTACGTTAAAAATATTTACTTAATTTTAGGTAATAGCATAAATCAGCAGAGAACAAAACCATATGACCAGTAAGTCACTAGGTAATGCATGCTTCCTAAGATAATGTTGACCTTACTGTGAAGTTTATTACATATTTTGCAAGAGTACTAAAAGTAGTTCCTAGTATTCTGAGGCTACCAAAACAATGCATCCAGCAATCTTTAGAAGAATTATAATCACATTTAATCATATTTTCTGTGTCAGTCTCTCTACAAGAAGAATAAATTGTTTATATTTCTAATAAAGCCTGAACCCTTAAATTCAATTCTCTGAGTGTGACGATTTTTCTTCCAATTCCTTCTACCTCTCTGGGAAGTTCAGCTAGAAACCTCCTGGTAATTATAAAGGCCAGATTACTTTTGGATTTACATTGTTTTTCTAACTTGAAAATATTTGAGTATAAAAACATTTAACACTTGACTGTACTTTAATGAGTTACTAATTAACTTGAATTAACGAGTCTTTCTCCCATTATTCTTGGTAGAGATCGGCAAACTTTTTTCTGTGAAGGACCAGGTAGTAAAACATTTTAATTTTGTGGGCCATAAGGTCCCTAAAAGCTATTTAATTCTACCTTTGTAGTGTGAGAGCAGCCAAAAACAATATGTAAATGAATGAGTGTGGCAGTGTTTCAATAAAACTACTTACAAAAAGAGGAAACCTGCTGGATTTGACCCACAGGCCATAATTTACCCAACTAGACTAAAACAAGCCCCAACTGAAGATCACGTAAGTGTTAGATTTTTTGTGAAAAACAACTTCTACTTATGTAGACAGAATTATTAGGGTTGAGCCTATCTAAGTTGTACTCAAATCTATGTAATATTCTCTAAAACTGGAATCTAAAGGACAAAAAGCCTAAAAAGGACTCCCTTTACCTTGTACACGTCCCTCTTAACCCCTTAGTCTCCAGGTCAGGAAATAGATTTGTTCAGTTTCAGAGCCATAGTTGGAATAATCATTTCTGGTTTCCCAGTTTCTCTGTTGTATTGTAACTGGGTAGTGGATTATAAGACTCCCCTTTTCTTGTCTTCGCCAAGGAAACAGTTCAGTCAAGAAACTGGGTAAGAGAGTTAAAGCAGCAAAGGTTTTATTTAGCCACGTTAAAGTACACTCCAGAGAAGTAGGGGAGGGCTGACCAGAGGGTGGGTTACAGCCTGCTGGGTTCTGCGTTGTGTTTTTGTGTTTGTTTTTGTTTTAATAGGGGCCTATTTGGTCTCTTCCTCCCCATCCTGTCAATATCACACTTCCCTCTGGACCCGCCCTGGTTTCCTCCCTTCCAACTTTTTGTGCAGGTTTGTGTCCACCATCTTCCCATAAACACCTAAGGAAAACACAGGGGGCTACAACCCAAATGTAAATGATATTATAATGATATTACAACATCCTTGGGGTTACTAGCAGACAAGGGTTTCTCTAAATGCACATAGTTCACAGTTGGGACAGTCCCCTGCAGCGAGTATTTCTGCTTATCAGTCTCTGCTAAACAGCACATGGGGGTGGTCTAAGGGAAAGGGGTGGTATCTGGCAGATATCTCCCTTCCCACTCATGTCTAACTAACTGCCAACTATAACAATATCAAACCTGAATACAGTCTTATGTTGGAATCCCCTAAGAGACTACATACTTTCTTTAGTGTCCCTTTAGAACAAAATAGCTAATACTTTCCTGCTTTATCCTGGGAAAATCAGCAATGTGTCTTCGTCATTATTTTCCCCTGGTTAAGGAAGACAGCGTACTATTCATGTCTATAACCAGTCCCAAAGAACTTTAAATTTTCTTGGGTGCCTGGGTGGCTCAGTGAGTTAAGCATCGACTCTTGATTTCAGCTCAGGTCATGATCTCAAGGTTGGTGAACACTGCATGGGACTATGCTAACAGTATGGAGCCTACTTGAGATTCTCTCTCTCCTCACTCTCTGCACCTCCCCTCCTCCCTCTCTCTCTCTCCCTCTCTCTCAAAATAAATAAACATTTTAAAAAAACTTTAAATTTTCACATGATTCTTTTACTCAATATTTGGATGACCTTTTTTTTTCCCCTAAAGAGTAGGGATAGCTAAGATTGATTCCATTCATCTATTCATACTTTTTGTCAAAAAGGATATAAGTTTGCCAAAAAAAAAGAACAATTTGTCAAAGTAAATTGTATTACCTAAGATATGATTTATACAAAAGAGTTAAATCCCTTACTCCAAACATGCGAAAATCAGTTCAAAATTTTCCAAGGACAGTAATTAAGAGTAACTGGGAGAACTTCAGGGTCTCTGTGGCTACCACAGGCGTTTCTGTAATCTCCAAACCACTCACTATATGACTTAAACTAAGTACTCTATAACCTAATCTCTTCCCCAGATGCCTAAACATTAACACAGTCCTTTGTGATTTAAAGTTAGCTCTTTGGCAATCTCACAGTGTAGCCCAATTGGTTATCATAAACCTTTCTGCCATTGTATTCAGGATGGGTCTGGATGCACTCTTAAACTCTGACTCAGAAGGAAGGGGATTACCACATACCAGTAATATGCTACAGCCTCTCACCCTATCTAGAAGTAGGAAGCTAAACTAGTGGAGGCCTCCGCCATCTTGGTTTAGGGTCTTCTTTAAACATGATAGTCTTCATTCTGTAAAATCTATTTTGCTCACCAAAAATACATGTTTTTTTGTAAGTAGGTTTGCCTCCTGTAAAATATTGTTTTCTCCCTCTTGCATTTCCATTCATTATTGTAATACTGCTACTCCTTTTCCATTACTTGAAGGTAGGGGAACTCATGGCACACTAGCGTCTATTCACAAGCTTTATACACCTCAGAAAGATTTATTGGAATTTTCTCTTGAAAAGCTGAATTATTCTTTGGTTGATGGATCAGATCTTAAAATGCAAATAGAATACATCAGGATGGAAATAATTATGCAGACCAAACCTTGTCAATTAGATAGACATAAGAGGGTTAATATGTATACACTGGTAATAGATATGTTTTGGGATAGTCCATACTTTTAGAATGCTTTGGAGATAATGCACATAGGAACTCCAATTAAGTATGGTTAGCAAAGTAAAGAATGTTCAAATTCCTTAATTATTAAAGACATGAAGATTTTAAAGGTAGGAATGCATGTAAAGTGGGATAAAATGGAATCTAACAACAATTTCCAAACCAAAAAGTATACTACTCAGGCAGATCTTCCTTCATATAGGTCCCAGCACTTCTAAACCTCAAGATCAAATCTTTGGAGAGTTTCAAGGAGGCTATTGGACAATGCCAGCAATTAAATAGGAAAGAGTTCTAGGATGAAATCTGATTACAAATTTAATAAGAATAACCTCTTGTGTTCTCAGGATGGTTACTTAATATTACCAGAGAAACTAATATGACATGTTGCAATAATTTATAAGAAATTAGTCACTCAAAAAAGACAAATAGACCAATAACCCTGGGTGAGAAAGATTTACTAAAATTGCTGATTTGTAGCGGTAACAAATTCTCCCAGTTTGTCTAATTTTTCCCCTTAATTTATGAATTATTTTTTTTGTTGACAGTTATTTCATTTCAAAACTTGAAAGATGTCATCACATTGTCAGTCTTATTTGTTGCTCCTTTAAAGTGATGCATCTGTTTTCTTCTGACTGCCTTTAAGATCATATCCAACCTTGGTTTTCAATAATTGTAACGTGCATAAGATGCGTTTTACTATTTTTCTTTTAGCTTTCATGGAAACTTCTATGATCTGTATCTTGGACATGGATCAGTTTTGGTACATTCTCAAATATTTTTCTCCCCCCAACCTTCTGCACCACTATGCTCTCTTTACTCAATTTTTGGGACTTTAGCTTCACACATTAGAACTTTACATCTAGCTTCATGTTTTTCTTCTAGTCTCATGACTTTTCTATTTTTCTCTTCCCATTTTTAGCATTATTATTTTCTGATAAACTATTTCCCTATTTACCAAACCCAGTCTTTACAATGTCCAGTCTGCTGTTAGTCTTTCAAAGACTTATGGTTTTTGTATCTATGGTTTAAGAAACTTCACTAGAGTTTTTTTCAGGGCATCTAGTTATCCTATAAAGCACTTTTGGTCTGTTTTCCTCAGCATATTATTTATAGTCTTTCTCCATCATTTTGTTTTTAAATTAACATTTATTTATTCTTGAGACAGAGAGAAACACATACACACACAGTGTGTGAGTGAGGGAGGGGCAGAGAGAGAGGAAAACACAGAATCCAAAGCAGCCTCCAGGCTCCGAGCTGTCAGCACAGAACCCGACACAGGGCTTGAACTCACAAACCGCAAGATCATGACCTGAGCCAAAGTCAGATGCTTAACCAACTGAGCCATGCAACATCCCATCTCTGTCAATATTAATAAGGTCATCTGTGGTCCTGTTTCTGTTGTCTGTTTCATTCTTCTTCCTATTTCTTGGTTAGCCTCATTTTTCTAAAACTGATTTTTTTGATATCTTAAGCAAAAATTTTTACAGCATCATATGTTGTCATTAATCTTTAGTCAGATTTCAGCCCATCCTCTCATAGGTAGAAAGTGTAATTTACTTTAATCCAATAAAGGTTTGACCTGAGTCAAGACTGGTTTGCCTTCTGCTAAGGCCTTATCTATTTCTTTTACATGCTCTGCTAGGATATAGATCTCCAGGCATCACAAGTGAGAGTGTTTTGTAATTAATAAGACAACCTTCTTAGTACCATGAGTCTACCTCAGTCTCTGTGCCTTTAAGAAGTTTTATTTAGCTTTTTAGCTTCTTGCTCTATGCAAGTCAAGAGTTTTTCAAATGCCAGGAGGAGAAACCATAAAGTGGAAGAATCACTTCTTTGTGGCTCTCTTATCTCCCGATAGCCTTAGGAGTTCAAAATCCAATATTTTTTCTTGCCAGTCCCATGAGTCTACCAAAAGTAATGCAAGATTTTCTATGTTTAGCCATGGTCATTTTTCTTGATTCTTGGCTTCTTGCCCCATGTCAAAATTCAGCAAACACCCTAAAGGGAAAGGTTGCTTGAATGAAGTCTTACTTTCTCTCCCTAACCTTTGCCCCTAAGATCTTGGCTTCCTTGGTCTCTGATATTTTGTACGCCAATTTTTCTTTCTTTCTTTCTTTTTAAAGTTTATTTTTTGAGGTGCACGTGTGCAAGTCAGGGAGGGGCAGAGAGGAGAGGAAGACAGAATCTGAAGCAGGCTCCAGGCTCTGACCTGTCAGCACAGAGCCTGACGTGGGGCTCGAACTCACAAACTGCGAAGTCATGACCTGAGCCAAATTTGGTCCCTTAACGAACTGAGCCACCCAGGTGCCCCCTGAAGCCAGATTTCTAAAATTAGTCTCAACTACTCTATCTTAGCTGGAAGAATAAGCTGAGGCTTGCATTAGATCTGTCCCTACCTCACAAAAAAAGAATGCCTTTTTTAAGTATTTTTAAGGCCTGATTTTATTTCAGCACAGAGATCTGACAATTGATTTTATTTCAGCACAGAGATCTGCAAGATGTAACAACCACTCATTCTTTCTACAGCAATATGTCACCAACAACATGTACACAGGGAAGACTATAACTATACAAAGAGACTCTCACATAATTAAACCAAAGGTCATACCTCTAAATTATGTAACATTAATCAGTACAAATTTTTATGCTAACCAGGTTAATGCTGTTTAAACAAGTCACTCCATGTAAACTCAGTTATATGAGTCATTGCTCCAGATATAAGTGTCCTTGTTTTCTGTTTATGATTTCTGCAATAAAATTGCTTACTCAGTTGTAAGGATAATTTATATAGTTAACCAATTTAGGCAGGTAATTTTGAATTTCGAATTAGGTATGTGTTGCTTTATCAAATCATTTATGTTTTTCAAACAAAATTCTGCCTTCTAAAAATTTTTAGTGAAGGCCAAATAATTTTTTAAAAATGAAATTAGAGTTACTTTGGCTGAAAAACGTATGAAAAGTGGAACTGGTGGCACTTTGACAGCACTACCATGGTCAATAGTAGTAATAGAAGCAACCGTGTTGTAATAAGCTGAATATAGCCTCTGACTTTCCACCATCCTCATATTGCTCTTGTGAAATCAAAGATTTCTTGTGATATCAAATTGATATCGTAGAAACTGGCTCCTGAAGATTAGCTGCATTCTTTTGAAACAAATACCAGGTAACCTTTGGTAAAAAAATGTAGTTTCTCTAGTATATGCAACCAAACCATCATAGAGCAGGAGAGAAAGAAATTTTTTCAGCATGAAACAGAAGTTCTCTTAGTTAATATGATTAGGATCTATAATAGGTGATTCAAGGAAGACTTGTGTTATAATGATAAATAAAAAAAACAATAGACAAATTAAATGAAAATGTATTTCAACTTTAAACATGAAATCATATTTGTTCATGAATCTGTTGCTTCATAATCAACTAGCCCCCTTTTATTTCGTTTTTATTTTTTGAAGTGTATTTATTTATTTATTTTGAGAGAGAGAGTGTGTACCCACATATGCACACATGAGCAGGGGAGGGGTACAGAGAGAGGGAGAGAGAGAATCCCAAGCAGGCTCTGCACCGTCAGTGCTGATCCTGACTCGGGGATTGATCTCAGGACCATTGAGATCATGACCTGAGCTGAAATCAAGACACTTAACCAACTGAGACACAGACACTCCAAGTGGTTCTTCTGAAGAATAAAAGTCAGTTATCTTAATAGAGGATATCAGAAATAACATTAAAGTTTTTCCAGCTGAAATTCTGTTAATTTACAAATTCAGTAATTTTTATTAAGCCAGATTCAGTGTCTTGTGAGGACCTACTTTTCCTGGTTCACGGTCAGCCATCTTTTCTCTATGTGCTCAAATGGTGGAAAAGGTGAGGTATCTCTTTAGGGTCCCTTTTATAAGGGCACCTATCTCATTTATGAGGGTGCTAATCACATTTTCAAAAGCCCCACTTCTGTATACCCTAACAACTAAGGATTAGGTTTCAATATACAAATTTTGGGGGATACCACATTCATTCTAGAGAAAAATGTATAATTCTAAAATAAAACAGAATTTATACAATTTATTTCAGAAGTGAAATCAAAGGACCTTAAGTAGCATTCACTCAACTTGTGTGAGTGTGCACACTTCCTAAAGTAGAGCTCTGTTGTTTCCGTAGTTCGTGTGAACTATAAATCAGTGTTTTCCTGTCATTCAGCCAGATCCTGAAGTGTTTCTCGATTTAACAAGATAAAGAATGAGCAGTTTGGTAGAATGTGTTCAGGATGGCAGTTTTTTGAGGAAGGGGTGTAGTTACTGGACTGAATGGTTTGCAGATGATGCTGCACAGAGATAGGAAGAACAAGGATCAGAGACAGGTCAGAAAAGTAGGGAGCATTAGCAGATGGGCCATCTTTGCAAACACTTGAGTAGTCATAAGTTCCCCTTTGTTCAGTACTGTGGAACACTTCATATAACTAGAATCCCTACATTGATGTATCCATGTTAGATAAATGGGTTACAGTTGGCCTCTGTATATTGGTCTTACGTCATTTACTTCTTCAGAATAGACTTATACCCATTAGCTCAGCCAAAGTCAAATTTTTACACATGCAGTTAGTTTTTTTTGTTGTTGTTTTTTCTTTGTATGTTTGTTTCTTTTTCTTTATTTGTTTTTATTAGAGAGAGAGCATTAGTAGGGGAGAGGGGCAGAGGGAGAGAAAAATCCTCATGCTCAGCACAGAGCCCAACATGGAGCTCGAGCCCACGACCCTGGCATCATGACCTGAGCCCAAATCAAGAGTCAGACGCTCAGCCAACTGAGCCACTCAGACACCCCAGTAGTTGTTTTCATTATAGTTCCAATAAGCTGATTTTTAGCAATGTAGAGGTTATTGGCTTTGCATTCCCCACAAAAATGCACCTAACATCTGCTAGCCATAAATACAATAAGCCGTTGAGCTATAAATTACCCCAAGCTTCTGCTGTCCTTTGGAGAGCTCTGACTCAGACTCCTCAAATTCTGCTGGGTGACATCATCTAGCTACTAAAGCCCTTTCTCTGAATCCACCTTTCTCCTTTGCCCTCTTTCGAACCTCTGGGTAATGGCCACACTCTGGCTGACCATTTCCTCTGAAGGTTCTCAGACTGGGAGGGATATCCCACATGCAAATCTGTCAAAGCACCACCCACCTAGAGTTCTTTGTGTGTTATTGCCATCTCATGGTCAGACCTTTTTCTTGATCAGTCCCTAATTCTCTTCAAACTCATGACTTTCCATTACAGAAATATCATTTTAAGCTTTGAATTCTATTCCATACTCACTGATAAGGAGTGTTTGATAAGATTGAAGCCTGTAGCATGATCCTAAGAGAGAAAACTTCATCTATTTCATATGCTATGATATTCACCCTGGATCTTTTAAGCAAATTGTAGCACACAATCACCACTGATTAGTTACCAGCAATCAAGAGTGCCAGAACACTAGAAACATAAAGCAATGAAATAGAACCATTTCAATTATGACATGTAAAGGAGCAAAACTCTTTGCGATTTGTAGCCACTGGACCCATTGGCTTCATCAGAGTATCTAGAAACTGAGTTCTGTTTCTAGTAATGACAAAATAGCTTATATCTAACTCTCACACAGGAAACAATTATAAACTTGGAATCAAATAAAAGAAAATCACCAACTAATAACAAACCAACAATGTTATCAACAAGGAAATATAGGTGATTGGACCTTTCAAATAGGTCATCACTGGGTGAAGCACACATTTAAAAGACTTATTTCCTGATGTCATGCCCCAATCCATATTAAAGGAGATTAAAACAGAATGTTCCAGTCATACTATGAGGAAGTCAGACAAAAGGATTAGGAATGCCAGAACATCTGGAAATTAAAGGAAGAAAAAATTCTGGAGAAGAAAGGCAGAGAAGGGAGGAATGAAACTATGAATGTAACACCTTTCAAAATCCAAATACTGAACCTCCAAATTAATAAAATCTTAAAAGTAACTATGAAGGAAAAAAAACCTTCAATACATACAAGGAAAAACAACAGGAATTTCAGTTGGCTTAGCAGAAACACAGAGGCAAGAATATAATGAATTATAATCATTAAGGAGGCAAAACTTAAAAAAGAAAAGATATTGTTAATTTAGAATGCTATATCCAATGAAAATGTTTTTCACAAATGGAAACTTAATATAATACTTCAGATTAAAGAAAATGAATTTGTGTCCAGCAGACCTGCATGAAAAAAAATACTGAAGATATATCTTTAGAATGGAATGAACTGAAATAATCCACAAAACTAAAAGGCAATTTACAGAATAGATATCCAACAGACATGTGAATAGATGTTTATCACCACTTAACATCATGGAAATTCAAATTAGAACTGCAAGGAGATATCACCTGACACCTGTGAGAATGGGTGAAATAAACTTCACAAGGAACAACAGGTGTCGTTGAGGATGTGGAGATAAAGGAACCCTCTTGCCCTATTGGCAGGAGTGCAAACTGGTGAAGCCAATGTGGAAGACAATATGGAGGTTCCTCAAAAAGTTAAATTTAGAACTACCCTACCATCCAGCAATCACGTTACTGGGTATTTACCCAAAGAATATGAAAACACTAAGTCGAAGGGATACATGCACCCTGATATTTATAGCAGCATTATTTACAATAGCCAAGATATGGAAGCAGCCCAAGTGTCCATTGTTAGATGAAAGGATAAAAAGGTCATATATGTATACCATGGAATATAATTCAGCCATAAAAATAAAAAAGAATGAAATCTCATTATTTGCAATGGCATGGATGGAGCTAGAAAATATAATGCTAGGGGTGCCTGGGTGGCTCAGTCTGTTGAGCATCTGACTTTGGCTTAGGTCATGATTAATGGTTCCTGGGTTTGAGCCCTACATTGGGCTCTGTTCTGACAGCTCAGAGGGTGGAGCCTGCTTCAGATTCTGTCTCCCTCTCTGTCTGCCCCTCTCCCACTTGCACTCTGGCTCTCTGTCTCTCAAAAATGAATAAACATTCAAAAAGTTTAAGAAAATATAATGCTAAATAAAATAAATCAAAGACAAATACCATGAGTTTACTCATGTGGAATTTAAGAAACCAAACAAATAAAGGAAAAAGAGAGAGAGAGAGAAACCAAGAAACAGACTCTTAATTATAGAGAACAAACTGATGGTTACCAGAGGGGAGGTAGATGGGGGACGGTGTGAAATAGGTAGGTGATGGGGATTAAGGAGTACACTTGTGATGAGCACTGAGTGATGCACGGAAGTGTTGCATCACTATATTGTACACCTAAAACTAATATAACACTTTATGTTAACTAACTGGCATTAAAATAAAAACTTTAAAAAAAGAATGAGAAGGAATGACAAGAGATGAAATTTCAGATGTCCAGATAGGAAGACAAAACACAAGAAATGAATGAATAAACATAAAATGTTCTTCTTCTTTTTTTTTTTTATAATTAAAAAAAAATCAACTGCTTACTAAAGGTGAAAATAACAGTATAATTTGGGGTGTATAGGACACGTAGAAAAATATTTTACAAAAAATGGTAAGGGTGTTTTTAGAATTATATTGTTTTACATATGTATACACATTCACATTGTTATTGTATATAAAATAATATACTAATTCAAATCAATTAGTGATTAATTAAAGAGACATTTACTTCTCTAGAGCAAACACTAAAAGTATGCAGAGATAGAGCTGAAAATATGAAAAAGACATATCAAGGTATAAATAAAATATATGTATTTTAACCAAAATGATAATAGAAAAATGTAACAATTGGATAGAAAACAGAAAAGACAAATAAAAAATGAATAGCAGGATAGGAGACAGAAAAACATCTTATTACTAATTACATTAAATGAGGATGGATTAAATTTCAAAATTGTATAACAATAAGAAAATCAAGACAGCCATATGCTGTCTAAAAAAGATGCTAAATGTACGTTAAAAGATATATTATGCAAGTAATCATCATAGGAAAGCTGCAGGCTACAAAACAGGAGATAATACCAGAGACAAAGGGGGACTATTCTTATATCTGAGTCAATTAGCATATTAATCTTAAAAATGCATGAAAAACTGATGGAAATAAAAGGAAAAATAGATAAGCCTACCTACAGTTTCATGTAAAAATTTCAACTCTTCGGGGCACCTGGGGGGGCTCAGTCTGTTGAGCGTCTGACTTTAGCTCAGGTCATGATCTCGCCATCTGTGAGCTCGAGCCCCGCATCAGGCTCTGCGCTGACAGCTCAGAGACTGGAGCCTGCTTTGGATTCTGTTTCTCCTTGTCTCTGCCCCTTCCCTGTTCATGCTCTGTCTCTCTCTGTCTCTCAAAAATGAATAAACATTAATTTTTTTTAATTTCAACTCTCTTCCTAGTAATTTTAAAACCTAAATGAGAAAATTTACTCAGTGTCTGAAGTCCCTCCAATTTTAACAACTCACTCAGAATAAAAGCTAAAATCTTTACTCTGTCCTCAAAACCCTATATAGCATCCCCTCTAATTATACCTCCTCTGACTTTCCCTTTCCTTTAAAGTACTTTAGTTACCCTGTCCATTTTGCTATAGCACAAAGCCTCCATCAGGCTTCTGTTTCAGGGTTTCAGGATTTTTCTTCTTTTCTGTCTAGAACAACCTTCCTCCAGGTAGTGCATGGTTTGTAAACTCATCTGTTAGGTCTTTATTCAAATTTCATACTCTTAATGAGACTTCTTCTGCCCATCAAATTTAAAACATCAAGCACTTCTGCCAGCACCTTCTACTCTCCATTCATCCTGAATTTTACTTGGTTTTAATTATCATCCTACACCCTCCCTATGTATTTTACTTGTCTAATTGTTTATTATTTCTTTCCATGCACTAAGATATAAATGACATGGGTGAGAGACTCATAAGCTTCATTCCCAGTCATATCTGCCAGTGCTTAGAACAGCCCTTGTCCGTGTTGTTGAATGAAAAATGAATACATAATAAAATACTATTTCTCGAATCCAGTGGTGGATCTAAAATCCACATACTCTGTGACTAAACAAAATGTATATTAGAGTCATTTATGAAATAAAATACAGGGATGCCTGGGTGCTCAGTCGGTTAGGTGTCCAACTGCAGCTCAGGTCATGATCTTGCAGTTGGTGAATTCAAGCCCCACATCGGGCTCTGTGCTGACAGCTCAGAGCCTGGAGCCTGCTTTGGATTCTGTGTGTGTGTCTCTCTCTCCCTTTCCTCTACTCACACTCTATCTGTCTGTATATCTCTCTCAAAGATTAATAAGCATTAAAAACAAATAATATGAAAAGAATTAAAGGTTTGGAAAGGAACATTTTGGTCTAGCACAAGCCTTTCATTTTACCACCGAGAAAACTGAGACCCAGAGAGGTTTGCCTAGTACACAACAAGGGTGGGTTGCAAAATACACCACTCTATACATTTCTACTCCATTATAATGGCCGTCCCAGAATTTGGGCTCATTGAAGTTTTCTTTTTGTCTCACATAAAATTAAAAAAGAAAGAAAGAATTAGTTGCCAATGTTTAAACATTAGCACATTTCTCATAAGGATCTAAATACCAACTTCTCTTGAAAGTTGGAACGTTTGCAACACAAGATCTGTATTTCCATTTGGCAATAATTTCCACTGCTTAGATGAGGCATGTGTTATTAAATCTGCTTCCCTTTTTTATTTACCTCATCTTCCTGATCTTTGGAGGTATCTGATTTTGCGACCTTGGATTCATTCCTAATTTTCATATTTTGCTTTAAGTATGTGTTCACAAAATCATTGATTCTGGTAATTACAGCATAACAATGGACGGAGGAGAAAAGAAACTAACATTACTGCAAGGGAATTTAAATGATGCTATAATTCAAAATCTCTGCCCCATACATTTTACAAATATTCATATACATGTATTTGATTGTGCTTTTCAGGATTTTGATCTCCTACCTCAGAAAGTTACTTAGGGAAGTAATCCATCAGTCATTCACATTTTATTCTTATAAATTAGCTTAATAAAATCATACTTTTTTATTTTCCAGAACCAGCAGGCTTAATTAATTAAATATAGGTCTTGAATGATAAATAGGAAATTATAATTATGATTATTATTTTTTTTAATTTGAGATGCTGTGAAGGAAACGAAAGCCAGGTTAACTATATGGGGGTAGTTGATAGTCAAAGAGAAGTACATGTTTATATAGGGAGTTTCAGTACAGTTTTATTAAAAGAGGGGTATCAAGAAGTAGGGCAAATACTTACATTAAATGTCACCTAACTGTGTAGTTTTCCTGCGTGTCCTTGATATATCCTGCTGATGCGAAACTGCTAAATTAATCTTGCCTGACCCAGCTTGTATTACAGTCTCATATTTTTGTGAATATCCAAATTTCTTATATCAATCTTGTCTATAGCTTAATTGTTGATAATATCAACAGTATGGCCAGGCTATTTGGCTCCAGCTCTAAAGTAGAATATTGCATATATTTTTAGTGAAAATGTGAATTGAAGAGAATCCAAGGCATTAGTTTATTTCCCTCTGTTTTAATGACATTGTAAATAATTTTCTCTGGTTGTTTTATTTTTCTTTATTGCCCACACAGCCTCCTACATAGCCAAATTCATTTCTTGATTGCATATTGGTGACTGAACATGTAGGTGCTTACTAAAATAAATGTGCTGATGAGACATATGGGCACAGCTTTTTTTCCAGCTAATTTAATATTTTCCTTTAATGGTGCATAATATTTTGCTTTTCTAAACTGTATAACTGGCATTGATAACTAATTTTGCAAGAGTATGTTCTCTATTCTAAATACTCCTATTATCATCTGTCCTGTAGGATGATTTTTTCCCACTTGTGTTAGAAAGATTCCATATGATATTCTTACTCAGGCCATTGCTGCTTAAAATCTAAAATATTCTCTTTTCATATTCTTTTCTCTGTACCTTTCTTTTTCCAAGAGGAAATCACCTACCTCAGAGCATAACAAACTTTTCTTCTAGAAAAAAAACATTTCTTTCAGCTGTAGATGGTAGGCATAAGACATCATGAGGGGATAATACACTTTATCTGAAGAGAGATCACACTTATTGCTTTTTCTAAAATTTTGTTCCTACCAGTTTGACATTGTCATTAAAATACTAGATTATATTGTTGCTTCTGTTACTTAAGAAATCATGATGCATAGATTTTGGAAAAGACCAATAGGTTTCCGTTATGAAGATTCTGTCATTTGTTTCCCATATCACATCTTTAGTGTAAAAATGTGATTACTCTGCTCTAGTACTGGGCACAATGTTCTATGCTTTATATGGAGAAAGAATGCTTTTATGTAGGTGGAGAAAATGATAATTCCTCCAGACAGTTGTGCCTTATATCTTTATCGCTGCTTTGTTTTGTCTTTTTTTTTTTTAATTTGATGTTAGAGGTTTGCATCAAAACAGAAAATAATTTGGGCTGGAATTAGTAGGATCATATTTGTACACTGTGTAGACCCGTTGAGGAGCTCCACTTCTATGATTGCTTGAAATGCAGAATACGCTGGCGAGAGATAGTCATGGCTTATACGACATAAGACCCTTATTGCCTTCCTACCCTCACAGAATTCTCTTTTGTGTTCTTAGATGAAAATTGCACAAAGGCCTCCAATTTCAGATAGGCATTTATGACTTAATTATAAAACTACCTTTGCTAGAGATGTAGGTAATCCCATAGTAAAGAGCAAATCTGGACTTATTAAATGGCCCTGGATGAGACAGTTAAAAGAAAACAAAACAAAACCCTATTACATTTGTGTAAAACTTACATTCTTATTCACTCATTTGTTCATTACTCACATCCATATTGAGTGTAAAGAAAGAGGGTCTAAAATTGGAATGCTAGGGTTCAAAATCCGTATTTGCCACACGTTAGCCATTTATAATCTTGTGCAAGTAAAATTCTTTGTAGGGGGTGAGACTTCTAAATTATAGGTCTTCTTAACTCTCAAATATGTTGTAAGAATATATTCGTAATACATACAAAGAATTACTACTTAGTCAATACTACTCACCATTAGTGGTTTTATTATATGCCAGGAACGGTACATACAAAAATGAAGATGACAAAATATTAGGTGTTCAAGGAAAACTCAAAGACATGCAAATCATGGAGTTTGAGGGGAGACGTGGAATCAATCTTAATATATTGTTATATATATAGATAGACACATAGAGATGATAGAGATACATAGAGATGATATAGATATTAAGGATGTCATAACAATGATATAAATATCTATGATATATATATATATATATATATATATATATATATATATATATATAGACATGTAGATATTGGGAAATAAGAAATAAACTTACTTTACTGTGAAGACTGGGAAGATGTCAGATGAAGCCTGAAAACTTGAAAGTCATGAGGTGAATAAGAAGCGAAGGGTATTCCAAGCAGAAGGAACAGAATATGTAAGGTTTTATGAGGTAGGTGAGTATAATCAAGGGCAGTATCATCAAGGAAACAAAGTGGACTGAGATGGGGCAAAATGAAAATGAAGATAAGTTCAGGAAAACATAAAGATTCCACAGCTCTGTAAGGGGTGGTTAGCTGAGTCCTTAAAGAGTATAAGCAGGACAATTTATTTTAATTTAATGATTTAATTTAGTGATTTAATTTGTGTTTTAGGAAATGGCAGAGGTACCTAGAGTCGATGTGGATGTGAAAAGGCAAGAGGTAAATAGACTACGTGGATAAATTTTGCAATGACCCCAGTGCAATATGTTGCTGACCTGTACTAAACAAAGAAATGAGAAGAGAGAATAAATCCATGTATATTTATGAAACAGAATCTAACCCAGACACCATGTAGTGACACCATGTAGTGACACGGGAGGGAACCAAGTTGGAAATGGCACCCAGCAGCTTGGCCTGACACTCCCAGGAAAGCATTTTTCTGAGTAAGATGATAAATCTGGTTTTTGTTAGACTAAATCTCAGTTGCCTGATCTGTTAGACATTTACACACATGCAAGGTGAGATGATTGATGATCCAGGGAGGCTGTACCAGAGAACCATTCTGGAAGTAATCATAAAATGGTAACTGGAACCGTGAATGTAGATGGGATTATCTAAGCAGGGAGCTTACAGAATGGCCTGGGAGGTATAGAGAATCCAGAAGAGAAGAGTTAGTCCAGTAGCAAAGAGGAACCTCAAGAGAGTGAGTGATAGGAATTCTTAAAAGTACCGTTTCCACTGGGAAATTTAACAAACAGTAGTGACATTGCTAAATTAATTTCACTGGAATGTTGCTGACAGAACCCAGATTGTGCTGTATATAGTAGAGAATTTTTGCTGTTCTCAAACAATATTTAATGTTATAGATATATTAACTGTTTCAAACACTATGTGTGGCATGGTCCCATTTCTGTTCAAAGAGTTATTTATGCACATGGGCAGTGATATGTGATTGTTATATGTAAATGTGAAGAACAGCAATTCTTGGTGGAGTTAGGAGTATTTGCTTTTCTTCCTCTTTCTTTCTGGGGTGTTTTTCCAAAATAATATACATGCATTCTTATTGAAATTAGGAAATATTCTTTAAAGATTAACTGTTAGGGGGCACCTGGGTGGCTCAGTTGGTTGAGGTCTGAGTCCTGATTTTAGCTCAGGTCATGATCTCACAGTCCGTGAGATCAAGCCCTGCACTGGGGTCCACACAGACAGTGGGGAACCTGCTTGAGATTCTCCTTCTCCCCTCTCTCTGCCTCTCCCCTGCTCGTGTACACATACTCTCTCTTTCTCTCTCTCTCTCCCTAAACAAACAAACAAACAAACAAACAAACAAACATTAAAAAAGAATGAGCTGTTAACTAAGGAAAGAAAAAAATGTAGAAGTAAAGTGAAAGCCAGAGCCTAAGGAGTTTTATAAGATGGGAGACATATAATCATGTTTTTTTTCTGAAAAAAAGAGACAACGGAGAGAGAAGGCTAAATATGTAAGAAGTGCAATCATGAAGAGAGAAAGCCCTGGAGAAGAGAGAAAGCACAGGGTAGAAGTTTGATAACATGGAAAGAAAGTCAGCCTGGCAGCACAAGACAAGACACTTTTTCTTTATAACTAATAGGAAGGGATTCAAGATAGATGTGGGCTGAAGAAGCTGGTGCTTATGAGGATGTAGCCTACCTATCACTGTGAAAACGGACTTAAAAAGTTAATAGTCACCTAAAATATGTGGTAAAAGAAAATACTAATGCACAAACTCTTATCTATAGTACGTGCTGGAAAACTTTATTTTAAATTTATTCAGCTCATTTATGTAAGGGCCAGACATGGAGTTAATTTGGGGCTCAGGCTAACTGTGAAATAATAAGAAATAGTAGAGAATAATATAATCTATTTTAAGAATTGACTATATATGAACCCAGAAAAAAATCAAACCCATACAAATATGGGGTTGGGTACAGCTGATAGATGTCAATTTTCCAATCTATTAAAAACAACCGTTAAATTAAATGAACATATTCAAATAAAATTTTTCAGATAGTATGTATCAATATCACTTAATAGAAACATGACTACCTCGGATTCCTTCCTTTACATCCATGTAGATTAAGTTCCCTAAAAGAAAAAATATGTTGTCTTCCATTTTCTTAAATGGTTTCACTTTGACAGCTTTCTGAATAAAAATTCATGAATATAAATATGATGATCATTTTCAAATTATGCATGAATTCTTTGCATGGATATTTGTGGTTTTTGTGCTGGCTTTTCGCTAAGTAAGATTTCAAACAATAAGAATGAGAAACCAACACAAATTACAACAGAATTCATTTTAAGCAAAATGAAGTGGAATGTAAAATATAAAACTAATATCTAAAAATGAGATTTTTGAAATGCATAAGATATTTACATTCTCATTACTTTTTTTGTAATGTGAGAATAACTTGTTTCCTACCTTTATGTTTTGAGGCAAGATTGTGGGTTATAATGTTTCACAGAGTATGATGTAAGCCTGCAGATATCAGAGCATTGAAAAGAAGTAATTATTGCCAAACTATTTATATTACTACCTTCTAGAGGGAAAGAATCAGCCAAATGTTTCCTTAATTTTGCATCACATGAAGAAACTGTTAGACTTTTATATTTGCAATCCTGTTCAAAGGCACAGTATATAGTAACCTACAAGCATTCTTATTGGATCAGTAGGTGGAGGGATACAAAATGAACATTCATTAATAGGGTTAGATTATTTTTAAACAAGTTGAGACTTCTGTCTTGGAAACTAGGAAACCAGTGCTTGAAAATTGTGCTTCTGAAGTCTTAAAAGAGAGCATGATGATCCTTATATATTTCTATATCACCAGTGAATTTTTAATTGACTATTCTTCCAGTACTTTACCTGAAAACAACATTTTTTCCATGACATTTATCCTCTGAGATGAGCTAGTCACAAATTTCCTAGTAGTTTGTATTTTCACTTGGCCGTGTAATCTCCCCTACGTTAGAACCAAATTCTGGAATTAGAAACAAATATGTATGAAATAATTGTATTTTATAGATTCCTTAGTGAAGTTGCATGCTACTATAAATGTGCCCCTTTCTTTTATATTCTCCAAAAATAAAAAGGACCCTGAACTAGCAAATAATATATTCGATCCAATTTGTAGGCATTTCTGTATATTATTTGTAAACCAAACAGAATTTCAGTAATTGACTTAATAAACTTTATCTTTTATATTTGTGAATACTATTATTACTATTGCCTTAATTTGAAAAGTGCATAGAGGAACAAATATTTTAGTTAAAGGATTTATCAAAAGATTGGTAGGCTATAAAATACTGAATATAAATAATATTACCAATTTTAGTTATCATATTTTTATTTTATTATTTTTTATTTTTATTTATTTATTTTTAAATATATGAAATTTATTGTCAAACTGGTTTCCATACAACACCCAGTGCTCATCCCAACAGATGCCCTCCTCAATACCCATCACTCAACCTCCCCTCCCTACCACCCCCCATCAGCCCTCAGTTTGTTCTCAGTTTTTAAGAGTCTCTTATGCTTTGGCTCTCTCCCACTCTAACCTCTTTTTTTTTTTTTTCTTCCCCTCCCCCATGGGTTCCTGTTAAGTTTCTCAGGAAATATTAGTTATACTACTGCTACTATGACTGTTTTGTGCATGTTTTAGTTGTTTCCAAATGTTTGAAATACATCAGGTGACAAGTTACTAATTTAGCATTTAAATTATTACTATTTTAGTTTATTTATTTTTATTATTTTTTTTAATGTTTATTTATTTTTGAGAGAGACAGCACGAGCAGTGGAGGGCAGAGAGAGAGAGGAAGATGGAATCCGAATGCAGGGCTCGAATTCACAAGCTGTGAGATCATGACCTGAGTCAAAGTCAGATGATTAACCTACTGAGCTACTCAGGCACCCCAGTGTATTTATTTATTTTGATAGAGAAAGAAAGAGCATAGCGAGGTAATGGGAGAGAGAGGGGATAAGAGGGAATCCCAAGCAGGCTCTGCCTTATCAGCACAGAGCCCAATGCATGGCTCGATTTCAGGAACCATGAGATCATCACCAAAGCCGAAATCACGAATCTGACATTGAACCAACTGAGCCACCCAGGTGCCCCCAGCGTTTAAATTATTAGTTAAATTAAGTCAAGTAGTTCTTTAGGACAGCTCAGTTTGAGAATGAACATTAGAAGCCTGCATAGTTATATGTCACAGTTACAACTTTTTTTCACTGCTAACAGATTTCTGGATGGAAAAGTTATTAACAGAGTTTCTTATATTACAAAATGCAGTGGGAGTAAAGAAATACTGATACATTCGTGGAATTCTAAAAAAAATAATTTAGTTTGTCCTAAAAAATCTAAGGGGCATATAATCTCAAAGTATTATCCATAATTTTGGGAATCACTTAAATAGTAAATAGAATGTTTATTTTAAACAGTAACCTAAATTATTGATGCCTGAGAGGCACCTGGGTGGCTCAGTCATGATCTCACAGTTCCTGAGATTGAGCCCCAAGTCTGGCTCTGTACTAACAGCAGGGAGTCTGCTTGGGATTTTTTCCCTCTCTCTCTGCCCCTCCCCTGCTTGTGTTCTCTTTTGCTCTCTCTCTCTCTCTCAAATTAATTAATTAATTAATTAATTAATTATTAATGTCTAAGCTAAATAAACAATTACACTGATTTTCTCACTGAATCTTGATCACACCAGTACGAGACAGGTAATATTCTCAGATTCCACATAAGGATACTGAGGCATCCCCATATCACAGAACCAGTGAGTGCTGATTGTAGTATTTGAACCTTGCAATCTATTTTCAGAACCTACCTATTTACCCACTTTGTTTCACTGTCAAAGACTGACTCCTTTCTTCCCTATATTAAACATCAAGTATAGGTATCAAGTGAAGGTAAAATTTTCTTCCTGTTTCTTTGAGATTATGTTTATAAAGTACTATTTGTTTCTGCTAATCTTTCAGCAATTCCTTCTTTTCAGGCATCAGCATGTATCTTTTGTGTCTTCAATTCTATTTATCACATTTTACTTGTCTTTCAGAAATTATAGGTAAATTTCAAGTGAAGATGATAACTATTTGAGAATATACATATACATATATATACATATATACATTCTTATATATGTATTCCTATATATATATTACTATATCATATATATGATATATATGATATATACCATATATGATATATGATATATATGATACATATGATATATGATACATATGATATATATGATATATATATGATATATATATCATATATATGATATAGTAATATATATATATACTAATATATGTATATATATACACACATACATACACAGTGCATATTCATACACACCTTTTAGAGTTTTATTGTTTTTAAACTATAACTAGTGTTTACCAGTATTTCAAAAATTTTTAAGCTCCCCTGGAGCAGGTTAAGCATCAGCATCTACCATTTATCTACAGCAGTGTGAAACTGTGAACTCTAAGATTTATGTTGTTTACTTTTATAAAATGAAATAATTTTTCACATGTTGCGTAATAAATGCTTAGCAGGGTCTGTAATGCTATAGAAAAAATGGCAAATGCATTGGGAAAATTTTATATGTTTAACAACACTTAGTCTCCAGAGGCAAGAGAAACAAAAGCAAAAATGAACTCCTGGGACCTCATCTAAATAAGAAGCTTCTGCACAGCAAAGGAAACAATCAGCAAAACTAAAAGGCAACCCATGAAATGGAAGAAGATATTTGCAAATGACATATCAGATAAACAGCTAGTATCCAAAATCTATAAAGAACTTATCACACTCAACACCCAAAAAACAAATAATCCAGTGAAGAAATGGGCAAAAGACATGAATAGACACTTCTCCAAAGAAGACATCCAGATGGCCAACCGACACATGAAAAAATGCTCTACATCACTCAACATCAGGGAAATACAAATTGAAACCACAATGAAATACCACCTCAGACCTGTCAGAATGGCTAACATTAACAACTCAGGCAACAACAGATGTTGCCAAGGATGCAGAGAAAGAGGATCTCTTTTGCATTGTTGGTGGGAATGCAAGCTACTGCAGCCACTCTGGAAAACAGTATGGAGGTTCCTCAACAAATTAAAAATAGAACTACCCTATGACCCAGCAATTGCACTACTAGGTATTTATCCAAGGGATACAGGTATGCTGTTTCGAAGGGGGACATGCACCCCAATGTTTATAGCAGCACTATCAACAATAGCCAAAGTATGTAAAGAGCCCAAATGCCCATCGATGGTTGAGTTGATAAAGAAGATGTGGTGTGTGTGTGTATATATATATATATATATATATATATATATACACACACACACACACACACACACACACACACACACAATGGAGTATCACTTGGCTATCAAAAAGAATGAAATCTTGCCATCTGCAACTACATGGATGGAAGTGAAGGGTATTATGCTAAACAAAATTAGTCAGTCAGAGAAAGACAAATATCATATGACTTCACTCATATGAGGACTGTAAGACACAAATCAGATGAACATAAGGGAAGGGAAACAAAAATAATAAAAAACAGGGAAGGAGACAAAACAGAAGAGACTCATAAATATGGAGAACAAACAGAGGGTTACTGAAGGGGTTGTGGGAGGGCAGATGGGCTAAATGGTTAAGGGACATTAAGGAATCTACTCCTGAAATCATTGTTGCACTGTACACTAATTTGGATGTAAATTAAAAAAAATAAAATTAAAAAAATTGGCTCCCCAAAATATGAAGTAGCTTATTCTGAATTCTCATTCAAGCATTCTGATCTCCATTATGAAAGACTTTTGAATAGATTTAATGCTGACATTGTGAGTGCCCTTATCTAAATATTTTAACTGCTTTAGTTAAGAAGTACATCATATTCTGGTTTGATAATGCTATTCAATAACCACTGTTATTTAGAGAACAAACATAGACATTATTGTCTACAGGAAAGAAGCAAATAATAAAAATCAACTGGGCTGTTATTTTAACTTTCTCCACAGGACTGGGATTCTCAATGTAATAGCATTTCTTTCTTTTTGCTCTTCTGAGCTGCTTTTTCCTTTCAGAACTGCCCTTTTCTCCTTTACCACAGGAGTGGGTCCCTGGAGTCTTTCAGGGAATTGACACTGACACTGAGGAGCATAGAATGTGTCTTTTCCGTGGGATTTCAATCTCTAAAGGAAGATTTAGACTTGACTCTCTTGAGGGAAGTTTGATGCATACAGAGGAAGAGAATTTTCATGACAATTAATAAAGATAGGGGTAGGGATGGGAATAAAGATAAATATAGGAGTAAAAGATGGAGGTTTTTGACCATTTTGAAGCTCCTGATCCAGAATGCCAGAATCCAATTCTCTTTGGGCCTCCTCGTCTATTAATGATACACCAAATATTTGTGATCACCTATCATATGCCAGGCATATTCAAAGCACTGGGGGTTATAGCAGTTAACAACAATAACAACGAAATTCCTTATGGACTCACATTTTAAGTGGGAGAGACCATAAACACTGTTATGCAAGATTACAATGACACCTTTTTGAAAAAAGTAGGGAAAGTGAATTGGCAATGTGGATAGTGGAAGCTGGGTGGAATTTTAAATAGGGCCAACAGGGAAGATCTAATTGCCAAGGGTATTATTTGAGAAATTACTTGAAGATTTTGATGAAGCCAGATATTGGAAGATGGAAAAGAAAGTCAGTGTGTTTGAGGCACAATAGGACAAGTGGGCAGGCATTTTGTTTATTGTTTGTCACTATAAGGATGCAAAATCCAGGAAGGCATGTGTTTTCTTTGGTTCACTTCTGTATTTCTAATCACTAAAGTAATCTAATCTAATCACTAAAGTAATTGTGCCTTGCACATAGTTGCAACTCAATAAATTTTTGTTGAGTGAATAGTGATACCTTATATTTTCTTAGAAAACAAATTGAATGTCTCAATCAAGCAATAAAAATTATATGTAAAAATGTATTCTGATGACCTTACTTAATTTAGGGGGAAAAAAGACATTACTTTGGCTTGCCAGGTTTGCATCCTAATAATGGTAAGGCAGCTTCATGTTACAACAGGAATGTTATCACAAACATACATTTCACTATTAGTAAGAAAATAATATAACTAAATATTGAACCAAGTGTAAAGATAATGACCCAAACTGTATAGGTTAGGAAGAATTTCAGTAAAATGTTTAGGGAGTCTTTGGACATAACAGTAAAAACCAAAGAAAGTCATTGATCTACAACAGAATGATAACACAGACAATAAAAACTAACTCTAGGAATTGAGACTGTGGACGGCCAGCAAACTGTAGGTGTTAAAAATCAGAACAGCCAATCATCTTACTAAGTACGATTGCTTATAATTTGTACTCAAGTAAAATACTGCTCTCCTGCAAGTTAACATTTACAATTGCATTCTGCAGCTGTCCTCCTTCCCACAGGCTAGTTTTTTCTCTCAGAGATATTTGTTGTTCTAGCATTTAAAGATTGGGTTCCCACTTCAAAATCTAGAGGTTCTAATTATCTCAGATGTGGAGTAAAATCTTCCATTGTCCACTTGTCTTGATTTAAGTTCTTGGAAATTGGGACACTAAAAATATGTAGTTTCTTTTATTTATCTTATAATATTGTGCCTTGCTGAACTATTTGCTACGTGATATACACTATGCTTTTCTACTCTCTTATATATGTTACTCATTTTCCTGGACAGCCCAATGTTGATAACAGGGAGACCGTGACCTCTAAATTTTTGCAGTTGCATTGATAATAAGACCAAATACACAGCATAGGGAGAAGGTTGTACTGGTTATAGAGCTGAATAAAACAGATGGAAGAAATAGTCTGGATCTTTACTTCAGAGAGCAATGCCCCTCTTATTGTTAACAAGTTCAATAAAAAAAAGTAGGGGACAGCTGCAACTGCAAGAAGAAACTGGGAGATTTTCTTTACCCTAAGTGAGTGATGGACTGGGATTGAGCTACTGGTTTCTGGGTAACTGAAGTGAGGCATCAATTAGTGGAAACCTAGAAGCAATGCTCCAGGGAAAAGCAGAGAACAACAGTCACAGGCTTGATAAATGGTAGAGATACAAAAGCAGAGGATTGTTTAAGCATTTATAGATCTCAGATTCTAGGAGATATTTTTCTTGACTGGTAAGTAATTAGACCTATAGACCTATAAGAAACAGACTTATAATTAATGTACCTAGAGATAAGAGAGAGGTTATTTAAAGGATTTATCAGTCTCCAGGTTTCCTTATGTGAACTTCAACAATAATGTTTGTGACATGACTTTTGTTAATGATTGTCTTAGACAGCGAAGGCTGCCATAACAAAATACCATAGACTGGATGACTTGAACAGCAGAAATGTATTTTCTCACAGTTCTGGAAGCTGTAAGTCCAAGATCAGAGTGCCAGTATGGTTGGGTGTTGGTGAAGGCTCTTTTCCTGTTATGCAGACTGCCTCCATCTCCTTCGGTGTTCGCGTGACCTCTTCTTTAAGTGTGCAAGGGGAAAGAGAGAGAGCTAGCTCCCTGGCTTCTTTTCTTTTTCTTTTTCTTTTTTAAAGTTTAGTTATTTTTGAGAGAGAGAGAGACAGTGCAAACAGGAGAGGGGCAGGCAGAGAGGGAGACACAGAATGTGAAGCAGGCTCCAGGTTCTGAGCTGTCAGCACAGAGCCCAACGTGGGGCTCAACTCAAACTCACAAACTGCGAGATCATGACCTGAGTTGAAGTCTGATGTTTAACCAACTGAGTCACAGAGGCTCCCCTGGCTTCTTTTCTTAAAAGGACACTAATCCTATTATGAAAGTTCCATGCTCATGACCTCATCTAATCCTAATTACCTCCCAGAGGCCTCATATCTAAATACCACCACATTAAGAGTTAGGGTTTCAACATGATTTGGGGGGAACACACTTCACTCCATAGCAATGGTCCATATGAGACATGTTATAACCAAGTCTTCCAAACCTTTTGATAAGACCTCAACTATTTATTGTATCGCAGGTATTTGTACACAATTATGTATCCTCTATTAATCTCTCAACATTTTTAGCCTAGAGACTTTAGCTTATTCATCTGTGTACCTAAGAATTTATTAGCCCATGTGTATACTTGCATCAGGCACTTGATGAAAGGAGATAAATGATAATAAAAATAAGCATTCTATTATTAACAACTAGAGAGGAGAGTGGCATAGACTGATATTAGGCATTTTTCCAGGGCTATAATGGTTCATACGTATAGAGAAACCTTAATAAATGATAGCTTTTAATATTCATGTTAGGATGGAAACAGAAATAAAACCAAAGATGCAGTTAATTTTAAAAGATCCTTAATATCAGTTTTACTTTTTATTAAATTTCAGAGTCATGGTTTACATAATTAAACATGATTTCTTATGCTAACATTAATTTAAGTATATATGAAGTAGTCTCAAACTAAAAGATGGTTCTGAATGTATTTTGTGACCCCAAACACAACACATTACTATATGGTACATAAGACAGAGTTGATTAACATTTAAATGTTTATTCTTTTCAGTCATTGATTAGAAATATACACATGCACACACAACTGTACATAGCTACATATACAAACATACATGTACATATGCATAATTGTGTAAAAACATGTATGTACTTTGTATATATACATATCTTGTATATATGTGCACATAGACACACACACATATATACAAGAAAGAAAAAATATTTGGATCAAGAGCTATGACAATCAATAATTATTTTACTTATTCATTATTCATCTATAGTAAATTATGGTTGAACAGAGAATAAAACCACATTATTCATGTGGCATTCAACACAATTATTAAATATAATTATTGTGGCTTATAAAATGTCTAATATTGGTGATATGGTAATTTGAGAAGATACCCTTCTTTCCCAGTACAAATTTCTGTAACCTCATTGTCTAGGAATTCATGATCATAATACAGATAGTGACTATTTACAATATCTAACAACTCGTTTTTATTTATTTATTTTTAATGTTTATTTATTTTGAGAGAAAGAGAGAGAGAGCATGAATGGGTAGAGGTGGAGAGAGAGGGTGAGAATCTCAAGCAGGTTTCATACTATCAGTTCTGAGCCCGATGCAGGGCTCAATCCCATGAACCCTGAGATCATGACCTGAGCTGAGATCAAGAGTCAGATGCTTTACCAACTGAGCCATCCAGGTGCCCCACAACTCAAGTTTTTAAATTATGAGTATAGAAATACTAGAACCTCATCAACTTGGGGGATAACATTGTAAATTATAATGCAATGATTAATCCTAAATTTAGTTTTCTGGGTAATTAATATACTAATTTTTCAACATATCCTAGTTTTAGTAGACAGATATTTTAATTTTAAGTCTTTTTATGAGTTACCAATATCAAATTTCTCACTCTCTAAATATGTATAAATATATGTGTCTATCTCTGTATCTATCCATCTGTGAACATGAAGATCTACAGATATTGTTTCTCAATAAAACAAACGTTAATATTATGTGCCATAGAAGCAATATTTGAACAGTCATTAGGTGAGAATTGTTTAGATTGTGGAAAGATATGACTTCTTAGATTAAAGCTGTCGTGTGAACCTAAAAAAAGAAGAAAGATAAATTTATAGCTATATGTATCATAATGAGACATGAATAACAAGGAAAAGGCTAATTTTTATCTAAAAAATCTTTTAGATTTTTGAGATTTTTAGCTAAAAATCAGTGGTGGCTGGACTAATAGCACACAATTTGCATCAATAGAAGCTAGAAAACAATAGAATTATGTATTTTTAATGCCAAGGAATACTATCACTTTGGAATTTTATAAACTAATAAAATATCTTTACAGACTGAGGCCAGCTAAGAGAAACACATTTTTAGAAAAAGGCTATATAAGTTTACCATCACAAACCCTCACAAATTTAATGGTTACAAACTGTACTTAATTAAATAGACAAATACAAGTCAAACATAAATGCAAAATTACAAAAAAAAATGATGTAATTCGTTGGTAAGCTGCATTAATTATTGAGTGTAAACTCCTCCTGAAAAGAGACAATAAAATAATTCAAGATCAGCTTTTGTCGTAGAAGAGATTAAAACTATGAAACAAAAGTAAAATTGCTCTCCTATGCCAATCAAATATAAAAAGATCTGACAAAGGTATGTTTCGTTTCTTGATCCACCCAATTTTAGATTATATATGTTGACAATATTCCCTTATCCTCTCCTTCTCCTAACTTTGTCCTGTCAACCTAATTATATCACTTTTTAAAATGAAACTAGTAGCACCTGTGGATATGGAAATTTGTTAATTTTAGACTCAAATGATGGGTAAATATCTTATTACAAAGTGTTATTCCCAAATTTCTTAAATATAATAATTGACTATTTTCTCCATCACATTGCCGTCTATGTACTTATTAGGAGATACATTTTGCATACTTCTGTAGACGAATCTTGTCCACATGCTAGCAAACATCAGGTTTTTTCTTTTTATCTTGTGATTTCCCTCCTGGGGCTGCCATGCCTCCTGCTACTACGCTAGGTTCTTTCTGAGTTGGATAAAATAGCTCTTGTACTGATCCTTTTTTTGACACTTTACTGTATGAGATTACATGTCTTCTTCTTTCTTGGATTATTCCCTTCATTTTCTGGATAAAACCTTTGATTAGTTTCTGAATTTAAAAAAAAACATGTTTGGGAGGTAAATCATCAATTCAAATATGATTCAAAACACTTTGATTCTTCCCCTAAATACTTAATTGATATATATCCTTAGAATATAAAGGTGTTGTACTTTGTCATCAAAATATTGCCATTGTAAAATGAAACTGTTTTTACTCCCATTTCCATGTGGGTGATCTATGGTGATTCCATATATATATATATATATATATATATATATATATATATATATATTTCTCTTTCTTTAGGTAAGATTTAAGATTTAAGATCTGATTTTTACCCAGTATTCTAAAGTTCTATAATGATGTGCCTTGGTTTGAATCATCATAATCCCACTAGTAGTAGTAGTAGTATGTTAGAATATTGGTCACTCAATGGGCCCTTTCAATCAGAAAACTCATGTTTTCACAAATAATGCAATTTTTTCATTTTCCCCTTTAGTTTTCCATTTTAATGTTAGAGGTGAGGTTTCATGATCCTTAACTTACTATTAATAATTAATAGTGAGATTTTTAAACAGCTGGTAAGATGGAGAAAGCTTATCAGCTGATGGACACTGATAGCTGACCTGATGGTGGTCTGACCTACTACCCATGATGGAAACACATATGACACTCTCTTGGAGCTTTTTTTGTTTTTTGTTTTTTCAGACCTGTTCAATTTTTCCAGTGAGAAATACTTGAATCTCCTATGGAAAGGGTCAGGTTGGGGAGATGGGCATGGCCTCAGAAATCTATGACCGGCATGGCTGAAGGGGCCAAGGATGCTTTTCTTTGTCTCTATGACATTTTACGTGTCTTTATATCATTAAAACAAGGTTGCATTGGAGAAAGAAGATAAGTACAAATGATTAGTTGATGGTATTTCATCATCCAGTTGGCACAAACGTGCAATCAGGCCCTTATTTTTTTTAAGATGGCTATATAAGGTTAGTAAGTATAGACAATCTAAACATCTAAACATCTAAATGACATCTTTTGAGTCTAAACATCTTTTGAATACATCTAAACATCTAAAAAATCTTCTGAATACATTAAAGTATTTCATATAATTATTAAGTTATAGTGTTCCTTTTTAAAATAGATAACATATATATTAGAGGAATTATGGCAAAAGTGGTTAAGATTCATGGTAATACATCAGTTTCAACCTAGGAGACTGGTGTTCTGGAAAATATTTTTTTGTTTTGTTTTTTTGTTTTTGGCTCTGTCCTTTCATATCTTATTGGTACATGGATAAAGATAAAAAGGCACATAGTGAAAAACAAAAACAAAAACAAAAACAAAAGTATGACCCAAAGCTTATAATGAAAATTCATGCATCACCTAAACAGATCAGGTATCAAAGGTATACATCATAACTAGAATAATCGTGTCAAACTATAAATATGAAATTTAATGAGTTTAAAGTGTTTCTCAATTTTAGTCAAATAATTGAAGAAGTAAAGCACTTATGAACTGTGGAGAGATAGCAGTTCATGGAAAATGCCCTGAGGATTTTAATTTACCTCTTTTAAAGAAAAGAGAAGAGTATTTCCATTCCACAATGATAGAGGCAAATTGATATTTTCCATCATGATAAAGTAACTCATACCAGCCTTGCCATTCACAGGAAACAATGATGAAACTAGAAAAAAATATATCAGACACTTGTTTTCTGGCAATAGATAGTGCAAAGTTGTTGTTGTTTTTTTTTGTTTTTTTTTGTTTTTTTTTTAAACCGCACAAAAAGCTAAGTTTCACATTTGATCTGGCCTTCTACTGGGGCATTTTCTGAACCATGCACAGGAAGCTGGAGCAGAGACAGAGTACAGCAATCTTTCTAAACTGGGAAGTACGGGCTTAGAATTTGAGGCCACTAAACCATCTGAATATTTGAGGGTAGGTATGGGTAGAAAGAAGTTATGCAGAGTTGTTTGGCTGTGGGTCTTTGGCTAAGAACTTGACTGCATATACAGGGTGAGATTTCACAAAATCTGGAGTGCTAGGGACCTTAGAACTGATCAGATATAGAAGAGTAAGATCAAACCAAAATAGACAAACTTTAACAAAGAATAAAACCATCATTAGTGGATCAAGTGATTATGCTAATAATTAGCTCCCTGCCAAACAAAAGTCATCCCAAATCCTTACAGTGGGCAACCCATGTGTTCCACATACAACAAAAATATTATTAGACAAATGAAGAAGCAAAACAACATAACCCACAATCAGGATTAAATAGTCAATATAAGAACCAACATAAATGAGAGGTTGAAATTAATGGGTAAAAATTATGTTATAGTCAATAGAGATATGTTCAAAGATTTAACAAAGAGATAGGGAGAATGCATTGTCATATTAGAAATTTTTATCTCAGCAGAAAACATGAAACTGAAAAAGAGTGGAAAATTTTCAATAAAAAATTGCAGTATCTGAAATGAATATTATTTTAAGATGGACTTAACAGAATGAAGATAACAGAAAAAAAAAAGACTGATACATCTGAAGACAAACTAATGGAAATTTTAAAACCTGAAGAGCCAAGAGAAATAATTTGAACTTAAAAATTTAAAAAAAGAGAGGGGGTAGCCTCAAAGGCATGTGCAACAATATAAAGCATTTCTGACATTTATGTAATTGTTTTTACAAAAGAAGAAAGAAAAAGAATGGTACCTTTGATCTCTTTGAAAAAATACATGCTGAGGCGTGCCTGGGTGGCTCAGTTGGTTAAACATCCGACTTCATTTCAGGTCATGATCTCATGGTGTGTAAGTTCAAGCCCTGTGTGAAGCTCTGTGTTGACAGCTCAGGGCCTGGAGCCTGCTTTAGATTCTGTGTCTCCCTCTTTCTCTGCTCCTCCCCTGCTTGCTCTCTCTCTCTCTCTCTGTCAAAAATAAACATTAAAAAATAATAAAAATAAAAATAAATAAATGCTGAAAATTTGCCAAATGTGGTAAGACATCAACCTACAGATATAAGAAAAGTAGTTAATTCAAATAATGCATTAAAAAAAAAAGAAAATCACAAACAAAATCTAGACATAGTAAAATTGCTAAATACCAAAGGTGAATTCAAATTATTAAATTCATAATTTGGCTATTGTTGATAGTGCTGCTATAAACATTGGAGTGTATGTGCCCCTTCGAGTATGCCTTTTTATACCCTTTGGGTTAATATCTAGTAGTTCAATTGCTGAGTCATAGGACAGTTCTAGCTTAATTTTTTGAGGAACCTCTATATTGTTTCCCAGAGTGGCTTCAGCAGTTGGCATTCCCACCAACAGTACAAAAGTGTTCCCCTTTCTCTGCATCTTCACCAGCATCTGTTGTTTCCTGAGTTGTTGATTTTACCCACTCTAACTGATGAATGGGTAAAAAAGATGTTGTATATATAATATATAAATTTATATAAGTAAAATTTATATATTATATATAATGTTATATCTCACAATATATTATATATATAGTGGTATATATATTGTGAGATATATATATATATATATATACACACACACACACACACACACACACACACTCACAATGGAATATTACTCAGTGATCAGAAAGAATGAAATTTTGCCATTTGCACCAATGTGGAAGGAAATAAAGCATATTATATTAAGCAAAATAAGTCATTCAGAAAAAGACAAATATCATATAATTTCACCCATATGTAGAATTTAAGAAACAAAACAGATAAAGATAGGGGAAGAGAAGGAAAAATAAAATAAGATAAAAACAAAGAGGGAGGCAAACCATAAGAGTCTTAAATACAGAGAACAAATTAAAGGTTGCTAGAGGGGAGATGGGTAGGGAGATGGGCTAAATGGGTAACGGACCTTAAGGAGGGCACTTGTTGGGATGAGCACTGGGTGTTGTATGTAAATGATGAATCACTCTAAATTCTATTTCTGAAACCATTACTACATTATATGTTAATTAACTTGAATTTAAATTGAAAAACTATTAAATTCAGCCAGAGAATAAGGGTGCATTGTGCCTAGGGTCTATCCACCATATAAACATACCGTCAGATCTCCATAAAGGGATTTTACTGCAGCGACTGACACAATACTTTTAGAGTCCCAATGCCATTGACTTTAAGACTTTTATTTCCTTTAGGCGTCTCCCTCCTGACACAGGTAAGATGATAGTTTGGGCCACTTTTGACTTTTGTGAGGCTTCTCTAATAGGCAAACTTTGCTCAGAGACTTCTGGTCAGTCTGGTCAAGACTTTCTTAGAAATCTCCTGGTAACATTTTCTTGCCCAATTCTTTCTCCTTTCACAGATGTCCAACCTTCATTATAGTCTGTAGCCTCTCCTCATCTATGATGTACTCCCTCTTGCAATATCCTTTGTAGACATTTCTCTCAAAGACTATCATATATCTATTCCTTCCTGGCATCTGCTTCTCTAGGACCCAAACTGACATAGAAGATAAATTCTATTCTCATCAAAAGTAACAGAAAATTGAAGATAATTGAGTGATATTCCTAAAATGCTAAAATCTAACAATCTAGAATACAGGATCCAGTAAAATATTATTTAAAAATTAAAATGAATAGGTTTTTATAAATGAAAACAAAGCAGAGTACCAAAAGCTGAGTAACCAGCAAAATTACGTAAGCATTGCTAAAGTAGCATCCTTCAGGTGGAAGAGGAATGATACCAAATGAAAGCTCAAATGTACAAAGACTGAAAAGAATAAAAAATTGTAAGCATGGTAATAAATACTAAAAATACTTTAAAGTAGTGTTTTATCTTAATTCTTGTAAACAGAGTAAACATTTTTAAAAGCACAGAAACTGATGAAATAGAAAACACATCAAAAATAGAAAATATTAAAAAGATAAGTTAGTTCTTTGAAAAATTAACATCATTGATGAACTCCTTGCAAGCATGATCAAGAGACGCTAAAGTTAATAAAAATGTCAGCAATGAAAGGGGGATATCAATACAGATTATATGTATATTATCAGTTAAGTTCTGCTTATAATTTTGGGACTTAGATGAAATAGACAAATTATTTGGAATTCCAAATTATAAATTGTAAAACAAATTAAATAGAAAAATTACAAGTTAAAAACTTGCAAAAAAAAAGGAAATTTGAATAACCTTATATATACTGAAGAAGTTGAGTCTATAACCATAAACTTCCTCAGAAAGTTTATACCCAAATTATTTCATGATTTCTATCAAAAATATCCAAAAATTATTCATAAACAGATAAAAATCCATAACACTATATTAGCAGATTGAATCTATAGTATATAAAATAGATAATATATCATAACTAAGTGAGGTTTATTCAAGTAGTATAATTAATGGTTAAATTTGAAAATGTTTGTCGTTGTTACAAGGATATTATTTCAAGAGATGCAGAAAAATTTTTGATGAAACCCAAAGTTTAATTGTTAAAATTCTCAGCAAACAGGAATATGAAGGGAATTACTCAATCTGATAAATTTCTTTAACTATCATCATACACTTAGCTAACATATATAGTAGTGAAATACTGAACTCATTTCTCCTAAGATTGAGACCAGAGCAAGCGGTCCACTCTCCATTTCCATTCAACCTTGTCCTCAAAGTCCTAGTCAATGAAAATACGACAATCAATCAATCAATGCATTACATAAAGTTTGGAAATGAAGAAATAAAAATATATTTACAAAGCACATAATTGCTTATCTAGAATATTTAAAAACTAATAAAAATCTATAAAAATTAATACATAAATTTAGCAACATTGTAATACACATATTTTTGTATAGAAATAAGTTGATTTTTAATATACTGACAATATAAACCATAGGATATTACATTTACAATTTCATTTATAATTGCATAAAGACATAAATTAGAAATAAAATTAACTAAAACAGAGTAAAAAATTTTGCTTTTTGATGAAAATTATTAGACATTACAGAGAGAATATAAAGGAAACATAAATAGAAAATTATATCATAATCATAGTTTGGAAGGTATAGTTTTTGTAAGATATCAGCTATTCCCAAAGTGTTCTGTAGTTTCAATGTAATATTAATAAAATTTTTAAGACCTTGTTGTTTTAATAGAAGTTAAAAGAAGTAGATTCTAAAGTTAATTTCCCGATTATGGAAATATGTGGGGACTATGATAGCAAACACAATCTTGAAATGAAAAACAAAATTTGAGGACATATGCCATCTGATTTCAAGGTCAATTTAAAATCACAGCAATCAATAGTATATAGTATTACATTAGAATAAACAAATAAATAAATGAGAATTTGACCCACAAAATAAATAGATCTTTCTCAATAAAGAAGGAAAAATCTCTTCATCAAGTCAACTGGGAAATTTGAATAAATATGCTGGAAAAATATGACCTTCAACTCCTCTACTATACAACACACCAGAATTAGTTTGAGATGGGCCATGGACATAAACATATAAAAGCTAAAACTGTACAAATTCTAGATGAAAATATGAGAGAAAAATCTTTGCACAATTGGTTTCTCAAAGTGAACTTCAAAAGCACTTTCTGTGGAAAACAAATGGAAACTTGATATTCATCAAAATTAAATGTCTTCTGATTAAGAGACACTGCAAACTAAATGAAAAGATAAGCCACAAACTCAGTGAAAATATTCACAGTGTTTACCTCTGACAAAGGAATTATATCAAAAATATATTAAACTCATACAAATAAAAAATACATGTCAGTAGAATTTTGCAAGAAAATTTTAAGGTTTTTATTCAATAAAAAGCATAGTAATGAACAATAAGTACACAAAAAACTACTTAATACCAATTACCTCACAGAGAAATGCAAATTGTAATCATAAGAAGAAACCCCTTTATATGCACTCAAGTGGTCAAATTAAAAAAGACCAACCACTACCAAATGTTGGTAGTGGAGGTATAAAATGGCATAACCAATTTGTAAATATGTATGTACAGAATTGTCCTTATAAATTAAACATGCAACTATTCTATGACACAGGATTTCTATTCCTAGCTATTAATCCAAGATAAATGAAAACTTAAAACCATGAAAAATCTTGCACAAGAAGACTGCTGGTGTCTCTATTTATAAATCCCTCAAACTAAAAATATCCTAAATGTCCCAACAAAAGAGTGCCTTATATATGTATATTAACATAATGGGATAGCAATAATCAGCAATAAAATATAACACAAAAACACATGCAAGATCTCCAAAACATTATGTAGAATAAAATAAGCCAGACGCACAAAAATATATAGTGTATGGTTTTACTTTTGTGACTCTTTGGGGGAAATAAATAATCTATGATGGTAGAAAGGTGGTAGAAAGAGATGGTTTCTTCCTGGTAAGGAGAATTGATTGAAAAGGAATAAGAGATAGCTTTCCAAGGTGATAATCTGACACAAAGTTTCTCTGTCTTGATTTATGTGTTCATAAAAGGTACCTGTGCATTTGTCAAACATATCATATTGTACTCTTGAGATCTGTGCATTTCATTGTGTATAAATTTTACCTCAATACAAAAAAATTAATACAAATTTAGAACTAGAAACAGACATGGTTGAAAAATCCTATATCAAAAATTTCAATAAAATATTTTTCCCTAAAATCCAGAAATCCAAATTTCTGTACCTCTCCCTCTCTCTCTCTGTCTCTGTCTCCTGTCTCTCAAATAAACATGCAATGCATTATATAGAATACATCTTTATATTTTTATATAGGCCAAGTCACATTCTAGGAGTCATAACTTCCATATTCTTATGCTTGTGTCTGAATAAACTTGTGTTTCCCTAGCAGTAGGGCACCATGAGGGCATTACTGCACAGATTAGAGCTAAGGACATGACATGATACAGTTGATAACTGACCCAGGCTTAGTGTAACCTGAGATACATCTTACTTACTGTAATAGACACTTAAAGTCCATTTTTCAAAGAAAACTGCACATTTTATGACAACAGAGTTATGATACTAAGTACTTACTATATGTTAGGATCTATGCTAGATACTTCATATACATTAATTTTACTCAGTTGTCACAGTCACCCAATCATGTATATAGTACAATTATCTTTATTGTAGGTCAATAAGAACTGAACCTCAGCATCATCAAATAATTGCCAGTGACTATTGTGCTCCTATGTTTCATAGCCAATTCTTTTTTTAATTTTTATAAATATTTATTTTTGAGAAAGAGAGAGAGACAGAGCACAAACAGGGGAGGAGCAGAGAGAAAGGAAGACACAATTTGAAGCAGGCTCCAGGCTCTGAGCTGTCAGCACAGATCTCGATAGGGGGCTCGAACTCAGGACCCATGAGATCATGACCTGAGCCAAAGCCAGATGCTTAACCAACAGAGCCACCCAGGTGTCCCATTTCATAGCCAATTCTAATTCAAATAATCTGTTTTGAGTGTTTTACTCTTATTTCTGTGGCATTCTCTTTAATTAAACAGAGATGTTCTCTATTAGCTTAAACCACATTCTGCATTCTCAAGCCATAAACTATATTTGGTAGTGTTTCCAATCAGGTCGGTAAACAAACTAGCTCTTGAAATTGACAAGTATCTTCAATATTGTCCATAGTGAATACTCTGAAATTTGCCTTCACTGACAGTGTGAAAGCCATTGATATTCACTGATGTTACAGTACAACTAAGAAAAAATAATATTGGAACCTGTTTTGAGTTTTAGTGACAATGGGTTTCTCTTGCATAAAGCTAGCTAGACATTCCATTGTAATAACAAACCACATTTATTATCCAGAAGTTAAAATATCAATAGCAGTTTCAAGTAAATAGCCAATAGTTTTCTATCATATATTATTCTAATGTATAAGATTGGGCATTGCAATCTCAGTCTTAAAATAAATTTTTCAACTGTGATGACATTGGCAAACTGTATCGTAATCTGCAATGTATCAAATTTAAGAAGTTGAGAATACAGCCTGAAAATGATTGTTGGTAAATATTATCCCAGTTCTTCTGAATTGCCTATTGCTAAATACAATAACTGGAAAATGAGAGATATTCTTTAGTTACAATAAGCTTTATCTTTCTTTATAGTTGAGATAAAGCAAAGGCAATAGTATGAAAAATTATGACGTATTTACTAGTCTAATGAACAAAAATAACTAATGTGGAACTCCATTCTGCCATGCTACTAGCTCGGCAGTCTTTAAAAGTTACCCAAACTCTTAGACTCTTTCATGATTTCTTTACAGCGTGTTGTATGTATGATTTATATCATTTATATATAATATGATTTATTTCTTATATACTGTACACTAGATGGGACTGCACATTAGGTCCAGGTTCACTAATCCATGTTTCTCATTTCTGCTTGGAATATATGATTTATGAAAGTTGATGACAGGATATGCCTCTGGGCTTTAATAATAGATGCTTTTTAGTCAAAATGCCCACTGTCTGAATCACCTTCCCGGTTTTGAGAAATGCATATTTGTGTGATTATTGGAAAGAGAAAAATATCTTTCTTCAGAAAGAAGTCTGAGGGAACAGACGCCACCTTTATCCTTTGATACCAAGCACGAGGACACGTAGCTAGTTTCCACCAGGTATCCACCAAGGATTTTGAGTCTTCGACACGTGACTCAAGATCAAGAGAAAATGAAATTAGAATCTTAGTGATGGAGTGGGGAGAACAGTATTTGTATTTATTTGTGTTTGTATTTGTATCAGTATTTGTATGTCCGAGTAAAGACAGGGTTATTTACTTGAGACAGAACTGTCTATATTTCCAGGCTTAGTTTCCAAGTATCTTGTGAAACCTGTAGGTTAAATTTATTTTCCTGCTAACATTAAAGCATGTTGCTAACATGTACATTCAAAACTCTGGCTGAATGACTGGAACACCTATTATACAACAGCTCTTGACATAATTTTAAGTCACTGAGACAGCCAACCTAAATGCTAAATGTAAAACTCTAAAAGCTCATGAACATGCTTTTGAAGTGGGGAAAAAATAAGACATGGGTTTTATTTGGAAGAAAAGAAAGAAAGAAAGAAAGAAAGAAAGAAAGAAAGAAAGAAAGAAAAGAAAAGAAAGAAAGAAAGAAAGAAAGAAAGAAAGAAAGAAAGAAAGAAAGAAAGAAGAGAAAGAAAGAGGGAGGGAAGGAAGGAAGGAAGGAAGGAAGGAAGGAAGGAAGGAAGGAAGGAAAAGAAACAGAGGGAAGGAGGGAGAGAGGGAGGAAGGAAGGAAGGAAGGAAGGAAGGAAGGAAGGAAGGAAGGAAGGAAGGAAATACAGTATGTAGTGGACTGATAGAACATCATGAGAAAAGTAGCAATGTGCCAACCGAAGACAAGATGAAATTAGAAAATGGATTAAAGCCTGTCACTGCGGACATGTCCCCAGTCAATGCTTTGCCTAGTGATGATTTTGTCTGCTTATTAAGGAAGGGGAAATGGGTAAATAAAGTCAATATATCCCCAAGGTTGACAAAGGACTCAGATATTTGTGGTTCCTAGAATGAGTAAAGCAAGAAGGGTAGCAGTGAAATGACATTTAGTGCAGTTAAGTTCTGGAACATATAAGTAAGATCAACTAACATGAAATTTCTAAGTACAGAGAATATCTCATCTTCTAAGTACACTAAACTTTTACAGAATATTTTTATTCATTTGAATGATCAACTTTAAATTTCAGAAGTTCTATTCACGCTTGGATGTGTGTCTGGAGGGGTATACATGGAGCCCCTATTCCACATATCAGTAAATGTTTATTGATTTGAACAAAAAGGATATTTTCTGTATCATGAGGTCTCTTTACTTAGAAAAATGAACACATAATGACAATATCAGGAGGTAATATGCTGAGTAAGACTTGTATTTTTGAGACAAATAAATCATGAAAATGTTTCGAAGAAAACCACAATAAGCAATGAAGTTCATATTTTGAGGAAATTATAATCATATTGGAAAGTATTTGTAGAAAACATGTAAACCAAATCTGGTAAATATACTGAAGGAATGAGGAAAGTCACATCAAACTTGTATCTAATTGAGTAAAGAAGAGTTTAGCATACACATCTTTGAGAAACTCCCAAGACTTTTTAGTAATTTTGAAGGCATAATCCCTAAAATCAATCATTTAAACATTGAATTAAGATGTCTCTTATCATTTATTTATGTTAGTAATCCAATTGAGTTTACCAATATCTTATTGAAAGTGACATCAGCAAATCTCAGGACCAATATTAAAGCATGTCAATATGTTTCAGAGACGGTAAAAACTTTGATGACTGCCAAAAATCTTAGTGTAATTCGTAAACTCTTTGTATTATGATGAAGTCCCCTAGCTAGCTGTGCAAAGCCTGTATGTTAATGCATGATACACAAATAGAGACCAGGAATTCTTCCACAAGTACAACTAATGTCTATTTCTTGCATTTACCTGAATTATTTAAAACATTTACAATAATTTTAAAATATTAAGACAATTATATCAGAGCTATAGTACTAAATTATGAACCATTTACTGGGAGATTCTATACTGAAATTATATTTCTACCAGAAGAGAGCTATCACACATAATGCAAATGGCTATAGATGGACCTATTGACCTTACTGCTTTTTAAAAAAGAGAAACAAATTTAAAATATTCCTTGATCTTGAAGTTTATAGCGAGCAAATTAGTAAATACTACTTAGGTAACATCATTTTCATGTACAGAAAGTCAGTTAATAACAATTCACATACTGGATTATAAAATACTCACTACTGTTAATTGTCCTTTTTGGTTTTGTGGGACATGATTTTAATTATTTATGTACATGGATCAATTTGATTTGCTGGGAGAAAATTAATGACTATACATATTTTTACTCTTTCCATGATTTTTCTGACAGTCTTTTGAAAGTATTTTATGATATTTAAAAATGAAAATCTATAACTAGCTTAAAATAATTATTTCTGGAATCCTTTTAAGAATCCAAAGAATTAATTAAACTTGATATTTTAATGATTTTATATATTCAAGAATGAAAATCACTAAAGCTTTGATCTTTGCTTAGTTATTTAAAAACCCTGATTTTGAAGATATTTTCAGAGGCCATCTATTATGTTCAATATCCTGTCTTCACAAACTAGCAAATGGACCGTTCAAAGAAAATTATTCCCTAGTATAACTCACCCATTCTTGATAATCAAAAAATTCAGAAACAAAACAAGACAAAAACAGAAACAAAAAAATACCGGATGACTGATTCTATTCTGTCTCCTGTTGAGGGAGCACATGAAGATGGGAGTTTACACATATTTTACAAGAAAGTTACTAGACTCTTCCCTAAAGTATCACTCATGCTTCTTCATAAAACTTTTTTCTCCCTTCAGTGTGTGAGTCACTTGGATGTAAAAATGAATAGAAATATTGCATGCCCTTCAAGAGAATATTATCAATCAGGGAAACAAACATATAAAATATGGAAAAGATGGAGTGAGTAGAGTAAATGGAGCTATGAATAAAATAAATTTGATTACAAAGGAAAGAATTATAAATAATGCTCCAGGATTAAGATAAAGCTTCACAGACAAAGTACATTGGAACAAGAACTTGAATGGTGACTAGGATTTAAGAAGACAGAAAACAGAAGGGTACCCCAGAAAGAATGAAGTTATGTTGCAAAAATTTACACATGTGAAACAGCACAAAACACTGGAACCCTTGACTACGGAGCCAAACAATGTATACTACTAGATTTTGTTTATTTAAGGGTTTTATTCTTAAGCATTTGTAAAATTTCCTTAAGATTGACATTCTCTCAAGACATGTTTGAGAGAATAAAATTTACAAGTACATATATTAAAAGTAGATAAGTAACCCTCAGACTATTAAAGTTCTTTGCTAAAATGTTAAAAAATATATTAAATTAGATAGGAACACTCTCAGGCGGAATTCTTCAAAGTTTATTAAACATAGATGAGGAAGTCTAAGAAAAGGAAGAGACACTTCCAGAAAGTTTTCTAATAAGTTTTGCTAAGAACTTCCTCTGCATTTTTTTTCAACACTAACATTTACATTGTTGCATAGAATGAGAAGGAGTAGTGATATACATAGAGATTTCAAAACATTGGTAGCATTGACAGCCTCTTATTAATAAGTTACAGGACTATTTTTCCAGACAGCCAAATTGAAGAGGAAGACAGAGAGAGAGAGAGAGAGAGAGAGAGAGAGAGAGAGAGAGAGAAGGAGAAGAAAGAAAAAAAGGGTGACTTTGCAGAGTTACAAATTTGGGCTTGATAGACTCTATGTTTCTAACAACCTGAGTCATACGGAAACCATATTCATCACAAAAGCGTGTGGCTGAGTTGACGCTGTTGAATCAGAAATACACATTTTTGGAGAAAAGATGGACAAGGTGATCTCACACATTCTTGTTCTAAGGTTGTATTGTTCCAAAGGATCTGTTTCAAAATTGTAACATATATAATGCATATGATATACATACTTATGGTGATGATGATTCTTCTCCCAAATTTGGAGAAATGTCTCTAAAAGAAAAGAAAGGTGCAGGGAACTGATTGGTGGGTTTGAACCCACTATAAAGGCTCCATTCTTTGGGAATCTTAATTCCTTGTCTCATATGTTTGCTTGTGATCCAAGAATAAAGTCTGGTGAGTGGCTCCTCTCACTGCCCAGTTCCTAGTAGGAGTAACTGGAGAAAAAGTTGTATCAGATGCTGAGTGACCAATTTTGTAAACTTTTTTTTAAAGTTTATTTATTTATTTTGAGAGAGAGAGCAAGCACAAGCGAGAGAGAGGCAGAGAGAGGAGAAAGAGAATCCCAAGCAGGTAGAGCCCAACATGGGCTCGGACTCATGAACTGTGAGATCATGACCTGAGTTGAAATCAAACGTTTGATGCTTAACTGATGGAGCCCCCCAGATGCCCCTGTTTTATAAACTTTTCACTCACTGAACACTTCTTTAAAGACTCAAATTTCTCATTTCAAAAGATACAATGTCACTATATTTCATAGGATTGAAGATTAGATGTGGTAATATAGGGTAGATGTATACAGCAAGGACTCAATAACATTAGTAAGTACTGTCTTAATTATTGTATTTTCTTAACGTTCTGACATATAAAGACTAAGGAAGGAAGAAAAACGAATTGGTGGTGAGCCGCAAAGTATGCAAAAGTACTTCAACTTCACAACAGTACTCTAACCTTGCATCTATTTAGAAATAAAGAAAAGGATGATCATGCAATGTCAATCAGGTCAGGAAGACATATTTATGCTGTGTAGGACAGAGGTACAGGAGCAAAACAGCATTGAACCCAGTAACAATTATATGATATTATGGTGGCATAATGGCAAACTTAACCCATACTAATACTAATGCAAGACAGTATTATTTATGACTTCCGTTAGATTTGTAGCCAGCCTCAAGCTACATTCTCTGTCTATTCTAGTTTTTCCAGCCTCAAAACACTGTTATTTTTTCCCTTTTTTATGATACTACTGCCCCAGACCATCATGATTATTATGGGTTTCCAAAGCATTTTTCAGAATATTATGTTTCTTAAAGCCTGTGCAAAAGGTGAGTAGAATCATTTTGCAGGTGAATGAAATAAAAACACTGAAGCATTAAATAACAATGAGGCTTCACAGCTGTTACTTTTGATACATTCTGTAGATTCTGAGTTTATTTTTAAAATACCATGTAGGTATTGCTGTCTTGATAATTTTCTATGCAGTATTGAGCCTGTAGGGCATTGTGATAGACTTTGTTTCCTTTCTTTCACCACTTGTGAAAGATTTGGCTAACTCCAAACTACTTGTAAATTATATTCAGCACACACAAGAATATACCATGAATTCCTGTTTTATTTGGCTGTATCAAAGCTAACACCTGCACCTTGTTTAGCAAGTCACCTGCAGAGTGGGATAAAGTGATTAAAAAGATGTATTTTATTTACTGTTTTGGTGACTTTTGCTTCTTTTCAGTTAAACTGCATGTATTTAGTGCCCACTATGTGTTAGAGGCCTCTTATTGCAAACCTTGAGAGATAAACATCAAAATTCATTTTACAGATGAGTAAACTGAAGTTGATAGAGAATGCGTTTTTAATACTTATTTATTTGTTTATTTATTTATTTTTGAGAGAGAGAGAATGAGCATGAGCAGGGGAGGTACAGAGAGAGAGGGAGACAGAGGATCCGAAGCTGGCTCTGTGCTGACAGCAGAGAGCCCAATATGGGGCTCTGAACTTAGGAACCATGAGATCATGACCTGAGCCGAAGTCAGATAATCAACCAATTGAGCCACCCAAGTGTCCTGATAGAGAATGTTTTCAGGGGGCCACACAGGCCCAAAGTGGGGAAGTTCATGTCTGTTTGAATTCCAGTGTGATGCTCTTTCCATTGGAGCTAAATTTGGTGACTGTGATATCATGCCATGTTCCTTTTGCAGAAGTATTTGAACAGGATGTTCATCTTCATCAGGATGTTCATGTTCATCTCAAATCCATCAATATTTCTGTTGCCTGAAATTATTTTTATTTTGTGTCTTGAAGAATGGAAATTTAAATGTGACAGAAGAGATCTGGGTTTGTGTCTGTTCCCTATCTATTATCAAATAATCTGAGCAAGTCACTTTGATTTACCTGGATTTCAGTTATCTTTCCTGTAAATATGGAATTAATTACATTTAGATCATAATTTTGATGATCAAGTGAAATAATTTATATAAAAGCACAGTGAATGGAAAATAATCTATAGTTTTAAGGTATTGGAATGTTATTCAGCTGATATTTTTCAAATCAGAATTCCAGCAAGAGACTCACTAAATATAAACCCACAAGTAAATAATAAGTTTGTTGTATTCTCTTTACCAGCTAATTATTCTTGACTAGGGGCATGATTTTTCTTGTACCTCTGCCCCCAATTAAGAGGGTTTAGTTGGGAAAAATGTGAATATTGTTAAACTCTCAATGTATATACTTTTTATATAGACTCAATATATAGAATTTTTTTATTTTTTTATTTTTTTAGCTACCACAATTCTTGAGACTGTGTCCTACTTACTGGATCTGCTTTCATTTTCATTACTGGCATTTTTTTCCTGATTCATATCAATGCAACAACTGTCCTCACTCCCTTCCACTAAAACTGTGATCACTAGCTTTTCTAATGCTTTCATTTGCTGACTTCTATTTTCATTTCAGACTGATATCATTGTTGCTACTTTTAGCCTTTGAAAACTATTTCTGAATTGTGTTTCCTATTGCTCTTGTCTGTTTTGTTGGTCATTCTTTCTGTTTTCATTTCTGCGTATACTTATTGTTACCCTTAAAATGTGGAGGTTACAAGGGGCTCATCCTGAGTACTCTTAACTCATGCTTTTATCCAGTTATTATATTTATTCTCATTGTAATAGAGCATCTGCCCACTTCCTTAGGCATCTTCTCTATGTCCCTTCTGCTATTGCCATCAACAACTGTGACCTTGTTTACTCCTCTTTTTTAATATCTAATGAGACCACAAATATATACCCATCCGAGTTGGAAAAATTTCTGTCTCTCTTCTCTCTTTTCTCTCTTCTCTTTCTTTCTTTTCAGAATTGAGACTGAGATTAGAGGCAGCAACTTAATTTTTGGTTTTTTTTCAAAACAGATAATGAGGTCACCAAACCCTGATTGGATGGTGGAGAGAAAGCAAAAGTTGGTGAACAGAGCTAGATGCACTTTAGCAAATGCCAAGAAAGAAACGAAGATGAGATATATAAATATAGACCATGCTTTTTAGGTTTCTGATATATCTTCAAGTCCTGATTCTTTTCCTTGTGTTTTGTAATAAACATTTTTCTTCTTATAACGCATTCACTTTATTTTCTTAAATAGCAAACTATTTGTTTATATTGATTGCAAATTGGCAATATTAACTAATATTCTAACATGTTCAACTAAAATCAGCATGCTTTGAATCTGAAATGTGTAACTACAACATGGACTCTAGGTTATTTCATGTGGAAACACAACAACTTGAACTTAATATGTCCATTATATTTCTCTCACCTTTACCATTTGTTTATTTTCTCTGTTACTACCACATGCCCCAAACTAAATGATTTGATAGACTTTTTATATTTTGCACTTCAGAAAATGAGAAAAGATAGATTGTCAGGCACAGACATAGAACATTTCATAGAGTAAACTCAATAAAAGTAACTCAATTAAACTCCTAGTGTAACACAAAAAATGTTATCTATTATCAATTTTATAATTATTATAGCCTACATGTTATCACACATAATGTTATTAAACAGAAAACCTGGGAACGCTACCATAAAATAAAACATGTACTAGTTTTTCATAAGTAGACTCATTGTTTTTGCTGAATGAGAAAAATTTTATCACAGTAAACCAATGTGGAAAGTTTTCTTCCATCCAATAGAAGAAGAAAAAAAACATTAGAATTTTCATATTAAGATAGCGGTCAGAATGTGTTCAGCAAAGGTCAGAGAGAAATGATAAAACTGAAGAATTATATCAAAAGAAAGAGAATTCATTACTGAAATTAATAGCAAATGGGTGAATCAATTTTGCAAATGATATTAAAACCTGTTGTCTCAAATTTAAAATTTATAAAGACTCTACTTAAGTTGAACTTGCTGCAAGATGAAATAACAACAGAGTTTGGTATTTTCTTTAATTAATGGTAGAAAAAAATCCTCTCTTTGTCTTACATACTTTATTTTATTTTTTATTTTTTTTAACATTTATTTATTTTTGAGACAGAGAGAGACAGAGCATGAACGGAAGAGGGTCAGAGACAGAGGGAGACACACAGAATCGGAAACAGGCTCCAGGCTCTGAGCTGTCAGCACAGAGCCCGACACAGGGCTTCAACTCACAGATTGCGAGATCATGACCTGAGCCAAAGTCGGACACTTAACCTATTGAGCCACCCAGGCACCCCTGTCCTCCATACTTTAATAACCCCATCACATAAAAACAGATGAAGGAAATGAGAGGGAGGGAAAACAAAAAATGAAGGGAAAGGTCTCCTTATATGCATACAATATCAGGATCAACTACAAGGAATAATACCTTTCCATCCCTCACCCAATTCCTATGTGGGGTCCAAGGCCACCTGTGAATAGATGGAACAGGAATTAAAACACTATTGGCATAGTACCATGGCCAACATACCAAAAGATGGAGAGAGAGAAGAGAATTTCCCAAGGAGCAAGGCCCTGAGCCTCATCTGCTTCCCCAGGGGGGTGGGGGGAATGAGACATCTTGGCTCAGCAAGAAGGCAGTTGGCACAAATCACAGATGCCTTAGCAGAATTCTCCAGATCACCAACTACATGCTAAAGAATGTCCAGAAGTCTATCCAGTCCATGCTGTTCTCTGCTTTCTACAAGACATCTCTTCAGGCTTGAAACCGACAGCTGACCTGATTCTCCTCTTTTTGGAAGGCAAGAGAATAAGTGTTTATTCTACCTTCTCTACATCTAGGCTACTCCCATTATTACTTCCCTGGCTCTAAAGAGACAGAAGCCTCCTAACTAAGCAGGCTCCCTTTGTGAAAGTCAGCTTGAGTGAAGCATTTACCTAAAATATGGCTCCTTTGTGTAGTATCCAAAGTTAATACAGGTGCCCTGATATAGGAAGCTTCCCAAAAAGATAAGCACTGGTATTAGTACTAATACTTGAACTATTTAGTACCACTAGTAGTAGAATGCAGTACTGCTTATGCTAGTGATATTCAGTACTGACACCATTACTAAATAACTAGCATTCTAGCTTAGAACAACAAGCTGTACAGAACTAGCCTCCTTAGTTATATATTTGGCTATACTATTAACTTTCATATTCCTTCATCATTACAAATATATTTTAAAACATCTTTGGCTAAACTAGAATAAAGACAATTTAAGCGTTTCCCAAATTCATTGTGATAAGAAATCCATTATATGTCATTCAGTGTTATGTGTATTTTATTTGCAAGTATGCCTATGCTAACTAATTGCATGTTACCCTACTTTTTTTTATAAAATGAATTTTTCAACACTGTTTTGGTTGATTGATGAACATCTATATTATAGTACCCTCCAGATACTAACATTGAGTACAACTAACAAACAAAACTGAATCGGGTGGAACACACTGTAGCAGCCGTGCTGTAGAATAATGTTCTCTCCTCAGTGTGCTATTTAGGTTATATGCGTCTGTTCTTGCTACCCATTTTGAAATATGATAATTTGTTAATGGGGTGAGAGCTCATGAAACTTGTTATGAATTTTACACCTTAGTAAAAAATGTTGGAAGATAGAGATTGAAGCCAGTTTAGGGAACAGTTGCTTTAGAAATTTGTTTACACATTTTGAAATGATCAGTTAAAATGCTTCCACAGCTTGGCTTTTAAGTTAATATTTAATAAATACTCAAATTACATTGACTTCTAAAACCATTTTTAAATATATAACTCTGTTATGAAGCTCTGGCTAGCTGCTCAGGGATCTAATGATGTTGGGGGAGGTCATTGAGAGGACATGCTGGCTTGTTCACCTGTAAGCTGACCCCAGGCAGTAGGAGTCTCCTCACCCCCTTTCCTGTTCTTGGAATATACGTTCTGCCTACTGCTCCCACAATGGGAGCTGTTCTGAGTACATAGCTTTAAGGGAGTAAGGGTATTGTTGAAACTATTTGGACTGAGTATGTGAGTGAACACCATTAAGTCCTCTATATAACTTTTTTTTTAACTTTTTAAATGTTTATTTATTCTTGAGAGAGAGATAGAATATGAGCAGGGGAAGGGCAGAGAGAGTAGGAGACACAGAACTCGAAGCAGGCTCCAGGCTCTGAGCTGTCAGCACAGAGCCTGATGTGAGGCTTGAACCCACAAACCGCAAGATCATGACCTGAGCTGAAATCGGACGCCTGACCGACTGAGCCACCCAGGCGGCCCTTTATATAAACTTTTAAGATTCTGATGGGTGGGTGTGGAGATCTACTCATCTTGTAGATGCCCAAGGCAAACCTTGTATGTAAGTTTGCTTGCTTATTAACACCTCCACCTATGAATCTGGAGTGACCTGACTCTGTCTTTGGTCTCTCCTTGCCTTCTGCATATGGTGCCCATTTCAGATTTCACCTTGAGAACTCCCCAGGTTGTGAACTAACAAAGGTGTACTTTTAAGTATAAAAAAGAGGAACAGATGCCTAATTCTAAGTCTCTACTTTTTATATATTTAAAAAAAACTATCTGCCTATCATTTCTTTTTTTATCTAAAATTTCAGCAATCAGGGGAGATGAGATAGCTGTTCTTCATTTATATTGACTCAACTTTAAGAATACACGCTAATGCTTTGAGAGGATAATATTCTTCAGTTATATTGGTAGTAAGAAAAAAGTTTGTTCATATTCACCTTCATGGTTATTATTAAATAACATAAACAACATTTTGAGAAATGTGTAAGATAACAATTTCTAAATTTTCTTGGTGTTTCCTATCACGTTTGTGTTATATAGATAAGACTTTAGCTATGTGGTGTCATTTTAATTACATCATGTAGTTATCAGTAAAGTAGATTAAATGAATTCATTTTTTTAAATGTTAAGAATGGCATGAACAATAATAATGCTCTTGAGGCTAAAAAAAAAAGCTTGCTCAGAATAGTAAATGGTATTTTTTTAAAGTTTATTTATTTATTCTGAGAGAGAGTGTGTGCATGTGTGCAAGAGTAGGGGGAGGAGCAGAGAGAGGGACAGAAAGAAACCCAAGCTATGGACCCTGAAAATGGGGCCGAGGCTCAAACTCACCAATGGTGAGATCATGACATTAAGCTGAAAATCAAGAGTAGGCTGCCTACCTCACTGAGCCACCCAGACACCCCTTAAATGGTATTTTTTGCCTTTTTCTCTAAATAGGTGTGTGTAATGCTTGTTAAATTTCCAATGCACCCAAATAGAGTCTTTCTCAAGTGAGAAAATTCAGTAAAAGCCCTGATCTCCATCATGGTCAACCTTTGCCCCATCCTTGTTTCAGAGATGACTCTTTCTATAGAAAATGCTAAGTGACTAATTAAACATGTGGTGAAATTTTGTTGGAGCAAAAATGCACAAGATTTAGAATGTCCAGGTCAGAATTACAGCTTAATTTTATGATTTTTCTTACAATTTCCAAGATTCTACACCTACCTTACCTGTTTGCTTTGGGTCTCCAATGATACATTAATCAATTAAGAAATTCAATTATTTTAAATACATTCGGTCCATATTTTTTGAACACCTACATCATGCCAAGAGCTATATTAAGTGTTGGGAAAACCGAGATAAGATACCCCATATTGAAGGACAGAATCTTAATGAATATTATAAATTCCTAATCATATTAGTCATATATTAAAAGACCTAAATCCTTCTCACTTAGGGTAATACAAGGAAAACTAATTAACATTAGACAGATAAACAGGTAGTAAACACTATATGACCTAAAATTTTTACCTAATCATATTTCTCTGCCTCTAAAAAATATAGCAAATGAAATCACCTAAATATTCTGTATAATACCTCATGCCCTTTTATAATATGACAAAGGTTTTCCTGAGAGATCTCTAATATGCTTGAGATTTTCTTAAACAGATTTCTAACAAGCAGGCAGCCATTCCACAAAAAGAAATTGGTATTAATATATAAAAATGATATTCATCCTTTTTATGATTTTCTAGATGGGATTTGCATATAATTCTTATTAAGATTTGACACCTATTCATTTCAAAGCCAATGTTCTAAAAGGTTCTACTATATATTAGAAATAATAAGTATGGTATATTATAACATCATAATGATAGAGAGAGAAAATGTCTTATTTATTATGGTAATAAGTCAGGTAATAAAATATAACCTATGTTGGACCTAGAGGATTAAAATATATTTTAAATCAATTTAAAACAGTAAAATACAGACATTTAAAGTTTATGCTAAACTGGGACAGAGAATTAACCTGGCTGGAATAAAGAGAAACAGTCTCGTCAGCTCAGCTGAACTAAGACAAGAGCCGAACTGCCAGCTGTGTGAGCAGCCAGTGAAAATAAGCCAGAATGGCAGTCAAGTCTTTAATCACTTAGTGTGATTGTATGTGCAAGTGGCTAAACTCCTCTCCTCTTCCATTTTCCACATGGAACTGCATTCCACGTCATTCTGTTGGAAGAAATGGAACTGGGTGGAGGGTTTAGATTTAGGTCAGGATATCAGCATAGTGGAAAAGTACTTAGTTTATTGAGTCTGAGTAGATAAGTGCCTTCAAATTTTCCCCTTTCTCCCAATAAGAAAGTCTCCTCAGATGTTCCTGACAAAAACCTTGGCAGAAGTCTCCAGATAAAGAGGTCTCTGAATAAAGATGCTTGGCTAGCATTGCAGATATGCATAAGAACACGGCTGGCAAGGGGGTGGTGGGGCTAAGTCCAGGAATGCAACCGTCTTCAGAGACTGAAATGCCCTGGCTGTGCTTCAAGTCTGGTGTGAGGAGGGCAGCCTCCCTCTTGAGGCCAGGTAAAGGCCTAATAATTTCATATGGCTGGGTCTGAAAAAATCACATATGGGTTTTTTAAACAGGAGACAGACTCTTTAATTCTATTTTAATCACTGGAGTCCTAGAGTTACAAATATATTATTAAGATTCATTTCCAATATGTGTATATATCTAATTATCCTAAGTCATCTTTCTTGCTTTCAGCACACATTTGTCATCCAAGGGGATACTTCTGAATGTTTTTCCACTGAAACAATGATCCCTCTTCCATGCGTGGCACACTCCTGAGAAAAGGCCAGTTCTATGAGGTAAAATCATTTTCTGATATTTGCAATTTTTCACACTTTTTCCCCATGATTATTTATATTTTACCTTTACCTTTTCTAATTGACCAAACAATTCATTGAATTTACTGTCAAGTCCTTGGTGAGGTACCATGAGACTAGGATTGACATACTCACGTTATGATGTGGTCACTGACAAAATTATAAGTTAGACCTAATATAGTTTAAGGCTCTATATTCCCCATGCATTTTCTAGTTCCTCTCATAGGAACAAATAGGTCCATATTTTAAATTCTGTCTTTAATACCTACCTTAAAATTTTATGAATCATCACTGACATTCCATTGTATATAGACTAGAATTCAATAATTAACTTCTAGACACCTAATGTACAGCATGGTAGTTACTAGAGTTAACAATATTGTAGTGTATACTTATAATTTTCTAAGAGAGTAGATCTCAAGTGTTCGTACTACCATATACACACACAAAGTATATAAGGTGATGAATAGGTTAATTTGCTTGATTGTTGGTAGTCATTTCACACAGCACATTGTACACTATAAATATATAAAGTTTTCATTTGTCAATCATACATCAGTAAGGTTATGGAAAAAAGTAATTGGTTAAAAAAAGAAGAAATGAAAAAGTATTCAAAATCTTTAACAAGGCTTACAATATAATACACAATCTGATTCTGGCAAAATATCTGGTACCTTGTACCAGTGTGAACATACCTCTCTGCATAGCAACATTGAACCAGAATCTAGTTAGCATTTAATAAATGGCTATTTTATGAAGAAACAAATAGAGTTAGTGAATGAATAACAAGCATCCTATGTGATATACAGAATATATCTGCATATGTATTTATTAAATCTCATTGAACTGACTTTGCAAAGACATTTCACCTGATCTGGCAAAAGCTTTAGACACTAAATTACTCTAAAATCAAGTAACAAAAAGAGCATTATAGATATAATTGAAACCTTAAGTTTGTTTTTTTTAATTAAGCTTTTTATTTGGAGTTAATTGTAGATACACATGGAATTGTAAGAACTAATGAAGGGAACTCCCATGCATATCTTATTCAGCTTCTCCATTACTAATGTCTTATCAAACTGTAGTATGATGTCACAACCAGGATATTGACATGGCTACAGTTAAAATACAAAATGTTGTTTATCTTTTTTTTAAGTTTAGTTATTTATTTTGAAAGAGGGAGAGTGATGGGGCGCCTGGGTGGCGCAGTCGGTTAAAGCGTCCGACTTCGGCCAGGTCACGATCTCGCGGTCCGGGAGTTCGAGCCCCGCGTCGGGCTCTGGGCTGATGGCTCAGAGCCTGGAGCCTGTTTCTGATTCTGTGCCTCCCTCTCTCTCTGCCCCTCCCCCGTTCATGCTCTGTCTCTCTCTGTCCCAAAAATAAATAAAAACGTTGAAAAAAATTTAAAAAAAATAAAAAAAAGAAAGAAGGAGAGTGAGAGTGCGAGTGGGGGAGAACTGGAGAGAGACAGAGAAAGAGAGAGAGAGAGGGAATCCCAAGCGGGTTTCGTGCTGTCAGCATGGAGTCCAACATAGGGCTCGAACCCACAAACTGTGAGATCATGACCTGAGCTGAGATAGGTCACTTAACCAACTGAGCCACCCAGGTGCCCCATATCTACAAGCATTTTTGAAAGATCTTGTATTGAAATTCCTCTCATTATGTAATGGTGGTCCTAGGTAAAATTTACGAGATGCCATGGGAAGGTGCTAAACACCTGTCAGTCTACATAGAGAAGATGATAAGCAAGTAAAGTGAAGAGTGCAAAAGATGGTCCATCATTGGGTAAGTGTTATCTATAAGTGACAATTCCTGAACTAATATTACACTGCATGTTAACCAACTAGAATGCAAACAAATTGATACAAAAAAATAAATTCTAGGTAAGGATGAAATAAAGTTAGATGATTGCCTCTGAAAGATATATATCTTTCAACTGAGGCACTTATGTGTTTCTAGTAGTGATTTTAGTTAAGGGGAAAACGTCTATAAGTTATTTGTGTTTAAAGGAAAATGTCTAGAAGGTATTTGTGTTTAAAACCATTTGCCTTTATCTCTTATTATTCTTGTAATTTTTCTGAAATGTAGAAGGCACATATCAATACCTGTAATTGCTGATACGTTGCATATACATAACTAAAGCATATATACCCACTAAATTAAAACCAAATTTATGTGTGCATCTATATCTGTCATGAGATGATTTCAACTGGCGATAGAGTAACTGCATTGCTTAGGCCACAAGAAGCAGCCCGTCAATGGCCCGCAGACTCAGAAGGGAAGTGGTATTTCCTTGGAATTCATAGATCTGCCATTACGTGTCCTCATTTACTCACTCTCACTCAGCCCCTATTAAATATCTGCGTATACTTGGCATTGTTTTAGATGCTTCAGATGTAAAGAAACACATAGATTTTTGTCTTTCTTCAGATATCTGAGAAACCATTGGGGCTTTGACTGTATGCCATTTGTAAATACATATGGAAAGCTATCTGTGATTACAAGAAGACCTGGGAGTGATGTAGACAAAGTTCTGAAAGGCAAATGAGAGCCTTTTGGAGCCAGTTATACCTAAGACAAATGGCAAAGGATAGAGCAGAAATCAGATGCACAGAAAAGAAAAGGGAAGTGGTCCAGGTCACAGGGTTTTGCAACCTCAGCACTGTTGACATTGTGGGCCAATTATTTCTTTGTGTGTAGGCATTCTCACATATTCCCAGCCATTGACAAATGACACTTGGGGGTAGAGTTACCAGATTTAGCAAACAGAGATAAACACTATAGCAAATAAATATAAGACATCAATTCAATTTGCATTTTGGACAAAAAACATTTTTTTTTAGTTTAAGTATGTCCCATATTATGTATTGTTTGTCTGAAATTCAAATTTAATGGGCATCCTGTATTTTTTCTGGCAACCCTAACTGCCTTAAATTGCCTTAAATTGGTTGAAAACTCTGAGTTAGAGGATAACATGATCACATTTTATATTGGATAGCATGATCAAATGTTATATTTGATCCATCAATTTTTGGAGTTCATCAGTTGGGTTTGAGGGACAATGAGTTGACTAGGCTTTGGCATAACCTTTTCAATAGATGTGTATGTCCTCTGTGCCTTGGACTGTTCTAGGTAGAGGGTATAGAGTACAGACAGAAGAGCAAAATTCTCTGTCTGATGGAGCTTACGTTATCATGAGGAGAAGACAACTAGTAAATACATAGCTGAGTAAATTATAAGATCCATCAGGCAGGAGAGACTAGGTTTTGGTGCTGTGGAATCAAGCAAAACCCAAAATCTCTATAACTAAAAACGGTAGAGGATTTTCCCCTGTGTTACATGTCTATCACAGATGGCCACACCTGTCCTTCAAATGACCTTTCCTCTAGCAGCCAAACTGACAGAGCAGCCTCTATCTGCAATATTTGTGCTTGTCCTCAGTGTGGAAAATGAGACTGTAGCAGAATATATGCTGACTCTTAAGATTTCTTAGCCAAAGCAACCACATTTTTCTAAGTTGAGTGGGGTGGTATAAAACTCCTACTGATACATGGTAACAGAAGAGATAGAGCTTTAAAGAAGCTAATGGAGGGGCGCCTGGGCTGATGGCTCAGAGCCTGGAGCCTGTTTCCGATTCTGTGTCTCCCTCTCTCTCTGCCCCTCCCCCGTTCATGCTCTGTCTCTCTCTGTCCCAAAAATAAATAAACGTTGGAAAAAAAAATTTATAAAAAAAAAAAAAAAGAAGCTAATGGAAAATTGGGATCATGATCTCTCAGATTGGTTCCCCATAAAAATGGAACCTGAGATAATGACTTGGTTTCAGGTAGTTTATGGAGGATATTCCTCTAGAAAGCCAGAACAAAGCAGTGGAGAGACTGAGTCAGGGAAGGAAGAAAAGCCAATATGCTGGTGTCCCATAGGGGTTGCTTCTCTGGGCAATGGGGATTTGCAATACCTCTGCTAGCAGCCCCTGAGAAGCACCTGGAATGTCTATTGGAATTCTTTATTTGGAACAAGGGGATGCTGGAGCTTTTTTTACTGGCTCTGTTCTCAGGTGAGCGACACCAAATATAGGCAAACAGCACTACATTCTACTGTATATGTAATGTCAGGCATAGAGAAAAAAAAAAGAGAGGAAAAACAAAAGGGAAAAAAAAGGATTAGAAGACCCGGGTAATGAAGCAAGTAAAATGTTGATTTTTATAATACTGATAAGACAGCTAGGAAAGGGGATATTTGAGCAAAGTTCTATAGGCAATGTGAGAGATCTTTATGGATACCTGGTGGGGGGAAGAAAAAAGAACCCCAGCCAGAGGAATAACAACTACAAAATACCTGTCATAGCAAACCTGGCACCTTCAGAGACCTGGAGCTATAATTCTGCCAGTAAGGACGTTGTAAAATATAAGGGCAGCAGTGTAATAGGGATCAGGAGATCATGGAGATCTGCATAGGCCATTGTAAAGATTTAGGATTGGGGCGCCTGGGCAGTTCAGCTGGTTACGCATCCGACTTCAGCTCAGGTTGTGATCTCAGGGTTCGTGAGTTTGAGACCCACATTGGGCTCTCTGTTGTCAGTACAGAGCCTGCTTCAGATCTCCCTCTCTCTGCCCCTCCCCTGCACTCTCTCCCTTTCTCTCTCTCTCAAAAATAAATAAGCATTAACAAAAAACACATTTAAGATTTAGGATTTACTCTCACGTGAGACTGGGAGTCACCAGAGAATATAGTGCAGAGGAGTGCTGTTACCTGACTAAATATTTAAAAAGATTACTCTGGTTACTATTGAGTAGACTATAAGGGATCAAAATCAGAAAGACCACGTTAAGGGTATTACGATAAGAGAGCTGAGTAGATATAAACATCTACACTGGCTAAACTGGCTAAACATCTAAACTGGCTACACTCTATGGTAGCCATAGAGACAGTGAGAAATGTTCAAAATCTGGATATGTTATGAAAGTATAGCGTTTGGTTTTGCTGATGAATCAATGTGTGACGTAAGAGAAAGAAAATCAACCTAAACACGCACAAGATGGAGCTACCCTGAACTGAATTTGAGGACGAGGAAAGCTAACCTGTGTGAATTATGCCAAAGATGAGAAGTTTATTCACAGAAATCATGATTGGTGTTAAAAATTACTCATTTAGCTCAAATCTAGATTCCCAGTTTGTACTGAGAGGTGACAATTTTCCAGAGATCGCTTGAATTTTTCCACATCTTTTGACCAGACCACTTTTGTTCTAGAATATCTTTTTGAGATGGGTGTATAGCAAACAACATTGGAATGGAGGTGTAGTGTCTCCTTCCTGAGCAAGGGGCAGCCATGCGCTCTGCACATTATACAAGTTTCCCTTAGGTTCTCTAAGGTCTGAGTTCCTCTGCTTTAATGCAACCTACTCTGGGCCAGTTTCCCTCTGGTTCCTTTCAAATTGCCCTGTATAATTTAGGGCTCAGAAAACTGTTACAAGATTGGGCACCTGGCTGGTTCAGTTGGTGGAACATGAGACTCTTGATTTCAGGGTCGTGGGTTTGAGCCCCAATTTGGGCATGGAGCCTACTTAGAAAAGAAAGAAGAAAGAAAGAAAGAAAGAAAGAAAGAAAGAAAGAAAGAAAGAAAGAAAGAAAGAAAGAAAGAAAGAAAAGAAAGAAAGAAAGAAAGAAAGAAAGAAAGAAAGAAAGGAAGGAAGGAAGGAAGGAAGGAAGGAAGGAAGGAAGGAAGGAAGGAAGAAAGAAAGAGGAAGGAAGGAAGGAAGGAAGGAAGGAAGGAAGGAAGGAAGGAAGGAAAAGAAACAGAAAAAGAAAAAGAAAAAGAAAAAAGAAAACTGGTACAAGAAAATGCTTATAACATTGGTTATTGCTATTGCTGAGTGATGAAGTTCTTTGTCTGACCTAGGACACTTGTAACGTTTGCTAGATTTGTGAAACTGTAGCAGAAGATTCAAGTGTATCCACACAGGGGGATTAAATGACATGTGATTATGGAGCAGAGATTGCAATGATGAGTCTACAATTCAAGGAAAGCTAAGGATTGCTAGCTACTACTAGAAGCTAAGAGAGACAGGGAACAAATTTTCCCTCAATTCTCTAGAAAGAACCCTGCCGATAACTTTGATTTCAGACTTTAGCCTCCTAGACTATGAGAGAATAAGCTTCTGTATTGCCACCCAGTTTGCAATACTTTGTTTGAGCAGCCCTAGAAACTAATACACAAATTATAATTGGCATTCTGGAAAAAAAATAATCATTACAGTTGACAAATTGGCACAAGCTCTAATTAGTCAGCATTCTACACATAAGATTGGGGTTTTCAAATCTAGGCAGAACCATATAGTGTTATACTTTTTATTAGTTAAAAGCTGATCATTGAGGAAGTCAGTTCTCCGTATTCTGTTTGAGTTTGCCACGTATTTTTCTTTGTCATTGTCATCTTCCTCACTGTTAGCATTATCATTGTATCCATTATCACCATCTTCAACAACACTGTAAACAAATCTGAAACTATTTAAGCACTTCATTTAGCTTAGCATCATTTTAGATGTATCATCCCTGACATAAAGAACATGAAGAACAACCAAATATTGAACGAGCACATAAATAATGAAGAGTGCACTTCCCTTCCTTAAACCCATTTGTAGCAAACATCATTACAAAGAAATGTTCTTTATAACCAAGTTATTTTGACCATGGGCGCAGGTCCAATCCTGAGTGAACTCCAATAATGCGATTGAATTGAACCCTCTACAATGAATCAAATTACATTGTGGATGATTCTATGATCTCTACCCCAGCAACAGCCGTTTTCAGAACCAAAAATAAGTGTGATTTGCATTACCAGAGTCAAGTGGGTCCAACTTCAGAAATGTTGAGACAGAAGAGGTCGAAGCAAAGATTTCATTAACTCTTTAATTCTCCATTAATTTACATACCCCTGAATGCCACACATTTCCATTTTATTCCCCCCAAAGCCTCCTACAAACTTAAGTAACATTCACGCTGAATGTTACAGGATCTTGCCAAAAGAGAAAGGGAGAGAGAGCAGTAAGAGGAGTGCAGGGGAAATAAAACAAAACGGAAAAGGAGTGAGAGGGAAACTGGCAAGAAGAGAATTCTCTCCATAGTTTACTGCATAGAGATGACAGGATCTGCTTCCCTTTTTCCTCTTCTGAGTTCAAAGCTGGTTTTTTTTTTTTCCCATTCTAATGAATTAGAGAAACTGGGCATCAATTCAAATTTTACTCTAATTCGGCTGACTGGAAATTTGATATCAAATAAAAGATTCATTATAAGATAAGCCTATAACAACACAGCAGTGTGCAAGTACTGCATTTCATCATAATGGAATTCTACCCCTATAAGCTTCCCCAACATATTAATGAATTGTAGAATAAAAATACAAGTATTTGCAATTCAGAGTGAATTTTTGTTTAACAATTATGAGCATGAACACATTTGGATTGGACTGTGGGCTCTTATTTTAGTCATTAAATACATAAACTGCATTACCATTCTATATAATGTAATTTCCATAAATTATTTTTTAATGCAAAACATTCCTTCAGTAGTCTCACGTGAGATAATTAATGCCACTAGTGTATGAAGCAATGAAACTATAGTTTTTTTTTTTCAAGATAAGAATCAAGAAATATTCAGAACACCTACAGTTTGAGAGACTTTTTCAAGGGTAACTTCCCTTGAATTTTACACTAAACAGTATTGTACAAAATTTATATTTTATCAGAGTTTTCAAAATTCTTGTGAGATTTTTTTCCTTCCTTAGGTATCTGAGTAAGTCTAGATCACTCACAGTTTTTGGTGGCAGACCCAGATTCTTCCTCATACCTGATACCTCTTCGAGAAAAGAAGGGTGCTCTGGACTTCCTATAAGCTGTGCTGAGGCAGAAATGATTAGAAAAAAGGTTAAATCACAATCCTATCTTATACAGTGCAGGTTAACAGGTGTAGTCTTTTCTGTTTTTGTCATACAGAGGTCTTTCATAGGAACTTTGAAAATTTTTACATGTTCTGTTTCTAACAAAAATGTACGGTTCCATTTTTCTGAAAGAAATGGACATGAATCTTGATGTGACCTAATGAAAATAATGTACAAAGTCATGACTTATTATTTCTATGTTTACCTGAATAAAAAGGGGGGGGGGGCATTCAATACAAATGAGAGGGAGCTTCAGGCCTAAAAGGAAAAATTTCATCAAGGTCTTCTACACCATCTACAGAACTATATCTTAGCTGTGACCTAAGAATACACCTTAATGGTGGTGATGATGATGATGATGGTAATAATGATAATAATGTATAATTATGTGCTTTAAAGTTCGCAGTGACTTTTCAAATCTATTATTTCATTTCCTCAGTATAGCACCACTATTGAAGTAGGCATTGTAATCCATGTTTTACTAATGAGAAAATTAGCTCAAGGTCTAATATATGAGTAAATAATTCATTCCTTGGATTTAGGAATTCTCAGTCCAAGTTCAGTGCTGTGTTAAAGTATTAAAAATAAAAAAGTCCACAGTACTAACATGAACCATCTGTCCTACTGCAGAGCCTGAGAAGGCCACTAAATATTGAACATTAAAATGTTCAATGGCTTGACACAGCACAGGAAATACAGTCAATGACATTGTATGGTGACAGATGGTAGCTATATTTATGGTGAACACCATATAACGTATGGAGAAGTTGTGCAGCTGAAACTAATGTAACATTGTGTGTCAACTATATTCAGAAATTTAAAAAAAATGGCCTCATTGTAGTGGGATTTCAAATGAAAATTTTTTTGTAATCTTCTCTTCTTCCATCATATTGAAAAAAAAATACCTTTAGCCACTGATCTAGCAAAGCCATTAATGTGATGCATTATATATAATTGCATTTATATATAAAATTGCATTTATATATAAAGCTCTTTGGACAAACCTTCCTCAGAATCCTGTTTCTTCTCTTTTCATTCCCTAGTACATATTTCCTTTTTCCAATCCCAGATGAGCCCTGATTACAGAGTCTATTTTATTATTCTTATGTCCTTGCATTTTTAAGAAAACTTCTGAGAACAGTATGGGCACTTTATCTAAGGGGCTGTTCCCTCTTTGTCATAGGCTGCTCAGGCTGCTGTAAGAAAATACTATGGATTGTATCATTTAAACAGTAGCCATTTATTTTTTCACAGTTCTGGAAGCTCTGGTAGATCAAGGTACCAGCTGATTTCGTTCCTGATGAGGACACTCTTCCTATCTCCCGGATGACTACCATTTTTCTGTGTCGTCACATTGCATATATATATATATATATAGAGAGAGAGAGAGAGAGAGAGAGAGAGAGAGAGCACACTCTCGTCTCTTCCTCTTCTTATAGGGGCACTAATACCATCGCAGGGGCCTCATCCTTGTGACCTTATCTAAACCTAATTACCTCCCAAAGATCCCACCACTAAACATCATCACCTTGGGGATTAGGACTTAACATATAAATTTTGGGGAGGATGTGAACAGTCAGGCTGTAACACCGTTTTACCTGTCTCAATGTCTGGGGAAATAAAACATAATTTTTTTTTTCTGCACAAAGTTTAAGTAGTGGCTTCTTGGACAACAGTCAGGGATTTCTAAGACCAAATCTGTCTGGTATGCATGGAGGTAGAATGGTTATTGACAATGCAGGAAAATAACTTTTATGTACTGAGCACCTCTAGGAGGGAAACTATGATAGACATGGCATGTTCTTCATCTTATTTAATCCTCACAGAAATGCTGTAAAGGATATTTTCTTACTGTGATTTTGTAGATGAAGATATCACTGTTCATAAGGTTTGAGTAGCTCTTTCAAATTACTCACCTTTTAAGTAGCAGAAACCACAAAAGAAACACTTTTTTTAACTGAAAATATCTGCTTTTACCTGTTGTAAATATAGTGCATAAAGTGGGCCTCAATCCAGGGGCTCTGGGTCCCATGAGTATATAGTTTTAGGGTGACATCAATCTCTTTAAAGTGGCCATTTCTCTGTAGCAATAGGAATTTGTACAAGGTAGAATGGGGCAGAAATGGAGTTGATGAGACACCAGAGAAGGCTCTCTAGAGAAGGCTGACTCTAAAATGAGATTTAACGTAAAGGTGATTCTATGTAAATAATAGAGGGACCTTTAATCCAGATGGAGGAAATACTGTGTGTAAAAGCACAGAACTTTGTGCAGTTGTAACCAAACAAAAAATACAAACAAATTTCTCATTGTGGTGGTGGCGGTGCCGATGCTGACAAAGGAGACATTTCGGAAAATTACTAAAGTCCGGTGAGCATGCTTCTGTTGCAAAAGGAGGGATGTATATCCTGAGAAGAGGGGAGGAAAAAAAGCAGAAGACATAAAGCAAAGCCTGAAGTTGCCGCCATGCATGTGTTGAGCTAGTAGTACCTTAGTAGTGGTATCACAGGAAGAGGCAATAATCAGAGGAAGGGTGTTGCATACTTTTTATAAATAAAATGAGTATAATACTAACATTTAAGATGATTAACTATGAACAGCTACTAGCAGTTTTAGAAATTTTAGAATCTTATAAAGTCTCAGAATTTTATAAATTCAAGGCCAAGTTTAACAGCCACACAGAAGTAGATTTTGCTTTTGTAATTTTAATACATTTAGAAAACAAAGGTTTAAACACAAAGGTTTAGACAAAGGTATAGAAAGTCATTTACAGTTCACCGTCTGGAATGACCAAATACTCATTTGATCATTTTATTTTAGATCTCTTTTTTTTAATAAAAGAAAAGGAGTTCATTTAATAAACTCATTCTTCTTTTCTTTAATCTCCCTTATGGCTTCTCTTCAGTCCTTAGAGGTGATTCTTAAACTACTGTGTATGGGATTATTTAGTCTTTGTTTTTATTTTTTAAGTTCATAATCTTATCCCATGTATACATTAATAAAAGTATATATTATTGCTTAAAAAGTATTACTGCTGATAAACACAGAATATTCCTTTCTGTCCTTCCATGTATCTTTTTTTCACACCCAAAACCCTAAGACCAAAATTATTTTGACTCATTTTTGGAATAAGAAGGGAAATGAGAGACACGGAGATTCTCTAGCAGCAACAAAAGCTTCTTTAATGAAAGATTAGGAGCAAAGTGTTTCAGAATAACATCGTTGAAGGAAAAAAAAATCCTGTATTTACAATGACCTGGTCAAAAATATTCAGATGACCAAACACTCATATGTAAGTGGGGTAAAGACCAAATGGTGAGACACTTATGATGAGGTAGGGTGGATCAAAGGAATAATAAATAGATGAAGTCCAAAATGAGAAAAGTCTTTTTAATTTTTTTAATGTTTATTTATTTTTGAGAGACAGAGAGAGACAGAGCGCCAGTGGGGGAGGGGCAGAGAGAGATTGAGACAGAATCCGAAGCAGGCTGCAGGCCCTGAACTGTGGGTACAGAGCCTGACAGGGGACTCGAGCCTGTGAACCAGGAGATCATGACCTGAGCTGGTTGGATGCTTAAACCGAATGAGCCACCCAGGCAGCGTGAGAAAACTCTTTTTTAAAGTCTAATCAGGAAATAAATGTATTCAAATGTAATAACAGGTACTTCATTAACACTGTATTGAAGTTAGAAAAACCTCATTTTTTAGTAAAGTTGCGGGGTACTGTGGGCACATGCTGCAGTTAATAAGAGGCTATAGAATTGAGAAACATCTTTATAACCTAGCTAGGACCTTCTCAAAGAGCTATTCCCTTGTTGAAAACAAGACATTTGATTTATTTGTTGTTCCCTCAAAAAAGTTCTATATGGGGGCGCCTGGGTGGCTCAGTCGGTTAAGTGTCTGACTTCGGCTCAGGTCATGATCTCACAGCTCATGAGTTCAAGTCCCATCTTGGGCTCTGTGCTCACAGCTCAGACCTGGAGCCTGCTTTGATTCTGTGTCTCCCTCTCTCTCTGCCCCTCACCTGCTCACACTCTGTCTCTCTCTCTCTCAAAAATAAATAAATATAAAAAAAATAAAAATAAAAAAAGAGTTCTATATGGTTGTACAAACCCCACAATAATTAACAGTTTGAGGAGAGTTAAAATGGTACATAAAATTTCCAGTGTTTTAGATAGTCATACCAACTCAGTGATGCAATTCAGCAAACTTTGTGTGGATACACATTTGTCCTGACATAATTGAAACAGAAACATTAATTTTCAATTACTGAAGAAATTATTAATTAACACCCATCAATGTGGCTTATAGTATGTCTTTTAGGGCTAATTCCTGTGGAATTAATTTCCTTCACAAATATTTGAGTCCTCCCCAAAGTATGTGGCATCACTCAAGGTGTTGGTGATACCACAGAAAATAATAATAATGTTAGCACAAAATATATTTCTATCCTTGTGGAATTCTAGTATTGCATAATATGTTTGCAAACTCAAATGTTTTCATACCTTCCATAAAGATTAATGCACTTATTTGAATTTTGCCTAACCAAATTATAATGTTGAATGATTGGAAGGGAAATATATCTACCATATGTACAATACTAAGAGGTGATATGAATATAGGGATAAAGAAGCTACTGTCATTCAGATATCATTAAAATATAATAAACCTTATTTCAATTTTCCCATTGTTTTATTTCTAAAATACTATTTTTATTAAATTCTCCTCCAGAAATTTTCTGAAGAAAATATGCTCATATCACTCTAGTTTAGGAAGGTTATAAATACACAATAGCAGATAAGTCCTTACAAGAATCAGGCAGAAAGATATTCATTTTTTTCTTTCCAGTAATATTTCCCAAATGTCTCACCATGGAATTCTTTACCCATGTGTTGGCAATTAATTTCTCAAGAAACCACTACCCAACAGAACATTTTGAGGACTATTTCTCCAAAGTAAACCAGACCTTAGGATTACTATAGTTGTAATGAAAAATATTATTCTCATGGACACTACTAATGTCAATGATATCTATTCTACCATTAAAAAAAAAAGACTCCTACTTTTGACTGGAAGCTTGAATGCTCAGTCAGTGAGCACATTTCTCAGGTCCCGCACAGCATTATATGGCCACGTGACTGGATCTGGGCCACATAAATAAAGTTGGGCCAATGACATTTGTAGAAAAGTAATGAATAGTTTTATGTTATATGCTTAAAGACCTATACGTCTTACAGGTTTTCTCCTTTACTGTTTGTGATGTGGTGCCAAGATGTGGTACCTTAGGTCCAGAGAGGATGATGGAATTGTATAGCTAGACTGAGTCTATCAATAATTTTGTGGAAGAGCTTGCTTTTGATGAAGTGTTACAGTAGAGAGACGTAAATATCAATGTTTTATGAGCCATTATATATTGTGTTTAAAAAGAAGAGTAGGGACAGTTTGGTTGGCTCAGTCAGTTAAGCATCCAACTCTGTGCTGACAGCACAGATTCTTGGATTGGGATTCTCTCTCCCCCAATTTCTCGGCCTCTCCCCCACTCTCCCTTGTTCTCTCTTTTTCAAAATAAACAATCATTAAAAAAATTTAAAATGGAAGACGAGACCAATGCTTATTTTAAGATTATTGAATGCAAAAAGTCGCATGACATAAAAACCGCTATTTTTTAATGCCTAGGTTTACCAATTTTTTCAAGTTATATGATAGCTTGGAGGATAAGGATAATATTTCCTTTTATGTACAAATTTACATCAACTTCAAATATTTCAAATTCCAGTAAAACAATCTGTGACCAACAGACATGCAATCACTAGTATACTGCATCTTTCTAGTTCTCCTAATTGGTTCCTACTGCTGCGCACAGTCCCTTTGAGTAGTAGTCTACAAGACAGGAGCAGTAACATTATACACAACAGCCTTTTATCATCATGTTTCTAGGTATCACTTTTTGCAATCACTTTCAATCACCAACTCCTCTTTTTATATTTTTATTCTCCCTAGTGTAAATGTTGTATCATTTTAGGGAAAATGGTAACTAAATCTTCCTCATACAAAGTTTAGCTAGAGGTTTTCTATTACACTGAGGTTAAGTCCCACTCAGTAGGGAGAGGGAAGCTCTGAAAAATGGTATATACTTGTTTTGAGGACTAAATGAGATCATTGCATGCAGCATTTATGGAATGTTAAACTAAATGTTCCTGTGTATATGAGTTAACACTATCATCATTATCATCATCATCACCTATAAGTAACTTTTGAGACCACAGCCCTCACTTTTAGCCTAGCCCAAGATCGTTGTCATGTGTTTTTAAGCCCTTCAACTTTCCTCTGATGTCTTGCTATGTAATCCTACAACTTTTTCAGTCACAGGACAAATTTTATGTTTCCCATGAACACTGTGCCAATGAGTTTTTTCCTTCTTTTCTCTCTTTGCACAGCTTATTTAGCATATATTGCACTGCAACTACTTATTATTCTTTTGTTTATGTATCTTCTTGTTGCCATATCACTTTAATTAGATAAGCTGGTTTTTAAAGCTTGTTGAGATAACATATGTACAGAAAAGTGAATGAAATATATTAATCTAAGTGTAATCTTGATGAATTTTTACCTAGCATACTCCAATAAAACCACCATTCATATCAAGATGTAAATCATCTCCAGGTACCTGTAAGATTTACTTTTATACCTTCCTGGTCTATAGCACTCTTACGTCCCCTCCCACAGGAACATGCACTTTCCTGACTCATGTAACCATAGATTAGTTTTGCCTGCTGTTGAAGTAATGCATGGAAGCTTATTGTTCTAGTGTTTTTTTAAATGTCTATCTTGAAATAATTACAGATTGACAAGAAGTTGCAGAGAAATGTACAGGGAGATCCTGTGTACCACTGACCTAGCGTTCACTAATCTTGCATAGCTATAATACAGTATCATAACCAGGAAATAGATATTAGTATGATCTACAGATTTCACCAGTTATGCATATGTACACTCAATTGTATGTGTGTGTGTGTGTGTGTGTGTGTGTGTGTGTGTGTGTTTATCTGCAATAAAAACGCATTTATAGATTTAAGTCACTAAAGCGCAAGACACAGAACTATACTGTTATCCCACGCCCTCTGGTACTTTTCCTTTAGCCATACCCAGGCATCATCACAACACCCATCTACCTTCCATCTTTAAACCTTGGCAAACACCAATCTCTTCTTCATCTCTATGAGCTTGCCATTTTAAGAATATTGTATAGATGGGATTACATAGTGTGTATCATTTTGAGATTGCCTTTTGTTTCATGCAGTGTAATTCTTTTGCTGTTCCTCCAAATTGTGTGCATAGCATTAGTTTGTTATTTTTTATTGTTGAGTAGTATTTCACGGTAGGGGTGTACCACATTTTGTTTAATCATTCACCCATTGAGAAATATTCGGGCCGTTTCCAGTTTTGGCCATTACAAATAAAGGTTCTATGAGCATCACACACAAATATGTGTGAATGTAAGTTTTTATTTCTCTGGGATAAATGCCCAATATTTCAATTACTGTTTATTGTTAGATTAAAAAAAGCCCCACTAAACTCTTTTCCAATGTGTCTGTAATATTTTACATTCCCAACAGCAATGTGTAGTAATTTTCTTTTCATCTTTGCCATTGCTGGAGTAACCACTATTTTTTTTTTATTTTAGCCATTCTGTTATGTGTGGTTTTAATTTGCATTGGATTGAGGTTTTAATTAGCATTTTCCTAATGACTAATGGTGTTGAACATCTTTTCAACTGCTTATTTGTCATGTATGTATTCTTTTCAATGTAATGTATGTTCATATATTTTTCTAATTTTTAATTTGATTGTTGTTTTTATTAAATTTTGGATTTGGAATTTCTTCAAATATTCCAGATGCAAATCAAGACAGTGTGGTAGTTACAGAGTGATAGTTATACAGATGAATGGAACAGAATAGAGACCTCAGAAATTGACTCACAAAAATTTGCCTAAATGACAAAAGTCCAAAAGCAATTTAAAAGAGAAGGGATGGGTTTTTCAACAAATTGTGCTAAAGCAATTGGACATCTGTAGGTAAAAAATAAGCCTCACCTAAGTTTCATATTTTACACAAAAATTAACTCAAAATTGTTCATGAAGTTAAATGTAAGTAGAAATCTAATGTTTAGAAAAGAAGAAAACATAGGAGTAGACAAAAAATATACTTAAACTTGACGCTAAATTCATGACTCATGCAAACACAAGTTCACAACTGGACATCATGAAAATTATAAACTTTGTTAAGAGGATGAATAGAAAAGCGAGAAACTGGGAGAAAATATTTCCAAATGATTTTTAACACTTTTTAGGGCAGGAATTATATTTGTGTGTCTTGCTCGCACTTATCTACAAACATTTCCTAAATAAAAATAGTACATGGTAAGTTTGAGAAAACCTGTTGAGATAAAACCTGAAAGTTGGCTGACAGAGACATTCTAACTCTACTTGGGTATTGGAGAGGGCAAATTATTCTGGAATGCAAAGAGAAAAGTCCGATTTGGTATTACATAATTCACGAAAGAAAATGCAAAACATTTTTGAGATCTTCAATTTCCCGTGGACCCTGTTTCACACGATGTTTCTGTGAGAATGATGTGCATGCATTGTTTACCATGCATGGGTCATACTCTAATGTTCTTGTTGACAAATATAATTGATTGCAATGGAACTACTCTTGACAGGGCTCAGTCTGCTTGTTTTGCAGAATTTGAGTGTCCTACCACAGTGTTGCTTCAAGACAGCAGGAAAAAAGTACCAATCTCCCTGAAAAGTCCTTTTAGATATATCCTGGCTATCAAATGTCAATGCAGCTGACAAAGTGGCCAGCAAACTGCAAGTACTAGATATCACATGGTGATTATAAAAATTTACAGCTGTCAGCTAAAATGAGAATATCTCCCATGGGTGTGGAAGTAAAATGTGAGGATTAGCTGATGAAGCATTCTGCTCTGGCTTTTTCTTTCATGAACTAAGATCACAGAGATGTGAGAATGTCATCCACAAGGTTCAACAAAATGTTCACCAGAATTTAGAACATGATATAAGACTTTGTGAAAACATCTTTCTTACAGAAGACAGAATTTTTCAACTCCTTTGAAAGGCAGGGTGAAGTTCTTAATTGGCAGGATAAACTCAGAAAAGATTAAAACTCACCTTAATTAGCATCCCACATCTTAAGCAATGAATCCTATTCCACAGTAATCTTTGCTCGTGGCATAAGTATTGCTGCCATGTTAAGGATGCTGCTCATCTAAAGATAAAGATCAGTTTCTCAATCATGTCTAGCGAGGTCTAGGGCTTTTGAAGAAAGAAGGGATGTGACTGAATTTGATTCAATATTTTCACTTCCCTAACAGGAATTTTTTTTTTTTTTTATGAGACAATGTGTTCATACAATTGTTTGGAAACATACCCTTATCAAGAAATGTGGATGAGCTCAATACATTGTTATTTGTATTTTTTCTGACTATGGATGCAGTCATGTTTAATATAAGAAAATGGCTAATTCAGCATGGTATAGAGATCAGCAAAAAATACAGAAACTTCCTAGAGGTGAAGCAGACACAGATAAAGAATGAACAACAACAAAAAAGAATGAACATGAGGCGCATATAGTTTCCTATAGCTCATACATATTACTCTCTCAAGCCATCTTATCACCACATTTATAAGATCAATCTACCTTATTAGTACACAATTCTGTATCCAGTCACTCTCTAATGCAACACTTTATCTCTCCTGGATATGTGCTACCTTGATTTCTCTATCTGCAGTTTCTTTCCATTACATCTTCAATCTTAGGTCAACTTTTCTAAAGCAGAGTTCTGATCACAATATTTACATACTCACAAATTTTACTACCAAATAAAGCCATAATGAATTAGCATGACTTTCAAAGTCACCAGCTTTTTGACCTCAATTTATTATTGCAAAGGTACTTCCCACTCTTTTCCTTCAGTTATCTAAGTAAATTAGATATGCCATGCAGGATACCCACTCTTAATATGGCCTCCTTTCACTGGAGTTTCCCTACTGGTGTGTATTTTATTTTCAGTATTAAACTTAGAATCAATATAAAACATTGGAGAAGCCACTTGTAATGCACTCAGAAAAAATGCAATATACTGGGATGTATGTCATGACTTTACGAGGAAAGCAAATCTGGTAAAAATAAATTTCTTTCTAAAAGTTTGAATGGGATACAATCAATTGGATGAGTTACTGAGCAGTGGGTATTGATGCTAATACATGCAAATTTAGAATCTTGAAGCATCTGAGACCATGAGTACTGAAGCTGAACTAAAGCTACAAAGAGATAAAATATATAATAATCAAAAGCAGTAGGAGTGTGTCATTGTACAACCTGAGGAAAGGACTGTAAGAGGGATGCCAGCAGGCATGAGCAGAGGGTGCTAATTTCTGCACAGGAGGCAAACTATGTAAGAAGTCAGCAACGTGAAAAAGGCTCTACCAAACAGGAATTGTCACAGCATTGTCAGTCAGAGGAAGTCTTCCTTGAGGCTACTTCCTATAATATCCATCCAGCTGATAATGACACCATGTAACTGGGGTGTGAATTTGTTTTGTTTTGTTTACTGAGAAATTACCTTTTCTATTTCCATAGAATTTTTAAATCCTTCTTGAGCCTCAAGTTGGTTGTAGAGAGTACACCATTAGGTGCATGTAAAAAGGTAAAGACCATAGAGAATGCCTAAGTGCTTACTTGGAGACTGGTCCATTTTCAAGGTCACTATATCACCAGCAGTCAAGGAAGTTAGGCCATTCTAAGTTTATTCCTAAATTGAGTCTCAGTGTTAGTATAGTTTCCATTTGGCAGGTTTAAAGCTAGTTTCATTTAGTAGGTTTTAGCTGTTTTCTCTTTAAAAAATAAATTTTACAAATCAGGTATAACCTGCTGATTACAACTACTGCTATTACAATTACTTTTTGAATTACTCAATTAAAAACATGTAGTATGTTAAGTAAAGCAATATCTGTATATTATTTTCCCCTTTTTGACCCTTGGTTCAGAAATCTTGGGATGATTCCAAGATGTACAGAGATTAATGATACCCCTCATTAGCATCATATCAGCATCCATGATCTACCTAGAAAAATAAAATTCTCTGTAAAAATTAATAAAGACTAATAAGTATTTACAATTAGTAGAAAAATAATAGTGAAAAAGATAACATTTCCAAATACAAACACTTGATGTTTACCTAGATTCTCTCTTATTTATGTGTATTTTTTCTTTATTTTTATATACTGGCCACAAAGGTTTTTTTTTTTATAGATTTTAAAATTCATTGAACAAGTGTCATATTAATACCTCAGTATAACACCATTCTGAATTTGAGAAGTTAATTGAAAAAAACAGAAAAGTATAACAAAATTAATTACAGGAATCATCATAGATTTTTTAAGGCATAATCCATAAATTTCAAATTAGACATTTTCTGTGTACATTTTGAAAATATTTTCTGGTTTTCTATAAGCACCAAGGTTCAAAATCCGAGTTTCAAGTTGGATTATCACATGTTCTATTTGCATTTTATTCCTCTTATGTTTAGATAGTGTTTACCCCTACTTTTAGAATTAATATCTAGCTATGTCATATCCCACTTTCACAAATTTCTTCCAACATAAAACAAATAATTCAGCAAGTAACAGCTATAAAATATTTCAGAGTAGATAACTCTGAGCATTGACTGAAGGTAAGCAGTAGATTCTTTGAATTTTCTCCTTGATATTTGGAGTGCAGGGAGAAAAATCACCCTCTCCAGCATTTTCTTTCTATCTCAGAAACCATTGTTTCAAATCTACATGCATTTATTCCATAAGACTTATGTTGGAAGAGCTAAACTGGACAGTCCTGTTTCTCTCAATTATTTCAGTTTGCTTTAGCTCAGGAAGAAAAAAAAAGATAATCTCTATAAGAAAACTAATGGCTGTTGTAGAGAATCATCACAGTTGTAAGGATCATGGTGAGGTAATGATAGATCTGGCATGAAGAAATCAACAGTAGCAGTCAAAGGGAATATGTTACTTTAAGAAAAGGATACAAAGAATTTACATATATGAAAATGATTTTTCATATTACCACAAAATTACAACTTGGTGGTATCTTCTCTTCAGATTCAGACATACCCAACTATAGAGGTGTGATTGCCATCAGATACTTCAAGGACCTTCCTTTGTAGTTTACCCTCTTGGTTCCACTAGACACGGCACTAGAACACATACAAGATAGGCTTTAGACTACAAACCCTGTCTCCTGTATTACTTTGCTTATACTTGGAATGCCTTTGTCTGGATCTATATAAATATGTGAACACTCAAGGATAAATTCCAATCAAATTTTTGGACTGCCGTGTGAGCATAGCTTGAGGCCTCACACCTGCACCACCCCTCACCTTTCTTAAAGTGATCAATAACCCTAAAACAAGGAAAAACTTAACTGAGTGATGAACTTGAGACACAAAATGTTATCTGTCTGCCTGAAACAATAGAAAATGTATCGCATATAAAAAGTAGATGAAATTTGATAGAAGAGGATATTTAAAGCTGACCACATATTATCCCGTCAACTAAAAGATGAGAGTACCTCAGCAATAAATAGAGGGCACTTTTGCAACATACCACGAACACTTCTAATACGAGAAGCCAATATAGTAGAGGACCTGTTCCAGGAAAAACCTATCCCACAAGCAGAATCTTCCTAAAGAGGCAGTCACCAAGATGGGCCAAAATTGTCTCTGGTTAGAGTATCTTAAGCTTTAAAGGGAGAAGACCCTCCATATTGCTCATCTTAAACATAGTGCCTGGCATAACATAGATACCCAAAAAATATCTACTGACTGTTTTTATGTTTAAATGTGTATGTCAAAGTAGATTGAATCCCATATTGTGGAATATTTTTCAACATTGTAATAGGAGAATGTAAACTAAATACATGATAACAATTTTAAAAGAAAAATAGTGTGGTTAGGAAAAATTCCAAAGTATTAAGTAAAAAGCAGGATTTTGTTTTAAACAGTGAAATAAACAAGATCCCCAGAACAAAACATAAAAATTTCATAGGAAATATCTCTAAAAATCTCATGGTAAATTAGAAAGTACTGCAATCATCCACCATCTGGTGATTGTTTATAAAACGAATTGTACAGGGATTTAGACATTTCTACTGGGACTTAATGAGTTAGTTGGAAAGAACAAGAATACACAAAATATTCTCTACAAGTATTATAATTAGATGGTGTTCCAATTTCATGTAATAAAGGTGGCTGGTATGTAGATATCCAAAGTGTACCTTCAACTTTGTAACATATCTGACTGCTACCTCACTCATGTTTCTGATCCAATGCCTTTACAGAGGCTTGTGTGTGTATGTAAGAGGTTTGAGGGTGGAATATTCAGGGAAATATTTAAGGACTATAAGATTCCACTTTGACTAATTCAGGTTAAGTGATAATCATGCCCTAAATTTAAATAAATTCATTTTGACAAAATGATAAAGATGAGTTTTCAATGTTAGAAGGTTCTTCTTTGTTAATGCACAGGCCACTATTATTATTAATTTATCGAAATCTATATTTTGTTCTTTTTTCCTTTCCTAACTAAAAAACGACTCTCCATTTCTCTGATTACATTAAGACAGCAGTGGATTTGACTGCTTCTTTGAATAACTTGAGTATCTTTAATACTTTTTTCAAGTACTGTTAGAATCAGAAACTACATCTGCCCAGATGATATATGGGAAAATTAACACTGCTCTTTTTTGCTACCATTGTGAGTTTATCAGTGATTATAGAGTGAAAAAAAATATATGTATACGAACTTTCTTGGAAATATCTCAAAACATTAACTGGCATAAGATGTCTTGAGTTTTTTCTCCAATCGATATGTCAAATCATGCCACCTTCATTATTCTTTATTATTTTTTCTGAACAATCAAAAATAATCTAAAAATGTGGTTATATATAAGGCTGAAAATTGTTCCACTTAACAAAACTTGCTTCTATTTAGCTACTTTATAAGCAACTCAGTTTAATAGAACGATGCATACAGATCACAAGAGGAAAATGCTTATTAAAAATATAGTTATAGTGGAATCATGATTTATATACAGAAATAAGTGTATTATAAGCTAACTGCAATGTGAAAATATTAAATATCACTACACAAGTATATGTTATTTTATTGTCTACCTCATGATCATTTATTAATTAAATTTTAATATAAGGTATATGGAGTGTTCTCTTAGGAATTTCTTCTGTTAGAATGAATCTGAATTACAGTGGAACTTCATGAGTATCATTGAAGCAAAACTTGGCATTGTGGGGCATTGTGGGTCTGGAATGAAGGTCTGAATTGGGACCAACAGAGAGAAATGCTGGGACTATTTGTCTGATAATAGAAGGTATTAACTGAGTTTCATTACCTTACATGTTTTCTGGTTCAATTAAAAGTATTTAACAGAGGGGCGCCTGGGTGGCTCAGTCGGTTAAGCGCCGACTTCAGCTCAGGTCACGATCTCGCAGTCTGTGAGTTCGAGCCCCGCATCGGGCTCTGGGCTGATGGCTCAGTGCCTGGAGCCTGCTTCCAGTTCTGTGTCTCCCTCTCTCTCTGCCCCTCCCCCGTTCATGCTGTGTCTCTCTCTGTCTCAAAAATAAATAAACGTTAAAAATTTTTTTTTTTAAAAATTAAAAAAAAGTATTTAACAGAGAATTTTTGTCTGTACTATTTTATAAACCATTGCTGCTTCCTGAGTCCGTTTAAGGATATTGATGACGATATGATCATATTGTATATATTTTATTATGACTAACAACTTAAATTGTTTTATATTTAAATAGTGGATAAATCTGTTTCAATCTGTCCCATTTGGGGGGTTACATTGGAAGAGAATATTCACATTTTATTTTAGATATATCATATGCCTTGCTTAACTTCAATATTTCTGGTTAGTGACACATGTGCAAAACAAACAAATCCACGTGCATGGTTACACTTGTCTGATTGTAGAAGATAAAAAGAGTCAGCCTAAGGCAAATTTGTCATGGAGACAAAATTGTACATCAACTCATTTACTTTCTTCTGTTTTCTTCCAGAATGAAACATCTCTTTTTCTAAGCTTTGCTAACCCTCTTCCTCCTTCCTTTCCATGCTCCGCATCTTGAGACAGACTGACATATTTATTATATATCTGCTGGTTTAATATTTGATATGAAAGAACATAAACAACATAATTAATAGAGAACCCCTATTGCTTTATTTTGAAGCTCAAGTTAGATGCTAATTATGCAATTAATAAAACTAAGAAATACTATGTCAAAACCTGTCTTAGGAATGAAAAAGCATGAGAGTGAACTCGTGGAGCTCTAGATTGTTCTAAAGTTTTAATGCATGTGAGACAGAAATAGCTAGAAGGACATTATACACCTAATTTTTTCCTTCCCCCAACCTCTTAAATGTGCCCATCTCATGAAGTACAAGATACTAAATCTTTATGACTGCTAATGTATAGAATCCCTGTTATACATCTTTCTTTACTAAAGAGGTTCTTGAAGTGTGGTCTGCCAGTGACGAGTAGTCCAAAGGGCTCTTGTCAAGACATCTACAAACTCAAAACTATTTTTATAACACTAAGATGTTATTTAACTTTTCCACTATGTTGACATATATACTGATGCTGTAAAAACAATGGTGCATAAAATTGCTCGTGGCTTAGTACAAATCAAAGTATGGGTAAATGTGTTTCTCAATATTCTGTGTGACACAAGGGCAAGTAGGCCATTTATAAGGATGGTGGTTATATTGAAGAACAGTGCTTCTGTTATTGTGAGATTTGTGAACTGAGTTGGCCATTTTTTATTTTTTTTTAATTTTTTTTTTCCAACGTTTTTATTTATTTTTGGGACAGAGAGAGACAGAGCATGAACGGGGGAGGGGCAGAGAGAGAGGGAGACACAGAATCGGAAACAGGCTCCAGGCTCCGAGCCATCAGCCCAGAGCCTGACGCGGGGCTCGAACTCCCGGACCGCGAGATCGTGACCTGGCTGAAGTCGGACGCTTAACCGACTGCGCTACCCAGGCGCCCCCGAGTTGGCCATTTTTTAATGGAATACCATTTTTATTGAGAAAACAACTGGCAGACAAACATTGATCATTCAGACTTTGGTATTATAATGACATTTTCTGAAAAAAAGGTAAAAGAAAAGAAATGTCTCTCTACTGTAAAAAAAATTATAATATTTATTGTCAACAATAAAATTCCAGCTTTTAAGAGAAAATTAGATTTGGGGAAATTTGTGTCACTGGAGATTGACAGCTTATAGACTGAATTCTTAAGACTTTTTTCATGAAAGCAGTGATAATAATGATCATGAGTATTTTGGGTACCATATAATGAATTGTGTCAAAATATGAAAGATCTGCCTAACTCAATGAACCAATATTTTCCAAATGGCCAACTCTTGTTGCATTGCATGAAGTTAAAAAATATGGAATGACAATGCAAAATGTTACAAAATTATGCATGAGTAAATAAGCCAAAGTGTAAGATAGAATGTAGGAAAATGCAAAATTTTCCATGATGTTTATGATTTGCTATTCCACATTGCATATAAACCTTTAAGAAATTCTGACTCGTAAAATGTTGTTTAAAAACAAAGAGAATTTTGGTAGTTATTTTCATAGATGTTAAGATATACTTCCCTTTTCTACTAAATGTCTGTGAAGCCATATTATCTTCATATATTCCAATGAAAAATTACAAAACTACAAGTTGAAATGCACATGCAAATATTAGAAACCAGCTAACTTCCATTAAGCCAAACATTAAAAAAATTGCAAAAAATGTAAACAATGCTTTTTTACACACTGGTTTCTTTTGTTCTCGAAAATATAGTTATTTTTCACAAAAGTTGCTTGTTTATGTTAATATATAGTGAGCGTATTATTTTTATATTTATTAACTTATAAATCAATATTTTAAAATAATTATTTGTAATTATAAATAAAGTAAGTATTGATAGATCTAACCCACCTATCCACTCTTTGTGCTCCTCAAAAATTTTCAAGTGTATAAGGGGTTTCCCAAGAACAAAAATTGCAAGGATCTCTGATTTATTACGTTTTCACCTTCAGAGAACCTGGAAATGTCTGCACATTTGGCCTGCAGCTAAACTAGTTTGTATGATAGTTCTCCTGTAAGACATGATTTGGTTATCATCCCTAAATATGTGAAGATTATATACTACTAAGAATGGAATTTTATTTATTCTGTAATATTTACTTATTTATTTTTGAGAGACAGAGGAGAGAGAATATAAGCAGGGGAGGGGAAGAGAGACAGGGAGAAAAAATCCCAGGCAGACTCAGCACTGTCAGCACAGAGCCCAATGAGGGCTCGATCTCAGGAACTGTGGGATCATGACCTGAGCCAAAACTAAGAGTCAGATGCTTAAATGACTGAACCATCCAGGTGCCCCTAAAAGTGGAATTTTAAAAGGAGGAAAATTTATGCGATAAGTTTATGATTTCAGTAGATGCTAAAGTATGATGTTAGATATTGACACGATTTTGATCAAGTGTTGTTAAGGAATATTTTTTTAACTCTTGGTAAATCACTTAAGCTTGTTACAATTCAGTTTCCCATTATAAAAAGTACCCCCTCTATTCTTATTAAATTAGAATGTTTCAGAATAATTAACACATACTTGTCAATTAAGTTCTCATGTGTAGATTCCACAGAAATCCTAAAGATAATAACATAATTCTATACAAGTGATACATATGAGAATGGATAATGAATATATTAAGAGGATATGGAAATGCAAAGAAAATATTAATATTTAAAATATCGACTATTGTTTAGTTAATGTAAATATGGGAGAGAAAATACAATAATGTTCAAAAATGTGTTTAGTAATAAATAATGATAGAAAAAAAGATTGCGTTGGAGACATATGACTTTGGGTGTAAAATTAAATAATAAAATAATATTGCATATGAAATTTTCCAGTGTCAAGAGCCACAGCACTTAAACTACTTCTCAAGAAGAAGTAGCAGTAAGGCTTATTATATAAACCAAAAGAATTAAGTCATCCATAAAAGTATCAGAATATTTAGAAAGAAACTTCCCTAAAGTATATTGCAAATCTCTTAAAATTTCCATAACTAAAATCTACACTGCAATTAAATATTATAGTCTATCTTGAGAGTTCTAATTTAATATTATAGTCTATCTTATATTTGTTGAGCTTAATTATTTTAAAATTTATTTCACATATAATCGTTTTAAGAGTCAGGTGTAAACCGGAGACTATTTCAAGAACTTCTTATTTATGAGTGAATTTATATAGTATTATATGTTTGTCTACAACCAGTCAGTTAGATCTTGGGAGTGAAAATAATAGGGGTAATTCTACCTAACAGTTCTCGAGGGTCTAGTATACACAGACATGGTGGCAAGTATTGTCTATTAACTCTAAACTTACAGCTACTCTGTGCCATAGAGATTGAAACAACTAACCAGGACACATTCTCTTTTGCAATCATGGTCCTTAGGGTAAAGAATAGAAGGATACAATCAAAAGACAGTCGTCACCTGGCAGATTATTAACTGTATGGTGTTCAAATCAATAATAGAGAAGTGAAAGTATGTCTCATTCCCAACTTGATTCGGATAATTTTATAAAATTATACAATTTCTGAATTATAATAATTTAACCAGTTAACTCTCAAGAGTTGTATCCCTATGTGAAAACAGCCTCTTAACTACCCACCAGTAGATAAAAGGACTGGAAGGAAAACACCTTTTCAGGCCATTCAGCTGGTTGCTGCGTTTTCAAATTCTAATTGGGCTGATATTATCTACTAATACCTGAAATATTTCATACCTTCCTCCTATCCAAAGTAAAAAAAAATCTTAATTTCTAAATTTTGGATAACAAATAATAGAAAATACACATTCTCACCCTTTGCCTTTGTTTACCTAAATTTAGATGCAAAGGCAAGGTTATATAGAGGAGACTAAAAAACCCAATTAAGGGTGAAGAATGAAAACATTAAAAAGTTTCAACCAAATTATGATAATTTCAGACAGGAAGATCTTTTATAGCACAGAAAAAAATGAGGAAGCTAGACTTTGTATTACATTATTTTCTGTTTGAGTTCATTTCTAAGTAACTCAAAATTTAGGCTTCTAGTGTATGCAAAGAGAAATGATTTCAGCAATTCATGTTTGGAAGGGCCTCTTTTGATACACCATGCAGCCTCATGCAAATTATCCTTTTTGCTTGTTTGTTTGTTTAGTGGGCTAATAAGAAAATAAATTTAAGAAAAATAAAACAATGAATTCACCTGTATTCTTCCCCCATGCCACTAAACAGAGAGTAGGTAGAAAACTAGCAAGGATTGGTACAGAATGCGATTTTTAAGGAAATCGTAGAACTTTTGACACTCTTTAATTTAGTAGTAAAACAACATCAAAATACATATTAAGCCTTAAAATGCATCAGTCACTATGCTATAAAAGATATAAAGAGTAACAGATTTTTGAAATTTTAAAGTTGATATCCAACATGTAGGGGAGAAATAAACTTAATGTTTTTACTTTTGTTTGAAATTAATTAGTAAATACTTCAATATAATAATTATACTTGAAAATTTTAAAAATATATAAATATAAGCATGTTTAACTATATTTTATTTAAAATAAGAAATATAGGGGCGCCTGGGTGGCGCAGTCGGTTAAACGTCCGACTTCAGCCAGGTCACGATCTCGCGGTCCGGGAGTTCGAGCCCCGCGTCAGGCTCTGGGCTGAAGGCTCGGAGCCTGGAGCCTGTTTCCGATTCTGTGTCTCCCTCTCTCTCTGCCCCTCCCCCGTTCATGCTCTGTCTCTCTCTGTCCCAAAAATAAATAAACGTTGAAAAATAAAATAAGAAATATATTTATATATAAACATATATATAAGTAATAATTATATTTATTAAACTGTGAACTGTGCTAGATGTTGGAAATGCAAAAGTAAAATAGCTTATAGCCCAGAGGGAACACAAGTATGCCAACAAGTAAAATTAAGCTCATTGCATTACTTGGGGTAGTGTTCCACAGGGAAAGTGGTAATTGTATCTTCTTTAGAAGCCAGGTTCAAAAATATTACATGTGTGTATGTGTGTGCATATATATTTATGTATGTATATATTTAATTTCTTTGCCATTCTGACTAACTCAAATATTTACTAGGTATAATATGGATTTCTGTAATCTCGTTTAAGTATTCTTACTAAAACTCATCAGGGATCTATTTTTGTTGTTGTTTTGTATTTTTCTATTCAAAATATACAAATAGTTGAACTTTTCATACATCTTAGGATTTTATTTATTTATTTATTTTTTAATTTTTTTTCAACGTTTGTTTATTTTTTGGGGGGTGACAGAGAGAGACAGAGCATGAACGGGGGAGGGGCAGAGAGAGAGAGGGAGACATAGAATCGGAAATAGGCTCCAGGCTCTGAGCCATCAGCCCAGAGCCTGACGCGGGGCTTGAACTCCTGGACTGCGAGATCGTGACCTGGCTGAAGTCGGACGCTTAACCAACTGCGCCACCCAGGCGCCCCAGGATTTATTTTTAAATATAAATGCCATTTGGACAATAATCAAAATTGAGGAAAAATCAAAGATTCATTTCTTCCAATATTGTATTATTGAAATTTTGAGATTTGTGAATATGCAAATGATGAGGAGATAGGAGTGCATTGTGAGAATCATCAATTGCATGATCAAGGAACAGAAGTCACAAGTTTCCCCAAGATAGTTATTAGTTCTCTGACAGTGAAGACAGCCTATCTGTATAGCCTAATTTTATCCATCAGTTGGCTAACGCAAGAATAAATATATGATGATAATGTTAGGGACTCCATATATAAAGAGATAAATTGAACTTACTCAATTAGCAATACTAATGTGGAATATAAGAATAGAATCAAATAAAAATAAAATAAATGAGTTTCTTCTGTTGTCATAGAATAATGATTAAGTGATACATACATCATGGGACACACACAGATAAAGTAAGATTACATGCATAGGAAGTTACTAAATAAATCTAGTCTGCTTTGAATTGGTTGTTCTATTTTCAATTAATCTGGGAAACTCAGGTAAACAACCAGGACTTTTTCAATAAGTCAACGAAATCAACAATTAGAGTACATGTTTACTAAAACCTTTACTTTTGTTGTATGTTAGTATGTGATTCTGATATCATACTAGATAGTGTAGGACATAACGGTGTGCTTTATTTTCTAATCATCATTGTTGTTTCATTACGTATGTTTTCTAACTAAATCATATGAAATAGATCGGTAATAACTAGGAACTTGTGACAACAATGCTAGTGTTCAAACTTCCTTAGGAGGTAGGAAAGTGTAAGTAGAGCATATGAGATCATTCCCTTAGGGAAAAAATGTATCATCTAAAAATAAATCAGTATTATCTATAGTAGGATTTACTGTGATTTTATTTCTTCTAGAGTACCCATACGTTATACTGCAGTGACCTGAAGAAAAGCCAACCCAATCTTGCTTTTATTTGTGTTTCTTTTTACTGAATAGAGAGCAAATTCATTAAAGTGCTTCTTCTTTTATTATTTTTTATTGCAAATACAGGAGAGAAAAGATTATATATATATGACTTAATATATTTGGAAAGTGAGCCAAAATGAATATGTCAGTGGAAATCTGATTTTTATAACACAAAATTATAAATCCAATTATTAAAAAATCTTACAGCTAAGAGAAGCACAGAGGAATTGCATGAATACTTGCCATTACACATTCTGCATGAGGCATTATTGTATAGTTAAGCTTTCATGTGAATAGAGATATAGATATATTGATATATAGATAGAGATAGAGATGATAGATAGATCAATCTATATATCTTTTGCATTTAAGGATTCATTCTATTGAAAGATCTGTAGTCAGCTTGTGTTTCTGCTACTTATTGGTAGTATGATTTTATTAAGTCATTTAATTTCCCCTGAACAAGTTTCCAATGGGATATTAAATATGACTTTTAATTTTCTGGACTTTTGACCATAAATAATAGGTTCAAGATCATTTGCAAAAGACAACCTAAGAAATTATGAAACTTATTGTGTGATTCTTAGCTCATCCCCCTTTTAGAGTTTATAAGAAAAGTCAAGGAGACTGATCAGGAGATGACAATAGTGGGGATTTCATAGAGAGAATCAACAGTATACAGTCCACATCAATGCATAGTTGTGAGGGGAAAGAAAACATCTTCATCCATGCTCCTAAATAACTAAGGTGGGCTTCAGAGAAATTTGAACCAGTTTGACATTGGTTTCCTTGGATTTGGCTGTGTCATGTAAACTGGTTCTTACTCCTCTTTTAAAAAGTCTAAAGACCAAGGGCTGTCTAGACCTATCCCTGATTTCAGTAAGAAGGTAAAAGGCAAGAATGGAAGTGCACCACCGCAAATGGCATGGCAAAGATCTCACTCCTGTTGGTAGCAGATGAATACCAAGATTGAATGTTCAATCAAGTTATTTTGAAAAAAGGCTTTCATCTAAGGGTATAAAGGAGGCAGAAGTGACAGTAAAATGAAAGTTCATGTAGAGTGGTTGGTGAGATACCTACAGGGTAGAAGGAAGGAGTAAGTAGTCAGCAGTAAAAATAACCAATTGCATGACGAAGGAAGAGAATGGGTTGCATAATAACCCACAAAAGTTTTTTGGGGGCAAGGAAAAAGACTGCATTTAGAGAGCTACCATAGTTGAGGGTGACTGCCAAGAAAGAACTACTGGTATGTTGCAAGATGAAGATTTTTTTTTTCTTTTCCCCTCTTGCAAATCCGTCCATTCTTTGACAGCTCAGGGAATGAGGGTAAATGACAAACCCCCAAAAATATAATGAAAAAACACACCCATTTTATATCTATCCCTTGCAGCCTTTGGAGCCTGAGCTAGCCTGAACTTGAAGGGAGAAAGGATTTAAAAAAGGTACAGGATAGATATCAGATTTTACTAGACTTTTAGAAACTGAAAAGAAGTTAATATCTTGAAGTTATTGGAAAATCTTGCTTAGATTTAATTATCAGCAGTAACAAAAAAGACTACTATTGCCTTCTATGGTATGCATAATAAATAGTACAATGTTTCTTCCCCACACACTCAGTGAGAGATATAGTCAGTTGGTTTTGATTAAAAAAAATATTTATTAATTGTTTTCTCTTGCCTATTCATATAAATGCTTTATGGTACATATACTGATCTTTCAAAAATGTTAAATGGTGGATATGATTAATATTCCATTTGACAGAAACACAGACAGACTTAAAGTGATTAAGTAATACTTCTAAAGGCATATAGCCAATAATAGGTAATGCCTGCATTTTAACCAAGGTCCATCTGACTCCAAAGTATTGACTATGCTCTATTAGACCATTTCTGAGTCTTCTTTAATATACTGTCTCCAAATATATTCAGCCAAACTTTACAACCAGAATAATTTATACTCTTCTGACCTGACTCCAGGGTAAAATTAAAAAAGGGGCAATATCTTCCTGGCATCACTTTTATGCATGATTTTCCCTAGAGCTGTTTTACAAGCTCATTATATGGAAGAGATACAGGATGGGAGTTGATAAATGTCAGCTGAGCACCTCCATATCAACATAAAAATTTCTACTAACTTGTTTTAAAAGCTGAGCCAAGAGGACAACTGTGTAAATATTTATGTTAATGAATCAAGGTTTAGTAAAAAAATTAACCTATGTGGCAGGTTTGGAAAATTTTGTTAGAGTCTATGTTTCCACTTGATCCAATATGGCTCTAAATAAAATCTCAGACTTTATCATTGAAACTTAATAAATGATAATTAGATTTTGAAGCACTTTGTTCAGTTTACTCTTTTAAGGTTGGTAATTCCCAACACTGATATAAAATTAATATGGTATATTAATATGGTATATTAATATGGTATAAAATAAAAGTATTTTATCTTTCTAAAGCACTTTTGCAAAAGTTGACTTCAGATGGAATTAAGTTTCCATGTCAATATTAAAGGGAATATTTTAATTGAAACAATCAGTCTTTCCCTAATTATTATAGCAGGTATCCATCAGAATATTGTGCAATCAAGACATATTGGTAAAACATAAATCACTAAAAACATCACCCCACATCTAATTTACAAAACCTGCATGATAGTTTTTAAAGTTGCATTTTAAGGCCTACTGGGGCATAGAATTGACTTAATTAAAATCCTTTCTTTCAGGGGTGCCTGGGTGGCTCAGTCAGCTAAGCGTCCCACTTTGGCTCAGGCAATGATCTCACAGCTCAGTTCGAGTCCCACATCAGGCACTGTTATGACAGCTCAGAGCCTGGAGCTTTGGATTCTGTCTCCCCTCCCTCTCTGCCTCTCCCCCCCTCACACTCTGACTCTCTCTAAAAAATAAAATAAACATTAAAAAAAAAATTTTAATCCTTTCTTCCTGAAATATGTCCTCATTTTCCGTGAAGGATTTACTTCATCTTATTTTATTTTATTTCATTTTATTTATTTATTTTTATCGTATTTTATTTTACAATACCTATGCACCCCAAAGCAGAATATACCAATAATTTGTATATGCCTGTGTGCTCACTCTCACCATCTCCTTGCATTTCTCTCTTAGTAAACATTATTCTAATTTTGCCTCATCATGTTTTTACTTCTGTGTATTATGCTACAAAGTTTTATAAGTGCTATTGTGTGTAGTTTAATATCTCTGATTTTCATGGCTGTAGAATAGTCCATTATGTACATATGATGGTTTGGTAATCAAATATTCTGTCTACCAGTGAGCACTTAAATTGCATTTTTTCTAGATTTTTTAAACATTTTTACTATCTCTGTTATACATATGTGTTTACCTGTCAGTTTTCTTATTTATTATGAATTCGGTAAAGTCAGATGACACTACTCTTTTATACTCGTGACATCTTGAAAAATGCTTTTTATAGGTATTCAATACATATTTTTGGTGTTCAATAAATATTCATAAATGATGAATAAATGAGCAATATTTGGGGTGATTTTTTCCATTTTTATTTTCATTTTATTAATATCAATTTTTACTGATCTCCAGGCTGATGCCATGTGCTTTTTGCTGTATAAAAGATATTAATATAAACATGTAATGATTAAAAATGCATGACATAGGAAATGCTGTAGAGAATTCATAGAGAAGCAAGTTTCAAATAAAACTGCCATCTTCTGATCGATGGCATTGTGTAATGATTCACTTCTCTGTTTAGAGAAACGTGATCTCATAAATAATAAATAGTAAGTGTGGTATCAATGACATATATACATGCTAAATTCAACTGGAAAACTACCTAAATTTTGAATCTCAAGCCCATTTTTACTGAGATTTAGGGTGTCACAGGGGGAAAAGATATTAGCCTACAAATGAGAAAACCTGGATTTTATGTCTGATTAAATGATATAAATTAGTATAGGTCAGAACTTCCTATTTGGGCCTAAAATTCTATAACAAGAGCAGAGAATTAGGATCATGAACAGATTGAAGCAGAAACTGTGGTTCAAGGAAATGTCATAGAGTGCATGTGTTTGTGTGTGTGTGTGTGTATGTGTGTGTGTGATGTTACTAATGTATAAGATAGAGAGCTTTTATTTCTTCTGAGGAGATACACTTATGATAAGGATTAAAGGAGAAACAGTTTATATAAAACCATTGCCTGAAAAACTACAGGTTTAAAGAAAGAGACATTTTAAGAATTGTAAGTAGGGACAAAGGAGGTGAGGGAAGCAGAAATGACATCATGCCAGAAGAGTAATCCACAAATCCTGGCCAGCGGGAGAAAGAAGTTCATTTTCATTCAGAACAATGTCTCCCAGTGTCATCCATGTTGCAGCCAATGGCAAGATTTCCTTCTTTTTATGTCTGGATATATTCCATTATGTAAAAGACAAATCCTGTACGATCATAGTTCTTTGTGGAATCTAAAACAGCCAAACTCATAGCACCAGAGAGTAGAATGGTTTTGCTCAGGTGGTTAGTGGGTGGTGTAAATGAAGAGATGGTGGCTGAAAGGGAGCACAGTTTCAGTTACAAAATGAATATGTTTGAGGGACCTAACATATAGCATGGTGATTATAATACTATATTGTATACTATATTGTATACATGAAATTTGCTAAGAATTGATCAAAAATGTTCTTATCGCGCGCGCACACACACACACACACACACACATTGTAACTACATGAGGTGATAGATGCATTGATTATGATAGTCATTTTACAATACATGTATATTAAATCATAATTTTGTACACCTTAAAACTCACGTATGGCATAAATATATATATATATATATATATATATATATATATATTTTTTTTTTTTTTTTTAATTTGTGAATGATACCTCAACAAAGTTGGAGGGACAAGAATCAAAGAAAAGGAAAGAAGGAAGGAAGGAAGGAAGGAAGGAAGGAAGGAAGGAAGGAAAGAAGGAAGGGAGGAAAAGGAAAAGGAAAGGAAAAGAAAAAAGTATAAGAAGGCTCTTATTCCTCAAATTAACATTCAAGTGCCATGGAAGATGAGTTCATAGTTCTGGAATTTCAACTTGCTGTATCTCACTGTTTCTTAAAAAAATATTTTTAATTATTTATTTATTTTGAGGGAGAGAGAGAGAGAGTATGCATGTGTGTGTGCACGAGCAAGGGAGGGGCAGAGAGAGAAGGTGAAGGAGAGAATCCTAAGCAGGCTCCAAGCTGTCAGCACAGAGTCCCATGTGGGCTGAATCCCACCAACTGTGAGATCATGACCTGAGCTGAAATCAAAGGTCAGATGCTTAACTGAGTGAGCCACCTAGGTGCCCCATCCTGTAAATCACTCTTACGATTTATTTTTTAAGCAGAGAATTTATAAAATTGATGAATTGCCTTTTTGAAATTTTCATTTATCATAAAACAACAGATATAGCTTTGGGGATTTTTATTTTAGGTTTCATTCTAACTAACTAAGAAAACTTCAGTTTGCTTGAGCAAAACCGGAAGTTTCATTTCCAGGCTATGTTCTGACACTAAATAATTGACCTCAATCAAGAGATTAAGCCTTTTGAGCCTAAGTCCCTTCATCTTAAAATGAAATGTCAAATCTATTATTTTAATGTGCTTTTTAGCTCTCTCATAATGCTTAGGAAATTGTGCTTAGTATGTATATGCATCTTTCTCTGTTATGCTCTCCTTTATTAAAACTTTGAAAAATGATATTTGGTACTTATTTGCCTGGGTAATGAAATTTTGTAGAATTAATAATAAAAAATAAAATTTAATTATTAAATTGTTAGTGCTTATATAGATAGGATTATCTTTATGTAAAAGTTGTTTTAAATTTGTAATTTTACCTATAGTTACATCATGTTTTAATTTTATTTTTCTATTGAATCTGTTCTAATTTGTTTATGTCATCCATAATATTTTATATACTTATGAATTCTATTTTGAAGAAACACTCTAGCACATACTCTAAACAAAGGTTTATTGTTAGCTTTCTATCTTTTTACATATCCAAATGTTTAAAAATATTATTCATATAAAATTTTATATTGGGGACCTTGAATGACATAATGGACAGTGTCCTCAGCAACAGTTGTGAAATAGATACTGAAATGGTTCCCATAGGGCTGTTCTTTGTACAACCCTTAATAAAAGCAGAATATATAACATTACAACTCAATAAAGATGATTCTGATATGGAGTAAAATAGTATTTATCAAATGGCCATTATGTGTCAGAAACTCTACATTTTATTGTCCCAATTATTTCAATATCACTGAGAGATGGATAGGACATCCCAAGAGAGAACTGGAGTAAATGTCAAGGGCAATAGATCTAACATTGGCCAATTTGGGACTTGAATTATGACTCCAAAGTCTATACTATTTCCACCCAATCAAAGTACACCTATTGCTCTGGTATAAGTCAATGTTCTCCTTCTGATACCCTGATTGGTTAATGATTGTACTTAGTGTGCCAGGAGGGATGGATAACATTATTCTGTGGATATTAAATCTTTGACTCCATCAGGGCTCGTTGAGACTCAGATTGCTAGACTTTACTGCCAAAGGTTCTCATCAGCAAGTGTGTGGTGGGGCTTCTGAATTTCCATTTTTAACAAGTTACTAGCTATTGGGGCTGCTGCAGTTATGGTGACTGTTCCTTCAGGGCAGCTAGTTTATATTAATGTACTTCGATGTATAGAAGATGGTTCCTGAAAGGAATTTTGAATGCTTAAAGAATTGATAATCTCTATGGAAATAGAAAGTTCAAATCAATAACAACAACAATAATAATAAATAGCAAGGGAATCATTATTCCTTTATTGTAATACACAGACAAGGACTAATTACAATTGAGCCCTTACTAGGTAACAGGTATTCAGCTAAATGCTTTACATAAAAGATGAAGTCTTCAAGGTACCTACAAAGTAAATAAGTGTAGAAAAGGTGGCAGAAACAGCATGAGTATAAGCATTCAAAGTGTGGAGTCTGTTAGTTAACATCCATTTGCACAAAGGAAATGGGCAATGCTCTGTAGAGTACCAGAGGCATAGACAGGATCCAATGCCTCAGTGGTCAAGCGAGAGGCCTCTTTTGATAAATATCTGACTGCAATTATTCTGGCTTGTCTTCTGGACTACTGGTTTTTCCTTCTCTTCCCAGAGAAAGAAGTGAAAAAAAAATTTTAAATAGCTGTTCTCCCAAAAAATATATATATATCCTTATTTTTTCCTTGCATGTCTATATCACTCTCCTCTATCTCACCTCTTATTCTCAAAATGCTTTTCTTTTCTCTTCTCTTCCTAAGCCCTAAATTAGTGTTCTCTTGAGTTTTATGTTCAATCCCTATTTTCTCTATAAACCTCTCACATCTCTAACAGTTCTAAAATATAAGCCTTTCATGATTGTTCATGTATTTATGCTTTTGAACTTTCTGATTAATGTTCCTGGGACGCCCTTTATCTTTCTATCCACCCAGCATATTAGTCTTCAGCTCAATTGTCACTGGTACAATGCAACTCCAGTCTCCTTTAAAAATTTCTTCTGTGATTTCAAATACATTTGCATAGATCTTGAGTATTGTTTGCATCAATTTGTATATTTATTTGTTTATGCCTCTAATCTCTCAAATGACCCTGAGGAGCAGCTCTCATGCCTTCTTAATCTTCATGCCCTTCCCATCATAATCTCAGGGAGTATCTGATCCATTTGAGCAATGTAATGAATAAATGGTTGTTATCATAAGCAAATTACAAATAATATAAAAATATTTTCTCAGTACTGCATGGGACAAGCCCTTAAATAGGAATAATTAGCATATTGGAGATGGTTATTTATTTCACCATCTGTACTATCAAGAGCTAGACTGCTATCTAGAATATTCTCCTACATTGCTTTAAATCTCTATAGGATTTTTTGTTTTGTTTTGTTTTGTTTTGTTTTGTTTCTGTTTCATTGTTAAATTTGTTCTGTTGATGCAAAAGCCCTTGGAAGAATTCTATCTGTGGTGATTGAACAGATTTCAAACACTTACTGTACATTTCATAAGTATTACCATAGGAAATAGATATAGTCAGAATTGAGGCATAAGGAAATCTAGAGATATAGGAAAACTATTCATGAAAACCCAACAGGTCTAATGTAGGGCCAAGTTCATGAATGTGCATCAAGTATGTATATTCACACAAAGATGACTTAGAAGTAGTGATATAACAATGGGTAGCAGAGTCTCAGACATGGTGATAGCGATCTAGAATCAGGTATTCTAGAACAAGGTCAAGAGTATAGACTCTTGGGTAGAAGAAAAACAGTGTGATCAAATGCAAGCTTGTCTTGTTTTGTGGCTCACAAGTGAATCTCCCCTATCTAATGTTAGCATGGGTCCTAGATTTGTGTGCAGAAGTTGAGTGAGATTAAATTCCTAAATAATGGATAGGAGAAATCTAAAAGAACTGCAGACATATATTTTCATTTGTTCTATGTACAGCACATGGGTTTAACTAGAAGTATCTAGGTCTTATTCATTTTTATGGCCCAGGATATAGCACATAGAAATGTTCAACAAGTCTATGAAAAAATACAGAAGTAAATGAATAATTTTTTAAAGTGGCTTCTCACCAAAATATTCACCTGTTTTTTACATCCTCTCAATTCAACATTTTATTTGTGTGTTTTCAACTTGGTATTTTTATGCTTGTAGTAGTGCCTTAGGAAACTGTTGCACTATTTTCTGGTAGATTATAGACTTGGGATGACTTTGAGAGTTCCTTTGATCCATTATTTTGCCTCAAGGCAGACTAGGACTAAATAGACTGAAAGAAGGTATTGAATCTCATTTTTGACTGAAGACTTAGTTGTTTTATACCACAAAAATAGTACACATTAGTTGTCTTTCCTTTCGATTGGTGTTAAATTTATTTTCAGAGTTACCAATTTATTGCATATGTTCACTGGCCTAAACCATGCTATTATAAAATAAATGCTATTTTATCTGGCTTCAGTCATTTTTTCATGGCTAAATTTCAAGTAATAATAAATACACCATGATACAGAAGATGGAATTTTATCTCTTGAAAACAGCACAATATCAATGTTCCAAAGTAACATTGTAAAATAATTGTTTCTGATTGGCATTGATTATTGGCAATAATTTTAGAAATAATTAAGAATTACATAAAGAAATGTGTCTCCTGATTACTTGATTTTTTTTTTTTGACATTTATTTTTGAGAGACACAGAGCATGGATGGGGGAGGATCAGAGAGAGGGAGACACAGAATCCAAAGCAGGCTCCAGGCTCTAAGGTGTCAGCACAGAGCCCAACACGGGGCTCGAATTCACGAGCCATGAGATCATGACCTGAGTCGAAGTCCTTTATATATGTAAAGGGTTCATTTGTGATATATATTAATTATACATTAAAATATAAATTTCAGCTATTATTAACTAAACTATTTAAGCATTTTAAAAGCATATAGCCTTTTTTCAGTTACTAAATTTTTCTTGACCCTAGGGATACAAATTTAGGTAGGACCAAATTCCTACTCTTCATGACCATAAGATTTATTGTGTATATACACACATAGATAATTTTAATATAATATTGTAAATACATTACAGACTTATGTACGAATTCCTAAGCCAGCAGAGGAATTCTTAAGTTATCCTGGGTTGAGGTGGGTTGGTAGAGAAAGATTAGAGTAAATTTCAAGGAAAATGATGATCCAGAATTGAATATTGAATGAGCAAGAGTTAGCCAAAAAATGATTAAATTCATCTATCCACTTTCCACATTTCCATGTTTACTGCCACTATCTAGCCAATATCCCCCTGTACTTGTATTCTTTAAAAAGCTTTTTAGTCTCTTGCCTCCCTACAAATGATTATTTCTATATCTGCCAAAAAGAGATTATATTGTTAAAATGTAAATAAGACAATGCCTCTACCTTATATGTTTTCCAATAGCTGGAACTTAAAATAGTATCCAAAAGTTTTATGGCCTACATAATGGCCTAAAATATTCTTTTGTTTTATTTTTTTAATTTATATCCAAGTTAGTTAGAATAGAGCGTAACAATGATTTCAGGAGTAGATTCCTTAATGCCCCTACCCATTTAGCCCATCCCCCCTCCCCAAACCCCTGCAGTAACCCTCTGTTTGTTCTCGATATTTAAGAGTCTCTTATGTTTGTCCCCCTCCCTGTTTTTATATTATTTTTGCTTCCCTTCCCTTATATTCACCGGTTTTATATCTTTAAGTCCTCATAGGAGTGAAGTCATATGATATTTGTTTTTCTCTGACTAATTTTGCTCAGCTTAATACCCTCTAGTTCCATCCAAGTAGTTGCAAATGGCAAGATTTCATTCTTTTTGATTGCCGAGTAATACTCCATTATATATATACCACCTCTTCTTTATCCATTCATCCATCGATGGACATTTGGGCTCTTTCCATACTTTGGCTATTGTTGCTAGTGCTGCTATACACATTGGGGTGCATGTGTCCCTTCGAAACAGCATACCTGTATCCCTTATAGATATCTAGTAGTGGGATTGTTGGGTCATAGGGTAGTTCTATTTTTAATTTTTTGAGGAACCTCCATACTGTTTTCCACAGTGGCTGCACCAGTTTGCATTCCTACCAGCAGTGCAAAAGAGATCCTCTTTCTCCGCATCCTCGCCAATATCTGTTGTTGCCTGAGTTGTTAATGTTAGCCATTCTGACAGGTGTAAGGTGGTATCTCATTGTGGTTTTGATTTGTATTTCCCTGATGATGAGTGATGTTGAGCATTTTTTCATGTGTCAGTTGGCCATCTGGATATCTTCTTTGGAGAATTGTCTATTCATCCCTTTTGTCCATTTCTTCACTGGATTATTTGTATTTTGGGTGTTGAGTTTGATAAGTTCTTTATAGATTTTGGATACTAACCCTTTATCTGATAAGTCGTTTGCAAATATCTCCCATTCTGTCAGTTGCCTTTTAGTTTTGCTGATTGTGTCCTTCACTGTGCAGAAGCTTTTTATTTTGATGAGGTCCCAATAGTTCATTTTTGCTTTTGTTTCCCTTGCCTCTGGAGACGTGTTGAGTAAGAAGTTGCTGCATCCAAGGTCAAAGAGGTTTTTGCCTGCTTTCTCCTTGAGGATTTGATGGCTTCCTGACTTACATTTAGGTCTTTCATCCATTTTGAGTTTATTTTTGTGTATGGTGTAAGTAAGTGGTCCAGGTTTATTCTTCTGCATGTCACTGTCCAGTTTTCCCAGCACCACTTGCTGAGGAGACTGTCTTTATTCCATTGGATATTCTTTCCTGCTTTGTCAAAGATTAGTTGGCCATGTGTTTGTGGGTCCATTTCTGGGTTTTCTATTCTGTTCCACTGATCTCAGTGGCTGTTTTTGTGCCAGTACCATACCGTCTTGATGGTTATAGCTTTGTAATACAGCTTTGAAGTCTGAGATTGTGATGCCTCCTGCTTTGGTTTTCTTTTTCAAGATCGCTTTGGCTATTTGGGGTCTTTTGTGGTTCCATACAAATTTTAGGAGTGTTTGTTCTAGCTCTGTGAAGAATGCTGGTGTTATCTTGATAAGGATTGCATTGAATATGTAGATTTCTTTGGGTAGTATTGACATTTAAACAATATTTGTTCTTCCTATCCAGGAGCATGGAAACTTTTTTCCATTTTTTTGGTGCCTTCTTCAATTTCTTTCATACGCTTTCTATAGTTTTCAGTGTATAGACTTTTCACCTCTTTGGTTAGGTTTATTCCTAGGTATTTTATGTTTTTTGGTGCAGTTGTAAATGGGATTGATTCCTTGATTTCTCTTTCTGTTGCTTCATTGCTGGTGTATGGGAATGCAACTGATTTCTGTGCATTGCTTTTATATCCTGCAACTTTGCTGAATTCATGGATCAGTTCAAGCAGTTTTTTGGTGGAATCTCTTGGGTTTTTTGTATAGAGTATCATGTCGTCTATGAAGAGTGAAAGTTTGACCTCCTCCTGGTCGACTTGGATGCCTTTTATTTCTTTGTGTTGTCTGATTGCAAAGGCTAAGACTTCCAATACTATGTTGAATAACAGTGGTGAGAGTGGACATCCCTGTCTTATTCTTGACCTTAGCAGGAAAGATCTCAGTTTTTCCCCACTGGGGATGATATTAGTGTTGGGTCTTTCATATATGCCTTTATGATCTCGAGGTATGATCTTTCTATCCCTACTTTCTTGAGGGTTTTTATCAAGAAAGGATGCTGTATTTTGTCAAATGCTTTCTCTGAATCTATCAAGAGGATCATGTGGTTATTTTCCTTTCTTTTATTGATGTGATGAATCACATTGATTGTTTTGCAAATATTGAACAAGCCCTGCATCCCAGGTATAAATCCCACTTGGTCCTGGTGAATAATTTTTTTAATGTATTGTTGGACATGGTTGGCTAATATCTTGTTGAAGATTTTTGCATGCATGTTCATCAGGGAAATTGGTCTATGGTTCTCCTTTTTAGTTGTGTCTTTGTTTTGGAATCAAGGTAATGCAGGCTTCATAGAAAGAGTTTGGAAGTTTTCCTTCCATTTCTATTTTTTGGAACAGCTTCAAGAGAATAGGTGTTAACTCTACCTTAAGTGTTTGGTAGAATTTCCCTGGAGGGCCATCTGGCCCTGGACTCTTGTTTGTTGGGAGAATTTTGATTACGAATTTCAATTTCTTTACTGGTTATGGGTCTATTCAAATTTTCTATTTCTTTCTGTTTCAGTTTCTTCCTGTTTCAATTTTATTAGTATATAATTGCTCATAATATTTTCTTATTATTATTTTTGTTTCTGCTGTATTGGTTGTGATCTCTCCTCTTTCTTTCTTGATTTTATTTATTTGGGCCCTTTCTTTTTTCTTTTTGATCAAACTGGTAAATAGTTTATCAAGTCTGTTAATTCTTTCAAAGAGCCAGCTTCAGGTTTCATTGATCTGTTCTACCATTTTTTTGGTTTCCATAGCATTGGTTTCTGCTCTAATCTTTATTATTTCCTGTCTTCTGCTGGTTTTGGATTTTATTTGTTGTTCTTTTCCCCTTTCTTTAAGATGTAAGGTTAGGTTGTGTATCTAAGACCTTTCTTCCTTCTTTAGGAAGACCTGGATTGCTATATACTTCCCTCTGATGACCACCTTTACTGCGTCCCAGAGGTTTTGGGCTGTGGTGTTATCATTTTTGTTGGCTTTCATGTACTTTTTAATTTCCTCCTTAACTTCTTGGATAGTCCATTCATTCTTTAGTAGGATGATCTTTAGTCTCCAAGTCTTTACAAATTTTTTCTTGTGGTTGATTTCGAGTTTCATAGCATTGTGGTCTGAAAATATGCACATATGATCTCAATCGCTTTGTACTTGTTGAAGGCTGATTTGTGTCCCAGTATGTGATCTATTATGGAGAACGTTCCATGCACACTGGAGAAGAATGTATATTCCAATGCTGTAGGATGAAATATTCTGAATATATCTGTTAAGTCCATCTGGTCCAGTGTCATTCAAAGCGTTGTTTCCTTGTTGATTTTCTGTTTAGATGATCTGTCCATTGTTGTAAGTGGGGTGTTGAAGTCCCCTACTATTATGGTATTATTATCAATGAGTTTCTTTATGTTTGTGATTTATTGATGTATATATTTGGGTGCTATCATATATGGAGCATAAATGTTTACAATTGTTAGGTCTTCTTCGTGGATAGACCCCTTAATTATGATATAATGCCCTTCTTCATCTCTTGTTACAATCTTATTTTAAAGTCTAGATTGTCTGATATAAGTATGGCTACTCCAGCTTTCTTTGGTCTACCATTAGTATGATAGATGGTTCTCCATCCTCTTACTTTCAGTCTGAAGGTGTCTTTAGATCTAAAGTGGGTCTCTTGTAAACAGCATACAGATGGATCTGGTTTTCTTATTCGTTCTATTACCCTATATCTTTTTATTGGAGCATTTAGTCCATTGATGTTTAGAGTGAGTACTGAAATATATGAATTTATTGCCATTATGTTTCTTGTAGAGTTGGAGTTTCTAGGGGTGTTCTCTGGTCCTTTCTAGTCTTTGTTGCTTTTGGTCTTTTCTCCCCTCAGAGTCCCCCCTTAACATTTCTCACAGGGCTGGTTTAGTGGTCATGAACTCCTTTAAATATGTTTGTCTGGGAAACTTTTAATCTCTCCTATCTTGAATGATAGACTTGCTGGAGAAACAATTCTTGGCTGCATGTTTTTCTGATTCAGCACATTGAACATATCTTGCCACTCCTTTCTGGCCTGCCAAGTTTCTGTGGATAGGTCTGTTGGAAACCTGATCTGTCTTCCCTTGTAGGTTAAGGACTTTTTTTCCCTTGCTGCTTTCATGATTCTCTCCTTGCCTGAGTATTTTGTGAATTTGACTATGATATGCCATGTTGATTGTTGATTTTTATTGAATCTACTGGGAGTCCTCTGTGCTTCCTGGATTTTGATGCCTGTGTCTTTCCCCACTTTAGGAAAAAGTTTTCTGCTATGATTTGCTCATGTAACCTTTCTACCGCTTTTTCTCTTTCTTCATCTTCTGGGACCCCTATGATTCTGATGTTGTTCCTTTTTAATGAGTCACTGATTTCTCTAATTCTTAAACCGCACTCTTTTGCCTTAGTCTCCTTTTTTTTCCTGTCCATTATTCTCCATAAATTTGTCCTCTCTATTGCTGATTTACTGCTCTGCCTCATCCATCCCTGCTGCCGTGACATTCATTTAAGATTGCAGCTCAGTTACAACACATTCTATTTCATACTGACTAGCTTTTCCTTCTTTTCAACCCTGGCCAGTATTCTTGTCGTGATTCTAAATTCTGGTTCAGACATCTTGCTTGTATCTGTGTTGATTAGGTCCCTGACTGTCGTTTCTTCCTGCTCTTTCTTTTGTGGTGAATTCCTTAATTTTGTCATTTTAAAGGAAGAAAAGGAATAAATAAGGTAAAAAAAATTAAAATTAAAACTTTAAAAGCAACACACGAACACACACAAGTCAAATAAATGATGCTAGATCCTAGATTTGCTTTGGTCTGGTTGTTGAAAGGAGCTTGATAGATTAGAGAAAAGGTGGGGGGGGAGAAAAAAAAGGAAAATGTTTGAAAATATGAAAAATGAACACAATGAAATAGAATGAAATGAAATGATGGACACAAAGTAGAATTTGAAAAATTTATAAAAGTAAAAAATATACTAGAAAAAAGTAAAAGAAAAATATTTTTTATAGAAATTGAAAATAAAAATAATTTTTCCTCTTTCAAAATTCAAGAAAAATAAAAGAAATGAAAAAGAAAAAAATAAGAAAATTTAATAGGTAGACAAGTGAACAGACTGAAATACGATTGAAATTACATCATTTTCCCCTAGAAGTCAAACTGTGAAGCACTTTATAGTCCATAAACTAAGCAGGCAAAGAGACTTGTGGTGTTGGCCCAGCTGGCCCACTTTGGTGAGGCTTAGTGTAATGGCTCCGTTCTCCACTAGATGGAGAATGCTGCTTAGCTTACTGGGGTGGATTCTTGTAGTGCTTGTAGGTGTGTATGCACATGCATGGGAGGTGTGAAAATGGCATCCCCCAGCTACCCAGTCTCTAGTATCAGAATTCTGTTCTCCCCGATCAGCAATTGCACACTCGTCCTTTGTCTCCAGCTTCCATCCACTCCCCGCCTTTACACTGTCTGTGACCAAGCCATCATTTTGCCAGGAGGCACCTCCCTCCTGAGTTTTATCTCTGATGTGGCTGTTGGTTTCCCAGCCCCTCACTTCTGAGGGACTGTGGCTTTGACCTGCTCAGAACTTCTGTGGGAGGTTCTCACTGAGCAATGGCTGGGTGCTGGTCACACCCAGCAACGTTTGTGTGACTGTGCTGCTGTCGATGCCCAGAGACTGCGACTGGGTGCCAGCCCACCCCAGAAAAAGTTCACACAATCGTGTAGCAGCAGCGTTTCAGGGATTATGGAAAATCACAACACACATCTGGCATGAGGCTTCACCCTTAACAACCAGCACCAGTGAATGTGGCTGTTCTCTGGGGTCTGCTGGGACCTTTTTGGGGTGGCTGCACAGCCTCTACCACAATCCTCCCAGCAGGGGAACTGTCTCTCCCCATGTGGCCCGAGGACCACACGGACCTCACTCTGCTCCTGGGGATTTGCTCTTCCCACCAGAGCACCACCAGGTAATGAGCTGCAGAATTTCAGACTCTGTGCTCCCCCCATTTTTAGAGTCTTAATGGAATTTAAACCCTCTCCTTTCTCCTTTCTCCGTTGTTAGTTCAGTCCTGTGGCTGTTTCCACTTTTCCACTTTCTCTCCAGCTGCTTTCAGGGGTGGTGGGGGCGTGCTTTCCCATACTGTCTCCCCATCTCCATCCTCTCTCCACAAGCAAAAGCAGCTTCCTACCCTCTGCTGCTTCTCTCTCCCCCAATTCACCTCTCCATGACATGTACCTTCTGAGTTCTGTGGTTCAGGTTGTGAAAATTGTTGTTAATCCTCAAATCAGTTTTCTAGGTGTGCAGGATGGTTTAGTATTGATCTGCCTGTATTTCATGGATGGAAGATGCAAAAAAAAAACAAAAAAAAAACAAAAACAAACTTCCATGCTGTTTTGCCATCTTCCAGAGATTTCAAAATTTTTGAAAAGATATTTCTTCTAGGAATGAAGGAGACAGGAAAGATTTCTTGAAGGAAATGTATTTGTGTAAGTAGTCCATGGAGCTCTGTCGTGGACTACAGTATTTTGAAAAAAAAAAAAAATATATATATATATATAGCCTCTGCCTACTACTCATTTCTTACTATACTCAGGCAATCTGACTTTTGTCCCTCCTCAAAAAGTTAAAACTTGTTTCCCACTTAGAGATTTTATAGTTATTTTTTCCTCTGAATTAATTAATAAGTTTCTTATGTCTGATTTTAGAAGGTTTTAAAATATGCCTCCCACCCTCTTTTTCTTGGCATTCTTTCTATAGATAGATCAATGCCTTGGCCCCCTGAGTCAAGGGGCTTGTGTGACTGATAGAGTGTACCAGAAGTGCTGCTGTATGACATCTGAGGGTTTTTAGGCTGGAGCACTCATACTTAGCTCTTGAGCTTTCAGGTAATGAGTCCAATTATTGTGATAATGCATTGCTTTGAGGAAGCCAAGACACATGGAGAATCAGCATGATTCTTATGTAAGAATAAGCAATAGTGGTCTTCAAGTCCTCCTAGACCAGGTATCATAAATGGGAGTGAATCTTTAAACCACTGCAGCTTTCAGACATCCAGCCATCCCTAACCTCTGAGCCTTTCAGGTTGAGGCTTGAGATGTGAAGCACAGGGCAGATCATCCCAGTGTGCCATGTCTGAATTTTCCACAAAATTTGTTTGCATAAAAAATATTTTTTAACCTATTACATTTTGAGATCATTTGTTATACAACAGCAATAACAGGCTCATTATAAATCTTACTGCAATAACACCTCCTCAGAAAAGATTTTATTTAAAGTTGAGCCCCATCACCAAATTTCATTAAACATGATATTCATAGCCATACTATTTACTATAGATGAGGCAAAAAAAAATAGCCCAACTGTTCATCTATAATTGAATTATCTGTTGATATATTTAAACTATGGGATATTATACAGCAATTAGAATTGAAGATCTATATTTGCATGCAAAATATCAATGAATTCTCAAAAAAAGTTGAACAAAAATAATCAAAGCAAAAGTACATTCCATGTGATTCTTTTTATTTAAAATTAAAAAAAATGGTAAAATACTTCTTATATTGCTATTTATTGAAAACATGACAAGAGGGTAGCTTTTTGGGTGCTGGTAGTATTGTTATGTGAGTATACAACAAGTTTAAAGTATTGGCCTTCAGCTATTTCCTCTTTTATAATATATTCTTTTGTTTTTCTTTATAATATAAATTATTGAGAATTATCTGGTATTATCCAATTAATTATTCATTTATGATTTCTTGTTACCCTACTAGCATGCATTGAAGGCCAGAATTAGTCTGTCCTGTTTATTTTTATAAAATATTTGTCAGTTGAATTGAATTAGTATCAAGCTATATAATATTAATATTGTATAATCCTTTGTAAATTATTTTTTATGATTCCATTATATTATTTATATCAATTTAGAAACATTTAAGAGGAAGAGCTATTTGAAGTGACTCATGGTAGATTCTGCAATTGAATTCAAGAGTATTTAACCTTTAAAATCACAAAAACATATTGCTAAAAATTACCATGTCATATCCCAATTAAACAGAGAGAAATCATTATTTTATGTTAAAATTCCAAGTTTTAAAAGCAATATAACAAACTGGAACTTCTTCAGAGGAAAATAACTAGAAAATTAAAACAAGTCCAAAACATATGCTGTGCAAAAAATTTGAAGGTTATTAACTCTCACTTGTAACTCTATCTCCTGTTTGTGCCTCTATAGATTCTGCTTTTAAAAAGCATGGCAGAGTTTTCTGTTTCTTCCCCGAGACAGAAAATCCAAAGTTATTTATTAATTCAACTATTCATTGAACAAAATATTCACCAGACACTTAGTGCTTGAACTTTTATCTGTCTCCTCATGTCAGGAAGCATCTTGGAGAGAACACTGGACTCTGCTTGGTTTCCTTCTCCTTTATACTCTTTTTTTTTTTCAATATTTATTTTTGAGAGAGAGACAGAGCACGAGCAGAGGAGGAGCAGAGAGAGAGGCAGACAGAATCAGAAGCAGGCTCCAGGCCCTGAGCTGTCAGCACAGAGCCTGACGCGGGGCTCAAACTCATGAACCGCGAGATCATGACCTGAGCCGAAGTCGGACGCTCAACCGACTGAGCCACCCAGGCGCCCCATCCTTCTCCTTTATACTTTTGACAGTGCCTCTAAGCTACAGACTGGGGCAAAATTAAGACACGCTTTGTTTATTTCCTTTCTCTCAGGGATTAAAGTCCTGTGGTGTCTTTCTAATGTGTAAAAACAGTTTTTTTTAGTTGTCAGGTACCAATTATTATATTATGGTTGGGTACAGAATCATGACCAGAGTGTTAAATGAAAGATATATATATATATATATATATATATATATATATATATATATATATATTGTATTTATATAATGTCCATGTCTATCCTTAAATTGCAACCTTCAGGAGAATAGAGTCCTACCCATTTTTTTAAATAAAAACAAACATACCAACAACAACAAAAAAAACACTTCTTAACTTGCATCTTGCACACTGCCTAAGGAGTGCAAAGTAAATATTTGCTGAATAAATGACTGAAAAAACTGACTATATATCCAAAGAATTATCAATTTCACACTGTCATTCATTTGGTTGTCACAAGCACGTATACTTAAAGAGGATAAATAGTGCATATAGATATTCCCTACATTTGTTAGGTACCAAGATTCACCTTGCTACAAAGCAAAGGAAATTAATATTTTTCCTGTCACATTTACAGTTTTATTTAATTCCACAAAACCCTGTGTAAAATTACTATACATATAAATGAGAGTCATAGAGTATAAGTCATTTGTCAAAATATGTACAATTGGTAAGTGTCAAGATGTCAAGATGAACTTATTTCTTTTTGTTTTTACATGAAAATTATCTTCAAAATTATCTCCTACTACATTGGCATGATTTGGTGTATAAAATATACCATTCATTGCTTTGTATTCTTCTTGTGAGAAAAGTTATTTTTTCACATGTTCATTATTTCTTAAGACTAGTATATTGTCTGAATGTAAATGTATTCATTAGATACATTTATAATTATTTTTCCAACCATATTGCAATTATCTGAATGGCAAGAATGATTTTTTTAATACTTACATACTTACATGTGTGTGACATATAAGTAATTAATATGTACTTATTAACTGATTATGTAGCATTAGGTTATAGCTGTTATACTATCAATTCATCATTACTATATATACTTATGCAATAAATTATATATCTTTGCAACTCATATTCATCTACAACTCATGAAATTCCATCCACCTCCTTCTCAAAAAAAAAAAAAAAAAAAAAAAGAAGAAGAAGAAGGAAAAGAAATGTCTTACGTACTTGAACCAGAGAGACTCACCGGTATACCATGTATGAATAGAACACATTCTTTTGTTTCTTTTTTTAAAGTTTTTGTTTAAATTACAATTAGTTAACATACAATGTAATAATAGCTTCAGGTGTATAACATAGTGATCCAACACTTCCATACAACACCTGGTGGTCATCAGAATTATACTCCTTAATCCCCACCACCTATTTCACCCACCCCCCCAGCCACCTCTTCAGGTTTTGATATAGCACCTGCCCTGTTTTGCTTTTCTGATCTAGACTGCTTTCATATTTTGTCTACAAAAAGCTCTTCAACTAGCAGAAGTCCTTTGCACCCAGTGACCACTGTAATTGTACACCATGAGGTTACTAATGCCCAAGGTAAGAGGTCCTGTCTCCCATTGCTCCAAATAACACCTGTTTTGCCTTCCTTATTTGGCACTGATTATCACTGAGGCAAAATTCATGATGAGCCAAGATATGTGTGAGATTTTCTCTACCCATGTGATGGTTTTCTCCTAAATATCTGTCCAGGCTCTTATTCATTTACACACTGGCCTTCCCAATATTGAGTCAGACAAGTGGGAATTACAAAGATATACTGGGAATCTAAGTGCCATTTATATAAACAGAAAGATAGCTGTCAATATGCCATTCTCTATTTTTCATTGTCTAGATTCATTTTCTTGGACTAGCTTTTATAACTGACATAGTCAAAAAAATAGAGCAATAGGATAATTTAAAAGTGACAAAGATAGGTGAGTGGGGCTTAGTGTGACTTTCTTCTCTTATTCAAATATTTCCTTATCTATAAACCAGAGTGAGAAATATCATCCATCAGATTATCTCAGTCATGCCATATGATTTAATTAGTTTGTTAATGTAGACTTCTAAATGTGCATACTTCTATCTTACAGGAAAAGTTTATATAAAAGAAGGTATCTGTTTAAATTAACTAAAGTCTTTCGTCAATCTCTGCCCAAATGTGCACAGGAGACCCCTAAAACAAATAGCCTTTATGTGATAGTGCCATAAATTCTGGGGAGAATCAATAAATATTCATTGCAATATTAATTGAGCCTTTTGAAGTGAACACACATAGGACACTTCCTGGGTGTCACTTGCTTAAGCTATTCATTTATTGTCAATCCAAGATTAAAAAATAGGCTTATAAGACAGCTGCAGAACAAAAACACAGTACATGATATAAATACTTGGGGGTTCTTCTAGGCAAAATAAGAGTAGATTTTTGTAGATACTTAGGCATACAAGACTGACTTCAAGAAATCTGTGCACTCTCTAAAACTGCGCATAAATATTTAGGTATAAGTAGGTACTTATGTGCATTTTTCTGAAAAGAAGTTCCATTGTTTTTTTTTTTTTAATTTTTTTTCAACATTTATTTATTTTTGGGACAGAGAGAGACAGAGCATGAACGGGCGAGGGGCAGAGAGAGAGGGAGACACAGAATCGGAAACAGGCTCCAGGCTCTGAGCCATCAGCCCAGAGCCTGACGCGGGGCTTGAACTCCTGGACCACGAGATCGTGACCTGGCTGAAGTCAGACGCTTAACCCACTGCGCCACCCAGGCGCCCCAGTTCCATTGTTTTTAAAAAGCCCTCAAATAGTCATAGATCATTATTCTGTTTCTTTAGTTCTAGATGATCCCATAAAGGTCTATTTCATCAACTTTACATATGTCTTATGTATAATAATGGATCAAAACTAGGACACTTCCATTGTTAATCCTCATCTAAAAATAGGTGAATGGAGAAAGTCTTATTCCATATAACTTCTTGTTTCCAAATCTGTGTTTTCTAGTTATTGGAAAACCTCATGTTGATTTAGTGCACATACCGTGACTAATATATTTTGCAATATATGGAACCTACGTAACACTAGAGAGAATAAATGAAGAAATAAAAGAATACAAAAGCCACTTTTGAAGTAAACAAATAAATATAGAGAATGAAAACCATTAGAGACATTATGGGCAAGGTTAAAAGTGTAATAAGGCAAATAGATAAAAGCAGGTTTTGCCAAAATATTTATTGAAAACAGAAGATCTCATGTAAAGAAGACATCATGTAACCGTAATTGGTAATAATAAAGAAAAGAGTTGAATAAATGGAACTGAAAACTGTAAGCATGTAATAACAGTATGAATAAACTGAATTACTACTACATAGAAGGATTTCAACAGCACTGTTAAACATAAGCCTTTATTCAGACAGAGCACTGCAGTGTGAGAACTCTGAAGAAGTGTTCTGCCTTCGGTACGAAAGAGGAACTTTTATAGACGTTTAGCAGAGGTTCAGCTAATATCGGGCATAGGTGATCAAAATTGGCTTTAGGAAAAGGAAGAACCAACCATTCTAGTGATTATGAGCAATGGTTTATGCAATTGGATTTTATTGAGAGATTTGACTCAGAGTAGTTGTAAGAGGTAGGGTCATGTGCAAGAGGGGCAGGGAGGAGCAGCTGCAGAAGCCAGGGGAATGTGACAGCCACAGTGGGTATCTCTTTTGGTTAACAGGGAGACTAAGTCTCATCACGCAACTGCACCTCGCTGTGTTCAGAACTCCAGATCTGCTGCTGATGGCAGTCTAGAACTTGGTGAGAGCTGCCATCATGTCTTCTTGTTACTTTTGTCTTTGCAGTTGCATCTCAATCATGTACCAGTAAGTGGCTATAAGCGTTTAAGTCTCTGGAGAAAAACCAATAATTGACAATAGAGAAAACAAGTATTGACTTGATAATTACCGGAAAGTTTTAGACAATAACCTCTTAGCCAAGGTTCTGCTACTATTGTTATTAAGTAGAATGGTTCTTATCTCTACCCTGAGACAGTAAAGAAGGGAATTTTGATATCTGTAGATTTGCAAAAATTTTCTTCATCCTCCAGATTTATCCAGAGAATCAGGTTTGGAAGAAAAACTTTAAAATCTCATTTTAACAGTAAAAACCCATAAGGCAACATAGTGGGAAAATCATATCCTTAAAGACCAAGTTAAAAAATGCAAAAGAATGTAGAATCACGGGGGTGCCTGGGTGGCTCAGTCAGTTGAGCATCCAACTTCAGCTTAAGTAATGATCTCAAGGTTTGTGAGTTTGAGCCCCGTGTTGGGCTCTCTGCTGCTGACAGCTCAGAGCCTGGAGCCTGGTTCGGATTCTGTGTCTCCCTCTCTCTCTGCCCCTAACCCACTCACATTCTGTCTCTGTCTCTCTCAAAAATAAATAAACATTATTTTTTTTAATTAAAAAAAAAGAATGTAGAATCATGACTTCTGTCATTCGGGGTCTTAATCCAAATGTCTCAGTCAGAAACTTAATATCAACAGTCTGCTGCTTGATCTAAGGTTTGATCTTGTTATTAGACAGGCCTCATATAGATATTGCTGATTTAATGCACGTACCATGACTAATAGAATTGGCTGGATACTTTGTGGTGTATGGAACTCCAGCAATACAAGGGAAAGGAAATGAAGAAAATGCTTTCTTGATGCTGATAATTTCCTGAAAAACTTGAGAAATATTCCATTTTAGATCTCCTATTGGCAAAAAATCCAGGAGGCAAAGGTATGATATCTTCTTAACTGGGAAACATGAATATAAAAATTGATTTTCTGTGGTTAATAGTACATGATAAAATGTCTTTCTATGAGGTTCAATATTGGTCTTACATTGCTGGTATATACAATAAACCAGGACTCTGAGCCAACATTCATGCAAGGATTCCTGTGATTTATCCTAGGGAGAAGCCGCTGGGACATGTTGATTATATGGTTAGGGATACTGTATTAAATGCCTACTGGTTTATCCATCTTTAGCCATATTTGAAAGAGCAGAAGAGGGTGAGATCCCCAGTTGCATGGGCAGTTCACAAGGTGGTAATCTGTGATGGTTCTTTGGGAGTGGATCTAAGGGTTTTGAGAGCTTGGGAGAAGCAACTAAAATCCCCTGTTTAGTTTTTTAAGTTTCAGCTTCAATAGGTCATGTACTCATTCTATTTTCTCTGGAGACTTGCGGTAATAGGGACAGGGATACTTCTGGGTTAAGGACAGAGCCTCACAGAGTTTCTTTATTATTGTTTCAAAAAATTGAAATCCTTTCTCAATATACAAGTGAATAAATAGTTCTCAATATTTCTATTGTCAGAACAGTTGCTTTAGTCAGGGAAACACCTTTTAGGCCACCAGAAAACAAAGATACTGAAACTGAAATTCAAAAACATAAGGAAGTTTGTATCTGAAAAAAAACCCATTTTGGATATTCAAAAGGCTTATAAATTTTACCTCCTGTCCATGTCCAATCTACATAGTTTTCTCAGGACCGTGTGCTTGAAAGGTGAGACCTGCTCCAGGGACATTATTTTCACTTATTGAAATTTTCCAACCAATGTTTATTTATGACTGTTCTTAATTTTTTTTCCTTTCCACAGCAGAAAGGAAAGTAACTTCATTGAGAGACATTATTTTAGCATCTTTGAGCAGACCAAGTAGTAGTCTTATTGCCACCAAAGACCATCTGGTTGAAACAAACCATGTGATATTTTCTTCTCTGGTATTGGAGAGTCAAGTGCTTGAGATTAGTATTCACTCAAGACTCAAGAGCCAGTAGTCAAGAGTTAGCCAGAACCTTTATTTTTGAACTTTGTGGATAGCATGAAGCTTATATAGCATAAAAATTGTTTAAAGAAGTGTCTTTTGCTTCTTGAGTCAGCTGTATAGTATGTGACTCACATTTATTATAGCCAATGCCTTTGGAGGACACATCTAGTAGGACTTTTACATGATTGTGGTATTTAATGGAGGTAGCACCTGCAACTAAGAGGCTGTGATGGTGCCCCTGTGTGGCTCAGTCAGACAAGCATCTGACTCTTGATTTTGGTTCAGGCCATGATTTCACAGTTTCATGAGATTAAGCCCTGCATTGGGTTCCAGACTGACAGCACAGAGCCTGCTTGGGATTTTCTCTCTCCCTGTCTTTCTGCCACTCCCCTACTCCTACTCACTCCTTCTCTCTCTCTCTCTGTCTCTCTCTGTCTCTCTCTGTCTCTCTCTCTGTCTGTCTCTCAAGATAAATACATAATTTTTTTTTTAAAGAGGCTGTGTTTTTCTAAAGCATAGTAAAATCATTACCTACCTGAAGGGATTATCTGATAGCTGTATAGACATTTGCTCTCTACTCTCTAGTTAACTGATGGTCTTATTAAAATCAACAGCATGACAAACCACTACAGATTTGGTCCCTGGAAAGCTGGATTCAAGAAATTTGAGTTTTTTGTATTTTAAAATCCAGATTAAAAACCTCCATGTTCAACTTTCAAACAGAAGGTATCCAAAAGCAATTCTAAATCTGATTTCTCTAAAAAGATTTCAGGGAGGTTTGGAGCTGAAATAATTCCTGATAAGTGCATGAATGTCTCAAGTCATACCATCTACTGAGAAGGAAAAAATATCTGAAAAGTTTAGAATCTTACAGCAATGGATGAAAATATGTATAGGGAGGAGAAGAAAGATTTTGTAGGAGTTCAGTCTAGTAGAAGGAAAATGTGTGAATGGTATGATTGCTGCAATTGTGCCTAAATAAGAGGGCAAGCTTTTGCTATAGGATCAATAAACAATGTGTCTCTGATTTGTATTGTCCTGTTGAGATAGAACATAAAATCTTATCATGGTCTTTCATGTACAAATGGAAAGAAAGCTTCGTATCAATGGGGAAACTCAAGAATAAGGGAGTTTTAAAAGGAAGGATTTTATATTACAAAATATAACCTTTAATAAGTTTGTCCAGGGAAAGATATAGTTGTGTCAATTTTTGTCAGGTCATATATCAAGCTAGCTAATTAGAAAAAGTTAGGCATCCAATGTCAACAGTGTCCTATGACCAGTATCCTAACAGTACCCTACTGAAAAACTATCCAAGGAACTTTTGGTAATTAGCCAAAAAAGTCAAGAATAGCATTTAATCTTTGAAAAAGAAACACTACACTATTTTTGACAGGGGACACATAGACAATGGGTGCCAGTTCTTCAACAGTCTTGTTTTAAATGAGAATGGGGCCGGTTTCAACAAATGACCAGTCAGATCAGTTCGGATCCTTAATGGCTCATGATCCTTTGTGTGTCCCATACCTTCTTTCTTTGGCCTTGATGCTCTCATGGCCAGATTTCTGACATATATTTTCTATAGAAAATAATCAGTTTGAGACAGTATTAAACTATAGTCTGGTGATTATTTTCCTGGCTGTTTCAGAAAGAGGCCTTCTGGTCTGTATTTACTAGTAGTATGCTGTAGGCAAAATAGATCTACGTTAAAAGATTCAGCAAATAGCAAAGCATATCACTATTGAGAAAGCCCAGAGAGGCTGACGAAGTGATTGAGACAAATGCAGAGTCTGAGGGTCATTTGAGACTCCTACTTCAAATATGTTTGCTACTCCAAGGACACATGATACAAAAATAATAAGACTTATGGTAGAGAGGTAGACAGTATCAAATAGAAATAAAACATTTTGTATTTGCAGTTGCATCAAAATGTCTCCCTTTTTTATTAAGGGAAACAGTGGGCTGACCAGAGCAACTCATTCCTCAGAGAGATGTCATTCTGTCACACAGAGTTTGTCCTTTGTCTACTCAGAGTCTGTCTTTCAAGTGAAGGGAGAATAATTGTTCTTTTGGTGACCATTTCCTTTACAAAAACCGCAGGTATATTTGTCTTTCCTGATTTAGACATGGACATGTGTTCATGTAAATGCTTAATAAGAAGACCAATTAATTGGAGTTTAATGGTTTTTTTTTTCTTTCTAAATGAAAGTATGTTCAAAGTGCTGAGCAATCTCTTGATGTTTCAGCATTAAGACCATCCACAAAGGTCGGTAGGCCAGTTATAAGGTTTCCTCTCTGAATGAGAGTGGAATAATCTCTGAAGGTGGAAGTGAAATAGCCTTTAAAACCTGGAAGCTACACTTCTTTCCTTTATAGAATTGGATACTGATTAATCAATATTGACAGCAAAAATCTCAGTGTCAGATATTGAAGTCGTCTTCTACTTTTATACTTTTTATATCCATGCTTTGATACATATATATTTGATGTCATTTGGGTTTCAATCCATCCTGTCTTCCTTTACCCACTTTTTTTTTCATAATTCTTTTGCCTATAAGATGATGGATTCAATTCAAGACTTGTTATAAGCTGCTAGAACAATCCTATATTCTACTGTGAACTTTCATTGTTTCTCATGAGGGGTTGGAAAGTTTCAACTAAATTATACAAATCTAGGTTTCATGTTTGACCAAATTATGAGAAGTCAAGAGGAAATATTACCCAATGAAAGTGTGTGTGGAGGAAGTGGGGAGAGGGTCCATGAAACTACTGAAGGAGCTGAAAATACAAAGCAATGGTGTAGGAGGCAGAATTCTAGGTGGCCCACATGATTCATGATGTTACTTCTGTGATTACATCATTTTACATGGCAAGTGCGATTTTGCAGATGTAACTGAGGGACTGATCATAGGGAGAGTGTTAGGGTGGGCCTCACCTAATTACAGGAGCTCTTGAAAATAGATAATGGTCTTTGGCAAGTGACAGAAGGGAAAATCAGAGACATTTGAAGCTTGAGAGAGAGAGTGTGATATCGCTGGGTTGGAGATGGAAGGCACTTTGAGAAATGAATGTAGGTGCCTCTGGAAGCTGAGAACAGCCTCCAGCTGATAGCCAGCAAGGAAATGGGGACCTCATTCCTTTGACTGTAAGGAACAAATTCTTCCAGTAGCCTGAATGAACTTGGGAATGAACTCTTCCGCTAAGCTTCCAAATTAAAGTGAGGCCTGGCAGACAACTTGACTTTGGCCTTGTCAGATCATAGACAGAGGACCAGTGGAGCCCACCTGGGCTTCTTACCTCAAGTTGAGGTAGTATTCAACAGAATGATGTGGAGCACTGATTAAAAGATCTGAGAAAGGATGATATATATGTCCTGTGCACATTAGCTTTGAAGAAACGATCTTAGCTGAGAAGCGGCAGATCCAGTCCCCCCTTCCAAGTCATATCAAAATCTGCAGAAGCAACATTAATTAGAGCACTTCTATGCAGAAACTTTAATTCCAAATGCCGAGGCCTCACCATAGCCCAGAAAGATTGGTCTCCCTTGGAGAAGAAAGGTAGACTTTAGCCAGAGGGAGTTGCTGTAGCTCAGCCAGTTTCCACAGTAGTTGTTTAAAAACAGTGTCCATAAGGGGGTGGATTGTTTTTGCAATTTAGCACCTTTTGTTTTGGCCATTTGGGTTTAGCAAAAAAGTGGAAGGTGGGGAGGAATAGTTGTGGGGCCAAAGGTGACCCAAGAGTCATGCTGGAAATGTTTGAGTCTGTCAGGATCTTTCACAAATAAAAAGTTCATACATATTCCAGGGAGAAAGTTATGTGAATAATTTACAAAGAATATATATCACAAGCACACTGACAAAACCAAACCTATCTTTTTCTCCCTTTTTGTTTCTTTTGAATATATGAATAAACTTTATCTGGAATAAAGCCCATGAAATATTGAGGTTAATTAATTTGGCTTAGGTTAACATGAGACCAACTTGTCATTTATTTTTCTTTTAGCTTCTATGTGATTGGAGGGTTTATTACTAAGTATTGATCACTGTTAAAGCAATAACATTAAAATTATATTGATATAATATTTTATAAAATGATTTTATAAAATGATTATAAAATGATGCCTAATTATGTTATTTTTATTTTAGTCTTTCTTATTAACTTTATCACTTTTATACATTTTAAAATATTTTTTCATTTATATTTTTTGGACTTTATTTCTACATTCTTTTAATGAAATCTTTTCCATCTCTGCTGTTGTCAATAATGGAAAGTTAGAATTTTAGTTCTTCATAAGTAGAGATTGCATGGAAATAGGCAGTGCTTCTGAAACTGGTGTACATCTTACATCTATTATAAAAGCACATGTAACAGTATAATTCCATAATCCATTTCTGGGAGAAAGTAGCAGTATATTCATAGGCTTCCCTGTGGTAACAATGGGAATTCTTCTCTGATGTCTACAGGCATGGAAAATTAAAATGCCTAAAAAAAAACACCATGATTTGTACCCTTAAAGATAGATTTCCTCTAATGAATACTGATCCAGTCTAAAAATGCTGCTCTCCTGCTCTCCTTTCAACTAAATTTTATTATTTTATATAAAAAGAAGGCATTTTTATCATTAAAATAGAAAAAAAAACAATGAAAATAGGAAGGATTTGCATTTTGGAAATAGGGTTTTTTTTCCTGAATACGTGAAAAGCAAATGTGCCTCCTCACCACTTTTGTTGAAAATCAGTTTACTCTAAAAATTTTCTTTGTTGAACATTCATATTTCATAGACCTTTTACTCAGTGTTTTCAGAACTTTGGGGATAATAAAGGGTGGTGAAAATAAACGTTTGGATGAAATGAATTAGAGGCAAAGGAAATAAAAATAGGGTGAATTTATAAAATTCGTAAAAATGAGCATGGCACTTAAAGATGAATGAAAACTTATGAAATCATTCCATGTTAAATGCACACACACACATTTAAAGAAAAAAAATCATATTTTTACCAAATTGCCCTATTTACCAAGTTGGTATTTTTATTGAATTAAAAAATTAAAAAGAAGTGTTAAGCCTATTGTTTTGTTTTGTTTTTATTTTTTTAATGTTTATTTATTTTTGAGAGAGTGAGAGAGACAGAGCACTAGTGGGAGGGGGACAGAGAGAGGGAGACACAAAATCTGGAGCAGGCTCCAGGCTCTGAGCTGTCAGTGCAGTGCCTGATGCAGGGCTCGAACCCAGGAACCCAGAGATTATGATCTGAGTAGAAGTTGAATGCCTAACCGACTGAGCCACCCAGGCACCCCAGTTATGCCCCTTGTTAAACCACACTGTAACTTAATTAAACTTTTAACATATTAACTATTTCTGGTAGTGTTAATTTCCTTCCAAGCACTTAATATTTGTTTAAGATCTGGTGTCAGCCATCTTAGTATCTGCATGATACTGAAAGACCCCTGCTTAGCTTAATAACACACCTCCACCCTATCTTCAGTTCCGTAACGCCTCACTTGCAGGGCTTGCACTTCCACCAGTTGACAAACAGGATATCTGCAGTTAGACATCCGTACCCTGGGAGAGCTGTACCCCCACCTTTCCCTACGCAAGACAGGAACAGGTTGTCACATAAATAACGATGACCGCTTTCATCTCGCTTCTGTAAACCTGCTTACGCTCCCAAACCGGAGGTCCCCTGCCGCTTCGCACCCGGGCTCCAAGTTGCATCTGCCGAGAGAAACTCCATTTCCCAAGCTTTCCCAGGACGAAATTACCCCCAACCCTAACCACCACCGAGCAGAGAGCCTACCACCAGCCTGTATGCAAATGTAACTCAAAATGGTATAAAAGACCTGTAACCCCGTATATCGGGGCTCTCCCGCTTTCTAACACTGGGGAGCCCTGGTGCACCAGTAAAGACTCTCTGCCGAAATCGGAGTGCCGTGTGGTTCTTTGCGCCAACTCTCATTCCATAGGGCCTAGGAGCTTGGCTCCTAACATTTGGTGCATTGGCCGGGAAGCGAGGGAAGGCAGGAGAACCCCGGCCCCGTCGGTAGATGACTCTCCGGCCCGGGCCACTGACGGACTGACTGAAGACAGACTTCTGTGCCTTTGTCTGCACACAGGTATTGTGTTCTATGTTTTGTCTCTGAACTGTGAATTCTGAGGCCGGCCGGCCACCTCAGTAGGAGTGTTGAAGGAGGACAGACGTGTCCTGAACCTTCACACCCCGGCCCCGAGGGACGCCTCGGTGGTGCTTGTAGAGGAGAACTGACAAGTTCGTCAGACTCCCCAAATCCGAAGGCAGGCCTCCCCTGCCATCTGAATCTGAATACCTGGCCGCGGCTCCTTGGTTGTTGTCTAGTCTGTGTTGTCTGGTCTGTATCGACATTGTAGTCATATTCGTGTGTGTGTGTGTAAGTGTGCGTGTGTGGACGCGTGGACAGGACGACACAGCCATGGGACAGACACTGACTACTCCTCTATCTTTGACTCTGACTCATTTCTCGGACGTCCAGGCAAGAGCTCGCAATCTATCCGTTGAGGTTCGAAAAGGTCGATGGCGAACTTTTTGTTCATCGGAGTGGCCCACCCTATCTGTAGGGTGGCCCCGGGACGGGACTTTTGACCTCTTTGTTATATTACAGGTTAAGACGAAGGTAATGGATCCTGGACCACAAGGTCATCCAGATCAAGTGGCCTATATCCTCACCTGGGAGGATCTCATCCGGAATCCTCCGGCATGGGTGAAACCCTTCCTTCCTTCCTGCCCCACTTCTCAGTCTACCCTCCTTCCCCTGAAAACCTCCAAAAACCGAGCCTCAACCCAAACTCCAGATCCGCCCAAACCGGTTTTTCCCGATGAGTCCCAAAGGGACCCCCTCCTCCTAGACGCTTTGTCTTCGCCGCCCCACGCCCCCGAAGAGACTTCACCGCCCCACAACCCCCTCTTACTACCTCCACCCTATAATTCACCCCTGGCCCCCGTCTCCGTCCTGTCCCCGGTGCCCCCTACTTCCCCTCCTGCCTCCAGTTCCTCCTCCCCCTCCCCAACTTCTTCCCCCGCCTGTACGTCAGCCCCATCCTCTACTCCAGCCCCACCCGATCTAACTCCCCAGACCCCACCTCAGACCCCCCGCCTCCGTCTCCGGCGATCGGACGACCCGAACGGCCCTCCCACTTGGCAATCTTCCCTGTTTCCTCTCCGGACAGTCAACCGGACTGTCCAATATTGGCCATTTTCTGCATCCGATCTCTATAATTGGAAAACTCATAACCCTTCCTTTTCCCAAGAACCCCAGGCCCTAACCTCACTAATAGAGTCTATCCTCCTCACACACCAGCCTACCTGGGACGACTGCCAGCAGCTCTTACAGGTCCTTTTGACTACCGAGGAAAGGCAACGAGTTCTCCTGGAGGCCCGGAAAAATGTGCCGGGGCCTGGAGGTCTTCCAACTCAGCTTCCCAATGAAATAGATGAAGGGTTTCCCCTCACCCGCCCGGACTGGGACTATGAAACGGCTCCAGGTAGGGAGAGTCTCCGAATCTATCGCCAGGCTCTGTTGGCGGGTCTCAAGGGGGCAGGGAAACGGCCCACCAATTTGGCCAAGGTAAGGACCATAATCCAAGGAAAAGAGGAGAGCCCCGCAGCCTTTATGGAACGGCTTCTAGAGGGGTTTCGGACGTATACTCCATTTAACCCCGAGGCTCCAGAACATAAGGCTACCGTGGCCATGTCATTCATAGATCAGGCAGCGTCTGATATAAAAGGAAAGCTCCAACGGCTAGATGGGATTCAAACCTATGGGTTGCAGGAACTAGTTAGGGAGGCAGAAAAGGTATATAACAAAAGGGAGACCCCAGAGGAAAAGGAGGCTAGGCTAGCAAAAGAGCAGGAAGCACGGGAGGAACGAAGAGATCGAAAGAGAGATAAACATTTAACCAAAATCCTGGCAGCTGTAGTGACAGAAAACGGAACAGGAAAGTCAGGGGAAACGAAGAGGCGGCCCAAAGTAGGAAAAGACCAGTGCGCCTATTGCAAAGAACGCGGGCACTGGATCAAAGACTGCCCTAAGCGCCCCGGGAACTCAAAGAAACCTGCCTCTGTGCTCGCCTTAGGCGAAGAGAGCGAATAGGGATGTCAGGGCTCCGGAGCCCCCCCCCGAGCCCCGGCTAACCCTATCTGTAGGGGGGCATCCCACCACCTTCCTGGTGGACACGGGAGCTCAACACTCGGTCTTAACCAAGGCAAATGGGCCTCTGTCCTCGCGTACCTCCTGGGTCCAAGGAGCGACAGGAAGAAAAATTCACAAATGGACTAACCGCCGCACGGTTGACTTAGGGCAAGGGACGGTGACACACTCCTTTCTGGTGGTACCCGAATGCCCGTACCCCCTTCTGGGACGAGACCTCCTAACCAAGCTTGGAGCCCAGATACACTTCTCCGAAACGGGGGCCCAAGTGCTAAACCGGGATGGCCAGCCTATCCAAGTCTTAACTGTGTCCTTACAAGACGAACACAGACTTTTTGAAACCCCGGTCACCACTAACCTCCTCGAAGCCTGGCTGCAGGACTTTCCCCAAGCCTGGGCAGAAACGGGAGGGCTCGGTCGAGCCAAATGCCAAGTCCCAATCATAATTGACCTAAAGCCCACGGCAATGCCTGTGTCTATCAGGCAGTATCCCATGAGCAAGGAGGCTCATATGGGCATTCAGCCACACATTACTAGATTTCTAGAGCTTGGGGTCCTGCGACCTTGCCGCTCACCTTGGAATACCCCTCTTTTACCAGTAAAAAAACCTGGCACCCGGGACTACAGGCCCGTCCAAGACTTAAGAGAAGTCAACAAAAGGACTATGGATATCCACCCTACGGTCCCCAATCCCTATAACTTGCTCAGCACCCTGAGCCCAGACCACACCTGGTACACAGTACTGGACCTAAAAGATGCGTTCTTTTGCTTACCCTTGGCCCCCCAGAGCCAGGAACTGTTTGCTTTTGAATGGAGGGACCCTGAAAGAGGAATTTCAGGCCAATTAACCTGAACCCGCTTACCCCAAGGGTTCAAAAACTCCCCCACTCTCTTTGATGAGGCTCTTCACAGGGACCTAACTGACTTCCGGACTCAACATCCAGAAGTAACTCTACTCCAATATGTGGATGACCTTCTTCTGGCCGCCCCCACAAAAGAAGCCTGCATACTAGGTACCAGACATCTGCTCCGGGAATTAGGAGAAAAAGGATACCGGGCATCCGCCAAGAAGGCCCAGATTTGCCAAACCAAGGTAACCTACCTGGGGTACATACTGAGTGAGGGGAAAAGATGGCTCACCCCTGGGCGAATAGAAACTGTGGCTCGCATTCCGCCGCCCCAGAACCCCAGAGAGGTACGTGAATTCCTGGGAACTGCTGGGTTCTGTCGCTTATGGATACCTGGGTTCGCTGAGCTAGCCGCCCCCCTCTATGCCCTCACGAAAGAGAGTGCACCCTTCACCTGGCAGGAAAAACATCAGTCAGCCTTTGAGGCCCTAAAAGAGGCCCTCCTCTCCGCCCCGGCTCTCGGGTTGCCAGACACCTCCAAGCCCTTTACCCTTTTCATAGACGAGAAACAAGGAATTGCCAAAGGAGTTCTAACCCAAAAATTAGGGCCCTGGAAGAGGCCAGTAGCATACCTGTCCAAAAAGTTGGACCCTGTGGCAGCGGGGTGGCCCCCATGTCTTCGTATCATGGCAGCCACTGCTATGCTGGTCAAGGACTCTGCCAAATTAACCCTTGGACAGCCACTAACTGTTATCACCCCGCATGCTTTAGAGGCCATAGTGCGGCAGCCACCGGACCGATGGATAACCAACGCACGCCTAACCCACTACCAGGCCCTCCTACTGGACACAGACCGCGTCCAATTTGGACCTCCGGTTACCTTGAACCCTGCCACGTTGCTACCGGCACCGGAAGACCAACAGAGCGCACACGATTGCCGGCAAGTACTGGCTGAGACCCATGGGACACGGGAAGACCTTAAAGATCAAGAGCTCCCAGATGCGGATCACTCTTGGTATACGGACGGGAGCAGTTACATCGACTCAGGTAACCGGAGGGCGGGAGCGGCGGTAGTAGATGGCCACCACATCATATGGGCACAATCACTACCTCCTGGCACGTCTGCACAAAAGGCCGAGCTGATAGCGCTCACCAAGGCCCTAGAACTATCCGAAGGGAAAAAGGCTAACATATACACAGATAGCCGATATGCCTTTGCAACGGCTCATACACATGGGAGTATTTATGAAAGAAGGGGCCTACTAACCTCAGAAGGAAAAGAAATTAAAAACAAAGCTGAAATCATTGCATTATTAAAGGCCCTTTTTCTTCCCCGAAAAGTAGCCGTAATTCATTGCCCCGGGCATCAGAAAGGACAAGACCCAATTGCAACAGGAAATAGACAGGCAGACCAAGTAGCCAGGCAAGTCGCTGTGGCAGAAACGTTGACTTTGACCACAAAACTTGAAGAAACCAATCTTACGACCAACAAATATGCTTACACCCCAGAAGACCAGGAAGAGGCAAAGGCCATAGGGGCTATACTGAATCAGGACACTAAAGACTGGGAAAAAGAAGGAAAGATAGTCCTTCCCCGAAAGGAAGCCCTGGCAATGATCCAACAAATGCACGCCTGGACACATTTAAGTAATCAGAAGCTGAAGTTACTGATTAAAAAAACTGACTTCTTAATCCCTAAGGCAGGCACCCTCATAGAACAGGTAACCTCCGCCTGTAAGGTCTGTCAACAGGTAAACGCTGGGGCTACCCGAGTGCCGGAAGGAAAACGGATTCGTGGTAACCGCCCAGGAGTCTATTGGGAAATAGACTTTACTGAAGTAAAGCCTCACCATGCGGGGTATAAGTACCTATTAGTGTTTGTAGACACCTTTTCAGGATGGGTAGAAGCCTACCCCACCCGACAAGAAACGGCACACGTGGTAGCCAAGAAGATTTTAGAAGAAATCTTCCCCAGATTTGGACTTCCCAAGGTAATCGGGTCAGATAACGGGCCGGCCTTCGTTTCCCAGGTAAGTCAGGGGCTCGCCAGGACACTGGGGATTAATTGGAAATTACACTGTGCATATAGGCCCCAGAGCTCAGGACAGGTAGAAAGAATGAATAGAACAATAAAAGAGACCCTTACTAAATTGACCTTAGAGACTGGCTTAAAAGATTGGAGACGCCTCCTATCTCTGGCTTTGTTAAGAGCCAGAAATACGCCCAACCGTTTCGGGCTCACCCCGTATGAAATCCTTTATGGGGGACCCCCCCCTTTGTCAACCTTGCTCAATTCCTTCTCCCCCTCCGATCCTAAGACTGATTTACAAGCCCGACTAAAAGGGCTGCAAGCGGTGCAGGCCCAAATCTGGACACCCCTGGCCGAACTGTACCAGCCAGGACATCCACAAACTAGCCACCCATTTCAGGTAGGAGACTCCGTGTACGTCCGGCGGCACCGCTCTCAAGGATTGGAGCCTCGTTGGAAGGGACCTTACATCGTCCTGCTGACCACGCCCACCGCCATAAAGGTTGACGGGATCGCCGCCTGGATTCACGCATCGCACGCCAAGGCAGCCCCAAGAACCCCTGGACCGAAAGCTCCCAAAACCTGGAAGCTCCACCGTTCGGAGAACCCTCTTAAGATACGACTCTCCCGTGTCTGACTGTTAATCCACCCTGTCCCTGCACAAACCCAAAATGAAACCCCCAGCGGGAATGGTCTTTCTGTGGGTCCTCACAAGCTTGGGGGCAGGAATTGGAGCTAAAATTGTCAAAGAGGGGAACCCACATCAGGTTTATACCTTGACTTGGCAAATCTACTCCCAGAGCGGGGAAGTTGTCTGGGAGGTCCAAGGTAACCATGCGCTTAATACTTGGTGGCCCCCACTTACCCCTGATTTTTGCCAGCTGGCAGCTGGATTAGACACTTGGGATATCCCAGCTAGAAGCCCCAAGAACCTGCAGTCCTACATGGGGGAAAGAATCCAGCAGATGACTGCCCATGGATGCAGTAGTCCCACTGCCAGATGTAGATTAGCCCAGGCAGAGTTCTATGTCTGTCCTCGAGACAATAGGGATAGGGCCACTGCCCACCGATGTGGGGGATATGAAGAATATTTCTGCTCGGCATGGGGCTGCGAAACTACTGGCGATGCCTACTGGCAACCTACCTCTTCCTGGGACTTAATCACCATTACAAGAGGTTACACCAAACCTGACCCCGATGGACACACTTGCTACTATAAAAAGGGCACAGAAGGGTATCATCATTGGATAAGTCCCCTGTCTCTACCTCTTAAGATTACCTTTACAGATTCAGGAAAACGGGCTCTCGGATGGCAGACGGGCTATACATGGGGACTCCGATGGTACCTACCGGGAAAAGATAGGGGGATTGTTCTAAAAATCAAATTAAAAATAGATACAATCACCCAAACCGTAGGTCCCAACCTAGTATTGGCCGATCAAAAAGCTCCGGTCCAGCTAGCCATCCCAGTCCAGCCACCAAGGGCCCCAACTCAGACACCGGGAATTAACCCTGTTAATTCCACTCTAAGCCCCAGTCTAGGATACCCGACCCCCCCCTCTCGACCGGGCACAGGAGATAGGCTCCTAAACCTTGTACAAGGGGTATACTTAACTCTCAACCTTACGGCCCCAAATCAAACTCAGGACTGTTGGCTCTGCCTAACGGCTAAACCCCCTTACTATCAGGGAGTTGCTATAATTGGGAACTTTACTAACCATACGAATGCCCCACTGAGATGTAGCACTACACCTCGACATGGCCTCACTTTAACTGAAGTCACCGGTCATGGCCTATGTATTGGGAAAATTCCACCCTCACACCAGAATCTCTGTAGTCAGACCATACCATCTGTCGGGCAGGGTCCCTATTATTTGACCGCTCCCAACGGAACGTACTGGGTCTGTAACACCGGACTCACGCCATGCATCTCGCTCCAGGTACTCAATAATACTGCCGACTATTGCATCCTAATTGAACTTTGGCCAAAAATCTTCTACCATGACTCAGAATATATTTATGGCCACTACGAACCCGGCGGCAGATTCCGGAGAGAACCAGTTTCCCTCACCGTAGCACTGCTCCTAGGGGGATTAACTATGGGAAGTTTAGCAGCTGGCATAGGGACAGGCACCGCAGCTCTCATAGAAACTAATCAGTTCAAGCAGTTACAAATCGCTATGCATTCTGACATACAGGCACTAGAAGAATCCATCTCGGCACTAGAAAGATCCCTAACCTCCCTCTCAGAAGTGGTTTTACAAAATCGGAGGGGACTTGACCTGTTGTTCTTACAAGAAGGCGGGTTATGTGCTGCCCTCAAAGAAGAGTGCTGCTTCTATGCTGATCACACAGGAATAGTGAGAGACAGCATGGCCAAGCTGAGGGAGAGACTCAAACAAAGACAAAAGCTGTTCGAATCTCAGCAAGGCTGGTTTGAGGGATGGTATAACAAATCCCCCTGGTTTACCACTCTAGTCTCCTCCCTCATGGGCCCTTTAATACTCCTACTATTAATACTGATGTTCGGACCTTGCATCCTCAACCGCTTGGTACAATTCATAAGAGAAAGACTCTCTGTCATCCAGGCCTTGGTCCTAACTCAACAGTACCACCAACTAAGACAATTTGACGCAGAAAGGCCAGATACAATCGAATGAAAGGTTTCATTCGACGCCAAAAGAAAATGGGGGAATGAAAGACCCCTGCTTAGCTTAATAACACACCTCCACCCTATCTTCAGTTCCGTAACGCCTCACTTGCAGGGCTTGCACTTCCACCAGTTGACAAACAGGATATCTGCAGTTAGACATCTGTACCCTGGGAGAGCTGTACCCCCACCTTTCCCTACGCAAGACAGGAACAGGTTGTCACATAAATAACGATGACCGCTTTCATCTCGCTTCTGTAAACCTGCTTACGCTCCCAAACCGGAGGTCCCCTGCCGCTTCGCACCCGGGCTCCAAGTTGCATCTGCGGAGAGAAACTCCATTTCCCAAGCTTTCCCAGGACGAAATTACCCCCAACCCTAACCACCACCGAGCAGAGAGCCTACCACCAGCCTGTATGCAAATGTAACTCAAAATGGTATAAAAGACCTGTAACCCCGTATATCGGGGCTCTCCCGCTTTCTAACACTGGGGAGCCCTGGTGCACCAGTAAAGACTCTCTGCCGAAATCGGAGTGCCGTGTGGTTCTTTGCGCCAACTCTCATTCCATAGGGCCTAGGAGCTTGGCTCCTAACAATACTTAGTATCAGTATCCGTATGCTCAAAACTGACTAAATAATATATCAGCAACACTTCATGCTATCACTTCTACAAGGGCATACTACACATCAAATTAAGACAAGAGACATACTGGGAGGAAAATTCATATTAAAGAAGTATTTGGATTTCACTTTGACTTTATTGCCCTTTCAATTTTCAGTAAATCACCCAAACTACTTGTTTCCATGTAGTGTGTAAATTGTATAAGATTCTCCATTTGTGAATTCTTGAATCATAAAATAGAATACCTTCAGATTTCTCATGAATACCATTCAGATTAGTAAAGGTGCTTTGGAAGTTACCTCCCCTAGTTTTATTTTTTGACTTAAAAGTTTCATTTTAGTGAGCTCTGTTCTTAAATTAACTAATGTGAAAGTAAGATAGCTTTTAATGAATGATTATATAACTTTTTGCTGGAAAAGAAACAGTGAGATACTGGGTCATTTTCCCCCCATTACAAAAGAGCCCTTATCATCTCTGGTAAGTGGAACAGAGACTACCTTGGATAATCAAAAACTTACTTAATAAGAAATGACTAGGCTGCTCCTTCTCAGAGAAAGCTGAAGATACATGATGACAATTGGTATCAGGGATACTTCAAAGAATATTGTAGTTTAAAGGGGCTACTTACATGTTATCAAAACTAAAGGAAAAATATCATAAGTGGGATGTGTCACATATAATTTGTCTTTGTTGGTACTAACTTTCAAAAATGTGAACAATCCCAAAGCTTGTTCAGACCAATTATTTCTAGCATATTTTCCGTCAGCAGCCGACTTTTATGCATTTTTATTGCATGTTTTATGCATTTTATGCATTAATAGACTTTTATGAATTTTTATGCACTTTTAAGGACTTTTAGTCTTTAATGGAACTTCACATACTTTCACATCTATTTTTGTCATCACAAGCATTTGCTTCTGATACACACATAGGTAACCCCGACATAAAGCAGGAAGAAGGAACCAGAGACGAATTGCTGCAGAATCACTCCCGGCACCACCAACAAGCACACAAAAAGCTTGACTTTGAAAGCAAGCCTTTTGCTTCTGGGTCTCTTAGTTTTAAACTGAATTTATATGCCTCTCAGTGTTCCTTTAATTGTCTGAAAAGGATCCAGATCTCTTCATTTCTTGTAATCTGGCCCAAGTCATCATCAGTAAGGAATTGCAAAGCTCTTTTTGTTACTTTTTTTTTCCTCCTTTTTGAGAATACTGCTCATTAGCCACTTATCCCTACTTAAAGATCTTAATTATAGTTTTTTTTATGTAAAACAACTTATGCAAGTGTACACAACCAAACAAGGCATTCAAAAGCATTCATTCTCATGATAAAACTGATTTGCCATTCACCCAAGATTTTGTATTATCTTTTAAATAACTAAAATCTTTACAGTGGTATTTAGAATGTTTGCCTTAATGGTTCTGCCTAGGCAGTAAAAATATAAACTATGGATGGTTCACTTGCAAATGAATATACCCACCCATCCTTGTGGCTTCCAGAAAAAAAAAAAAAAAAAAAAAAAAAAAAAAAAGCCTAAGTACTTACTTACAAGGCCAGGTTTTTTCTAGAGAATTAGATTTTTATTTTTTTTAATTTTTCTTTTTTTTTAACGTTTATTTATTTTTCAGACAGAGAGAGAGAGAGAGAGAGAGAGCATGAACAGGGGAGGGTCAGAGAAAGAGGGAGATACAGAATCTGAAACAGGCTCCAGGCTCTGAGCTGTCAGCACAGAGCCCGATGCGGGGCTCAAACTCACCAACCTCGAGATCCTGACCTGAGCCGAAGTCGGCGGCTCAACCAACTGAGCCACCCAGGCGCCCCGAAAACTAGATTTTTAAAATGGTCTCTGGTTCTCTTACAACTGTACTGTAGGACCAAGGAGATTTCTTTGGGGTGGGACACTGAAAAACTTCTTCAGACATGCTTTCTTCAATAGAGCATTTTTACTTTGTTCTATTTAAACCATGTGAAGCTATCGGGAGGAGAGGAAGAATTCTACTGCTAAAATAAAGTGTGGAAAATAATGCATTATAGCCTGAAAAGGAAGATGAGATGGTGAATCAGACTTTGTATTAATTCTCCAGACATGTGGATGCCATTTCTTCCTCTTTTTAAACTTTTTCTTCAGCCTCCATTATTTCTTTTTTTATTATTTATTAAAAAAATTGATGTTTATTTTTGAGAGACAGACAGACAGAAAGCGAGCAGCGGAAGGGCAGAAAGAAAGGGAGACATAGAATCTGAAGCAGCCTTAGCCTTTAGCACAGAGCCTGATGAGGGCTTGAGCTCAGGAGCCCTGACATCAGACCCGAAGCGAAGTCAGACCCTTAACCAACTGAGCCACCCAGGCACCCCCATCAGTTTATTTCTATAAACAATATAAAAATGTATTATTTTAAGTGTTTTTAAAGCAATCCTTGACAAATACAAAGTATGCAGTTTTCATTTAAGTGCAACAGAAGTAAATTTTTAAAGCACACCTGCTTTGTAACTGAAGAAATAGAAACATTGATATTACCTTTGTCAAAATCATGTGCTTTTAACTTTCAATGAGAAATTAAAGCTAGCTAATTAATTTAAAAAATAAATAAAATTGTGTGCCTGCTGTTTGCAAAAAAAGTGAGCTGGAGCCCCTGTTGTGTAGAAAGATCAATGGTAACAGGCCATTTGACCCCATTTAGGGCCTCACATTGTAATGGAAGACACCATCATTTGGCAAAATATAAAATCAGATTAAAATGATTCAAAAATAAAGTCAATGATTTAATTTGTTTTGATTAGTCTCTATGAAGGCAGGGATCCTGTAAAGTTCTATTTCATACTACTGTGTGATTGACAAATAGTAAGTGCTCAGAAATGCCAGCTGAATGAAGCCGTTATTTTTAGAAATAAACCATTAACTGCAATCTAGCAGAAAGACCGGGGTAGAAAGTAGATGCAAGAAGGCTAATAAATGTTAAAAAAAATTTTTTTAAAGGAGGGAGGGTGCCTGGGTGGCTCATTCGGTTAAGCATCCGACTTCGGCTCAGGTCACGATCTCACAGTTTGTGGGTTTGAGCCCCGCGTGGGGCTCTGTGCTGACAGCTCAGAGCCTGGAGCCTGTTTCAGATTCTGTGTCTCCCTCTCTCTCTCTCTCTCTCTCTCTGCCCCTCCCCTGCTCATGGTCTGTCTCTCTGTTTCTCAATAGTAAATAAATGTTAAAAAATTTTTTTTTAAAAAAGAAAGTAGAGGCAAGAAGGCCATTTGTAGGGGCTTGTTGCTGTTATCTGGAGAGAAATGATCTATGGTGTGGGAAAAATGGCAAAGGGGAGACAAAGAGAAGGAATTTGAGGTGCAAAGCCAACCATGTGTAGCAAGTTATTGCCTGCGGGCTTAGTGAAGCTTGACTCCTGAGTTGAATTTCAAATAAAACAAATACAAGAGTTATCTGTTAGATGGAGAACAACAAGTAAAATTGGAGAAACACGTTATAGAATGCTCAGACCTCTTATATATACAAAGTAGACATTTTAAATATTAAATTACATATAGATTCAATATACGCTTCAATATATTGGGAAACTCCATCAATAAATAAAAGACAAATAGTTTGCCCATGATCTTTTCTCTCTCTCTCTCTCTCTCTCTCTCTCTCTCTCTCTCTCTCTCTCTCTCATTCTCTTTCTTTCACTCTCTCTTTTTTGTTGTTGTTTAGTGTAAATAGAGCTCTCGAGAATATAGTGAACACTGGTATTTTTCATATAAGGAAATAACTTCCAAGATATTTTGTTTTTAATTGTGCATGTGTTTGACAAAGATTATTATTTTTCTTGTATCTGCCATTTCTTCTTCTAATTTCAAAATCTGTAATAAGATACCCCTATGATATATTGAATTCTCTTAAACCATGTCCAACATTGGATGTAACTATAAGAGAAATATATGTAAAGTAAGATGATACTGAGAAACAGAAATCTGTTTCCAAAATACTTCAAAATGTCTTTTAATTTTTCTAAAAAAATTTCAAAATAGTTTTTTTTATTATAAGACCAAATAAGAGAAGAGATAAAATGAGATAAACACCAAATTAGAATAAAATAGAGGAGAAATAGATACAATAAGAAATACGTTGTTAATAAATATGGGGAAAGTTAGGAAGAAGTGCTAAAAATAAAAATAATATCCATCAATTGTGGTATAAATATTAGCAAAGAATGAAATGAAAAAATTGTGTTTGCAGCTTCCATTTTGTTTTTAATTTTGGACAAAACAGAATGAGGGGTATAAGGTTAATATTTACAAGAGAGAAATAGAATGACATTTAAGAGTAAAAATGGCATAAAACAAGCATTTTTAAATTCATATCCCTATATAGGGTTCTATTATTGCCTGTGTCCTTCTCTGTTATCATGTTGTTAATACAATTTTTCATTGTTTGCTTTTGTTTTATCTTATTGGAAAATACTGTTAACCTAAGATCATGCAGGATTAAAGTGGTTCTTACCAATAAAAACTATTTAACTCTTTTAGTGAATTCCCAGTTTTAATCATTTAATTTAAAGATACCATGGATGAGATCAGAATACATGACAATTATGTGCTCCTGTGCAAGTTGAAGAAATCATTACTTTAAAAGATTTCCTTATTCTCTCACTTTCTTCATCTCTTCAGTTTCTCTTACAGGTTCTTTTAATTCTTTTACTTGTCCAGAATAAATCATACATAAATTACCATGCCTTCTCTGTATTCACTCTATTTTAATTATTCTGCTTCACAGTACCATTGTTTCTGTTATTTATTAATATCTGGTAGACCCTTTTTTCCTACATAATCAATCCGAATATTCCTCATTCTATTTGATTACTTTATCGGAAAAGAAAGACGTATGGTATTACGGCAGATTCTTCTGTCCACCATCGTCCATCTGAATAACATCTTGAAATAATAATTTGATCACTTTAAACAGGAGCAGTCCAGTAGGAATATGTATGATCTAGAATCATATGGTTCTCTGAGAACACTGCCATCTTGTGGTTTGTCTCTTAACACAATGCTTATCTGCATAGGCTGCAAAACTCTTAGGTCATTACCAGTAAACACCAACTCTCATTTAAATGGCCAAGAGTATTAGAATTGCTGAGTAAATTACTCATTACTCATTATAAACTTAAAAATATCGGGGCACCTAGGTGGCTCAGTCGGTTAAGCATCTGACTTCGGCTCAGGTCATGATCTCATGATTCGTGGGTTCAGGCACCACATCGAGCTCTGTGCTGACAGCTCGGAGCCTGGAGCCGGCTTCAGAGTCTGTGTCTCCCTCTCTCTCTGTCCCTCCGCAGCTCACACTCTATCTCTCTCTCTGTCTCTCAAAAATGAATAAACATTACAAAAATTTTTTAAATTGTTTTAATGTTTATTCATTTTTGAGAGACAGAGAGAGACAGAACACAAGCAGGGGTGGGGAGGAGAGAAAGGGGGACATAGATTCTGAAGCAGGCTCTAGGCTTTGAGCTGTCAGCACAGAGCCCAACGCGGGGCTTGAACTCAATGAACCATGAGCTCATGACCTGAGCTGAAGTCTGATGCCTTACTGACTGAGCCACCCAGGCACCCCACTCATTAGAAACTTTTAAATGTCTATGCTAAAGAGAGTAACAAAGGTTGACAAAAAACATTTTCTTCAGAACAAAGCTAGTTATTTAAATGCAGTCTAAATGAGTAGAATATAGCTAGAATACATATGTACCTAAATATGAAGATAGATTTCTACCATCTGTGTAATAACAATAATAGCTAACGTTTACTTGGGGCTTAAAGTTTATGAGATCCTTTTTAAATTCTGATATAAACTCAGATGGGTAGCATGCTCATTCTCTCTCTTCTTCTCTCTCTTCTCTCACACATCTACTCACAATATATGCTATGTTAATATAGCATGATATATGTTGTGTATAATATCTTACAGATATAGTATCAGTAGAAGACATGATTAGAGTATTTCTTTAAAATACTCCTACATATATTTGATAAGAGGCTGATATCCAAAATATATGAAGAACTTATACAACTTAACACCAAAAAATAAAAGAATAATCCAATTAAAAATGGGCAGAGGAGCTGAATAGACATTTTTCCAAAGAAGACATACAGATGGCCAACAGACACATGAAAAGAATGCTCAACATCACTAATCATCAGAGAAATACAAATCAAAACCACAATGAGATATCACCTTACACCTGTCAGAATGACTAAAATCAAATACACAAGAAATAGCAAGTGTTGGCGAGCATGTGGAGAAAAAGGAACCCTCACACACTGTTGGTGGGAATGCAAGCTGGTGCAGCCACTGTGGAAAACAGTATGGAGTTTCCTCAAAAAATTAAAAATAGAAGCACCATATGATCCAGTAATTCCATTACTGGGTATTTACCAAAGAAAATGAAAATACTAATATGAAAAGATATATGCACTCTTATGATTATTGCACCATTATTTACAATGGTCAAGTTATGGATGTAATCCAAGTGTCTGCATGTAGATGAATGGATAAAGAAGATATGGTATATATATACAATAGAATATTACTCAGCCATAAAAAAAGAATGAAATCTTGCCATTGGCAACAATATAGATGGCAACAATATAGACTGGACTGTGTAATGCTAAGTGAAATAAGTCAGAGAAAAACAAATACCATACAATTTCACTCATTTGTGGACTTTAAGAAACAACAAATGAACAAACAATAGAGACAAACACAATCACAGACTTTTAAATACAGAGAACAAACTGGTGGTTCCAGAGGAGAGGTGAGTAGGAGCTAGGTGAAATATATTTTTAAAAAAACCCTCATATACGTATATATGAAAATAACTGGGTATATTAGCATTTATCTGGAACAATTTAAATAATGCAAGAATAGATAATCATTCTCCCAGTCTTGCTTTTCAGTGTCATCTCAAAAATGACCACTTTTATAATTTCTTGGTATACTTCAACATCAATATGTAATCATATATGTGCATGTGTTTATATATAAAATATGTGTGTATGTGTGTGTATGTTCATGTGTGTGCAAAATATATGGGAAAAAACACATATTTACTTTTCCTTTCTATATGCTGACCTTCACCTTCTAGCTGCACGATCTTGGGCTATATAACGAATATTCCCATGCCTCTGCTTCCTTTTCTGCAAGAGGATGCTAATATTGATGCCTACCTCATGGGATTATTGAGATAGTTAAATAATAAAAGTTATTTTAAGCTCCCATCTTATTTCCTGGATTTGAATAAGTCCTGAAATTAATAGATACATCTTTGTTGCTATTGTCATTATTATTATTATCATGTAATTATTATTACTTTAACTACTATTATGATAATAGAAAAGGAATTTAAATTAATTTTCTCACATTAATCCTACTATATGAAACACATCATAGAACTATCTTTTTTTTTTTTTTTTTTTAAAGAGAGAGAGGGCACTAGTTGGGGAGGGGCAGAGGGAGAGGGAAAGAAAGAATACTAGACTGGCTCCACGTTCAGCACAGAGTTCGATGAGGGGTTCGGTCTCATGAGCATGAGATCATGACCAGAGCCAAAATCAAGAGTCAGATGCTTAACTGACTGAGCCACCCAGGCGCCCCTGAACTATTTTATTAAAAGGATTTTCCATGTTGATACATAGTAGCACATTAATTCTAGAAACTGAGACACACCAATGTTTGAAAACCTTATAAATATTTTCTTAATTATATGGAATTAAAAACACTATTTGTCAATGTTATAAGCAAGATTTTTCAAAAATTGTGTTTTAAATCATAAAACAATATTGATTTTAAATAACCATCATTTTAAACAGTATCACTTCTTTCTGCTTATGACTATACACCCTTTTAAAGTTCCCTTTTAACACGGATAGTAAAAGATTTTGGAGTTACTGTAATGCTCATCTCTTTATAAATGTAACAACGTGTTGATGGTAATCACTGATTATACAAAATCATGAAATAATTTTCTGACAGCTATCTCTTTTACCTTAGCCTTAACTATCTATAATTTTATGAGGTGTTTTTATTTCTGATGTCAGCAAATGTGTCATTGCAAGTCTCACCAGGGATACCACAGCTTGCCAAGAGGACACATTAATTTCTGGGAATCAAATCAAGGTCTTTCTAAGGTTATCAAGAATTGCTAACAACCAGAAAATGGTGCAGTGTCCATATGTATGCGTGTGCTTCTGATTTTAAATAAGTCTTAATTAAATCTTATTTAAGTTAATCTTACTTAAATACCATGCTAGCCCTTTTATACTTGGCCAATCACAAACTAGCGTCCAATTCCATAATCTAGCATTTTTCCAGGACACAAATTTCTAATGTGTGCAATTATTTTGTCATTTGGGCATAAAACTAAGACACTCAAAGCGTGAAATTTCAACATAAATTTGAATAGTGAATATTAAATTTTGGGGCGCCTAGGCGGCTTAGTCGGTTAAGCGTCCAACTTCGGCTCATGTCATGATCATGCAGTCCTTGAGTTCGAGTCCGTTGCAGGGCTCTGGGCTGACAGCTCAGAGCCTGGAGCCTACTTCAGATTCTGTGTCTCCCTCTCTCTCTGTCCCTCCCCTGCTCGTGCTCTGTCTCTCTCTGTCTCTCAAAAATAAATGTTAAAAAAATTAAAAAATATTAAATGTTTAATAATATGCTTTGATATAGAAAAAGTTTTTTTAAAAAGCAGGGTTTGTTCTTTTCACATAGTTCAAACTTAAACACAGAATTAATCGATGAGCTTTAGCTTTCCCGTCAGTGTCCTGTGCAGTGACATCACTTCAGCACAAGTATCAAGGTGATTCTGAAAAGTAAAATACAAGATTTTCTTTTACTTATAAAAGCAAACTACATTCGTCAAATATAGTTAATATATATTATATTTACCATTCCAAAAAGCAGAGACCTTCATGGTTACATGTATTTGCATTTTCAAGGAAAAAATTATTTCAGTATATTTAATACTCAATAAGCTTTTAATTCTAGTTGTGGAAATCTTCAAACTACTATAGAAATTTATCTAGATGGCATACTTCCCCATCTTACCCATTTCTAGATATCTTCAATATAAAATTAATATACAATACAGGGTTTTCCAAATTGAACTGATATATATTCATGTGTATTATTTGATGCTATTTCAACTGACTTTATATTAAACTGGAAGTGGATTGTTCCTCAGGCGTTTACAAAGGTAATGACTGACCATGCACAAAACGTATGTTCTTTAGAGTTGAGGTAAACATCACATCTAGTTCACACAATCTCGTTGAAATGATTCAGCAGCTGTATTAGAAAATCGTCTCTCAAGTGGCCCTGGCTGATTGCCAGGATTTTCCACTGAACCCTCTGCAGAGTGCAGGCCTTTCATTTATTCTCATAGAATTCAAGGTGAAAAGCAGAAAGTAAGATACGTCTGTCTGCTCGTGCAGTTGTGGAGTTCTGACATATGGAAAGAAAACAAGTCAAACCAACATGTGGAAAACAACTAAATATAGCATAGACATGTGTGCTCTTGTGAACACAATCTTTTCTCCTTTTAGTCCCAGCTTTATGGGAATCTTTTTTTTTTTTTTTTGGCTACTTAATTATCAGGCTTCAAGTGGTTGAAAATTATGAATACTAACATGAAAATAAGTTTCCTCAAAGTATTAGATATCGGTGGAAAGAGCGTTCAGTTTTTCCTAATGAATGTTTGGTACAGTAAAGTTACTTATGAACTATGAACAGGAGGCATACTGAGCCATAAATATTTGGCATCCTCATTCTATTAGTCATCTGATCTATTCATTTAAGAAGGTCTATCTAAGATTATTTGTCCTGCAGGAAATTTGATGGTGCAAAATAATGGCAAAGTTTAAGTCATTAGAAAGAAGCTTCTTTTTCATCACTTGCCTATAAATGCAGGTTATATAACAAAGCCATTGGAATGGTACCACCTATGTTCTATATCCATCGGAAGGGGTTTACCTTTTGATGACTTTAGCAAGCGAGTTATTGAACAGACAACAAAAGAAGAAGAAAGGAGGAAAAATTGAAGGAAATACCTCAAAGCAAAACCCAAGTTACCTCCTCCATATCATTTCTTTTAATACACTGCCTTGTCTCTTAAGGTGTAGCTGCAACTTTCCAACCCAGATGAAAGTATCATATTTCTTAGGATGAAGTCCTACATACCTCTGGGAAATAGTAATCTGAATCTCACTTCTTTAGTGAAAAAGAGGTCTGAAATATATAACCATAAGAATGCATGTGTTTTACTGTAAAGAAAAGCAAAATTAAACTTCAAAACCAACTGTTTTTAAAGAATAGTTAAAAACTCTAAGACCTTCCAGTCTTGATAGTGTCTTCCTCTTCTTCTGTACCCCTTATCTCCTATCTGCCCCTTCAACATGGCTGCACTCATAGGCTTGTCATCATACAGGGAAGGCTTACTGCCAGAAGTGTAGTCTTAAAATTTAAATGGTGCCTTGATTATCAGAGAAGAAATAATTGGTCAAGACTATGGAGTCTATTACTCTTTGAAAGATTTTAACTTGTATTTATTTCCTAGCTTACAAAATGTAGCAGCTTTTCCCATACCTGCAATTAGCAGGATTCTGAAATGCATTCCTAGTTGGGCAGTATTTTTACATTGTTTACACTGTATTGATACATTGTTTTAAACTGTTGAAAGTTTCGTGGGCAGCAGGATTTTTTTTAAGTATAAAAGGAAAAGGATCCTGTTGATTCACCCTAAAGCAAAATAATTCATATAAAACCTAGTGAATAATAGGTTTCAGATTAAAATCCTCAAAAGCACACAACTTCAAATAATGAAACATTTCATCAGTATATGTCTCACATTACTAGCAGACTTTCTACCGTTAGTGAATTGATTTACTCTTTAAGTACCTAATACAGTTCTTTTTCAGACAGAATTTTATCAAACAGCATCAAATATTAATTTTTATTTTAAGTTTTTCTTAGGATGGGGCACCTGGGTGGCTCAGTCGGTTAAGCGTCCAACTTCAGCTCATGTCATTATCTCATGGTTTGTGGGTTTGAGCCCCACATGGGGCTCTGTGCTGACAGCTCAGAGCCTGGAGCCTGCTTCAGATTCTGTGTTCCCCTCTCTCTGTCTTCCCCACCCCTGCTTGTGCTCTGTCTCTCTCTGTCTTTCAAAAAAATGAATAAACATTAAAAAAATAACATTTAAATTTGTCTTAGGATGTTTTTTCCCACTGTTGCCATCATTTAGCAACTGACCGCTTTGATGAGAACATAGTAATAGTGCTTATTTCTAGAAGTAAAGTTATCTATGATTCTTTTTTTGGCAAAGCTCCCAGCTACTTAGAATTGGTCACTGAGAGTCATCAATCTGTTTATATTGTATCATCTCAAACGGAAATGGCCATTTGAACCTGAACCTAGTTCAGACACATTACTTACCCTTTGCCCACCAATATTAATATATGTATAGGTATATATTATGTACTTAGGGATATTGTGATAAATGAGACCAAGTCTGTGTTCGGAGATTTCACACTCGCCTGGAAGAAGACAGCCATGCACAAATTGAGCAATATGGACTCTGGAAGATTGTGTGAGGGTTGTTCTAGAAGGAAGGATAGGCTGAAGTCCTCTTGATAGGAGGAATGTAGAAAGTTTAGGGACAGTATCTTCACTTGGTCAGAAAGTATTAATATAATAAGTACTTTGCATTCAGGGAGATAGACTTTTTTTAGAGGCCACCGCATGTTCAAAGACAAATAGATACAAAGGAGTATTGTAGCTTTAGAGAAGAAAAAAAGCATTTTGTGTACAGAGCACAGTGAGTTTTACGGTTCATCTCGAATTGTTTAAGTTCTCTCAGCCTTAATTTCCTCAATTATATTAATTAGAATAATTCCTGAACTCACACCTTATTTGGGATGAGTACAAATGATATATGTACCCATGGCATACACCTGGCTCATAAATGTCAGTTATGTTTATTACCATTATATAAGTGCAGATTAATAATTTTATCTGAAGAGGCAAATGCAAGAGGGGGTATAATTTTTATATTTAATCATCTTAAAAATCTGTCCTAGTCATGTTGATTACTTTTACATTTACATAGATGGAAACAAAAGTTGTGGTATAAGTTGACCAAGATGGCCTTAATGATTTGCAAAGCCTGACTAAAGTTTAGACAGGCTTCTTTTTGATCTTAGCCTATGACCTCTCTTGTCTTAGAGCATTTATTTAGAAAACTTTTAATGGTAATTTTTTTTCTCTGTCCCTTTGGGATATAAACCTTTTGAAAATCTTCTTGCCTGTTTTACAACCCATGAAAGCCTTTGCCAAGAACCTGGGAACCATCTCTTAAACATAATCATCAAAGAAGAATAAACACCCTGGTCTTCCAGGTTCTGTGGAAGGTAGAAATCTAACTTCTGCAGGTGACTTGCTCCAAATTGTGAAACTACCTCTGTTGTGAAAACAGAAGCTTACTCTTTTCATGGGATAAAGCCAATTAGTAAACACAGATGGCCTAGAACCAACCCCACCCACCCCCCACCCCCCACCCCCCATCCCCACACACTCCCTCTTCAACTCAGAAAACTTTCTAGTGCATTCTTTCGGGGAAGCTGAATTCAGACCAAGTTCTAGGCTATCTGTCCTATTGCAATAGCCTTGAAAAAAGTTAGCTTTGCCTGTTTAACTTTGGTGCCATTTTGGCTTTCACAAAGTGAATGGAGCCTCATCACTTACAGTGGTCAACAAATGACTTAAAAAATTAGAAAAAAATACATAGATGAAGATTCGTATTATTGATTATATAGAAATGTATGTTGGGAGAAAAATTGTGAACGTAGTTGTCATTGGGAAGCAGAATAAAAACGTGGGCAAATTTGGAGCAAAGGACAGGAATTTTTTTATTATAAGCCTTGTAGTCCTATTTTTATTTATAAATTATGAACATATATTACATGTGGAAATTTTTTTTAATTTAAATTTTAAAGACACCAAAGCAAAAAATTCAGTTAATTAGGCACTCGGGAAATTAGATTAAAATAACCTCATAAAATTTAACATATATTAAATCATAGTCAGATTTGCAGTAATAATACTTTTCTTGCTTACTAATGCTGCCCTATACACACTTTCTAATTTATGCCTCTTTAAAAATAAGACACTTTCCAATAATAACAATGACATCAATTAACAATACTGTACATTTTATAGCATTTTTTATTTTTCAATGTGTTTCTGTATAAAATTTTATTATAATTGTATTGGTTATCTCCTTCAATAAGCTAACAAAATGAAAACATTTTCAAGAGAGAAAGATAAGGGTGGAGAGAGAGAGAGAAGCATATATTTAAGCACCATGTACTGAAAAGGCCTCCTTCCTTCCTTCCTTCCTTCCTTTCTTCCTTCCTTCCTTCCTTCTTTCTTTCTTTCTTTCTTTCTTTCTTTCTTTCTTTCTTTCATGTTTATTTTTGAGAGAGAGACAGAGACAGAGCAAGGGAGAGGCAGAGAGAGAGAGAGAGAGAGAGAGAGAGAGAGAGAGAGACATGGAATCTGGAGCAGGCTCCAGGCTCTGAGCTGTCAGCACAGATCCTGACAAGGGACTCAAACTCACGAACTGTGATATGGCCTGAGCCAAAGCTGGATGCTTAAGTGACTGAAGCATCCAGGTGCCCCAAGGCCATCTTTCTTTCAATGCATTGCTAGGTAATAGGTTTTTAAAAAAAGTGTCCAGAGTATGAGTTCATATCATGTATTCTGTCCTCTTTCAGTGGTCTGTCTTGGCATAACACATCACCTCAATTAGTGTAGTTCTTGAATAATGCTTGACATCTTGATATCCAACTTTATTTAAGATTACCTCATTATTCTTGCCCCTTGTATTACAATGTATGATTTAGATTACATTTTTCAGTTTCAAAAGAAAATCTTCTGAGATTTTACCTGAGATCATGCTTCATTTATAATCAATTTGAGGCAATTAACATCTTTAAAATACTGAGTCTACCAATCCATGATTATTATATTCTTCTGTTTACTTATGGGATTTTAATTTGTGTCAATGTTTGATAGTTGACCTTAATTATAAATGTAATATTATAAATTTTGTAAATTTACTAGTGTGTGAAAATGTAAATTTTTGAAGAAAATGTGCCTTTAGTATTTTGTTAACTCTAAGATTTTTAGCCACTATCTGCTTAAACACCCCTATGTCATTCCTTGTGTCTTCATTCTTTGATATGCTTGAAGACATTTGGTAGGGTCTGCACAGTCTGAGAGAAAGTCTTTGTCTTTTTTTCTGTCGCATAATTACAGCTTCACTATGGAGATCTCAAATGAATGATTATTGTTTGACATTCTTCTACTTACCCAACAAAAGTAATTAATGTGTTGCTTTTGTAGAGAGAAAGGAAAGTAAATTATAGCCCATGCATAACTTATGTAATTAGTTTGTTATTAGAGAAAACCTTGGAAGAATTTGACGTTTCTTTTTCAAATAGTAAGCCCCAAAGATAAATGTCTTGCGTGTTTTATATAGCAAATCTGCATGATTGAATGGTGTGTATGTTTTGTATGGACTTGACTATGACATCACATTTCCTCAAGCCTCAATTTCCCTACCTAAAGCCAACACTGGGAAAACAATCTATGACTGCCACACATTGGATTTTCTCAACTCCATACTATGCTTAATAAAATCTGTTCCCACCCTACTTTTCTCATTAGGAATACAATAAAATATACATACCTTATAGGAGCTATTTTGAAATTTTATTCAACTATGTCTTAAGTAGTTATTTTAAATCTGTCAATTACAAACATTTTATTGTACTGTAGAGTAGGATATTTCACTGAAATTCATGTTGGTGCACCTCAATTGAATACCGTTATAGAGAAAACAGTAATATGGAGAATGATGAATGTGAAAATAATAAATATAGCCCTCAGAAGAAATAAAAGTCAATTTATGTCTTTTGTCTTTTGAATCAGAGAAATTGACACATTTAATTACTAACTTGCAAAGAATAATTACAACTGGCCTCCACAGTTTTTTTTTTCAATTTACTAATTTTACCAATAATTTACCAATAAAAGTGCACCTCAAAGATGAGTAGTAATACGTCCAACGTCAAACAGTGAATTAGTAGACAAAACTATAATTGGGATATATTTTTCTTGACACATTTTTTTTCTCTTTTTGATAAAAGTTGAATATTACAGTGCAGCCTTAGAAGCATAAGTAGTGTAATAATTGTTCTTCTTCTGAGATGAACCCATCACAGAATTTAGAGGGCTCATAGACCGTATCTAAGCTTAGACACCCACCTCAAAATCCACTCATAATAAACTTTATGAAAGTCTCTGATAGACAATGTGTTTATTGCTGTCATTCACCCAGCAAGTAGTTACTAGGACTGGAGGCTGTTATCTCCATGTATAATACATGAACTCTCAGGCTGTCGAACCCATGCATGTCAGAAATGCAGTTATACGAAGTTTTATGCTTTCGGAATATACTGCAAAACTCACCTTCACCTTCAGGCATCCTTTAGATGAATTCACAAAGCTGGAAGAGAAATTTGTTCATTCTAATAGTCAGCCATCCCACTAGTAATGTGCATCAGGAGATGAAGTTAAGTAGAAAGAACTTATTCTCCTCTAGGCATATAACAGAATTGCTTTTTCCTTATTTCAATCACTGTTAAAGAGGCTTAGAGAGGATGACATAAGCTATGTTGTAAACAGTCATAGACAGTGTAATAAGCATGCCACTTTGTCACAATAGGAAGAACAAATAAAGGTTCCCAGAACAAGACAGTTGATACTTACTTGCTATCTAATGACAACATAGACTTTAGTTTGCCTAAGCATTTGCTCTTTGGTTTAGCAAAATGGTTATGTACGTAGTCTCTGGAATCAGAGTGCCTAGTTCTGATCTTGCTTCTTCTGCAGCTTAAAGTTTGTGACTTTGGTAAAGTTTGTTAAAAAACAACTGAATCATTCAGTTTTTCTCTTCTGGAAGTTGGGGCTGTTAACATCTATCTCATAAGGTTGTTTTCAGTACTGAATTGTAACCTTTGCAATACTTAGAATATGCCATACATGTGGTAAAGGTTAGAAAATTTTAGTTATTCTTAGGAATATTTACAACTCTTTAACTTAAAAACTTTAAGTAATACAGACTAAGCCAGAGTATTTATGCTCAAGGCAGAGCTGTCATTCCCCGCTTTAGGATATGGTCTTCTCAAAACCAAAGCAATGTCAAAAGAAATATAAGAATAGAAAATCAAAAAGACATTTTTTTGTGCTCAAAAGCAACATAAACCTCTCCATTGACCAGAAATAAGACAGAGACTAAACGAAGTGAGGGTCTGAAACCCCTGCTTTGCAGGATCTGAGCAAGCAATGTTCAGCAGGGGCCAGGAGATTATGCCCAAGAGACTATACACAAGATATGAGGTACTGGTGCCAGGCTCACTATTTGAGGCAAATGGCAGTAGAGGGGCCTCATGTCTGGTGATAAAAAAGAATATGGCCACCAATGTAGATCTCCATTTTATCAGAAGCTGTGGATACAAGGTAATCTTGGAGAAGCAAAGAAAGGCACAAATGCAGCCTTCAAAGAATGTCTCCAACTTCTACTAGCGTCATGACAATCTGTGATAACTACAAGTATATAAGACAACATTCTAGATGGCGGACTGACCAGAGAGAAGAATGCAGAATGGCTCCCAGAAAGGGAAGAGAGAAAATCAATGTAATAATAATAACAACAGTAAAAGCAAAACAATACAAAAATCACTTCAAAATCAGTCTGTAAACAAGAATTACAAAACACATGAAGGACTAAAGTACTGTATATATAGTCTACAAAAATCAATACTTCGGACGTGAATTCATTTCACATGAATGTAATGTGTAGGAAGCTATCTGACAGAGATTTAAAATATACATATTTCAAAGCTGAAATTGATAAAGGAAGCCATTAAAAATAAATGGTGAATGAGGGTGTTGTATGGAAATATCAAATACACCTGAAACTAATATTACATGGTATGTTAACTACCTGGATTTAAATAAAAAACTACAAAATTAATGATGAGAGGCATCTGGGTGGCTCAGTTAAGCGTATGACTTCAGCTCAGGTCATGATCTCACTGTTTGTGAGTTCAAGCCCCACCTCGGACTCTGTGCTGACCACTCTGGGCCTGGAGCCTACTTTGGATTCTGTGTCTCCATCTCTGCTCCTCTCTCTCTGTGTCTCCCTCCCTTAGAAATAAACATTAAAAACATTAATGGTGAAACTAATAAAGGTAGATATGAAAAAAATAGGAATGAAAAATACAAACATTGAAAGCAATATGCTAGTAGAAAGTCATTTTTATTCTGGTTGCCTGTGAAAAGGTGATTAGTGAATTTAAATAGAATATTTAGTAATTAACTCAGAATTTATCACAGAGATAAAGATATAAAATACACTAAAGAAAAGGTAAGAGCAACAGAGAGACTGGTATGTACCTATATTCTTCAAATAAGTGTTACAGAGAATGTAAGAAATGTCAAAGTTACCACGATTAAAGAGATAATTATTAAGAGTTTAGCAGAATTAAGAAAACAGACAAGAAACTAATTTCAACTGCAAGATAAATCTAAATATAAATTCACACCAACACGCAAAGAAACACTGAAGAAAAACACATATAAAAGAAGAAAATCTTTTTAAAAAAAACTGCCTGAGAGAAAATAGATCCTTTGCAAAAGAAGTCCGAGTAGACCGCACCAGATGTATTAACAGCAATAGGTTTCATTACCTAATCAAATATTTATCAAGTTCCCACTGTTTGCCCGATACGAGTATTCATGCCCTGGAGAGAGTTCTGAACAGGAGACAGAAATCCCTGTCCTCATAGAACATATTACATTCTAGTTTAAGAATAAACAAAAAAGAGAATATATAAACATTCTAGAGTGAATAACTGTGAATCTAGTATGTGAAAAATAAACTATTATAAAATGATAGAAAAAAGGAAAGATATTTTCATGTATTTGAAGTGGAGTTTATAAAAATAGTTATTATCCAGTAAGATATAACTAACTATAAGAATACTACAGTATAAGAATGATTCTGCATTCATAAAATCTATTGGTGACAAATAATATTAAGAGGCAAAGAAAAAAATATTTGTTCACTTCAGCAAATATGGGGAAAAAATCATTAAACCACAATGCTTTTTCAGGATTTTTTTCTTAAAAAGTTAATTACATGGAATCAGTTATACATGACGGAAAAGGCAAAGAAACTAATCAGAAAACACTCAGGCAATCTAAACATTTTTAATTTTTTTAATGTTTATTCATTCTTTGAGAGAGATAGCAAGAGAGCATGAGCAGATGAGAGGCAGAAGTAGGGAGACACATAATCTGAAGCAGGCTCCAGGCTCTGAGCTCCAGAACAGAGCCCGATGCGGGGCCCAAACTCAGAAACTGTGAGATCATGACCTGAGCTTAAGTCAGACGCTCAACTGACTGAGCCACCCAGTTGCCCCTATCTAAAAATTTTAAAAAGCAGGGAGCTGTGATCCTCCCTAGACCTGAGAGTCAAATGGAGGAAATTGGATGAACTGAGCAGAGGGTCTGGTAACAACTTGCAGAAGTGAAACTTTCTGGACCTGACAGGAACTGGTCCTATAAAAGAGGCATCTTCTAAGCAGCAGCAGCAGAAGGGAATATATGATGCCCTCCCTCCCAATCTCCTCTCGAACCAGAAATCAGCTGTCGTTAATACTCACAGGTGTCAGCACTCCTTTCAAATAGAAAGGGGAACAAGGAAAGGGAAGAAATGTGTCTTGGAGAAAACAGTGCCAAAAATAGAAAAAGAAGGAAAAAAAACCTTAAGGTACATGAAAATCAAGTCTACATTGCTAAAAACCTAAATGTGAATAGTAAAATATCAGATAAAACAGTATTATGACCATCTTTTCCGGGGCAGTTTTTTTTTAAATAAAATACAGCCAACAAATTATTAATAAAATACTGGTGCATTTTGCTACATTACAATCAAAATTTACTTTTTAACATGACAATTTAAAAAATCATCAGTTAGGTGAGGGGCTCCTGGGTGGCTCAGTTGGTTAAGCGTCTGATTTCAGCTCAGGTCATGATCTCTCAGTCTGTGAGTTCAAGCTCCACGTTGGGGTCTGTGCTGACATCTCAGAGCCTGGAGCCTGCTTCAGATTCTGTGTCTCCCTCTCTCTCTGCACCTCCCCCACTCATACCCTGTCTCTGTCTCTCTCTCAAAAATAAATATTTAAAAAAGGCATCAATTAGAAGGAACCATTCAATCCATCTAATTTCTGAGTTACTCTCCAGACCATATAAAATGCTCAAAATTAATACAAAACGATAAATAGCCCAGTATATAACCAAGAAAAAGATATGAAAGAAAATCCAATGGGCCAGTAAGATATAAAAACACACTCATACTACAGTGCACAATCATTTCACATTCATCAGATTAGGAATAAATTTCAAAACCAGAAAACATAAGTGTTGGTGAAAATCCAGAGCAAAGGAAATGGTCATGTGCTGCTTGTGGGAAAGTCATTTGGAACAACTATTAGGAACTATTTGTTGGTACTTGTGGAGTAAAAAATGTATTGAACCGAAGCTTAGCAAGATTATGTAATTTGTCTAAAGTTCACAGTCAGTAAGTAGGAAACCTGCATTTAAATTCCATTTATGATCTTAAAATCCATAGTCATACTCTTAGAATTATGATAATAAATAATTTAAGGATATTTATTATAAAGTACAATAAATTCCAAAATAATCACTGTTTGAATTGTTCAATAAATTTGTTTACCAAGGGAAGAGATTGTGTAAAAATGGGTAGAGTTATTTTTAATGAGGTTTGTGTTGAGGCAACTTGTTGACCAGAAGATACTCTGGTCTGTCTGACATGGGCATGCACTTTCTTTTCTTGGTAAAATTCTCTTTAATAGAATTTCTTAGAAGTCTTATCATTTTTCCCTATCTAATTTCTGTGTATATATTTTATACATCACATATTCTCTAATCAGACATGATGCCAACACTTTTAGGAAGCTTCTCTTCCTCACCGATTCTCCTCATGTCTGGGACTAGGTTTCTTAGAAGTTATATGATTCTCTCAACTGGCAGAGTTTCTGTCTAAAACTTTAGTCCCCCCTGTCTTTATCTTATCTTTTATATTTCCAGCCACATAAATAATCTCTTCCTTCAAAAAGGCCTTGCTTCTGGTAGAATACCTTTCTTATTTAAAGATATGGACACTCTGACAAAGAAAATATGTGATGCTTCATTAGATGGTTTCCAGAAACAGCCAAGGTTTTATGAGATCTTTTTTCAGAAGATCATTTCTGCCTTCTACCACATTCTATGCTAGTGGAATTGTCTTAAGAAAAAAAACTATGCAGCGATAATTTACACAGAAATCTCTAACAGGCCTATTTTCAATCAAGAAACTAAGATAATCTGTTTGTCATGAAGAGTTTTGCCTAACATTAATTCACACTGACCTCAGTTCTGTAACCTTACCTGGGTTCCTAAGTCCTACAGGTTGCAATAAAATGTGTGTGAAAAATCATGTCTTATAAAAGGATAAAAATTGGACTAAATGTATTTGCTAAGGATTTTTTGAGATCTGAGATCTGTCATTATATATTTTACTCAACTATAACCATTTGTTGCTACTAATTATATTAGGCAGTGGCATTGGAAAAATATGAAGGACACTGAAGGAAGACCACACTCACTGATTCTACTACAGTACAAGTATCCAGGTTCACTACATGCATGGCTTTAATCCACTTGTCCAGGACATTTATAGATTAATTTCTAGAGTAAAAAAACCCTTTAAATTCATAACTGTTTAATGTTATATTGTTAAATAGCTACATGAATTATAACATTTGTTCCAGAAAATTTGGAAAAAAATATCTTTATTTGTAAATACTCACACATGCTATTGATAAAGAGGGAAAAGGTAAAAAATAATACTAATTATTATCTATTGATTTGTAACTCTCATTAAGTAATGTGTAATTCTACTTTAGAAAATGATCTAGAAGACAACTCATTTTTAATGCAAGGACTGTCAAAAAAAACAAAAAAAGGACTAATAAGATGATTTGCGTTTAAATATTTCCTCACGTATAAGAAAAATATCCCTTTAATATTAAATAGCTCACTCTAAGCATTATTCATTTTCAGGTTAAGGGTTGTCACATTATATGTTTATTTAACCTTAAATTGGATTAGTCCACTAAATGTTGTAAATATCATCTTATCTTCATGTCATGAATCTGAAGGTAAGCTGACCTCCTCTAATATGAGATTGTTTCAGTGCCAACAGGAATGAGCTTCCTGTGGTGAGCATTTGGCTCATGACAGACTTGTTTTCTGTGGATTCTGTGGATTCTTAGCAGGGTAGGAAGCAATGGGAACAGACAGAACCATCCTAGCTGACAAGAAACACACTTTATATAATTTGGTGTTCAGTAGAAAGATGAACTTTAGTCATTTTTCCCCACATAAAGTGTAATTACATCACATAACTACAGAATGTCTACTTCTGTTACCTCAGTGAAAATTAGTAATATATCTTTTGAAATTGGTAAATGGAAGAATATATCAATGATGGATCTGTTTGATTACTTTTTTAAAAGATAAAAGTTCTGATTTAAATACCCATTTCCATTATAAAGTTTTATCATACACATTAAAAATGAGTACATATTATGATGTCTATTTTGATGGAAAACTACTAGGTGTCTGCTAAACAGTATGATACTATATGTGGTACTTTTTGAAAGTTATGTTCATTAATTTTGAAGAAGATAAAAGCTCAAGCTTTCAAGTCAGTTTGATTAAGTTTACATCTCAGCTCTCCCACTTAAGTTTTCTAAGGCAGATATTTCGTTGTCTGAAAAAACATCCACATTGTTAATAATGGTGCATTGTGGCACTGTGAGGTTTAAATGGTGGTATCCAATAAACACAACTTATCAGTGCTGTTTTTATATATCATCTTCAATAATAGCATACCTAGAAATACAAATGTACACGTACTTGTAGTGGACCTTTAACTTCTAGCTGCTATTCAAACCATATTTTAAATAGATGAATGCACACATGATTCCACTCATACACATTTTTAAATTTTTTAATTGATATAGTGAGAATGACGCAGTTTAATTTCTTGGTCAAAAAATGAAGCAAAACAACAGATAAAGCTAAAAATATAACTGTAGACCCCCAGATTCATGAACAAAAACTTTAATCATTAGACAACTTGACCTTCATAAAGCATCAAAAGCATTAATCAGTACATTGCACTAATTATTTAAATTGATCTTTGTTCTGGCCTACTAAGGAGGGTTTGTTTGTTTGTTTGTTTGTAGGTTTACTTGTAGCTTACTTTTAAAAATGTATAGCCAATCTTGAACTTGTAAGTGTATTTTCTTCTCTAAGTTAATTTTGTAGAATTTGGAATATTTTGCTGTAGATGTAACATTGTAAATACGTGTTGTTATTTACAAAATTAATTCCCAGAGCCAATGTGGTCAAGATATCACTGAATTATTGTAATTATAGATTTCATCTCAGTTCTGGTGTCTGTACAGACATTCTGTAAAGGAGAGCAGAAGATAGAAAATCAATGTTTGTGCCTTCTTCCCCCACTCCTTATAGTACAGCATCAACACTAGAAAATTCCTCCTCTTTTTTAACCTTATCTTGTTGTTGATGTTTTTTTACTACTGTTGTTATTTTAACATGACTCTAGTCTTGGACTGATTTGCCTCTTCAGTTTATATTCCTTTCACTTCTTGAGATATCGTTTGCCAAACTGTCCATGAACCAATACCCTGGCAGTGCCCTCATACCAACCACAGCACTAAATCTACTGTATACTCCTAAGTGCTCCAGTGTTCAAAATCATGTGTCTCATCTTCCTCTCAGAACAAAAATCCCATTGCCATTAGGCACATTTGGAATTAAAAATGATCTGCCTGACATTAATTCCAGATCAAAGAGAAGGGGGATTTAAGCCCTTAAACCTTAAACCTTAAACGGGTATTTTCTCTTTAAAGAAGGATCCTTATCCAGTAAATTGATTTCCTAATATTAATATTTCAGAGACTCTAATATCAACGATGTGACCGTGGCCAAGGAGTCTTGGGAGAGGAATGTATTGCCATGAAGAGCATCAGAAAACAGCCCAGGCTCTTTGAACGCCTGTTCCTAAGGGGGGGCGGAGGGCGGGGGGGGGGGGAACGTGCTCCCTAAGCTCTTCCTGGTTTTCATGGATTCATCCACTGTGCTTGGCTTGGAAGCAAAAGCTGTTGATTATACAGGGACACAGGGATTCTTTTGGGAGCAAACAGATATTTAGGGCAGTCAATCAGGGAAAATAACTGCAGGGACTCAAGAGCAAGAGGTCGTGGGAGAACAAGAGGCAGATGGCATTCATTTGCATCCTGACTGGTGGTTTGAAGAAACACTATTTACATATATAAATAGGAATTTCTTCAGGGAATTAAGGTTCTTTCACAGCCAGTTATTAAATGTTTATTTCACTCATTCACTCAGTCACTCATTTAGCAATTACTTATCAAGCTCCTCTTGTGTGCTGTGCGCTGAGGATATAGAGATGTTTAACACACATACAGCCTGACTTTCAGAGATCACAGAATCTGACAGGGAAGACACATAACTGAACAGGTTTTTTTGTAATGAAACTTTTTATTTTGAATAGTTTTAGATTTACAGGAAAAATGCAACCACAGTATAAGAGTTTCCATCCATTCCAAACCCCATTTCTCTCATTATTAATGCCTTACATGAGCATGGTGCATTTGTCACAATTAATGAACCAATATTGATACATTGTTAACTAAGGTCCATAATTTATTTGTATTTTCTTACATGTTACCTAATGTCTTATTACATATCCGGGATCTCATGCAGGATACCACATTACATTTATTCATCATACATCTTTCGGGTCCTCTTGGCCATGAGAATTTCTCAGACTTTTCTTGTTTTTGATGTCCTTGAGTATTTTCAGTAATAATTGTAAGATGTTTTATAAGATTCTCTTTGTAAGGATTTCTTTTATGCTGTTTTTTTTCATAATTATCCAGGAGTTATGGGTTTTAGGAAATAAGACTACAGAGTTAAAGCACCATTTTTTCACATGACATGGAGAGAACACACTATCAGCATGACTTGTCACTGTGGATGTTAACCTTAAATGCTTCACTGAGGTAGTGTTTGCTAGATTTCTCCACTGTAAGGTAAATCTTTTTTTCACCTTACTATACTGTACTCTTGAGAAGGAAATGACTATAGGGGTACCTGGGTGGCTCAGCTGATTGGGCGATCGACCTCTGCTAAGGTCACGGTCTCAGGGTTCACGAATTTGAGCCCTGCATAGGCTCTGTGATGAAGCTCAGATCCTGGAGCTGCTTCGGATTCTGTGTTTCCCCTTCTCTCTGCCCCTCCCCGCCTTGTGTTCTGCCTCTTTCTGTGTCTCAAAAATAAATAAACGTTTAAAAAAGTTCTAAAAAAAAAGAAAATGACTATAAACAGATTTTTAACTACGAAATGAAGAGAGTGCTAAGGTACAAAGGTACAGGGAGTTGTGAAAATGTGTAGGATGAAGTAACATAGTCAGTGGCAACAAGAAACTCCCTCCTTAAGAAATCATGCTTAAGTGACATCCAAAGGAGAGAAATTAATTAGTCAAAAGAAGTATGAGATTGAGAGATAGAAAAGGTATGCAATTACATTTGGCATTTTACATATTTTAAATATTTATTTAAAATTAATTTAAGTAATTATTTTTTATATTTTAAATATTTTAAGTATTTTAAATACTTGAAATATTTCCTGTCCTCTTGAATAGGCTAATGATCTCTGTAATTTATAAGTTTTATTAACTAAGGTAAACTAAGCCTCAAATCTATATAACTAGTTTTACATCACAAATAATTTATATGATGAGTTTTTAAAAATCTAAATAGAATATTGTATCTTGCGAATGGAGATACACTTATGAAAGTATGTAGATTTGACTTATACATTATATGTCACTTCATGGCAAAATTTGTTTTTCTAACTTTTATTTACCATAGTCTTGGGGAACCCAAGCAAGTTAATATAAGCTATTGGCAAGTGTTGCTACTCAGTTCTATCTATTCTTCACAATATCTTAGAAATAGGTATAACCCTGGTGTTTTGATAGACTGATAATTACTTGAAAGGGATAATGATGATGTTGTACAAATGGGGTGGGTGGTGGAGGTGAGGGTGTATTAAATCCATTGTTCTAATTCATTCTTATTTAACCCTTGTAAATCAGACAAAGATGAATATCATGGACAAACACAAATAAGAAATGAGTAATTGTCAGCATTTGCAATGGTTTTATCTTTCAGCAGCTATTATTCAGAGCTTACTGTAGAGTTGGCACAGTCCTATTTATTGGAATTAATATGATGGGCATAATCAGACATCATCCAAATCGCTTTAATGTTCTAAATACCATCAGAACTCAAGGACTTTGTTTTCACATTCTACTAAACTACGTAGTCATATTTAAGTCAGTAAGACTAAACAGGATCAATTTGCACATACCTTAGAAAGCTACATTCTTTGAGAATATAAAAAAAGATTTGTGTAGAACAGATACTATACAAGGATATACTAGGTTAAAATATCATCCTCTAAAATCTGCTTCAGAAATAATTGGGCTGGCATGGGATGTGAAAGATTAAGACAAAGAGATAGAATCCAGTCATAAATAATAATAATTTCTGGGGGTGGGGGTAGGGCTGAGAAACTGGCATTTGAACAAGTTTACCAGGTGATCACAAAAGCACTGAATCTTAAGATCCCTACACTGAATTCCAAAATATAGCAATACCAAAAGAGAAAAAAGGTAAATGAGTGAGGAGAGTGAACAGGTAGAAAAGAGTTTTTAATAATGTATTTTATTAATTAATAGGCACACTCTGAGCTCTCCAATATTTAAGAAGTAGTCAGAAGAGTACATTTTATATAATAGTAAATGTGTTTATATCTCCTAAAATGGTTTAAATGCACATTCAATCATGTTTTAAAAAAATCATTAGAAGAATGGAGATACGTACACTTAATGGGTAAGGGCGTAGGTTTGCTCTAGAAAACGGTGAGAAAACAAAGATATTAAAATGATAAAAATAAGCTGTATTCTCTGGAAATAGTGGACATTTAAGCATGCACAAATCATTATAAAAATAAAAACATAATGCTTCAGAGGCTTATATAAATATCAAATACTAAAGGAGCTGTTAATATGTGATCATACATGGATACACACAGCTTATCTTTCTTGATACTCAAGTTCTCCACCCACAGTCTTCCTTCAAATTCATGGTATCTGTGTTAGAATTCAGACTTTAATGAATGATCTCACAGTTTGTGGGTTTGAGCCCCGCATCAGGCTCTGTGCTGACCACTTGCTCAGAGCCTGAGCCTGCTTCAGATTCTGTGTCTCTCTCTCTCTGCCCCTCCCCCGCTCACGCTTTGTTTCTCAAAAATAGATAAATGTAAAAAAATTTTTAAAAAGAATTCAGACTTTAATGAGAGAAGTGGTTAAGCCTTTTTAGACTCCACATGACTGTGTATTCTCACCCGTTAGCCTGTTGTCCTGACTCTTGTTAGGCTCTTCCCATTTTGCTTTATTTCTCCCTTCCAAAGATCTGATCCATTGCATCCTTTCTGCCTTCCAAATGAGAGCTCGGGCCCCTGGCCTGCAGGCTGGGCCTTAGCTGTCCCTTTAAGCCCATCCTCAGCTTTGGTCAGAAGCATTTATGGGGTTCTGGGTCTGAATCAATTCCATGCTGCTCTAGTCTGATATTCTCATTCTTTCAACAATTATTGAGCATTAACTGTGGCAGATTCAGAACTCAGTACTGGAAATGAAGGTATCTAATTTCCAGTTGTACCTGGAAGAATGATTTAACTTAGATATACCTCATATTCTTCATTTGAAAAACAGAAGTGGTATGCTACTTGTAGGAATTAGTGAAAATTACATTAAAAAACAAATGTAAAGTGTTCAAGGTATGACTTGAACAGGAAACCAAGAAGCAGTGGAGGTTATTATTATTATTAGTGCACAGTAAAAATATTAGAGTTGCAGCTTTACTGAATGTTTTCCTATGTTATCACAGCATCTCTGAATCAATTTGTACCACGATTTCTATGTTTACTGTTTTTAAAACTCGTTCAGAAAAAGTCTCTCTAGGACTTAAGTGTAGTTTGACTATTTAGTCTCATCGGGGACTGTAATCAAACTCAGATTATATTTATATGACCAGACCATGATAATTTCAATGAGTAAACCCCACAAAGCCACTTCGTCCAGGGATCATCTATATTAGACTCAGTTTGAAGGTAGTGGGATATATAAACAATGCAAAGTCCTGTACATCCTAGATATAATGAAGCAAAATCTCTTAAGGTAGAACACAAGTTTGTGCATTTATGAAGTTAATCAGCTGAATGTTCATGCACTGTTATATATTGAATTTGCATGCATCACTCTGTGTTCAGCCATCACCAACAGCAAGGTTGGACTCCAGAGTCAGCAAATAATTGGCAGAAAAAAACAGAATCCAGCTTTCCAACTTCTAAAATAGTGCTATTTTCCCAACTCCATACTACTATTCAAAAGGCAAATTATTCCTGATATAGAATTTTCTAAAGATAGTCACATTATGTTTTACAGAAACTTATTACATAAAGCCTGAGAATTTTGCCTTGTGAACATCATCATTTCAAACAGGGTCAAGAGTAGAATGGCAGGGGAAAAGAGTAGGATGAGGGGAGTAAGGCATTTATCTCAAATGCAAAATTTAAAGGGACACTATAAAAAGTCAATAATTCAGGTAAATACCACTTTAATGCAATATTTTAAAAACAAAGTTAGTACAAAAAATGTATGTTGAGCAATATATCAAAACTTTAGATAAACACATGACCAGTGTTATTGATTTTTAATTTCAACCTAAGTTTTCATATGGCTTAATATCACACTGACTCTGTAAACACATATTAATTAAAATTGTTCTATTACTTTGGTGTTATATGTATTAAAAGGCAGCCTTTGTCCATGGTCTGTTTAAAAAGTTGTTGAGAGGCAGACAATTCAACACAACACAGCTGAAAAGATCTTTATTGTATCTGAGAGACTTAAGAGCACCTGCCATGGATTGAGTTATATTTCCCCCCAAATTCTTACTTTGAAACCCTAATCTGGGCATCTTAGAATATGACAGTGTTTGGAAATAGGGTCATTAAACGGTAATAAAGCTAAAATGAAGCCCTTCTTGTGGGTCCTATTCCAATATGACTAATATCCTTATAAGTAGAGGAGAGAAGTACATGGGGAGAGAGGCATGTGGGATGAGTGCACACAAAGAAAAGGCCACGTGAGAACACAGTGATAGGCCAGCCATCTGCAAGCCCAGGAGAGAGGCCTTGGGAGAAACCAAATCTGCCAGTGTTTTGATCTTGAACTTCTAGGTTCCAGAACTATCAGAAAATGCATTTCTGTTGTTTAAGCAGTTATGACACTCCAAGCAAACTAACAAATACTTCTTTGTGTGGTGAAGGGACCGCTCATGCTCCTTTCAGGAAGTAGTACCATTAGAATGTTTGTTGTTTTTTTTTTTTTTGAAAAGGGTAGTAACAGTCGGTAGGGAGAAGGTACAGGAAAGAGATTTCACCAAGTACACAAATATTTGAATGTTAGAATAAGTGAATGAAATTCATGAGTGCATTCCAGACAAAGAAATTCACACAGACACATCTATTTGTATTTTGTAGCATCGCTCTGTTATTAAAGTACACCAGATATCACCAATGGGTTTATGATGACAAATGCAAATATAGCATATGACAGATAAAATTAAATATAATTTTTTGTCAAAAATTCTGAATTAGGTAATGAGATCTTGTGGTTCCCCTTATCCTGTGGGGTTTTGCTATATAAGGAGGTCCCCATGGATGCTTATATAAAAATTGTCAGATTTTGCTCACGTTCATTCATTATTGCCCACCCCTGAAAGAAAAAGGAAGAAGATTCTTTTACAATTTGCACTTCTTTATTAATACACTCTATCAACATATTCAATATTATGTATCCAGAGGGAGCATAAGAACAATCTGTCTCAAATATAAACCAAATCCCCAGAATACTGAATATAGAGAGACATTTTACTAGTGTTTATAAATCTGTTTTAAAGAAAGCAGAATGGGGAAATTCCTCACTATCTTGTCCCATCTAAAAAGAACACATTTTCAAGAAACAAGACATTCCAATATTGAACATTTCCATAGGATAAAGGCTAGGATAAGTACTGTACTAAATGCAGATAAAGACATTACTACCTCATTAATTAAGTGGATGAAAAAGTGTAAATAAAATATTAGTAAATTGAGTTCAGCAGTGTGTAACTATGATATATCATTACTACCAAGTTATATTTACATCAAGAATGCAAAGTTGGTTTAATACTAGAAATTTACTATCTAGAGTTTGACATTGACAAAATAAGAAAGAAAACAATATAATCTTTTTTCTTAAATATTTATTATTTTTGATTGAGAGAGAGAGAATATGAGTGGGAGAGGCGCAGACAGAGAGGGCAACAGAGGATCTGAAACAGGCTCTTCCTTGACAGGAGAGAGCCTGATGCAGGGCTTGAACCCATGGAACAGGGGATCATGGCCCAAGCCAAAGTCAGCTGCTCAACCAGCTGAACCACCCAGGTATTCCAGAAAACAATATGGTCTTAATAAGTGCACACACACAAAAAAATGCTAACTAAAATTTAGCATGCAGTTATAGGTTTTAAAAAGCATGGTAGAAATACAGGACAATTTATTGAGGTAATAAAGAACATCCAAACAAAACAAAGCTAGAAAAATTATTTTTGAAGGATATATTTTGAAAGTTGTTCCTATAGGATGGAGAGAGAGAAAAGATGCTGCTAACACCAATCCTTCTCCAGGCAAAAGTAGTATCAAGTTATAAGAAAGAAGAAACGAAAACATAATTATGTTTTATAGGACATGATTGCTTGAGTAGAAAACAATAAAAGTAATCCACAAATCTGTAATGACAATACAATAGGAGTATTTTCTGCTTGGAAAATTATTTTATACATGTCAGGAACACTTGTAAATATCACCAATTATCAGTGAGCAATGTGATCAAAGATTAAAAGAAAGTTAAAACGGTAAATAAGGTGTAAAATACCTTGGAATAAATACATGTAAAAAATGATGTCATTAAAGAGGAAATTACAAAAATACCTTGAAAATGTACAGGGACTTACACAAATGAAGAAATGTGTTTTATCATGGACTAGAAGACTATCATGCAGATGCCAAATCTTTACAAATTAATCTATAGATTAAATGCAATTCCAAAGAGTCCAAACAGATATATTTGTGTGTGTGTGTGTGTGTGTGTGTGTGTGTGTGTGTGCACATGCATGTACATGAGTGTATGGGAGAGAAATAAAGAGAGAGAGAGAGAGAGAGAGAGAGAGAGAGAGAGAGAGAGTTCTTAGGATCATTCCAAAATGTAATGGAAGAACAAGGGCCAAGAAAATCTAAGACACCATTGAAGAAGTAAAATATTAAACTTTTTCCTGTCAATAATCAAAACAAAATATAGAACTTAAATAATTAAGACAGAATGATAACAGCATAATGGCAGGAAAATAGACTAAAAAATACAGAGCATAGAAACAATTTATTGTATATATAAAAATTGCTGTATGACAGAATGGGTCTTGAATATTAGAGCGAAAATAATGCTAATCAATACATTTTGCAGCAAATTTTGGTTATTCAAAGACATTCTTAAATTACACTATAAATAAATATAAACTTCAAACAGATAAAAATATTCAATTGGAAGACTACAAATGCTATAAAGAAGGAGTACAGAGTTTTGTGGGTTTTTTTAATTTTTTTGTTCATTTCTTTTGTTCTTTTGGGTTTTTTGGGGGGGATGGGGAACCAGATGAAGGGAAAGATTACTTAAGCCATACAGAGCAACATAACTAAATTCAATAAAATTAAAATTAAGAAATTTTCTCTTTCAAATAATCTCATAACATCAGTTAAGAGAAAAAACACAGAGAAATATATTTGCAATAAATACAGGCAACAAAGTACACTTGATTGTCATCATTTGTTCTAGTTGTTTTCTATAAAATCTTTCAAACACAGAATTAGCAAATAAGTACTGAGGTTTTTCTTCTACGGACAGTATGCGGTTAGATGCCTGTGAGCTTCTAGTCACCACATTTTCATCAACCAATCAATATGTACCCTTGCCTTATGTGTGTTTCTGTTTAGTGTCACCTTATTTAATATATATTTTTGATTAACATTCACTCATGGTCAATAGCATTATAACTCATGGTTGACCCAAATTTATCTAACATACTTAATTTCTTTGTAAAGTACATTATAGATCTCTTGCACTTAGAAACACTTGCACATCGACAACACTTTAGCACTGTGTTGGAGGGCATTTTGAAACATCAACAAAAAACTTAAAAAAAGATTAAAATTGCAAAAAATACAGAGTAGAAACAAGAGGCTGGAGAATCACCTTGTTCTGTCTCAGCTGGGACAATGGTGTGCATCGGGCAACTGATATTATTTTCTTGGTCCATGCCTATCTTCAGATGACCATGAAAGCAACAGTAGTATTGATTTTAGGGTTATGAATTAATTTTAGCGACTAAGGAAGTTGAAAAATATAAAATCTACAAATAATGAAGATAACCTGGATTAGTATTTGGAATAAAGTATTCCTTCCAAATTAATATAAACAAGTAAAACAATTTATAGAAAATGAACAAAAACATGCATGAAAGTTTGACAGAAGGAGAAAAAAAATTAACATAAAATATGGTCAATCTTGGGGCACCTGGGTGGCTCAGTCAGTTAAGTGTCTGATTTTGGCTCAGGTCATGATCTCATGGCTTGTTGATTTGAGCCCCCATGTTGGGCTCTGTACTGACAGCTCAGAGCCTGGAGCCTGCTTCAGATTCTGTGTCTCTCCTCTCTCTCTGCCCCTCCCCCGCTCATACTCTGTCCCTCTGTCTCTCAAAAATAAAATAAGCATTAAAAAATTTTTTTTAAATATGGCCAACCTCAGTAATGATCAGGGAAATTCTATTTAAAAGCATTAAAACATTATTAAATATCCCTTCACAATGATTATATTTTAAATATTGTATAGCCTAATAATAACAATTATTGGCAAGAATGTAGTACAATATTAATTCAATAATATTGCTGTCATGCCACATTCTCATCAATAATTGTTACATTATAACAAATTCTCACCAATAATTGTACACATTGAAATAACAACTTTCAAAACAATTTAATATTTTATATAATGACATTGAATGTTTATTTTCTATGCCAAACAACTCCAAACCAAGGTATATATATGCCCATGAGACCAAGTGTCAGGTGTAACAACACTGAGACCAGTATTTTCTTAATAGCAAAAAGGTGGAAACATCCCAAATGTCCATCAGCAATAGGACTAATAAATAAATTATGCCAACCTCATAATAAGGAAATATAAGAGAATTTATAGCACTAATAATGAATGATCTGACTCATCAACATAAGAGCATTTACCTGAGTGAATTTCAAAAATATAATGCAGAGAGACTGAAGGAAGAATCAGAAGAATGCATATAATTTAATCCAGTTAAGAAAATTTATAAAATAGATAAATTTAAACAAATATTTGGGAACGCATAATACAAAATTCAGATGTGAGTGATGGAGTGAAATGTGGACAATACACGATTCCTAAGGGGGGTTTTCATGCTGGTAACACTCTGTTTCTAACTTGTCTAGTGAGCACATAGAAAGGTATAAAGGTATTCATTTTATTATTATTCTATGCTATAATATAAACTTCCTACTTCATGTGTTTGCACAATGTAAATCAAAATGAAAATGAAAAAAAAAAGCAAACAACAAAGATGAAATTACCTGAGAAACAGAGATATGGCCCACTTCCTAAATTTGTGGAAAGGTCTAAGACATGTGAATTATTTTTCCTAACAAAGCTTACATTAATGACATTAAAAGCTGTGTATCAAAAATAATTGGATCTGATTTAGATCAGCTCTGTATAGAAATAACAACAGTTCCTCATGAGAAAGGAAACTGCTTTGTGTTGTTTTCCTTTTTTTTCTAACACAATGAACAATATTCTCAGTCACTTCCTCCAGAATGTTAAAATACCAAAGAAAAAAATGTTCGCATTATTATTATCTGTCAAAATGTAAAATAGAAGGAAATGGGGTGCCAAGGAGAATAAGGCAACAAATAAAATTTAGCTGTGGAAGTTCAGTCTAATTCCTGTTTTTCATACTTCTCTTCCAGCTTGCTCTAAATATCTTTTAAGTCCATTCTCTTTGGAAAATCTACTCATTTAGTATAAAATTAAAATCCTGCAGTCAGAGCAAGAAACAGAGAGGAAGTATGTGTGCAACTTCAAAAGAGTCAATTTGGTTGCCTCTTTGCTAAATAGTTTTTTAAATTGGCATGTACTTAATTGGGTTAACATGATAATTAAACATGTGTTCGTATGTAAAACCCAATACAACTCCAGTCAATAATGAGTGTGCAATAAACAGTAAGTATCATTGGGTCTATAAACTTTCCTGAGATGAAAAATTATGTGTATTTGTTTATATTATTACCTTTTTTGCATAGACACCTTCTTTTATTAATTTGTTTTTACATTTCTCCAGGGCTGTTGCCATAACTTCTACTTCCTAGCTTTCCCTACTAAGTAAACACTTACCATTTTAGTGACTGGATGAGAAAGAATAAATAACTGGAATAACTTCTAATAAAACGTATTTAACTAGATTAGAAAGGACAAAATATTTGCGTATCAAATATACATCCAGAGTACTTATTTTACCAAAGAATATTTAGAAATATAAACAATATTTTTGATGTTTGTAAAATTCATATTTACACATAGAAATTGCCTTAAAATGCATATAGGTTTATAAAAACAACTGATTCTAGACCTTATTACATTATATTAGGAATGATATGAACAAAATGATTATAATTTTTTAAATGTAATTATACATGAGTATTCTAATGTGGAACAGCAAATGAGTAATGCCTTAATTTTTTTGATAAGTAGTGGTGAGTAATGATTCAAAGGGCAATCTTAGATTATTTAGAGAATGAAAGAAGGGAATTTTTTACTGTAATAAGTTTGATTGACTTACAACTATTCACTAATCTTGTATTCCATTTTCTTTACTTAAGCCCTTGAATTCCAGTGCTCCAATATAGGAAAAAACATAGTCAACTTTACCCAGAGTGCCATCTAATGGCACTGTTGTCTCAATTTAAACCAATCTAAATATGCTGCTTTACATAGCTAATTTCAATTTAAAAGAACTATATCAAACATTAGATATTATTTTTGTTTTTTATAATTGGTTTTTCTATTTTCTCTTTAGAGAAAGATGAAGTACAACCACTATAATAAAGACAAGTAAAAAGAAAATTATAAAGCAAAGGCAAAACAATATATAGTAGAAAGTTGCAACAACACTAGGGATTTCTGTGCCACTGCAAAAATAAACTTATTTGCAAATAAACATTGCACAGTAATAAACATTGCAAGTTGAGAGGCACAGAAGCAGAGTTAGTGATGGACGAACATTTTTGCCAGTAATTCAAGAGGAAATATGAAAAAGAAAATAAATATTCCTCTAAAACTCTAGTAGTCTTGATTTTTACTCAGCTTTTATCATTAATTAACTATAAAACATTGGGGAAATGATCCACCTGGGTTATCTGTGTACTTACGTGTACAATTACAGTAAGATTTTCCATAACTTATTTTGTGACTATTATAATGAAAGAGTAAAAGGGGAAACACTTCGCAAAACTTAAAATGTTATATAAATATAAGAGATTATGGTCAGATCAAAACAGAGTTTGTAAGGAAGTAATGTTGATGCAGGTTGGCTGAGTCTGAGGACCCAAAGGAGTCCCCACAGGACCACCCAGGAGTACATGGCTTTACACAGGATATAAATCTAACATGAGCCAAGAGGAAGTGAGAACAGAGTTTTTTGAAGACAGAGACAGAATACAAATACAGACCAACAGTCTGGGAGATTTGGAAAGGAAAGGAGAGTGAGTCTTGTCTCTACTTGGGGTGTGGAGTTTTTATTTAAGATTGTGGTCCAGTGTATATGTCTTCTCAGGCATCCATGAACTAGTTAAAACAAAGATAAATGTTAGGTGTCATCCATAACACATTTAGGCCTTGGAGCCAGGGTCTTGGTGAATTGGTGTTCTGGAAAACTTACATGATGACCCCACCCAGTTACTTCTTAGATGTTATTTATTGTGATGGAAGGCTCCAAGGGAACCATTAACTCCTTGAGTTTTATAAGGAGGACATACATTATCCATCATATAATGCAGGGGTGCAGATCCTAGCAAGAAGAGAGGAAGCAAAAAAGCAGTCCTCCATGGGGTCCCTTCAGTTTCCTTACCTCAGTGTGGAAAGTAGAGTAATTAGCTGGTTATACAACAGGCTTTAAACCATTTGTGTATATGTATGTCAAGCCACAACACATTATGTTTTCATGACAGGCATTTCCTGGGTTACAGTTACCTTTTTTGCATTTTTTGTATATTTATGTGCTTAGCTTTATTATTGGTATGAAATACCTTCACAAATGTTGATGTATACCACTATTAATACCCATATCTTTTAATTTTATATGATTTGAGGAGGAATAAACTACCCTTAGCTTCAGCATCGCAACTTGCAGTATCTCCTACAAATATCAGTCTTTTGCTTGCTCTCTTATCTCTTACTCTCCATGAGGATTTATATGAGAAATCAAGCAATTATATCATTTAATTCATTGATGACTCGTAAGCATGGCTGAACATGGTTCGTTTTTAATGCTTTTAAATGGAAACAGTTGTGTATGTTCATCGTTTCATTAAGTACTTATTTTCCCTCTGGGATCTCATTGACTCACTTAAATGAGGATTTGAACATTTAACAGGCAGTAATTGCTTCAAACTAATAAAACTAATCAAGAGACATCTTCACCTTCCACCTTTTAAAATTCTAAGACTCAAGAGCTATTCTCAGTTTTCCAAAATTTTATACTTGACTCCTCAAAGTATTGATTCTTTCCTATCTTCCTGTGTCTACAAAGATCTCAGTCCAGTAGCCTGAAGAAAAGGATTCTTACTTATGCTTTAAAACAACTTTGATTATATTTCTAACTGAATTTTAAGTAAACTTTTAGGCATTTTAGCTTGTTAATTATTTAATTGTTTTCATTTTGAATTTTTGTCCCTATTTAATAAGGAATAGAAAATAAGGGACTATCCTCAGAGCATAATTAAATATTGAACAGATCTATACAAATGTTCTTATTTTAATTTGAAAAAGACTTATGTACGTTGTTATGTCTAATTTCTTGAACTAATAATTTGGACACATATTCTAAGGAAGGATTTGTTTCTAATGAGGAGAAATGCAAACTGAAGAACAATTCAATACTCCTTTCCTAATTTTACAGGGCAGCTTAGCACAACAAATAATGATCATAAAGATACTGAAGTGAAGCACAGGTTTTAAAGATTTTCTAAAATATAGCTTTTGCAAAAATAAAGTCTCCAATCTTACTCTTCTTTTAACCAAATACATATCAATTGTTTTAGAGTTATTAAAAACTAATGTAAAATAACTCCTAAGAAATCAGATACAAAAATATACAAAAAGCTATTGTCAGTAACAGGATAATGTTTCTGAGATTGAGAGGGAATAACAAATGGTAGCCAGTATGTAATAATATGTAAACATTTTGAAAAGCATGTCCGTGAGAATGGAAATTACCTAGATGACATGAATTCCTATAGACATATATGTGTAAGGAAAATTTACAAGAAGTTGAAAAAAAAAAAGTCCAGTATATAGACATAGATCCAGTTTTAAAATGAGGCAAAATCAATTGCAATGAAGGTAATGAATGTACAGATTGAAGATCAGGCCTCATATAAGGTAGCTAAGACACAATGTTCGGCATACATAAATTCCGAGAACTCTACTTTTATGATGCTAGGTAATGGAAAGGCCACTGTTTTATGATGATTCATAGAATCTTTTGCAATGATAAAGTGGAAGAGTGGTTTAGTACTCCACCAGTCTTTTCACTAAGGAATCAAAAAAGGAGAAATGATATGGAGAGGTCATCTGTTCCCTCTACCTCACTACGTTGGCAGGACCACACGTAAACTATTCTAGACAGGATTATTTGATTCTGAGAATAGAAGTAAAAAACATGTGACTTGATAGATATAAGGTAATCTCATCTGACTTTTGGAGAGAAAACTTTTTTCTCTTTTATCTTTCTCCAAGTTTTAATGACAGTAAAACTTTAACATTATAACCAAAAGTGGAATGAAATATAATTCAAAAATGAAGAGAGATTAAAAAAATTAAAAAACCCACCTCTACCTAATTTACATAAACTCATTCTCTGAATAAATAAAGGCTATGAAGATCTACAGGACACAGTCAATCAGGTATCATTTGAAAAATATCAGAGTATCATGAAATAATATGTAACCTTTTCCAGTTGTTCCTCAAAACAAAAATCTGTATCAGGAGACGAAGAAATAAACTAAAGAATTAAATAATTCAATATCTTGGCAAATTAAATTTAATATGAAAATTTAAAAATAATATTGTATACAAAAAAAATAATTATTTCAGAGTCAGGAGGTCTAAAATATTGTAGAGGCTCTACTAATTAGGTGATTGGCATTGTATATACCAATTCCTTTTGTTGTATTAGACTTCTCAGTAAATAAGCATAATAGATTGATGTTTCTTTAAGACCCAATCTGACATGATTTGTGGACATACAAAGGATTTGTAGACATAAATTAGAATGACCAAAGTTTTACTAAAATAATCAGAAAAGTGTTCCCAGGTGTGTGTCCAAGTGTGTGTGTGTGGGGGGGGGGGGTATTGAACTTATTGGAGTGTTTGAGGTGGCTTAGTAAATATGATGTATCTTCTCAACCTGAGTTTTGAATCAGAATATAATAGCGTATGGATAATAAATATATCATCTTCAACATTTGATTAGATTTGATTTGATGGATTTAAATTTTATCCCTCCACACACAAATTCAATGATATGACATCAAACAATTCATCAACAAAATTGGCAAAATATTTGAACAAAAACTTAACTAAGGAAGATATACATATAGAGTATAAGCATATGGAGCTCAATATCTTTATTCTTTAATTAAATGTAAATTAATACCATAATGACATAGCTCTATATACCTATGAGAATAGCTACAATCAAGAAACCTTAAAAAAAAAAAAGCTTTTCATATCAAGTGTAAGGGGGTATGAATAATGTTATTACAACTTTGGCACTTTTTAAAAAAAATTAAGCACACAGAAATATGTGCTTAATAAGTATTTCTAGAAAGTTAAACACAACACAAAAATAGAAAACAATCATTCTATACCTGAGCATTTATTCAAGGCAAAGTATCTGTCCATACTAGGATTTGTACACAAATTTTCATAACAACTTTATTTGGAATAGTCCCAAACTTAAAATGACCCAAGTTCCATCAACAAATAAGTGGATCCACAAATATTGCTAACTTTGTATAGTGACAAATGGCAGCTACACTTACAATGGTGAATATTTCATAATGTATATAACTGTCAAATCACTATGTTGCATGCCTGAAACTAATGGAATACTGTATGTCAACCATGCTTCAACACAACAAAATTGTGGTATATCTGCAAAGGATTAGTACTCTACATTAAAAAAAAAATAGAACTGTTTTTGCACTTAAGATGGATGGATGGATGTCAAAATAATTATGTTGAGTGAAAGAGACTAGACAAAAATAATACATGTTAAAATATTTCACTTAGGGGCGCCTGGGTGGCTCAGTCGGTTAAGCAGCCGACTTCGGCTCAGGTCATGATCTCACAGTCGTGAGTTTGAGCCCCGCATCGGGCTCTGTGCTGACAGCTCAGAGCCTGGAGCCTGTTTCAGATTCTGTTTCTCCCTCTCTCTGACCCTCCCCTGTTCATGCTCTGTCTCTCCCTGTCTCAAAAATAAATTAAAAAAAAAAGTTAAAAAAATAAATTATTTCACTTATATAAAAATCCCATAAAATGCAAACTAGCCTTTAGTGACAGAAAGCAAATTGATGGTTTCCTGAGAACTTGAGGATCAAGGGGGGGGGGGTGGTAAAGAGAACGATTATATAAGGAAGTTTAGGGGATGTTTAATATATTTATATACTTATTGAAATTATAATTCCAGAGGTATAGAATTATGTGAAAACATAAAACTGTACGCTTTAATAATGTGCAGTGTATATGTTTCAGTTATATCCCAATAAAGCGGTTAAAAAAAATGATATGGCATTGTGTTGCTTAAGGTTCTTACACTTGAAAGAACTGATCGACTGTCCACAGTTAAGAACCACTATGCATTAACACCTTCAGAATAAACTACTTACATTTATAATATGCTTTGTACTTTATTAATTACTCTGAGTGTGTGGATAATAAATAGTTGTATAATTATTTTATTCATGCCAACAAAATCCCTATGAGTTTGATACTATCTTGATTTTATAGATGAGAAAACAGGCTTAGAGAGTTTCAATTATTTACCTGAGACTGCAGCATTTAAAGATTGGCATTCAGTTTCTACATCTGGCTGTCAGATAAAAACCCTGTTCCTGATAATCATACTTGCCTATTCTTTAATATAATGACTTATATAAAGTCCATTGCTTCAAAGTCCCCTTTGAATGACTATAACATCCTTTATGCTAGTTGGTTTAAATCATCAACCATATTTATTTCATTTTTATACATCCACAGCACTGGGCACAGTGCCTTATACAAAGGAAATGCATATTGTATTAAACTTAATAATTAGTTTTTTTTTACTCATCTGCAGTCTCTACCAATTGCTTGTGTCACTGGTCTTTACTTAAAGAATATAGAATTTCAAACCCATTAAGCCTGATATTTTAAATATCAAAGAGTTCAGAATGAACAGACAAACAAGTGACTAGATTCTCCTCTTCTCTCATATCTACCCTCCAAATATGTGTCACCAGTTTGGAAAATATATAATTACTGGAGATTACTACACTTACTGTTTTCAGCATCTTTCTGTGTACATATTTTTTCTTAATATGATGTTCTAATATCTTTGGTCAGAATTGGTGTCTCTATACAATGGCTTATTAAATCATGTTAATGCTATCCACATTGTGATGATTTGTAAATAAGATAGTCTAGGGCTTTTGAAGGACCTAGCCTGAATCATAGGAGTTCACCACAGGTGGTAAAAAATCCATCCAATTTCACTAATTAGGGATTTGGCCATTTTGTGGACATACTACCAAGTTTTGAAGCAGATTTCCTTCACCAAGTTCTTTCACAGTTTACCATTAGGAACTAAGGTACCAATAATTGTAATTGTAACATATTTCATTATGGGATACAATATTCGCCCCCTTACTTTATTGAGGAATGACTGTCAAATATAATTGTATATATTTAAAGTATGCAACATAATAATTTAACATATACATTGTGGAATGATTACCAAAATCAAGGTAATTAAAACATTCATAACCTGAAATAGTTAATTTTTTGTGGTCTAAGTAATTTTGAACTGTACAATACCCTATTACTAACTTATGCTGTACATTACATCCTGAGAATTTATTCTAACTGAAAGTTTGTACCTTTTGACCTACATTTCCCCATATCCTCTCCTCAGCCCCTGGCAAACACCATTCTACTCTCTGGTTCTATAAAATTGGCATTTTTTTTAAGATTCCACATATGAGAAATACCATATAGTATTTGGGGTTTTTTTTGTTTGTTTTTGTTTTTGTTTTTTCCTGGCTTACTACACTAGCATAATCCCCTCCAGCTTCATCCATGTTGCCACAAATGGCAGGATTTTCTCCTTTTCATTAATGACTGAATAATATTCCGTTGTGTGTATTCATATGTATGGTTTCAGATCTTACACTTAAGTCTTTAATCCATTTGAGTTAATTTTTGTGAGTGTTTTAAGATGGGGTCCAGTTTAATTGCTTTTCATGTGGATATCCAGCTCGCCCAGCACTATTTATCAATGAGACTATCCTTTCTATATTTTTTGTTCTTGGTGCCCTTGTTAAAAATTAGTTAACCATATATGTGATCTCTTTGGACAGTATGGACATTTTCATAATATTAATTCTTCCACCAAAACAGTAAAATATTTAGGAATAAATTTAATCAAGGAGGTGGTGACAGACCTACTTTTTGAAAACTATAATTCACTGTTGAAAGAATTGAAGAAGACACAAATAAATGGAAATATATCCCATGTTCTTAGATAATATTCTTTCTTAGTACATGAAGATCTGAGGCACCCAGAACCATGTATCAATTTATTAGGCATTTAGTAGATCTAATGCTTTGTGAAGTTTCTAGAGTTAATTCTAGAGTTAGTTAATGCTTTGTGAAGAGTTAATGCTTTGTGAAATTTCTAGAGTTAATTCTAGAGTTAGAATTAAAAATGGAGGAACGGCATAGATTTCTTGAATGACGTACAGTTTCTGGATGAATGTAACAAGAGCAAACAGTAGAAAAAAACCTGAGGTAATAATACTCAGATTTTTAACAGCGTTAGTAACTTGGATTGTGGAATCATGTAAAATGTGAAAAAATATGGAGCATTGCCTCTATCTACATATGAATATAAAATATTGTGATTATTATATTAGGTGCTCCCTCTTCGAATGAGCACAGAAATTTATAAATATGTGCATATACACATTTATGATATATATTTTTGTTATATGTATATATTTGAAAAATAATTTAAGTTATATATGTTATCACTTTATGAAGAAATAGTAGACTCAACATTTACATATCTAATATTGGGTGGTTCTAAGAGGAAACTTTGAATTATCTTATAAAAGAAAGGAAAAGAAAGAGTAGTGAAAGTTATGTAACTATATGCCAATAGAGTGACAGAGCTCCTATAACCCACAGATAAAGAATGACAACAGCCTACTCTCTCTAATATTTTATCATGATAAAATTGATACACTGCAGTCCCAGTGAAAGTTTAATGTTTTTTCCTCAATTAAAAGCATAATTGAGCATACACCAGAATTCACCAAGAGATGAATCTGAGTTCTGTGACAGACAGATTTGTTAGATGATATATTTCTGGGTATCTTTTAAACTTTATATTCTTTTATGAAGCTCTTTTTAAAGTAGTGAGTTTTGAAGAATCATTTAGAATGATACTTTTAATATAGGACTATAGCATAAAGGATTTAAGGGGCGCCTGGGTAGCTCAGTCAGTTAAGTGTCAGACTTCAGATCAGGTCATGATCTTGTGGTCTGTGAGTTTGAGCCCCATGTTGGATTCTGTACTGACAGCTCAGAGCCTGGGGCTGCTTTGGATTCTGAGTCTCCCTCTCTCTTTGCCCCTCCCCCATTTGTGCTCTATCTCTCAAAAATAAACAAACATTAAAAAAAATTAAAATTCTGATAGGGTTGTACTTTGTTAGCATTTTGTGATTAAATTATATACCCATATATGTATATATATGTATGTATGTGTGTGTGTGTGTGTGTGTGTGTGTGGGTATAGTGATATATTGGCTTTCAAGGCTTAAATGGTATGAGAAAACAAAATTTAAAGATCTCTGGCTTTTAGTGGATTTACTTCATTTGTATTAAGCTTTGTGAAAAATAGACTTTATATCTTATGCCTCTCCATCATAGGCAATATTCCAAGTGATTTCAATTATGTCTCCGTGGAATAATGATGTCAGATATTTTATTTACTTTAATTACAAATTATAGTCGTTTTGAAGCAAAATACAAGGCATGAAAAGGAGCATAAAGTATAATCCAGGAATGACAGATAAGCAATAACATATCACCAAATAAGATGTTTGATTTCAAGCTAGTCTAAAGATTATGGGTCTCTAGATTTAAATAAGGATACAATCACTATCTAAAACTTATCTGAAATTTTGCCTGATGAACACTGGAATTTGAAATCCTTGTTCTGAATGACAGGTCTAAAAATAGAAGGCCAACTATGGTCCCAAGGTTATGGTTTTCATAGTCTTCTTATACTAATAGTATCTAAAATGTTACATATGCATTTAGTACAGTTTGATTCAATGACAAGCTAATTGGATAAAAATAAGATTTTGTTAGAAAGACTATTTCAAAGCATAACCTTTCTGTATACTGCAATGATGTTGGAAGAGTTTGTACAATGTATTTTGGTTTTGCTCAAATTTGCCTGATTCACAGTAAAGTTAATTACATCTTCCATCCTTGTGAAATCGATGTTACTTGTTTTATTTTCAACACTTGAATTGTTAGTGTGTCTTTTTCTGGAGGTGGAGGGAGGTGAGGTCACTGTAAATTTGGAAGCCTAAATAGCGAAAATAAACTGTTAAAAGCACATTTGAAGCTGTTTCAAGCTACCGATAGCTGTCATCATGTAGAAGTAATTGCAATATGAAGTTAATTATGTTGTCATAGCTGAACAGTAACTCCTGTCTCTTAAAAAGTCAAGGAGGAAAGAGAAATGTAATTCATTTGGAAATGTGGCACCTCTTCAAACAGCTTCAAACTGAAGCTCTTCAATATGAGCTTCAGTTTTTATATAATTGAGGATCTGATTCCATTCTATATTTTCAATAAAGCACCATCCATTTTCTAATTTTTTCCATTTGTATCTGCTCATAATTACTTCTTAAATAAAGGAAAAATTTGGAGTAGGCACAGAGTCATCAATAACATGACAGTTTGCATGGGTTTGCAACTGTAGGCTCTCATTATAATACGAGAAGTTTATGCTAACTATAATAATAACAATCTGTGATGTTTTAATGCAGGTAAAACAACAACAGCACATCCCCAAAGTGGTTAAAGAACATTTTAACTACAGCCCTGTCATCAGTCTCCTGTTCTGTCCATGGGTTAAATGTGAAGCTAAATCTAGATATAGTTTCAGGAGGTTTTGATTAAAACTGCCTATTCCTGGATGCAAACAGAAAAGTCAAGGTGGAAGAAAATTTGACAATATTTTCCAGAATATTGTTCATAAATATAAACTCTTTTGGCATTGTGATAACTCTCTACAACTCTTTTTTCAAGACATTGAAGTCTTTAGGGAACTAAGAAATTGACATATACTAGGCTCTTTTAGAGCCGAAATATGTATACAACATGGTTACTAATGATGATACTTTTAACTTTATCATAGTAACATTGATAACTAAAAAATGTAATGAGGCATTAGTGGCAAAAAAATAGTTCAGTTTCTGGCCATTGAAAAGGAACTTTGTTGAAACCATAAAATTAGTAATTGAAAAGTGAAGTTTCAGTAATTTATAACTATACCCTTGGTATAATCGAAGTTGTTTTCTTTTTTATAATTAAATTATATTTAAATAGTGTGAAACTTAAATTAGTCAAACAATATATTTCATCCTCCTCTACAACACTTCATTCCTGAGAAGTAATAAAAAAAAGATAAAATAAATACCTAAATCAAGTCTTCTCCAATCATATGAAACTAGAAAATAATTTTAAAAAATAGTGTTCTAATTTTTATTCTGGGCCCTCCCATAAATCTTAACAATTGTAATAGTTTATCTTGAAATATATTTTGAGTAAAAAAAATACAAAAATGTGTGTGAAAAAGAATTTCTTTTATACAGAAGTAAAATATAGAAAGTATTTTTAATTCCTTTGTTACTAAGAGCAATCTGATACCATCAGAAACAAAATTCTAATTTCTTATCAAACACACATACACCAACACACACACACACACACACACACACACACACACACACACATCTTTGTGGTCAATAAATAAAAACTCGATGACTAGTCTGAAAAATTTTATTGTATCTTTCTCTTTCTTCCTTCAACTATAGGCCTTTTTTTAAGTTTATTTATTTATTTTGAGAGAGACAGAAACAGCACAGTTGAGGGAAGAGCAGAGAGAGAAGGAGAGAGAGAGAATCCCAAGCAGGTTCCATGCTGCCAGCACAGAGCCTGACATGGGGCACTACCCGACAAAAATGCAAGATCACGACCTGAGCCAAAATCAAGAGTCAGATGCTTAGCCAACTGAGCTACCCAGGCACCCCAACTTTAGACTTTTTTTTAAAAAAAGGTGATTTCACATTTTAAGACTATCTCTTAAGGAAGAGAGATTTTATCAAGTCTTAAGAGATATGCAAAAGACATGAATAGACACTTTTCCAAAGAAGACATCCAGATGGCTAACAGACCCATGAAAAAATGCTCAACATCACTCATCATCAAGGAAATACAAATCAGAACTATAATGAGATACCACCTCACACCTGTCAGAATGACTAAAATTAACCATTCAGACAGCAACAGATGTTGGCAAGGATGTGCAAGACGGGGAACCCTCTTGTACTGTAGGTAGGAATGCAAACTGGGTCAGCCACTCTGGAAAATAGTGCAGAGATTCCTCAAAAACTTAAAAATAGAACTACCTTATGGCCCAGCAATTGCACTACTAGGAATTTATGCAAAGGATACAAGAGTGATGATTTGAAGGGATACATGCACTCCAATGTTTATAGCAGCACTATCAACAATAGCCAAATTATGGTAAGAGCCCAAATATCCATCAACCAATGAATGGATAAAGGAGATGTGGTATCTCTATGCAAAGGAATATTACTCAGCAATCAAAAAGAATGAAATCTTGCCATTTGCAACAAAGTGGACAGAAGTAGATTGTATTATGCTAAGCAAAATCAGTCAGAGAAAGACAAATATAAAATTTCATATACGGAATTTAGGAAATAAAACAGATGAACGTAAGGGAAGGGAAGTAAAAATAAGATAAAAGCAGAGAGAGAGAGAGAGAGAGAGAGAGAGAGAGAGAGAGAGAGATAAACCATAAGAGACCCTTAAATACAGAGAACAAACTGAGGGTTGCTAGCTGGCTGTTGTGTAGGGGGATGGGCTAAAGGGTTGAGGGGCATTAAGGAGGACACTTGTTGGGATGAGCACTGTTGTTGTATGTAAGTGATGAATCACTAAGTTCTATTCCTGAAGTCATTATTACACTATATGTTAACTAAATTGGATTTAAATTAAAAATAATAATAATAAACAAAACTTAAGAGACTATTACCAAATATTACCAAATAATTATAATTATCTATTAATTATAATTGTCATTTTTTTACCTGAATAATTTAGCTTTAGTTCTGTAAATGTTATGTTCTAGCATTTTTTGAATGTGTGTACCCAGCAATTAATGGCACTCAAGACTAATTCTATACATTTCTAATTTTTAGCTGTTTTCTTTAAGGTCACCGGAAGTCTGAAAGGAACATTACTGCCATTTAAAAGAATGTTTAAACATTTAGAACACAGAGGTCCACTTTAAATTTCAACTTAATCAGATGCAAACATAAGAAAAATATAATTGAATTAAATGATTTTCTTTTTTTTAAATAAAGTCACCTTATTTACCACTAGGTTTTTATGAGATGATTTAGTTTTCCAATTTCTGAGTGCTTTTAAAATTAGAATTTTCATTGAGAATCGTTATTTGGGAAGCCAAATGCAAAATTCTGTTAAATTGTCCATATTTTTAAGTTGGAATGACACAAACTTTAAAATGTGTATTTTATGAAATGATTGACATATCTATTATTTAAGAGATAGATGTTGATTAGAAAACTTATTTTTAAAAATTTTAAAAAGCTGAATCAATTTAAGTATCCATTATCTAATTATGGTCAGTGATTCACTTTTTCATAAATATGTGTGCAAGTGTGTATGTGCATGAATGTGTATGTATTCATATATATACACACATGTATCTGTGATTAAATTAATATATAATACATGTACTTATTCTCAAATACTAAAAAAAATTATAGAATACCAATTTTATATTCTCACGTAAACTTATTTGATTTTATATCTTTATTATATTTTATATGGATATTTAGAATGAAAAAAAAAACAGTATGTTATATTGTAGATCCTGGGCAGATATGTCAAAGAGATACAGAAGTTAACTAGAGGACTCCCAATGGCCAAAGCTACACAATTTAAGAAAGCCAAGGAGTATTGGATGGTAATCCAAGGTATAAAATAAATACCTATGAGTCCACATAGCTAGAAATAAACAAAGGGAGAGAATAAGCAAATCTCCCATATAGAAGAATTTATAGACGTACTCTGCCCTCAAGAAGGTGGAGCATAACTTCACACTCCTTACATGTGGGTTGTGCATAATCACTTCGTTTCAAATAGTACAATGTGAAAGAGGTAAGATAACATAACTATATAGTGGAGAATACTGACAACACTGTCTCAACCAGGTAAACAAGGTGAACACCAACATGGCTGTGCCATGTTGACAATATGGACTCTTGATATAATGCGATGATATTATCACTTTACCATTGTGGTCATCCTCCTCAAAACCCATAACGTCGGTGTAATATTGATAAAAATAGTGGACACATCCCAATAATAGGTCATTCTATAAAATACCCAACCAATAGTTCTAAAAATTGTCAACGTCATCAAAACCATACAAAGTCTGAGAAAATATCACAGCCAAGAATCTAAGGGCACATGAAGACTACTAAAATGTATCTTAGATGGGATCCTGGAAGAAAACAAGGACAGTAGCTACAAACTAATGAAATCTGAATAAGATATGGGCTTTGGTTAATAACAACAAATCAATAATTTTGACAAATCAATTACCTTTGACAATTCTACCACACTAATATGTAAGTGCTAGAATTAAGAAGAGAAAAAATGTCAATCATACAACATTCATGACTTTCCTCACAGAAAAGATAACATATCTTTTGCAGAAAGAAGTTTTAAATTTTTATTTTGAAAATATTACTTCCCCATCCAATTCTTTTTTTTTTTTTTTTAATTTTTTTCAACGTTTATTTATTTTGGGGACAGAGAGAGACAGAGCATGAACGGGGGAGGGGCAGAGAGAGAGGGAGACACAGAATCAGACTCCAGGCTCCGAGCCATCAGCCCAGAGCCTGACGCGGGGCTCGAACTCCCGGACCGCGAGATCGTGACCTGGCTGAAGTCGGACGCTTAACCGACTGCGCCACCCAGGCGCCCCTTCCCCATCTAATTCTATGAAAACTAGTTCTTTTAACTAGATTTTTCACTGTGGGAGGAAAAATCATTATACCATAAAATAGAGGCAAGCCAATATATGGCAATTTATAGTGGTCCACTCAAAATTTAGACCTCAAAATATTTTTTTATATTCTATTTGTTTGTTTTTGAGCTAAACTACTTCCACTTTGAGAGAGATAAATGAGGCACTTTTTTCATATGGAGATTATTAGAGATAAGATTGTGTTTACTTTTGATCTGATACAATCTTTTTTTTTTTTTTAATTTTTTTTTTCAACGTTTATTTATTTTTGGGACAGAGAGAGACAGAGCATGAACGGGGGAGGGGCAGAGAGAGAGGGAGACACAGAATCGGAAACAGGCTCCAGGCTCTGAGCCATCAGCCCAGAGCCCGACGCGGGGTTCGAACTCACGGACCGCGAGATCGTGACCTGGCTGAAGTCGGACGCTTAACCGACTGCGCCACCCAGGCGCCCCTGATACAATCTTGTAGAATATGAATGATCTCAATTGATAAACAGATGAAGACAAAAGAATTTAAGAAGCAAGTTGATAATCTCCTACTTTCCACATTAGCCCAGGATGACTGGAGCAAAATACTTTTATATTGGCCTCTTTCAAATATAAAAATTCAAACTCCTTTTTAAGATCTAAAGTATAAATACAGGAGGAAACATGTCTACCATCATAATCCAATACACAATTACACTGGAATTTATCCTTATGGATCTACAGCAATAGTCCCAGAAATCTGCATATTTCTTTTTATCTTGTAAACTTATTTCTTGCCTGTGTTACTTTTATGTCCCTCATTTAACTATAAATATTTTCTGCTTTACTTTTAAAGTCTCCAAAACATGTTCTTTTGAATATTTTGTTTTTGTGTTTGTATGGAGTCCTCTTCTTAAATTTCAGATATTTACATGTAGTTTTTGCAATACAGTTTTCAGAAAATACTCATTGCGAAATTTCAGAAGTGCTTACTCCCACTCACTGTGCAGCTATGTGCTGCAGGCCAAACATAATTAAAATTATTGCAGTCATCTGAACACTAGACTGTTTTCTAACAAATTAGCATTAAAATGCCAGAAAAAAAATGAGCCAAGCTGACACTGCTAGATAAAAAACATTGGTAAGCTTTCTTTATTTTGCCTGAGCAAGACCCTTTCAATTCTGAACTCCCAATAGTTCACTTATCCATGTCTGTACAAAAACATTGACAAATTAGATTGCACCATACAATTATGGTATTTTTTGTGATTTTTTTTCTAATTCACACATTTGTATAAATTCTTATTTTTCAAGTTCAAATTTTTCATTATATAGATTTTTTTATTCTTATGGCATTTAAATTTTTTTAATGTTTATTTTTTGAGAGAGAGAGAGAGAGAGAGAGAGAGAGAGAGAGAGAGAGAGAGACAGAGCTCGAGAGGGGAAGGGCTAGAGAAAGAGGGAGACACAGAATCCGAAGCAGGATCCAGGCCCTGAGCTGTCAGCACAGAGCCCGACGTGGGGCCCAAACTCAGGTACCGTGAGATCATGACCTAAGCCGAAGTTGGACACTTAACCGACTGAGCCACCCAGGCAGCCCATCTTCTTATGGCATTTTACTAGGATGGTACTTTGGCTCATTTAATCATTTGGCATATTTTTATTAAGTTCAGATTATATGACAGGTAGAGTACAAAGTGTTAAGAATATAAAAAACAGAAAACATAATCCTGTTTGGCAGGGAGCACCCAATCAAGTGGAGAGAGAGAACCAAGTAGATAATTAGAGTACAAGGTGACTCTCAAATAACTGAAAAACAAGCACCGTGCTTGCAGTTCTTCTCTTCACCTTCACCCTGTCTACTGCCTGATATATTTTTTACTTCTTGAAACTTTACTTTTTCTAAAATTATAGACATGGTCTGACTCAAAGAATGAATAGTAGTAACAGTCTGGACAGGGAGATCACCAGATAGAGATTTTCATGAAATGATGAATTCCAAGTGCAGTCTTCACCAATCTTAATTTCAAAAATTAGGGCTTCCAGTTCTCTCTGTCTGGACCCTTAGTAGGGCTTTATGAACAGTACTTCTGAATCAGGGTAGATGTTCTCAAGGTATATTTCAGTCTTGCTTATTCACTGCCGGGCCCTCTTCTAATACACTTCCTTCTCCACTTGAAATTCTGTCAACAATAATAGACTTTATTGAAAAATGCATTAGCTTTGAAGTCTTGAACCTGGGTTTTTGTCCTAGTTTCATCACGTAGTGGAATAAGACCTTGGTTGAGGAAAATTATTACCTACCCGCCTCCCCCCCCCCCCCTTCAAGAGTCTGTGTGCTTTCTCAGTGCAGGTCTGTGGCTCTCAACCAGGGGCACTCTACATCACAAAGATATTTGGTAATATCTACAGACATTTGACTGTCACAGCTGAAAGGATTACTGATGATATCTAGTAGATAGAGGCCAGATATGTTGCTAAACATTCCACAATGAACAGGATCGTCCCCTCAGCAAAGAATTACCTGGACCCAAATGTTAATAGGGCCATGTTGAGAATTTCTTTGCATTACTTTGCTAGGGTTGCCATAACAAAATACCATAGACTGGGTGGCTTAAACATTGGAAATTATTCTCTCAGAGTTCTGGAAGTTAAGAGTTAAAAATCAAGGTAGCAGCAGGGTTGAGTTCTTCTGAAGTCTGTCCTTTTGGCTTGCAGGTAGCCACCTTCTTGCTGTGTCTTCACATGCTCATTCCTCGACGTGGATGTGCACACATGCTTGGTTTCTTTTTCCCTTACTTATAAGGACAATGGCCATATGGGATGAGAGCCTCACCCCAGTGGCCTCATTTTAACTTAATCACTTCTTTAAAGGCCTTTTCTCCAAATACCATTTCCATTGAGGTACTGGGATTGGCACTTCAATATATAATTTCGAGGAAACACAAGTCAGCCCATAAAATCCTTGTTGAGAGCTTCAAATCCCAAATCAGCTATAAAATGCCTATAAGGTCTTAGAAAATGTATTTAAACTTTGGGCTATGACAATTTCCTCATCTGTAAAATAATAATAATACTTATTTCCTTGATATGATTTGAGAGTTCAATTAGTTAATATATGCAAAGTTCTTAAAAAGATGCCTAAAATATAATGAATACTTTTGAAGGAATAGCTGTATATCATTGGATGTGATCTGTGAAATAGAACAATCCATCTCATAATTATTACATTATTAACATGTGCATGCAAAGTATTTAACATTATTCTTATCTAGCATGACAGGTCCTTAATAAATAATGATTCCCTTTCATTTTTTCTTACTGATTCTATGTGCACAGAAGCTAGGGACAATAGTAATAGACAACAAAGGTAAGCAACTATGTCACAGTCAGCATCAAAAAAGGCAAAATGTAAACTTATCTGTGAGATTTTCTTAATACTTAAGTAAAAGTGCGACTACTCTCTCTCTTGAGCACAGGTCTACGATTTAACTTTCACTGAGGCATCAGTTTTTATTTCTTTCTATATCTGTCTTCTTACTAAATTATGAATTTCCTGGTATCATATTTTACATTCTTTTATTTCTAACTGTTAGCATAGCTCTTGCACATAATACAGAATTAATAACAATTATAATAAATGCAGTTTCAGTGTTTGAAAATAGACCATGCACTATGCTAATCATTTAAGATGGATTAGTTCAATAATATAATGATTGTATAAGTTAAATATGGATGAATATTGGGGAAATGAATATTTCCTCAATTATATTTATGGACTTTAAAGGGCACATTCTTTTTCTTTAAATTTTTTTAATGTTTATATATTTTTGAGGGAGAGAGAGGTCAGCGCATAAGTGGGGGAGGGACAGAGAGAGAGAGAGAGAGAGAGAGAGAGAGAGACAGAATCTGAAGCAGGCTCCAGGCTCTGAGCTGTCAGCACAGAGCCCAATGTGGGCTCGAACTCATGAACTGTGACATCATGACCTGAGCCAAAGTCGGACTCAACGAACTGAGCCACCTAGGTGCCCCTAAAGGGTACATACTTGAAGAATAGAACTAAAGTTCAAAATCAAGCAATTTGATTCCATATTGTGTTCTTAGTTACTACAATATAAAATAAGCTCCATAAATGTTGGATTAATAAAATAAGTTAAAAATTGGGAAAAAATCATCACAGAAAACTAAGAGATGTGCTAGTCGTAGGTACTAATACCAAGGTGCCTTAAAAAAAAAGCATAATGAACATTTGTATGTTCTTGAATTTCAAGAAGATGAGAAATAATGGAAAATTCAGCCAATCAAACATCTTTCGCTCTTTCTGAATGTAGTTTGGTTATCATGACTACATTAAACACTAGAAATAAAAACTCTGCTTTTGTTGTAGAGAAGTATTACCATCAAACAGTTAAGTGAATAGGTATATATTACATGTGTGTGTGATGTAATTTCAAAATAGATGTGTTTTGAATTAAATAAAAATTATTTAATCATTGATCATAGCTGCTCCAAATGTTAATACTGAGAATTCATCTATGCATTTAGTATATATGTTGATATATATTTGTTGATCATGTTGAGATATATATATATATATATATATATATATATATATATATGTATATATCCATATAGTGGTATTAATTAGTAACACAAAACAATATTTAGAATGATTGTTAGATGAATTCTTAAAAGGCACTCTACCCAATTACAGTAAATATAACATAAAACCTTTCAGGTTGTTAACTCTAAAGTCAGTACCCAATGATCATCCTAATTGACCCATGGACCATATCAGATACAGTTGATTATTCTATCTCCATGACAAACTTTCCTTCTTTGGCTTCCAGGAAACCAACCCCTCCTGATTTTCTTTCTACTTCATGTGTTGCCCTTTTGATCATTTCTGTTTTCCTATTTAAAAGCTGCTAATTTTAGAGACCTTGATCTTTTCACTACTGCATCGAACAATCATACTTTTGGTGATCTCCAATATTATGATTTTAACAACAAAAACTTCATATTTCCCATGAAAGTATTATCTTGAATTCTAGGCTCACATAATAATTTAAGCTATAAAATATTATTTCTGATTTTTTTCTCTGAAAATATGTTCTATATTTCACCTTCAGTTGCTATCTCAGTAAACTGTAACTCCTTCCTTGTAGTTTTTCAAGGCAAAGGATTTAGAGTCATCCTTTTCACTTGTACCTCATGTATTTTTTCGTGTTAAGTTCTGACAGTATATTTAAAATCTTGGGCGCCTGGGTGGCTCAGGGCTGACAGCTCAGAGCATGGAGCCTGCTGCAGATTCTGTTTCTTTGTTCCTCTCGTGCTCGTGCTCTGTCTTTGTCTCTGTCTCTGTCTCTCTTTCTCAAAAATAAATAAACATTTTTTTTAATCTGACCACTACTACTGTTTTTCACTACTACTGTTACCATCCTTGTCAGAGTCACTGTATCAGTTAGTTTGTTAGTAAATCACCAAACACAAAATTTCAGTAGAATACACCATAAACATTTATTCTTATAAATCTGCTGGTCAGTTGGTGTGATTCTGTTCCAGACTGTGGTGCCTGAGCATTGAGAATCAAGTAGAGGTTAGCTCAGGGGCTTAGCACCATGTGTCCCTCTTCTTCCTTCTGAGACCTGTGCATTAACTGAGGTATGTTCTTTTAACAGGGATTGTAAAGTACAAGAGAGCAAAGTTCCCTTACAAGATCTCTTAAGGCTTAGGATCAGAATTGGCTAACCCCATTTCGAGAAGTGACACAATATATTCCACTTATGATGATGTTGCAAAAGCTTTGATATAGGGAGGAATAAAGTTATTTGGGCTGTACATTCAGTTGATCAGAGCAGTGAAAGAAAAGTCACACAGCTGTACCAAAGACCAAAATATCAAAGGAGAATTTTTACTAGCCAGTTTGGGATGGCTTATCCAACTCTAAAATAATCAGTGTTACTAGCGGGATGGGACAAATCTGCTTGATCAGCCCTTGGCCACAGACCCCAGTGGCTAAGAAAGGGTAGAATCATCCAAAACCCTTCAAATGAAATACATTACATAGAGGAAGGGAGATTTCTTATACAACAAAGTGGAAAGAAACTTGGTTTTCTTAGGAAACCTCTTCTGTGAATATACAAAATCAACGAGATGAGGATAATTCAAGTTCAGAAATATGCCAATGAAGATGTTAATAGTTCCCTTAGTTGTATTCTCCCAATAAACCTGTAGAAAGATGAAGCTTATGAATTTGTAAATATCAGTGTGCATTTATATTAAATCATTTTAATCATACATATGTAATTTCCTCATTTTCCTCCATTTAACTTATTCATTGGAAAAGAATATGATCACTACAAATTAAATTTTGGTTTTCCATGGTTTTACAAAACTACTGCTGTACTCTGCATTTAATAACAAAATGAGTGTCTCATATATTTATCTTTAAATTCTCGACACTTATTTTAGGTACTTATTTTAAACCTCAAATTTAAACACCTTATACTTCTATTAGCTCACACTAATTCCAGGAATATTTTCTAAATATTTCAATGGCAATTCCCTTCTGAAAGAGGAAAAAGACTGTTTTATTATTGTTTTGATTCAAATGGCTTATGTACCATTTTGGAGAACACACTGCTGACAGTCTTCATTTTCAACCCATTATCAGGTTTACACAGCCCAGCATGTCAGAGCCCAGTGACTGTTTTATAAAGATGTGGCTCTTTTCTTAAGAAGAAATGATAATTATGAATTTTTACAATGTAAAGGGCTCCATAATCACTTTATCCCTGGTGTAACATTAATAGAGTTTGTTTAATAAATCAGGTTTATTGGCCATTAGAAACCCACGATGCTGGGTTGCATTATAGTTGCAGCCATATCTGTGTGGTGCAGTTTTACCCCTCGATGGTTGCCAATTGCAAAGACATAAATAAAGATTAGGGAACAACAAAACCTGGAATGTATGCCCTTTGCTTTAAAATTGTAATTTTACTACCATTGAATCAGCAATTTTTTGGCATGTTATTTGTGGCAAGGAAAAATCCAATGGTTTCCAAAATATAAAGCTTATATGTGATAAACTATTTATAATTATAGTTTGTTTTAGATGGACAGTTTGAGTTAGAAAGGTATAATATTTCTCAGCTGTAGTCGTTATGAAAATTATGTAATTATAAACATTTTACTGAGTGTGGCATGGTTAAAGAAGACCACCAAATGTATCATGTCTTCTCTACACCAGCAATGAGATGACTTGGAAAGGGTTTCAATAAAAGTGGTTTGAATTCATAACTCAGATTCAGATTACAGTAGTCCATTAGGTATTTATCTGTTATCTCTGCTCTGGAGGAAATATCACTTCCTGTTAGTACACCCTTCCCCACCAGGCTGGGGAATGCTTACCACTGCTGGGACATATAGTGACCACAGGCCCTTCAAAATCTCAATAACAAACGTTGTTTTTGTGTTTGTGTTTGTGTTTTTTTTTTTTAATTTATTCATTGTTTTTCACTGAAAAGCACGAGAGGTTGGAAAATGAATAGGAACCTACTTTTTCTACACTAAATCAATGAAAGTGACAAATTCAGACACACACACACATACACACACACATACACATACACAGCAAGGTGGAAAAAGATTCTTCTTTCACGTCTGCTGAATTTTCACAAAAGTAATAACACCTAGGCAACATTTGACATGGATGAATGCTACAAATACACTCTGTTTTGCATCCTCCACCCTTTATTCCATAAACCATGTAGTATTTCTTTGGCATCAATACAGTGTCAGGCACATTAATCTTTTTTTTTTTAGTACCAATAACTATTAGTTGGTTCATTTTAGGTATTTGCCTCAGAAACAGTAGGTGATGCTGACATTTAAAGTTCCTGTCTCATGATGTTGCACTGCACAGACATTTCACTGACGATGAAATGGAAGGAGACAATATTAATGCCTCTGGTTGAATTATCATTTCATCCAGTGTAAAACTCACAAGTACACCAAGATCCACTCTCCAAATACTCCGTTCTACAAGCCTGATTTGATACTGACATACTGGCATTCATTTATACATACTTTTTGACTTTATCTCTGTTTTCTGGTATGTAAAACAGTCTCACGTTTGATTGCTTATGAGAACCCGTCTAGAGAAGCTCCCCAATAAATGAGTCATGCAGTTGGAGAGGTGTGATGTGAAGGGGGGGAGATGGAAAAACAACCGTAATTACTTAACACCACCTACACACCAGGCACTTTGCTCATTTACTTTATATGCACAATATTAGTTGATAATCATCTCAAACCTATGACAAAAACTTGAATTGTATTTTATAGATAAGTAAACTAAAATCAACTAACTTACTTTAAGTCATATATCTTATAAAAGTTAAGTCTAAGTGAAATAAATGTGATCAGATTCTAAAAGCAAGACTACTAGGAGAAGCAGAGGTACAAATTTGGGGGATATTGATAGCTACTGGAAACTTCTACAAAAGGTATTTGACAAAAAAAAAAAAAAAAGGCGGTGGGGGGGGGAAGGGAGAGCCCTATATAAAGGTCTTATCCTGATGTTCCTTAACTTAGACAACCTTATATAACTAATAAAAATCAATAGTGGAGTAAGAACTAAAAATTGGTTTTGAGACAGACCAATAGCCTGAACATATTTTAGGTTTAAAAAATTTTAATTTGTTACATTGAGTTGACTAGCAAGTAAATTCTGTAATGTATTATGGACATAACTTGATCGTAAGGAATTCCAAAACATGGCCTTATGCCCCAGGGAGCCGATATTCTAGTTTGGGTTTACTATAGTAAGTTATATAAAACTCTCCATCTTCAACAATACAGAAATCAAACTACATAACGTTGTACCACTTTTCTATTGCTACTAAAACAAATTACTGCAAATTTCAGTGGCTTAAAACCAAATACATTTATTATTCATTATGTATATTATTATTGTATTTCTGTTCTGGAGGCTAGAAGTACAACATCTGACTTCAAGGTCTTGGTAGGGCTTGATCCTTCTGGAGACTCTAGGGAAAAATGTTTTTCTTTGCCCTTTCCAGTGTCAAGAGGCTGCTTTCCTTCCTTGACCCATGACCTTTCCCTCTATTTTTAAAGGGCATCACTCCAACTTCTGCTTCCTTTGTCCATCTCCTCTCTCTTTAACATTGACTTTATTGCCTCCCTTTATAAGGACTCTTGTGACAACATTAGGTTCATCTGGATAAACCAGTATAATTTCTCCACCTCAGGATTTTTAATTATGTACACAAAGTCCCTTTATCATGTAAAGTACCATATTTACAGGTTCTGAAGACTGGGACAAGGGCATCTTTGGGGCTCATTATTTTGTCCTTAAATGTTATGTAAATTAGAAGAGGGAAATCAGAAAATTCAAGGCATTTTCACTATTATAACTTTACATTTCTAAATTTTTCAATTTACGATGACTCATGCCTCTACCCATAGAAGCCATTTTATATGCACTCTTCCTATAGCCTTCTGCATTTTATTTTAGCTAATGTTTTAGTCCTTCAAATAGACTGTGCTCCTGCCTACACAAAGGTTTTAAAATTACAGTTCCTGGAGCCTAAAATATCATTAATCACCTCAGTACTTCTGTTGTATAAGACTTATCAAAATTTTAATTAAAATTTTATTTGTATAATTAGTTTAACTTTCACCTATGCAACTGAAACATAAATTCTGTGAGTGCAGGGATCATGTCTATCTTGTATTAGAAGATAAATAAGAGTATGTTTGTTTAATGATTGAATGAATAAAATAAAGAAAATAAAAATCTCCTCACTTATGAACTACAAAATGACACGCAAATCTTGAGATTACTTAAAACATATTCCTCTTTTCTACTATTAAAAGGCAGTCTTAAAAAAATTTAAAGGAGAGACATTACGGAGATTAAAATAAGAAAATGCTATGGTATACTCAGCAAAAGTCAATGTCCCCAAGGCAAAGACCTTAAGATTTCTCCCAAAAGCCTCACAAGGTGGCCTTCATTACCTCGGTAGATTTGCCAGAGTCCTGGATCTTCCCTCTGGCTTAGAAACTGATTTTGTCAGCATACAGAGGGAAAGTTCATTGCTCCGAAGTGGATTTACATAAAATAAGCATAAAAGCCTGATGCCAATATATTAATTTACCATAAGATATATAAGTGTCACAGGTGCTGGAATATTTAAGTCTGTTTAAGTTACCCATTCAATCCCTCTATTTGGTCCAATATGGAAGGAAGATAAGCCAAGTTTTGCTTGATTAGCACAGGATGAAGACAGTTAGTGTTAATAAAATTATGAATTCAAGATTGACATATAAATTATTTCAAAGATTCTTTAGAGGTGTTTTTGGACCCTGCCTAACTACAGATCTTCTAACTCAGAACACATTCTTGTCTGAGCTTGGATGTATACTGCTAATATCTGTTCTGTGACTTTCTTTCTTTGTGCTCATTTTTTTTAATGTTTATTTATTTTTGAGAGAGAGACAGAGAGACAGAGCATGAGCAGGGGAGGGGCTGAGAGAGGGAGACACAGAATCCAAAGCAGGATCCAGGCTCTGAGATGTCAGCACATAGACTGTCGTGGGGCTGGAACTCACGAGCCATGAGATCATGACCTGAGCTGAAGTTGGACGCTTAACTAGCTGAGCTACCCAGGCACTCCTTCTTGTGCTTGTTTAACTGAGTTATATTTCTCTGTTATGTATATTCTTTATGTAAGTTGACATATTCTCCACTAACATTTAGGTCCTTCTAGTCCAACTAGTCATTTTGCCCTTTTTAGATGGTTCACGTAACTTTAATTTAATCAACCACATTTTTGTTTATTTGTATTTTTTCCCCTTACTTACATCATTCCTAAGTCCTTCAGAAAGACTGCCTGAAAAATGCACACTTTTATTAAGAAGTTTAATTTATATATGATTTTTACAATTACTAAATATTTATAATACATTAAAAAATAACCTCTAGATAACCATAAGGATTTGTATTCTGAAAGGATAATCAAGAGACTCAAATTATTTTCACAGTTTTTAAAATTCTACGAAATATCCCAATTTTATAGATACTTTATAACGAATATTATTATCATTTGCTAATAGTCTATGGCCTCTGTATAAAAACACATCCACTGTTTAAAATGTTGTTTACATAGTGGAGAATAAGTGAGGACTTTTTTCATAAAGACTACGTTCTTCGGGGAAGGCAGAAAATAAATGTAAATAAACAGAATAAAAATGTCACAAAGAAGAGATTTGATTGAGAATGATCCTAAGAAAGCTATTTTAGATGCTTACTTAGCAAAGGTCTCTTTGCGGAAGGATACTTCAGACACCATAGAAGTGATGAGAAGGTAACAGCCCTGTGACCATTAGGGCTCAGAAAAGAAAGCTACAAACATCCCAAATGCAACAATCCGGAGAGTGTAAGATACGCAGAATGATCAATGAACAAGGGGAAATCTTTTAAGAGAGAAGACAAGAAAAGTAGGCAGGAAACAAATTCTGTGAGGCCTAGAAGGTCAGGTCAAGGCTTTGGCTGTTAAAATCTCGTGTCATGGAAAGTCACTGGATGCCTTCAGAATGAGGAGTGTGAAATTATCTGCTTTGTATTTTTAAAAGATGACTCTGCCTGCTGTCTGGAGAATGGATGATATGGACACAAGTGGTAACCTAATGTGTCTTGTTGGGAAGTGACTGCCATAGTCCAGATGACAGAAGATGAGGACGATACTGTGGTTTTCATAGTAGAAGTGGTCAGAACTGACACGTAATTTAGAGCTCACATGGATGGGACCATTGGCTAGCTTGCTGTGGAAGCTTAGAGCAAGAACAGAGAGAAGAGAGGTTTGTTGAAAGTGTCATTACAGCGTCACTCCCCTGTCTGCCCCCAAGACTTGAGTACAAAGTCATTCTGACATATGAGAACTGAACAATCTGTCTAGCAATCTAGCACTACTTTTGTTCACATGCCTTGATGTCTCATCAAATTGAGATAATCACTGTTTCAAAAAAATGCTTTGCACTTTGGCATTTCTATTTCTTTCTAATGTACTTCGCTCTGCCTAGAATGATCTTCATATTCGTCCGTGCCTCTCAAAACTCTATTCATTCTTTTAAGAAGTCAAACAAATGATAACTCTTAACAAAACTTTTCTGAACCCTATAATGGATCTTTCTCTTTGGAATAACCAAGAACTTGATTTGCAATGACTCTTCAATTATTAATAGTACAATGTATTATGGTTATTTGAGCAATCATCTCTTCTCAGAATTATTTTAAAGCATGAGTATTGCTTTGCATTTTTATACCTTATATATTTTTATATTTTATACTTTGTTTTTGTTACCTTATAATAACCATTGTTTATATATACTAGAAGTTCAGAAAAAGTGGGGTAAATAAAAATTTGCAATCATTTCAAAATTACTGTCACTAATTTAGCAAAAAAACTATGATTTTAAGTTTGCTTAAATAGTGTACAGTTATTCATTTTTAAAGTAATGAGACAAAATACAAAAAATGTTTTTGGTTTTTAACTCAGCCTTAACTGAGGGAGCCATCGAAAGAAATTTCTTCTTATCAGAGTCAGCCCACATGCGGTTAAATTTAAGTAGTCCACAGTGGGGTAAGAAAGCCTGGCCTCTATACCTGGAAAGGCAACTCTGAAAGGATATCCTAGTTCCTGAGCTACCTGTGGGATTGTTTGTTTCCAACGTAACCACTGCAGTTTCTCTGTCTGCCCCATCTTGTTTCTCATCCTCTCTTACAAGTATTACTACTAAACGTTTCCCCCAATAAGACTTCTGCACATGAATTTCTGTCTCAGAATCTCTTCTCCAGAGAGCATGACCTCAGATATGAAAAGTAAAAATTAAATGAAAGAAACAAAATCTTTTGGGGGGAAATACTTATCATGAATTAAAACATGCAGTTTTATAAACTTTACATATAGAAGCATAAAAAATATGTTGACCCAGACCAAACGACTTTAGAGTAGTATTTCAGTCAACTTTGTGTGTGTGTTTTTACATGTTTTCAAAAATTATATCTACATAATCTGTCCTATTCTTTATGTCACTGAATTAGAAAATTCTCACATTTATATGGCATTATTGATGGGAGCAAGTGAGAGTATATAGATATTGATATTGTGGTAAAATATAGATGAGGATTTAGTTACTTTTTAAGTAAAACAAACAAACAAACAAACAAACCAAACTGGAAAAGTGGATGCTTCAAATATTAGTTGTGAAAAAAAATTACTAATTCAAACTTTGATTTGAATTAACATTTTTTTAAATTTGTCCAATAACATGTTAGCAATTTCTTTCTGCAGTAAATGAAGAAAATTCTTAAATATTGAAAATTTGTCAAGCTCTTGAATCATTTCATAAAATAGCTTGATTTTCTCCTTAAAATTAAATGAGCTTTCAGCCAAGAAGTGAAATGTTAAAACTATTCAAGATTCTAAATCTTTTCTTAAGATGCCTCACTTGAGCAAGACACTTTAAAATACAGAAATAGCCTTGACTCTCATCAGTATCAGAAAGAATTTTTTTATCTCATTTCTCTTATCAAAATCTTGTGTGAGTACATTTTTACTCACAGGGGACGAGCTAAATATTGATAAAGCAGAGTCTTGAATTGCCTGCCTATTTTTTTTCTCGTGAACCAGAGATTTGCCTCAGTCTCAATACTTTAATCATATTCACAGATTTTACTAGATCCTTCAAAGTTGTTGATCACCTTCTATTCTCTCTGCATAAAGTGGTCTTTGCATTAGCTTTCAGGAAAATTCCATTTCATCTTCTAGCAAGTTCTTTATAGTGAGGGATATATAGTGGTGCTGTAACCTCTTTAGTGAATTTGTCAAAGTGAAGTGAACAACAAAGCCCTCAGGTGCATGATGCAACTTTTAAGACTGTTAACAATCATTATTTGGAATGACTTCAAAACTATAGATTATTTAGTGATTTATAAATATATATAAATATAGTAAGATATTTTTTACTTTTCATCTTATTTATATTATTACATGGAGTGACTTCTGAAAGTATATGTCATTAGTGGAAATATAAAAACCTAGTGACTTTCTGAAAATAAGCTTGGAGGTATTTTTTAAAAATGTAAAATATTTATTCTAGTTGAACAGAAATTTTCCTAAAGAATTTAATCAAAAGAGATATCAGAGAGGGAAAGAGAGATTTATAAACAAGCATTGATTAAATAGTAACTAGAATGGGATTAAATAAAATGTATGTCAATGTGGTAAAATATTCAACTATTAGCTATTTTACAGGAATAAACTGTAATGATGTGCAATAAAGTTTCATAAAACAGTTAAAAAGAAAACCAGGATATAAAAGTATACCTATTTATACTGATTACAATTAAAATGGTTATGTGTGTGTGTGTGTGTGCATGTCTGCACGCGCGTGTGTATGCCTGGGTATGTGTAGTGTTGCTGTCCTTCTTTCCACTATTATTTAATATTTCACAACACAAATGGTTTACATTTACTATGTAAAAGAGTAACCCTAAAAGTTCTGCTACATCAAGAGAAATACTTGCTGGTTTTAGATACATGGAAGATTGGGGGGGATTTTAAAACTGGGGAGTACCTGGTGTGGGAACAGACTAGGAAGGGGAAAGGAAGACATTCTCTAAAATAAACACACAAACTACAGTGATACTGGCAGAGATAAGCTAACAAACAGGGTTATTGTTTTTTGCTAGTTTTTGCTGTTTCTTTCTAAAGATCTATATATATAACAAAGGATTCAAAAACATTGTAGCATAGCAGTTATTTATTGTAAATATAAGCCCAAGTTACCCAAATTATGTTCAGACGTAGAGAGGTTATTATTTGAACAAAAAACTAAAGTCTAATAAACAGACATTTGAGAGTAGTTTTTATTTAATTTTTTAAGTTTATTTATTTATTTTGAGAGAGAGCGTGGGAGCAAGTAAACTAAGGCAGAGAGAGAGGGAGAATCCCAAGCAGGCTCTGCACCATCAGCATGGAGCCAGATGTGGGGCTCCATGCTCATGATCCATGAGATCATGACCTGAGCTGAAACCAAGAGTCAGGCACTTAACTGACTGAGACACCTGGCACCTCAAGAATAAGTAATTATTACATTAAATGTATTGTAATGAAGGTTTATCTTACTGACCAAGTGAGGGTAGTAAACTGCAGTTGTAGGCATCAATTGAAGGTAGAGGAAGGTGAGGTAGCTCTTCTTCTTTGGAAAATGATCAGAGTCAAGTAACCAGCTTTCAGACAGCCATTCAGGGTCAGCATGAGATGTGCTCCATGATCTTTTTTTCTTGAGACCGTGACGAAATGCAAACAAAACACAAGAGCACTGTATCAGTCAAGGTTTCGCCATATGCATGTGATTGATTGCAGGGAATTAACTTACTTAATTGTGTTGGCTGGCTAGCTAGCTATGCAGGAAACTCTCAGGAGCCGAAGCTTCACTCCACTCAGTCCACAGGCAGAATGTCATCTTAAGAAAATCTGCATTCTATTCTTAAAGCCTTTCAATTTCCTGGAGAAAGCCTATCCTGATTATGGAGGACTTGAAGTCAATTGATTGATTTAATCACTCCTGCAAAACGCCTTCATGGCAACATCTAGACTACTATATGATTAAATAACTGGGGACAAATGTCTAGCGAAGTTGACACATGAAAGTGACCATCATAAACACTGCAGAACATGCAATAGTGAACTTCAAAAGCAAGAAGAGTAGTAGAAAATGCTACATATTGACCTTCTTTGCTTGATGAAAATATGTAGGCCAAAATATTTTGGAAATATTCAAACATGGTGGAAAACTTATATTTAAATGTGATAAGCTATGATTACAAACTCTTATCTCTAATAAACTGATGAGTCTGTCTTTCCCAAAAGCAATAACTTCAAAATATCACTTTTTCCCCTCAAGGTTTTTTTTGTTTTGTTTCTGCTTTTTTGTTTTTGTTTTTGTTTATTTTATAGAGAGAGTGAAAGAGAGCCAACGAGGGAGGGACAGAGAGATAATCTCAAGCAGGCTTTATGCCCATTGTGTAGCCAGATCTCATGACTATGAAATCATGGCCTGAGCTGAAATCAAGAGTCAGAAGCTTAACCAGCAGAGCCGACCAGGCATCCATTTCCTTGCAAGTTTTTATTTAAATTCTAGTTAGTCAACATACAATGCAATATTACTCTCAAATGTAGAATTTAGTGATTCAACACTTACATGCAATACCTAGTGCTCATCACAAGTGCCCTCCTTAATACCTATCACCCATTTAGCCCATCCCCCCACCCATCTCTCCTCTGGTAACCCTCAGTTTGTTCCTTGGTTTTTCCTTTTCCTCCCCATGTTCATTTGTTTTGTTTCTTAAATTCCACATGTGAGTGAAATCATACGGTATTTGTCCTCTGACTATTTCTTTAGCATAATTCACTCTAGCTCCATCTATGTCGTTGCAAATGGCAAGATTTTGTTCTTTTTTATGGTTGAGTAATATTCCATTGTGTGTATTACATATATATATCTCACTTCTTTATTCATCAGCGGATGGACATTTGACTTCTTTCCATAATTTGCCTATTGTTGATAATGCTGCTATAAACATTGGGGTGCCTAAATATCACTTTTTATTTATTTATTTATTTATTTATTTATTTATTTTATTTATTTTTAACATTTATTTATTATTGAGAGACAGAGCATGAGCCTGGAAGGGGTAGAGAGAGGAGGAGACACAGAATCCGAAGCAGGCTCCAGGCTCTGAGCTGTCAGCACAGAGCCTGACGTGGGGCTCCAACTCATGAACGGTGAGATCATGACCTGAGCCAAAGTCAGATGATTAACTGACTGAGCCACACAGGCACCCCTAAATATCACTTTTTAGATGATTAGTCATATGTATTTAGTTTGTTTCTGAGTAGAAAGATCATTATGGTTGGAGAGAAAGATAACAACGACTAATAAAAAAAGCTGGAGCCAATTGAAAAGCATGATAACTGTAAAGCTCTTACAAAAGTTGTGAATTCAACACTTGTTAGGTGAAGTAATTCTATATGAAGCTACTGAAATTTAGAGTACTACTAATTCATCTCAAGGAATTTTTTTCAGAAAAAATAGAAGAAATGATTTCACATGGTTATCATTGTTAGGGAAGGTACTCCATTGGGGTCTGTATACTCAGTGCATATGTCTCATTTTGATAAAACTCACAGAGACAACATCATGTGTAACATTGACATGAATTTAGTTCATTGATTTTAACTACATTGGTAGCAGTGTCTTGAAAATATATACATTATGTAACTCTTTTTTGTGTATGTGGGTTTAATATGTGGATTACATATTACAAATTTGAGGTAAAACATTCAGATGTATGCTAAAACAAATATTCATTAATGTCCCAGGATTCCAAATTTAATCTCTGAAAACATCAATCTGCAATTTCTGAAGCACATCTGAAGGCTGTAGGGGCAAGCACACACAGACGCACATAAATGTCATATTTATATAACGTTTTATTCCTTGGGTGAAACTGAAGACAAACCTGTGCATTAATCAAAATAATTAAGTCTTAAAGTATAATCGGTTTTGTGATTTTATTTCCTCTTAGAGTGTAGAAGACACCGGGTCAAATAATGTGAAAAATAATGAGTAGGGTCTGTTGACTGAAATTATGCAAAAGCAACTAGCACTATGAAGTGGCATGTAGATGTAGCAGAGTAACTAATTAGACAGCCATCTGGCACCATTTAGATCAGGGTAACAAGGCCTCCACCTCTTAATAGTCCTTTAAGGCATCATTCTCTTACTGCAGTATGCTAATTGATAGTCATACGAAGGCCCTGAGTTAGAAGAGAAATGTTAAATTATGCTCTGCATACTCTGATTAAGATAATTAGCAAAATACATTATAGGAAGATGTCAGACAAAATGGTTAATGTTTCCAAAAATTTTAATAATTATAAAAGTGAGACTAGAAATACAAAAATGCCTTTTTAAAAAATATATATTAATCAGAAACATTACTACCCTCTCCCCCTCTTCCATCCTGCTTCATTATTTGTTTTGAAAAGTTCAAGAACTTAAGAAATGGCCTCCCATATCAAACTGCATTATCGGAGAGCATTGTAGAAGACACATGATTTTTCTTTTTTAATGCCTATAGTCGTGGATGAGCCACCAAGGTAAAAGGAAAGTGACAATGTGACTGAAATTGCCCTTCATATTCTGAATTAACTTTGGAATTTGGGCACAGCCCCCCAAGATTCACGTATTATATTTATCGTGTGAGACCTACCTTCCTTTTTTTTCCAATTTTTATTTACATTTTAGTTAGTTAACATATACTGTAATATTGATTTCAGTAGAATTTAGTAATTCATCACTTATGTGATGTACCTTCCTTCTTGAACACATGATTACCCAGAAATTCTCAGTTATCTCATGGATTGTGCAATTTTCTGTTGTATTCATCTGTCAGTCATTGCTCCATTCTGCTTTTCCCAGCTTCTCTGCCTTCTGTTGTAATTGATCCTGTAAGCAGGAGACAAAGGTACTTTTCTCTTTTTAGAGGTGTCATTAGAACTTTAAAAAATGTTGGAGGAGTATTGGGAGTTAAAATATGTATTTTTCGGACACAAGAAAATTGGTTGGCCAATTACATACCCAATTATTAAATAAGAATCTCTAAAATGTCTAAAATATCAAATCATTGTGAGGCAAAATGTTCTTCTCTCTGTAAGATACAGGCTTCTTTTCCTTTGCCCTAAAGTCCTGTGGGGACTATTTATGTATGATGCCTATGTGGCAGGCAGTTCTTCTGTTAGGCTAGGTGACTAATTTCCACATTCTCCCCTGAGGATTACACAGACAGGACATTTCTATCAGATTGGTTTTCAATGGTTTTAGTTGCTTTAAAATGACTTGTGACCAGTAAAGTATGGAGGTGGTCACTCCACAGGCTCTAAATCTTTGGAAGATTATTTTTAAAGCAAATCCTTTAAAACTACTGTAGAATGAACAGTTTTTATTTAGAATGACAGGAAAGAATAGCAGAGAAAACCAGAAGGATCACCTTTCCAATAAACTAGTGAAGTATGACTTGTTCCCAATTTTGTTAAGGAAAAGGCTTTAATGTAAGAAATAACGTATTGAATATATTCATTCAGGACATCTGACAAACACAAGAATTAAGTCTTTGAAACATTTATGATTTACATATAATGTACGGATAACTCAGTTTTTACATCATACTCCTTAAATCTGAAGCTGTGGCTTTAGGGGCCTGTATCCCTGGTACATTTCCTTTGAAAATAGAGAAAAATAATGAAGTACCTATATGACTAGCATAGACAATTAGTTATTCTCACACCAAGATCAAATTTATTTCTTATATTTGTAAAATAGAATATTTTAGCTCAAATTATTTTTATTTCAGAAAATGTGGTGCACCTTTTATAACTAGTTATATTAGGAGACATTGGAGATATTGCTTATACATTAATTAATTAGGTATAGGACAAATTACTGGAAAACTTTTTAAATTCTTCCAACTTATAAATTGACCTATTTTAATATTTTGTTGTTTCTATTTGGTTTTCGTCTAGTAAAAGTGTTGTTACTTATATGTTGACACAGTATAGAGTTAGAGTTTGTAACCCAGAGTATACTCATTTAAAAATATATCAAGTTTTTTAAGCTCTCTGGAACATTTAGTGTGTATACTTCTTATTTTCTGAGTAGATGACTTATAACTTCAGTCAAATTACTCATATCCCAAAACATATTGAGAATCCCTACCATATTGGTATCCATGATACATTCACCATCCTTCAGTAACATGTACAATAGAAGGAATATTTACATCGAAGAACATAGTACCCTCGAGTTATCTGTTCACAGAATTCTAGAACAAGAAGACAAGACGGTCTGAATTATTTCTGTATGGTTTTTGACATCTCCATGACTGTTACACTTTCCGGATAAATAACAAAAAGTAGAACACTTCTTATTCAGCCTGAGTTATGAGCTGAATTGTGTCTCCCCACCCCCACCCACCATCCCCCTGAATTCATATTGTCCAGTTCTAATCTCAGTAACTCAGAATGTGACTGCAGTTGAATGTAAAGCCTTTACAGAGGCAATTAAGGTAAATGGAGGTCATACAGGTGGGCCTAATCCAATAAGACTGATGTCCTTATAAGAAGAGAAGATTAGGACATAGACAGATAAAGAGGGAAGACCATGTGAAGACACTGGGGAAGATAACCATGTACAAGCTAAGGAGAGAGATTTTCATAGAAGAAATCAACCTGGCTAACACTCTGGTCTAGGACTTCTAGCTTACAGAATTGTGAGTTCATAGCAAACATTTCTGTGGTTATAGCATCCCTAGCAAATTAATATAACCTGCTGTATGAAATACTATTTTCTAATTTGTGCTGTGGAGAACAATTTATCCACAGCCCAACAGTGCATTTTACCTACCCACTGATGATTGACCACTATGGCAAATCATACTGGCAAAGCAATGGTGGACTAGAAACATGGGTCCCTGCCTTCCATAGTGCTTGCAATTAGATATGGAATACTTATTTAAAGCAAATTTACCCTCATGCAACTTGGAATTTTGAGAGTCAGTATTCATGCAGAAAATAGTTATTTTGACCATGAAATGAATCTATAACAATGCATTAAGATAAGAGAGTAGAGATTCTTTTTTTTTAATTGTTTTCAATGTTTATTTCTTTTGGGAGACAAACAGAGCATGAGCAGGGGAGGGGTAGAGAGAGTGGGAGACAAAGAGTCTGCAGTAGACTCCAGGCTTCAAGCTGTCAGCACAGACCCCAACCTGGGGCTTGAACTCACAAGCTGTGAGATCATGGCCTGAGCCGAAGTTGGAGGCTTAACTGACTGAGCCGCCCAGGCGCCCCAAGAGGGTAGAGATTCTTAAGCACAAGTGAGTTCAGAGTGGCCCTAACAAAATTAAGAAGGATTTAGAAAATAAAAAAGACAGAGCTGCATGGTGGATAATATGTGGAAAAGTCCACAAGCTGACTTAGAGAAAGTAACAATATTAAGGGAAAGTTTGAAAGAAAACCATCAAGAATCAATTGTAAGTGACTTACACTAGCTTTCAGGAGTTTTAAAGGAGCACATCTTCCTTATCTTCTAAACTCACTAATCCCCCATAGGGATATTCTACTTGAGGCAATTCAAATTACTGACAGAGAACGTTCTTTAAGCTCTATCTTTGCTCTTGTTCACTTTTTCTGCATCTCTCAAAGTACCAATTGATAAAGATTCAGTTCTCATTCTAAATATGGATTTATTACCATTATTTTTATGTTGATATGATCTTTCATTGTGAGCAAAAAAATCAAGTTAATTTATTTAACACAGTTACTAAAAAAAAAAAAAAAGTAAATCATGTAGCAAGTGCAGAATGTTTACATCCTAGGATAATTGACCCATGTTTCTAAAGAGCAGCTGTTCAGAGCAACTAGTCCCTGAGAAATAAATCCCTACTTCCTATCTCTTTACATCCTTTAGTCTCTGATGTCTGCTACATTCTTCTCTTTCCATAGACCAGGTTTCTATACTCCTGAGTTCACCTGGTAGAAAAACTTCCTCTTTTCAAAAGACTGGCCAACTGAGCTAGGAATGTCAACCTCAACTTTCAATTGCTTACATACAAATAGGCCTTTATTGGCCCATGTTGGGTCAATAATCCCATCTAGAACAGCAAAATTAGCCTGAAAGTAAGATGGCAGTTACACAAATATACTTGCAGAGCATTCACCACGTTCATTTTTGTGTCCATGTGGATTTGTGTAAGTATAGGGGAGAGAAGGGAGAATAGTTTCTATGACAGAAGTAATGGAGTGATAAAACAGCTCAGCAGGGGTCCCATAAAATATCTTGTGTGTGTATCAAAACCAAATTGATTACTTACTCCTTTGAAGTATTGGATTGTACTTTTGAGACTTAAAATGTTCTAGCTCAAATTATTGACTTCGGCTTTTATGATTTTATGCTTTAGCTCTTTACCACTGCTGAGCACCCTTGTGTTAGATACTATATTCTACCACCTTCACACCTTTGACTATTGCATTCTACCACCTTTACTCCACTTTCCTGGGCTAAATAATTCACCTGCACAATCTGATAGAACACTTACTTTTCAACACACAGGAGTACATACACATACGCAGATGTGCACACACACACACACACACACACACACACACACAAATCTTTATTACCTAATCCTTCTATTTGTTTCTTTTTACCTTTTGGAAGCTCCTGCTTAAATATTTCTAATTCTACAAACTCATGTAAGTGATTGTTTACTTTCTTGATACTTTCTTGATACATTCGACACAGGATGAGTCAATTTTAATGGTTCTTGTGCATCTTAAACCTCATTGCCATACCCAAGAGCTGAATGAGCTTATCTGTTGAACTGCTTGATGTTAATTTTCCTAAATGGAGATCATTATTGTAATTTATAATCTTTACGTACAAGGTTTAGTAAAATTACAAAATATATTAAAACTCAATCCCTTAGTGGGAAAGTAACTTTGCTTTCTAAGAATATTTTGCCAATTAATGCCTTTTCTGGAGCACTTTGTGTTAAAAAATTCATTTACAAAACATTTATTAAGCAACCATCACCAGCCAACAATAGACTATGCACTGAGAAAGTGGTGAGTAAAATCTGACATGGCTTGACAAAATGTGTTGTCTAGTATAAAATAATGGTAGTAATCAATTAATACATAAATTAACAAACAAGTGGGATTTTAATAAAAGCTAAACAGAAATAATAGGGTTATAAACTTTTACACAGGAAGGAAAATTATTTTCTAATATTCAATGGACTCATAAAATATATATAAAACACCAAGTTACATAGAAAATGATAAAACTACCAAAGGTCAGTTTTCACAAATCATATTTTCTAACCACTTTTTAATGATTTTAAATTAATTGATTTACTTGTTCACTTCTCACTATGTGTAAGGCCTTAAACCAAAAGCTTTGGAAATATTTAGCTACCTCTTATCTATTGATTTACCTTTTCTTTTCTCTTATATTTTTACTATGGAAAATTCAAACTTATTTCATAGAAAAGAAAATAGTATAATATAATTCTATCATCAGTTTGTGGAAAATCTACTCACCAAGGTCTTTTCCAAATGTCTTTACTATCTTGAAGTAAATTTCAGATTTCATCTTATTTTATACATACGTATTTCAGTATACACCTATAAATGATAAGGATTTATTAAAAATAATAATATCATATTTTAAAAATCAACAATAATCCTTTAATATTATCATATAGCTAATATCATTTACATCACTTATCACGTGATAAATGTCACTAGTTCTCTTACACTTCCCTTTATACTTTGAATCAGGATTCAAATTATGTGTATATCCCTTGAATCCCTTTTACACCATAGATTCTTCTTTCTCCTTTCTAAGTGTGTTTTGGGTTTTTTATTCTTAAAATCTATTTATTGGAAATATATAGGGAATATTCTAATAGAATGTCCTATAATCTCTGTTTTTTGTATTCCTTTGATATCCTTTAACATGTTTTGTTTTGTTTTGTTTTGTTTTGTTTTGTTTTGTCTTCCCTTGGATTACCTATAGTTAGAAAGCTTCATTGAAATCCTGTTTACTGCTTGGCAAGAATAATTCATGGGTAGTGATGGGTACTTCCATCCTGAGCAATATAATGTCTGGAGGTATCTTTGTAACACTGAGAGACAATGATAACTATTGTCTAGATTCATTTAAACAGATTGCAAATAAATATGAATTCTAAATTTTTGCCTGCATTTTATTAGTTAGAAAATTCCTGTAGTAAGTAATTTGCTCTCATTATTTGATTAACCTGGTAAGTTCCTCTAGAAAAGAAATTCTTTCTATTTATTTACAAGTCTTAAACATAGAAACAAATACTAGTTCTCAAGTATTTTTCAAAGATAACCAATGAAGTTTATCTATTTTTAAAATTAAATTTTAAGTGCAATATTCATTTACTATTTAATAAGTAAAAGTTTAAACTCTATTATTTCCACAATTCCATTAACTTACTGATTTTAATACTATCCTAAATCATTCCTTGGTCAAATATGAAACTGATTACTTTATTAAATACAGTGTATATGAGACCACTAAGTAAAACTTCAGCATCAATAAGGTGTTTTCCTTAGACAAAATTTGTGAACTCAAATACATTTATCGTGAGGATACAAAAGATCATGAGGCATAGCTCAATACACTATGTAACTATAATGCAAAATGAATATAAACAAAGTAATAATGAATAATTGCTCTTCGTTTAGTAGAAAATAATTTAAAACAGAAAAATGATTGGGGTGCCTCGGTCGCTCAGTCGGTTGAGTGTCCTACTTCAGCTCAGGTCAGGATCTCACGGTTCCTGAATTCGAGCCCTACGTCGAGGTTGGTGCTGACAGCTCGGAGCCTGGAGCCTGCTTGGGATTCTGTGTCTCCCTTTCTCTCTGCCCCTCCCCTGCTCATGCTCTGTCTCGTCTCTCGCTGTCTCAAAAATAAATAAAAACATGTAAAAAATAAATTAATTAAAAAAAGAAAAATGATTAAGATGTCAAAAACGGGTATTTCAAAAATATTAAATACATGGGGAAACATCTAACAATATTAATAGGAAAGTAAAGATAGGTAACAAAATAGACATTGCAATTTAGAGAGGCATGTAATTCAAGATCAGTAATAAATTAATCATTAGAAACTAGACAATATAACATTTGAAGTCTTCATAACATAGTAGAACATTCATTTATGTATCACAAAAATGTGATTAAAGTTGAATTGGAAAACTGGAATAAACATCACGTCTTAATAAATTGAAAAACATTTCAAACCTTATGTGTGAGTCCCCTGTCTTGCTTTAACTGCCACATACCAATCTAGAGTATTCTGCCTCTTTCTTTGGTCTCTTTTTGCTTTCTGTGGATGGGGAGCAGTTTCAGATTTCACTAGAAAAAGTTCAGAGGTTGCAAAACAGAATTATTCTCCTGAATACTTCTTGGAGGTTTTTCTTCAAATTACCAAAGGTTTACTTCATAGTATACTACTTAGCTGCTGAAGAGTATAGGAGTTTAAGAGGAGAAAGTTGATATTTTGGTGGTTATATTTTTTAAGGACAACAAGCCTCATAATTTAAACTTAAACTGTTTTATTATTTATATTAAAAAGTGAAAGCAAGGGGTGCCTGGGTGGCTCATTGGTTAAACCCTTGACTGTGGCTCAGGTCATGATCTCCTGGTTTGTGGGTTTGAGCCCCACGCTGGGCTCTGTGCGGACATCTCAGAGCCTGGAGCCTGCTTTGGATTCTGTGTATCCCTCTCTGTTTGCCCCTCCCCCACTTGCACTCTCTCTGTCAAAAATAAGCATTAAAAATTTTTTAATATAAAAAGAAAGTAAATAAAGAGTGAGAGAACTATACAAAATCCACAAATCATTCAAAATTATACCATCCAAAAATTAATGGTTTTACTCTTCAGTGAATATTTTTCTAATTTTCACTACAAAATTTGGGGCATGATAAATGAGGAAATATATTTTATTATAAGATTAAAATCAAATTATATTAGACATGCTACTTTAAGTGAACATACTGAATTTATTATTTTCTCAAATTAAAAAAATGGAAGTAAAACTAATATTAAAATAAAGTCTATGTTTCAAAAAAGATATTAGTCTTTTATTAGATATTAGGGGATCTTTTTTGGAATTACTTATTTCTGAGTTAAGTAATCATTCCCTGAATATACATTCCAATTAATCAACTATAAATGAAATTATTTTTCTTATATATATTTATCCTTTTTTGCAGTGATGTTAAAAGTTTCCAAAGCTATAGAACTATTATTTTAAAATAGTCCATAACATTTCTATTTTGGTTCCCAGTAAAACTGCATAACTGCCCAAATTGTTTGGTCAAATTTGGTCATTTAGATTAATTTTTTATTTACTATAATTTAGTGTAACATCATGTGACATTATTTGTTTTGTTTGTTTGTTTTGATACATCCCTTACCTGCCTAAATTGTAGAACACAGTAGTATATTTTTTTAAGCTAATTTATTCTGAGAGAGAGAGAGAGAGAGAGAGAGCAAGCAGGGGATGGGGAGAGAGATAGGGAGAGAGGGAATCCCAACCAGGCTCCACCCTATCAATGCAGAGCCCAATGTGGGGCTTGAACTCATAAACCACGAAATCATTTATTGCAGGACTGATTTAGTGAGCATGAACTCCTTTAGTTTTTATTTGGGAAACTCCATCTCTCCTTCTATACTGAATGATAGCCTTGCTGGATAGAGTATTCTTGGCTACATATTTTTCTCATTCAGCATGTTGATATATCATGCCCCTTCCTTCTGGCCTGCCAAGTTTCTGTAGAAAGATCTGCTGTTAACCTTGTATGTGTTCTTTTATAATTTAGGGATTTCTTTTCCCTTGTGGCTTTTAGGATTTTTTACTTATCTATATGCTTTGCAAATTTTACTATGATATGTCTTGGTGTTGGCCTGCTTTTGTTGATTTTGATGGGACTACTCTGTGCCTCCTGGATTTGGAAGTCTTTTTTCCTTCCCCTGATTAGGCAAATTTTCAGCTTAATTTCTTCAATTATGCTAGCATATGCTCCTTTTTCCTTCACTTCTTCTGGAACTTCTATGATAAAAATGTTATTAGGCTTTATGGAATCATGGAGTTCCCTCAGTCTATATTTGTGATCCAATATTTTTCTTTCTCTTTCCTTTACAGCCTCATTATTTTCCATAATTTTATCTTCTTTATCACTTAATCATTCCCCTGCTTCTTCCATACTTGTGGTGATTACAACCAGTTGGTTTTGCATCTCTGTTATAGCATTTTTTTATTTTGGCCTAATTTTTAGGTCTTTTATTTCTGCAGTAAGGGACTTCCTGGTGTCTTCTATGATTTTCTCAAATGTGACTAGGATCCTTATGATTGTTGTTTTGAATTCTGAATTGAGCATATTTCTTGTATCTGTTTCAATTAGATCCCTGGCTGTGACCTTTTCTTGTTCTTTCTTTGGGGATGAATTACTCTGGCTTGGCATTTTATCTAGGTTTCTGTCTTCTGTGTTTTAGAAAAGTTTGTTATGTTTTCTGCTCCTGAGATTAATGTCTTTATTAAGAGAGCCATACTCCCTCTCTCTGTCACTCCCCCATGCTCTCTCTCTCTCTTAAAAATAAGGAAACATTAGAAAAGAGAGAGAGAGAGAGAGAGAGAGAGAGAGAGAGAGAGAGAGAGAGTATCATGTAATGTCCAGGGCCTCGTGTTTCAGGAAATACTTCTGGTATATCTGTGTGCAATCTGATGCTGTTTTTTGGCTGTTCTTTCCCTCAGGTCAGTCCTCTGCAGATTTTCTCCTTGTCAGCAGTAGGAAGTTTTTGGACTTTGTCCAGACTGTGGTGAGTTTTATCTAGGTGTGCTCTGGTCTGCTTATTAAAAGAGGCCTGATGTTTTTTCCTCTATAGCTGAAGTTTGCAGCACCCTACAGTCAGTAGACTTGGTGTGAGTGGGCAGATTTGTGCTAGTCTTGTGGGGGAGGGACCCACCTTCTGGTTCTGGAGCACACTTGCCCTAGTAAAGATTCAGCTGCAGAGTGCAGGGGAGGATGGGGCTTGGTGTAAGCGATTTAAGTCATCACTTTTGGTGCCATGCTGCTTAGTGAAGTTAGTTTATGCTGAGGGGTGGGGGAAGGAAAGGTGCTAGCCAGCTCCCTTATCCCTAGAGAGAGGAATTCACACCCACCACTGTCCAAGAAGCCCTCTCAGGAAAGCAAACAATCTCCCCTAGGTGCCCCAGGCATCCCTCAGATCCTTGCCTTCACCCTGTCTGTGTCCAGGCTGTGTGCCAGCCTGGCAGTGCTGTGCCAGGTGTGTCCCACAAGAGCAGTCACACCAATGTGTAGGAGCTTGGAATTTAGAGTAAAGCACAGCAAAAAGCCAATGTCCAAGTTAGCCACTCTAAACAGGATTCTCCGCCCCTATGCTAAGTGGTGGGAGGAAACATTATGTTGCCCACTGGTTCTTTTGTCCGCTGAGAGGCAACACCACCTCTCCCAGATGCATTCCAAAAAGGGAGACTCTCTCCCAGTGTGTCCCAGGGGATCCCTTAGACTGTGCCTTCTGTTCCCAGGCCTCTGTCCTCCTTTTCCACAGGAGCACCATAGTGCCCACTGGGGTCAACACTAGGCATGCTGGGAACCTCTAAAACCAGTCTTTGAGCTCCACTGGTTGTAAAACTCATGATAATCAGGCCCTCTCATTTTCCCAGTCAATGACTTTGGGGAAATGTTTCCTTGTGCCATCCCCTATGCATTTCTCTCTCTCTCTCTCTCTCTCTCTCTCTCTCTCTCTCTCTCTCTCTCTCTCCTCTCTCTGTAATCAGGGCTTCCTCTCATCCACAGCACCCACAATCCTTTTCTCACCAAAATTATGTCTCCATACCTCCTACCTTCCATAATGTGGCCCTTTCTCTCGCTCTAGTTGTACAGTTTGTTTTGTCAGTCCTCAGATTGATTTCTTGGGTGATCAGAATGATTTGATACTTATCTAGCTGTGTTTGAGTGATGAAGCAAGCATACTACTCTTCCATGGTAGTCCCCCCTAATTTCTGTATTTTACAATAGAATTTATTCCCATTATTTTTTCATAAAAGTGAAAGAAAAAACATAAATGTAGATACATATTGAATTCAATTTAAAACAAAGCATGCTGTAGTGTGGCTCTCAGTAAGCTAAAATCTAATCAAATAAAACCAATATTTTCTTTCGGACACTTTCAAATACATGCCCTTTTGTCCTTTAAAATAAAGCTTTCAAATGAATTGATTGCTTTTCTTTAAATTTTAACTGAAAAGTTAAACTTAGTTTGAACCAATTCCAGAAATATGAGCTTTAAAAATATGACTTTATTGAATCTGGGAGAGATTGAGATTTCATTGATAAAATAATAAATGAAAGAGTAGTAGATTTTGATATGAACAAAGAAAATGAATTGTTCGCTAGAGGCCCAAAAGAATTAATACTCTTTCCTAAGTTGAATGTTGGAATGTTGAATATGAAAATAGATTTTTAGTAGAGCTGAAGTTAGTCACATGCCAAAACATAACATAGTATCCTAAGATTAGGCAAGCTTTACAAATGTGTTATAATCCTAGGAGGAACCATTTATATCATAATGGTGATGGTTTCTTGCCATTGTTTTTTTTTCTGTCAATGATAAAACAAGGAGATTAATAATAGAATATAGGCTTAATGTTCCATATGCAGTACAATGCATCTTTCTATCAATACTACTATATTATCATGCTTCAACCTCACAACATCCATCAAATGGCAAATTTGTTCTTAACATACAAACTTTAGCACTTATCTACTTAAGTACTTTTTTCTCAACATCAAAAATCTATTTATTTTGAATTCAAAGGATTGTTTTGCAACATAAGCACTTTTATAGTTTCTGCTCGGGGAAAATTTGAGAAAGAGCACATTTACATAGTCTAAGAGGAGTTTGCGTCTATAAGAAGGTCACACATTGAGTTATATATTGCTTCACTATTTAGTTCAAAGGAAATTTTCCAGGAGTTTGAATATATGCACAATACTAATGAGGAAATGGGTAAAATGAAATACAAATGATCAGATATGTGGAAAAGTAAATAAGTCAGTTCCTAGAGGGAGTGAAACCCTTCATTCAAATTTCTAAACTGTGCTTGAATTACCACCTGCATGAGTAGCCCTGTTGTCAGTGGAAAAAAGCCCCACCATCCTTTTTAAAAATTAATGGACTTTCTTTCTTAGAGAAGCTTTAGGTTTACATGAATATTGAAAAGACAGTACAGACTTCTCATATACAATCAATCCCTTCCTCCCAGCTTTCCCTATTAGTGACAGTTTGCATTGGTGTGGTACATTTGTTACGACTGATGAATATTAATTAATCGATGAATGATATAGATACATTATTCCTAAGTAAAATCCATGGTTTACATCGGAATTCACTTGCTGTGTTGTACGATTTTATGAGTTTGTTATTTTTTTACCATTATAGTATCAGATGCCTACTTTCATTGCCTCAGAAATGTCCTGTGCTTTAATTATCAGCCCTCCCTTGTTCCGCCTCCACCTCAGTCCCTGAAAACCACTAGTCTTTACCCGGTCCTTGTAGCTTTGCCAACAATGTCCCTTATATGATTCAATGATATTTTGATTTTCGGATTAAATACTACAGAGATAATGCCTCTTTAATAATTTTAAGCAGGGAAGCAAAGGTGAAAGTAGAACTCAGGTATGTTCCCCATGAGACTCTACCCAAAGTATGAAAAGTTTAAAAGTAGATTCATGGGGTATAATATATAGATCAAGGAGCTATGAAATAAAAATTTCCATAGGTGGAAATTTTTGAGATATCCAGAATTGAAGGTATAGAGAGATTTCCCTTGATTCCATTAAATTGCTATGACATATGGAAGTTGCCTACCTAAATACCAAAGAAAGCCTTGTTAAAATAACTTTCTGAATTATGGAGGGAGGTCACTAGTGCTTATCATTTTTCTTTATGCTAGATGCCAGAATCTTTGATAACAGATATTTATTTACAACGGGCATTATTTAAATTAAAATATTATAAACACAAAGGAATTTGTCACTGAAAATTACTAAACCTATTATGCTAAGTAAAAATTTTAAGCATTTACCTACATAGTCAATTAAAACACAATTATGTAAAATTAATTGTATTTTATAAATAATGTATTTCTGACATATATATTCAATTGTATCCTCACGAGGATACTGTTAAAAACTTTAAAGCAGATAATGACTATGAGAAGTAATGCTGTATGGGCTAGGGCTAGATTCCACTATGCACATTTTCCACATTCTCAGATTCTTTTATGCATTTACTCTGCAGTTCTTTTAACCATCCAGAACTAGAATGTTGCTACTAGAGTCTTTATTACCAGAACATACATCATTTAGAGCGGTAGATATGTTTTTGGAAATACGAGCTCGCACTAACTCTGTGGGTCATCATGGCACAGTCTCCATGGAGATGATCTGGATTTCCCCCACCTCACAATGCTTCTGAAGCCACAGTGAACTTTTGGCTGGTAGTCTTCCAGCTACTCATCATATACATTTTAGTCATATCAGAGAAATTTAATATTTCTTATGACCTTCACATTGATAAAATATTTCCAGCAATTAATCCCTAATCACCAGATGTTTACCCTCTGATTATCAGACTTGTTCCTTTGTGAAAGCTCCAGTGGTATCAGACTTGCTTCTATCTGGCCTTGTGATTTATACTATCTACTAGAGCACCAGTTAAATGGAAGAGAGAAGAACCATAATAAAGTAAACAATACAATCAACTCAGGATAGCACATTCGCTGGGAGCCTTTGCATATGGAACATTTCAGCTCATGAGCTTGTCAGAGCAACGGTTGTATATTCTGGCATACCAAGTCTCACTTCCTCTGAGGATACGATAATATGGAGAATGTGAACAAAACATGAATACTAATGTATCATAGCTATTTTTAGGAAATATTTTGGAAGCTTTAAAGTTTGGAAGTGTTAAAGTGTTTCTGTGCTGTGTTGGGTGGCATTAAGAGAGGTATACATAAATCTGATTTTGATCTTGCTCAAAAAAATCTGAAGTATGAAAATTAGGTAGATCATGATGCTAAATTTGCTTCTCTCCAAACTACTCAGCCAAAGTCTTGCCGCTCTGCACACTGCAATGGGTCTCTTTCTTTTTGGATGATGTTATATTGACTTGGAGTTAATCTGCAGTACATATAAGTGCATATAAATGACAAAACATTAGGTGCATTCATGTTTTCATTTTATCCCTGATAGGGAAAATAGGAATTTTACTTTTTGGGGGGATGGGGAGCTAAATCATTTAGGGTACTTGATCCTGTTGAATATTCAAGAAAAAGTGAATCAACAGATGTCAGTATTCTTCAAAAAACAGTAGTAATAATAATAATAGCAATAATACTTACACAGAGCAAAAATAAACTAACTTTAACTGAGTTCTAGGCTTCCATTTTAACTTCATGTAGTTCTCATAGTATTGCTTTCAAGCATAACATATTTATGCACATTATAAAACAGAGGATCCTGAGACTTGGAAATGTTAAGTCTTTTGTCCAATAACAACTGGATATGAAATACTAGAGCAAAAAAAAATAAAAAATAAAAACAAAACACAAAAAGAGCTGAAGTCCATATAAGTCCAAATCCCATGCTCTTAATCTTTTTATTAAAGTAGATATAATGATATTATTTTTAAATGCCAAATTCACAGAAGAAATTTATATAGTTGACTTGGTATAGTCATTTGGCAAAGATCTATTTTTTTTTGTCATTTCAATGTATTCTAGGAGATATGAAATATATTTAAAAATATACTTCTAAGTTATTATGTAAAAATGATATTAATCTATAATGCTTAAACTTTTCTATGATCTCTATTCTCCAGTGGGTATTAAAGAAAACATTGATTTCTTTCTTTTCTATTATAAAATCATATATAGTCATTTCAGAAGATGTCAAAGAGAGAATTGTACTAAGAAGAAAATGTTATTCATTCAATTATTCTACCTAGTAGTCTCCAGTAATATTTTTCTGAATTTCTTTCCAAGTTTGTTCTTAAATACAGGAGCACAGGGGCGCCTGGGTGGCGCAGTCGGTTAAGCGTCCGACTTCAGCCAGGTCACGATCTCGCGGTCCGGGAGTTCGAGCCCCGCGTCAGGCTCTGGGCTGATGGCTCAGAGCCTGGAGCCTGTTTCTGATTCTGTGTCTCCCTCTCTCTCTGCCCCTCCCCTGTTCATGCTCTGTCTCTCTCTGTCCCAAAAATAAATAAACGTTGAAAAAAAATTAAAAAAAAAATACAGGAGCACAGCGCCACACAATTATATAATCATTTCACTTCACATATTTTACAGAAGTGGTATCTTCTGTAAAATATATATCTGTATATTATAAGAGTTTGCAACCATTATAAGATGCACCAAAATTGTAATTAAATATTATTTATAGCATCATTTATTAAATATTTTCCCATCCTGATGTCACAGAATTAGAGGCTGAAGTTCTCTCTTGTCCAGCAATAGAGTGGATACAGAACTGAATACGACTAATGTCCAGGAGGAGACAAGAGTCAAAGTAAGGGTCCTTGCTCCATATTTATTAGGATCAGAAGTCTCACAAACATGAGGGGGAGAGAGAGAGAGAGAGAGATGCAGAAAAAGACAGTAAAACAGTGATCATTAACTCATGTATGGGAGAAAGGGGGTTTTGAAGGTATGCGGTGTTAAGGGTTAGGGTCAATACCAATCAAAGTCTGGGCATGGAGCACACAGCCGTTTCCTGCAGGCACCGGGCACTGTGTCTGTTCATCTCAACTTTTCTACGGGCTAGGTCAGATAGAGCATGCTACTTCAGGGTTAACAAGGCATTTTTCTTGCTAATTAGCTATGGATATTTTCACCCTGCTGTGGGGGCTTTCTGCTTCTACCTGTTCTTGGATGCTTTCATTCTGTGGAAGCGGCTCTTTGCTCTATGCTTTGTTCTATGCTGGGGGCGCTTTCACCCTGTGGTGGCTTTCCATCCTAAGCCTTGTTATCCCATTGGTGCAAACTCAGGGAATTCCTAAATTTATTCCCCACACTCTAATAGATTATATATTTCCAAACACAGCTTACTTAATCAGGAAATATTAGAATAATCTCTTATAAAATCAGAGGAAGATAATGATAGGCTCTCCAACTGATAGTATACAATGTACTTTGGAAAGGAAGAAATTAAAAGTCATTACTAACAGTTAACATGACACTACCTAGAATTTACAAGAAAGACTCTGGAAAGATTCTATAATTTTTTTTTAACATTTATTTATTTTTGAGACAGAGCATGAACGGGGGAGGGGCAGAGAGAGAGGGAGACACAGAATCAGAAGCAGGCTCCAGGCTCTGAGCCATCAGCCCAGAGCCCTGCGCGGGGCTCGAACTCACGGACCGCGAGATCGTGACCTGAGCCGAAGTCGGACGCTCAACCGACCGAGCCACCCATGCGCCCCTCTGGAAAGATTCTAAAATTAATGAGAGGTCAACCGTATATTACACTAAAAATTTAAATGAAATGCTTAATACAAAAATAGTAGGAAATATATTGAAATAAAATACTATACTATATAGACCGTACTATAAAACCTGTGAAAATCCAAAATGTAATTCTGAGAAGAATTGCATTGGACCCCTAAAATTGTATACTTTAGGAGAGTACAAAAACGGTGAAATAAAAAAAAAAGAAAGAAAATAGGACATAATTTCATTTTTGTGCATGAGTAAATTCAATATTGTAAAATGTCACTTCTAACCTATATAATCTATATGTTTTACACAATTATGATCAAAATGCAAAAGAAATGTCCAGAGAATTTGACAATGAAATTGTAAGTTCAAATATAAGAGGAGTGATTATGATGTCTTCAATGAATTATGTTGGTGAAAATTACATGTCTTCAATATTTCATTTTTTCAATGTTTTTCAAAATTTTTCAAATATATTCCCATGTCACATTGCATTAATCCAGAATTTAAGATGGAGAATCATTTTTATGCTCTTAAGAAAGATAATTAATTTTTATGATTTTTTGGTAGGCAAATTCAAATCACAGAAGCCATAAAGAAAATGGCTGACATATTTGACTTAAAAATAAAAATTTGTCTCACAAAATAAACCAAGAACATGTTTATAAAGCAAACAGCAGGTGCAGGAATATATTTGCAGCATATGTATAAGGCAAAGCAGCTGAAAAGAGAACAAAGAGCTCCTCAAACTCGTAAGGAAAAGAGAAACTACAAAATAGATTAATAGACAAATTATATGAATTGGCAATTGGCAATTTATGAAATTTAAAAGTGCTTAACCTTACCACTAACTATTAAAATGAAAAAAAAAGAATATCTTAAGAGCTATTAAAATGATTGATAACATCAAATGTTGGTAAAGTTGTAAAATAATACAGACTCATACACATTTTGTAGACATATAAATTTATTAAGGCTTTTGGGGAGGCAGTGCATGATTAAATATTAATTCTATGTATACCTATTGACCCATTATTTCTATTTCTATGAATCTCATTTTCAGAAATACTTGCAATGAGCATAAAAATGCATGAATATGATCACACATTGCTTCATTCTTTTAAAAATAATATAAAGAATCTTATAAGTAATGTCTACCCAGGAGGACATGGGTTAATAAATTTGGTTTAACATAGTATACAGTAATAAAAAGCTATTAAGACAAAATGAAATCAAGCCAAATATATTGACATGACAAGATTTGGAAGACATATTGTTAAACATTAATAATAATTACAAGGTAATACACTATATTGTGTCATTCATTTTAAAAGTTGTATGTGTTTATCTCTCTGTTTCTACATTCATAGGAAAGAGGACTATAAAGTCACACTTACTGTGTGCAACAGTGGGATGAATTTTACCACTCTTCCAAATTTCCCAGTCCTATGTTTTGATTCTGGTTTTGTTCCAAGGGTGAGTCTTTTATGATTTAAGCCAAATGTACATATAATTTATGAATCAAACTTGGCCATGTTTCACAGTGAGAAAGGACACTATTAATAATTATGCCTAATGAAAGGCACATGACCTATCTCTCCCAGCAAAACCCAAAACTGTCCCAGCAAATTGTGACATATGGTCTCTTGACTTACAACAGTCAGCGAGTTTTATTCTGTTTCCACCATTTGTTTGGAAATGTGCACCTACTCTAAAGGGGATCAATTAGGAAAATAAGACTTCTGTGGATACTACTACTTAAAAACAGAAAAAGCAAAAAAAGCACTAAGGAAAAGCCTAGAGCCACTCACAGACCCTGTATGTTCCCTGAATTTTACTGATACTGAGAAGAGCATAGAGACCAAGAAATGAAGTTCTTAGTACTTCGGGGCACATTTAATTACACCTCACTTAAAGTTCCAGAATACCACCTGGAATTTTCAGTTTTATGAGTCAGAAAGTTCCCTTTTTTTGTTTGTTTAGGTCAGTGACAGTTGAGTTTTCTTTTTTTGTCATCTCTACCGCAGGGTACTAAATAGTATATACTTAGGATCTTCATTAGTGTCTCATGGTGGTCTAGGAGTGGAAAATACACAGACCCAAGGCTAGAAAGTTTCATGTTTTGCTTGCGGTCCTTCTGTATTACTTACATTATGTACCATTTTGAAATAAACGTCAAAAGCGTTAAAAAAAACCTCATATGATGTTCAGATTGAAGAATAAAGTTATATATTTTGATTTTATCAAAAAATTACATGCTTTTATTTTCCTGGAGAAGCCTCTCTTTATTTTTAAATATCCTTAATAGAATATACCTCTTTTCTTTCCTTGGCTTACAGTTAGTGAGTTGTTTTTGGTTGCATTATTATTTTAGTAAACATTTCTATTTCTTTTGTAGTTAATTATGTTTATGCTTGGTAATGTTTAACTGATGTCAATGCTCGCTATCATTTTTTAAATTTGTATTTACTATTGTAAAGCATAATTCATTACTCATTGGCTGAAGTATATATTCAAATAATTTTTTCAATAGTAGCTCATCTATTCTCCTAAAGCATTCTCTACTTAAATTTCTCTTCTTTACACCAAATAGAAAAATTGAATTAGTATACTTTTTTGTCACAGTTTTATTAGAATTTATGCCATTTATTGTTTAAAAAAGTATTCTAGATGTTTATTTGAAGCTTAAACTTTTTTTCTTTCTGTATGCTCAAATTATGTTTTATCTTTATTTTAAATTTTTACTTATTATTTTTAAGTTTTTATTTTTATTCCAGTTAGTTAACATATAGTGTTTTATTAGTTTTAGGTGTACAATGTAGTGATTCAACACTTCCATACATCACCCTGTGTTCATCACAGCAAATGCATTCCTTATATTTTATCTTTAAATTTAAACTTTAAAAATCATAGGATAATGAAAAGTAACATTTACTATATACTATATACTGGCAAGTGGCTATGCAAGTCAGAATCATTATGTTATAAATTCCTCCAGGCATTCTCTAAATCAAGTATAATTATAGATGAATGTATTTTATTTCTTTTGGGATATAGTAAACCATTAAATGTTTTAATTTAAATTCAAACATTTTTTTTCTTACCATTGTTTTGAATATTGTTGATATCCCAGCTTTTAAAATGTGTTTCTTCAGGGGCACCTGGGTGTCTCAGTGGGTTGAGCGTCTGACTCTTGATTTCAGCTCAGGTCATGATCTCAGGGGCATGGGATTGAGCATCAGGCTCTGTTTTGCGCGTGGAGCCTGTTTAAGATTGTTTCCTTCTGCCCCTCTCCCCCACTTGCACTCTCTCTTTCTAGAGCAAAATAAATATATCAAAATAAAGTAAAATGTATTTCTCCAGAGCAACTTAAATTTTGCCAGGTTGATCATCTGTCTTCATATCTCTCTTCTATTTTCACATCTCTTATGACTCCTCTGTTGTTCTCTATATTTTAGAACAGCTTAGTAAATTTGTTCTATACATTACTGATTTGGGTTTTTCTATTACACATTCACTTTTTTAAGTTTTCTTCGTTATGTATTGAAAATCTCCTATTGCCTTTTAACTTCCTTTTCAGTCTTCCCTTACTATATGTACCCCTCATTATATTTTATACTATAGTATTTTTCATTCACTTTCTCCCTTTTATCTTTTTCATTTCATTCTGCTTCAGTTTTTCCAAGAAACTTTTTCCCCCTATTAGGATAGTAGTTTCTTATACTTTCTTCTATTTAATTTGAGAAATACTTTAAGGATTTCTGCTCTAAATGTGAGGTTTTAGCATAAATTTTCTTCCTTGTATGACATTACGTTTGTTCCCTTTGTTTCTGTTACGGCATCTGAAGATGAGTAGAAGTCTAATGTGTCTCAATGGCTGCAGTGGGCAGAGGGGTACTTTCCCTCGGCCTTGTTCTGTCCACGCTGCCCTCCTTCCCTCCTGCCTGGATAGCATTGTTTACAGTTGCCAGTCCAATCTTCAATGTCTGAATGCATTTAGTTTGACTCTGCTAACTTTAGATGAGGATGTGTTCTAATATTGTCGCTTAATTTGGAACTGAAAAAACTCAGGGACATAAACCACTGCAATCCCCAATTTCCTCAACTCTCAACTCATATCCCAAATTTATGCTTGTGCTTACTTCTTATGTGAAATATATAATATTTTATTGTTACTTCCCTACCTCTTCTTTTCTACTAAACTCCAAATTCATTTTATACCATATGTTATCTAGATGTTCTATTCTCCAGCCTGTTATATCCAAAGTTCTGATAACAAGGAGGGAACATGTTGCAATGGCTGTTTGAAAATGAAGCACCCACACTGGAAAAAGAACAGCTAGATATTTCCCACAGGGCTATAGAAACTGAAGATTGGCAAATGGTTCTTCTAATTTGCTTTCCTGCTGGATGTTTCCTTTCTGCCATGCCAGAGAGCCCAATGAGCACTCAGTCATTTCTCAGTCAAGAAATTAAGTACATTTTCACCTTCCAGTAGATGCAAAGAGTTGATGTGTCTCAACCAAATATTATAGTATATGTTTTTTTTTCCTTTTTATCTGACTTCAAAGATTCTGTTGGAAGTTAGTGAGGACGTATCACACACTAATTATAAAACAAAATTATTACTTTCCAAGCATAATTTTAACATTACTGGAAAAGTTTTGCTCTTTGAGAAAAAGCCTAAGGGAAATAAATGTTGTCAATCTATTTGTAAATTATAGGATTGTGGTAGACATACCTTTAAAATGCCGCAATTTATCTTTCAGATTTAAAAATGAAAGTCAGCAGTGATCTATTTTTTTGTGTGTGATTTTCGTGTCTATTTTAAAGAAAGACACAGTATGAATATAAATGTGAATTTGGTTTTGCAAGTGCTATCTGTGAAATCTGAAGCAAACACTATGATGTACCTTGTGTTTATTTTACTTACATGGTGGCCATTGACAGAGGAAGAAGTTCTGTATTTATAGAACTCAAAAGTGATGCTTCTAGCGGCAGCTCCACATGCACAATGTTGGTCTGCACTCCACCCTGACTTTGGGGAGTAAGACCTCTGACATGGAGAATGATGCTTACCGTTGCTGTTGCTAGGGGAAATACATAAGGGTTTTTAGGGTGCTTCAAGTGAAGAGGGTGGAAAGTGAGACATTCTGTAATCTCAGGAAGACAAGCAAGCGTAATAGCGATGCCACATGAATTTGAAGTGCCTTACCAGTGTAACAATGTGAATGGGTGAGAGGATAAAATCAGACGCTGTTTTTTTGCAAGGATTTCAGAAATATAGGGTTATCAGTGGAACAATAATCTGTAGCAGTAGTGGACCAGATTTTAGTTATAATCAATTTCAACCATGTTTAGTCATAGAATTTATGAGCCTAGGTCACTTCACTTAAGAATGATCTACGGGGCGCCTGGGTGGCTCAGTCGGTTAAGCATCTGACTTTAGCTCAGGTCATGATCTCGCGGTCTGTGAGTTCCAGCCCCACGTCAGGCTCTGTGCTGACAGCTCAGAGCCTGGAGCCTGTTTCAGATTCTGTGTCTCCCTCTCTCTCTGACCCTCCCCCATTCATGCTGTCTCTCCCTGTTTAAAAAAAAAAGAAAAGAATGATCTAGACCACGTTCACAGTTTGAATACCTGCAAGCCAAAGCTCTCCTTGCACCAGCTGAACCTATTTAAAGTTTCTTAGAGAATAGAAAGAAAAAAATAGCTTATACAGCTTACATCTTAAGCCTAAGAATATTGCACAATACCAATTTTCATGCGATGTAATAATATTGCCTTTTCATTAGTGGTCTGAGTTCTCCAGTTTTAAAATGGGAAAGACCCAGGCTTTTTGAATGAGACCAAGTCATTAGCCTGAGCTTCTAACTCATTAATAATGACACAAATGACTGCCCCCTAACCTGGGGCATGAAGAGAATGGACCTGCTTGCTTTAGGTTGAGAGAAAAATCAGATATATCAATATGATACCATATTTGTAAGGCACATTCTGACACTCTGATGTAATACTCACTTCTGATCTGGAAACACTAAATGGCTATGCTCATGAAATATGAAGGCACTATTTAAGCAGGAGGCATAGATGATAGATGATAGACGGTAGATAGATAGATGAATGGTAAGGATAGGGATACAAGAAGAGATATAGACTGAATACATGCAAAGGAGATAAAATTGGTAAAGGAGATAAAAGAATCCTCAGGAAAAAATGATCAATATAAAGAGATTGTGTCAGACAAGCCAAGATGAGTACAATAAAGAGAAAAATATGATGCTTGGATTTATATACTTGGAGGTCATTAATAGCCTGGTAATACAAGCTTTATTAAATGTAAGTTCACAAATCAAGACAAGATTAAAGAGTGAATGGAAGCTAAAGATGTATAAACTTCACAGGTATAAAAAACTTCAAAAGAGGAGAATAAAAATAATTTTTATATATAAATATTATATATGACTACTTTGTGTATCTCCAAAATGTATAATAATTGATAGAAGACTAGGATTCTTTATGATGTAAGATACTCCATAAGATATTATACTCTTACATGCTAGCTGGAAGTATTCAGAAAAGAATTAACTATTAATAATACAAGGGAAAGGCAAAATTTTAAAAGGGAGCCTACTTTTTTAGAAAGATCTAAATGTGTGCAGAACATGCTCTTTGGTAGGAGAAAGGACTCTTCCTAGTTCATATAAAAAATGGAAAGAGACCATGGAAGTATTTTAGAATACTCAATAGAAATAGGCATTTTTACACTATTCAATAGAAATATCTAACCTGGAGATTCAGAAATACCCGATTATTCTGTTTGAAATGAGAAATGCAAGAAAATTTAAAATAATTAGGAAGCATGAGAAAATAGAAGAGCATTAGCATAGAACTACTAACAAGCACCATCATGATCACAGATTTTGGAATGATAATGAGGGAAAGAGAGCAATGGATAAGGGGGAGTAAGACATTTATATTATGAAAGCTAGAATTTATTGTCATTGACAGCTCCCTCATTCTCAGAAGTTCGATAGAGAACACAAGAGTTGGGTGATCCCATGTAAGAAAATCCTTTACTAGCTGAAATTCCATTGCCTGTATGGGGTAATCATCACCCTCCCCCAACTTCAGATGCTCACTTATTGAAGTGTGGACTTCAATAAAAGCAAGGGGACTTAACAACTCTAAATTTTGTATGGAATAAATATAGTTTTAAGCAAATTGAACAAATGTAAGAATTGGAGTAAAAATAAAACACTGCTGTATTAAATGTACCACCATTCGCTGAAACACTTTTACCAGTAAATAGCTATATTTCATATGACTATACAAATATTTTATTATGACTAAATTATTTTACTTAGTGGAAATATATTTTTCTCTTTAAAAAGAGTTATAAATAGAACAAAATTAATAAGGATTTAGGACCTACTACTTCCAATAACATGTTCATTTCCTGGAAAAGATGCTTAAGTTGTTCATCATATTCACTGATAAAGTATTTCAAGCTCTCAGAGTTTCAGGAATACAAAATTGTTTCACTGAGCTACCCTACTGTACCCAGATTCTTTACTGTGTAAATTAATTGATCAATTCATCCAGTTGATTTGATCCAGTTGATCAATTTTCATGCTTGATACCTAAGAATCAATAAAAAACACATTACGAGTACTTCCAAATATTAGAGTGAATTAGCTATGTTTTCTTTTACTTTCACTTTTCCAAAAGGGTATCAGTTAACTTAAATGGCCATTGGTTTTTCTTTTTCCCAGGGCTTATAGAGGGAATCACCTCTGAGGGAAACACATATTCATTACCAGATGTGTAAAAAACACACTGACACTTTAAGCTCAGTTGCATAATGTACTCTATATACATTATTTCTTCCCATTTTCCTTTGCTTATTTTATTATTTCAAAAAGGAAGACTCGGGGTTAATTCATCCTTAATTGTATTTCTTCAAGCCAGTATAAATAACAATTTTAGACTTATTTCAATGATTAAAAAACTACTAAACTTCACCGTTCATCTATCGCAATAGTCTTTGCATAAGAAATGACCAAAATATGTATTGTAATAATAAAGACAAAATAACATAAAATAGTACATTATTACTCCATTTTTCATCAAATGTTAATATAGGCTGTTCAAACAATAATATTTTTTTTTATTATTTCATTTCTACAGAAAAATAATTGATTCAGTTTAAAGGATAAAAATGCTTAGGTCTTTCAAAGAAGAAATTTCAGCAAGTTATCATGAAGACTGTCAAATACATTTACTGTGCCTTAGAGTTGTTGCAATAAAATGGTTGGCACATAAAAACTGGTGCTTGTACTTTTTACCAGATATTGCTTGAGAGGCAACATGGAGCAGTGAAAAGAAAAGTACAAATCTGATCCTCTAGCTTTCTAATTTGGCCCTATATAAATGAACTTGTGATGTTAGACAAAATACTTTTAACACTTTGCTTTAATATTCTTGCTTTTAAAATAAACACAATACTCAGGTTTTTATTAAAAAATATATTAAAAAATCCAAAGTGATAAAATATAAAATGTCATTATAATAAAAGTTTTATTTTATGTGATATATATGTATTTATTTATTTCTTCACACATATTTTTATTTGTTACCATTTTAAATTAGCATCTTAAATCCTTCCATCTTTCACACTATTGAAAATGACAGCTAATAGGGGTGCCTGGGTGGCTTAGTCATTGGGCATCTGACTTCAGCTCAGGTCATGATCTCACGGTTTGTGAGTTCGAGCCCCCTATCGGGATCTGTGCTGACAGCTCAGAACCTGGAATCTGTTTCAGATTCTGTGTCTCCCTCTCTCTCTCTGCCCCTCCCCTGCTCACACACTGTCGCTCTGTATCTCTCAAAAAAAAAAAAAACATTAATTTTTTTTAAATGACAGCTAGTAATAATGAGGCTGACATGACATTTTGAGAAAAAATACATTTTCACTTACATAACTCACAATATTTAATGAGTGAGTAGGACTTTACCACTTACTAATTAAATTAGTCTGCCTTAAATAAACCACAGTAGTTGTCAGTATTGTTTTCATGGGTTAGGATGATGATTTTCACTCATAAAACTGTTATTTTAAATTTGTATTCGTAAGCCATAGAGGAACTAGGTACCTAAAAATATTTGTATAGATTACTGTGATATATCACTTAAAATAATTGTTGTTAAAGAAATATAAAATTGGAAACACACCAAATATTATGATTTTAGCTCAGAAACAAATTCTTAAAAATACACACACACACACACACACACACAAACTACAAATACTGTCAAATATTAAATCCTGATTTCCACAGATGAGAAAAAAAATCTTATTCCTATTACTTTCAACTGAATATTAGAAGTGTATGATTATCCCCTCATTGGGCTACAGTTTTGAATAAATAAAATTATATGATATTATGGGAGAAAAGCAATAATAAAACACATTGCAGCCATTAAGTTGTAGTTTCATTCTCTTGCCAAGTAAAATATGGATGATTAGACTCCATATACTATTGTTTCACATAGAATTCTGTTTGGAAAATCTATTTGCCTCAAAATCGATTTGTTATATATATTTTTCTTCAATTAATTACTAATGTTGGAGTTAAAATACAAGATGTTACTAATGGGAGTGAAAACATGACTGGATGTTTGTGTAAAAACGTTTTCAAAGTTTGATCACCAGCTCCAATCTAATTTAAATGATAATAACATTTTCAGAGTTTTCTGGTGCCTTATGCAAGTTTTATCTCAGGTTATCAGAAATAATTCTGATATTTTGAGTATATAATATACAGTGTATTTAAATTCTCATGTGCCCTGTGAATTTTTTTCATGTCAAAATTGACTTTGGATTTTTATAAGAGCCAAATTTCTACAGAATTAATTTTGTCTTTGGAAAAGAGAAATAAACTTATTAAGCTAGTTAAGAAATGTTAAACAGTACCATTTATAATGTGTACTGCAGTTAAAGCAATTATTTAGTGTAGTAACTTACTAAAAAGGATATTAGTAATATAAAATAGCTAATGTTGTTTTTAAGTAGGTTTCCTAACCCCTCATATGTAAATCAGAAATACAGAAGACATGGCTTTTTAAAAAATCTTTAAATATATTTCATACAATAGTGTTCTCTCAGAAGATGGCATTCACAATGATCTTGACATAGCAGGAAAATTGATCCATATTCTAAAAGTGTAGAATTCCCATGATGCTTCCTTTTCTCTTCCAATGAAAAGAGTATACCTCAACCAATTGGGGAATTTGTGAAAATGCTTTGTGGTTAGTCTATTGACTTAACTAAATGTCATCAGAGACCTCCATACATCCTTCATTAGTGCCTAGTAAGAGAAAGTCAGAGTGTGACTTTCCAATATCTTTAACTCATAAACTTTCTCTAAACTTCTATGGGGTATACATCCTTAATGCCTAGAAATGCCAGTTGTTATCATGGATTCTGATCATGCCATCCTTCAAATGTTAAGGATTTTGATGGATTTTTGGCAGTAAAACCCTACTGTTCAGCACTTTTCCCTTTCAGATCTTCAAAAGATTACACATCATGAAACAATATGCAAATAGGTAATTATAGTATTTCATGACTGAGAAAATATCTGACAGCCCCAAAGATATGGATTATGTACATTTTAAAATGAGATTTAAGCTCAAGGTTAAAGTAGGGTGGCATGAGTGTGAGGAGATGGGCACATCTAAGCAGTGAAAGTCTTTTAAAAAGTAAAACAAAGCAAGACAAACAAAACAAAACAAAAACAAGCATTGAAAGCCTCTGGAAATGGCCCTAATAGCCTATACAAATAAACAGTTTTTCAATAAAATCTATGAAAAATTGGTAAGAACTATGAGAGTCTGTAGAATTTGAATCAATACCTCTGTGCTCTATCCTGCCCCAGTGAGATGGAAATTTCACTCCAGAGAGGTACAGCTAAGAACATAGGCCTCCCTCCTTCTGCCCCTAGTTCCCAAATGAGTGTATCTCCCTGGAAGAAGCAGGACAAAAGCATTTTTCATCTTGCCCACCGCTGCCTGTCACTGAATTAAAGATCCACAGGAGTGCAGCGGAGAAGTAGGGGCTCTGTTCTTCCTCATAGCCCCCAGCCATGAGACAGAGGATCTACCTTAACTTCAGTGTCATCAGGAATACTGCGGGCTCATTTATTTTTGCCTTGGCTTGTGGCTTGGGGTGTTTCACACCAAGAGAAGTAAGCAGGAGAGATCTAGGGTTCTTGTACCACCAAACACTGTGCCCTCAGCTCCCAAAACAAGGGTGTCACTCAAATAGAAGCCTATCATTGTCCCTACTACTGCACCAGAGCTGTGTCTCAGAGATGTTTTCCCCAGGTGAATAGCATGCTGTGGAACAGAGAGATACAATCCTTCCCTTAGGAACTGACTTCATTTGCAACAGAACGTGGAAAGGTCAACCTCACAGTGCTCTTGAATATAGTAAAAATTGTGTTGAAAGATAAAAAGGAAATGATTCACTGGCTAAACTGTAGGCTTTTTAAAATTAAATGAATCCAGCTTCCTATATGTCATCTCACTTTTTCAAAGGGCCAGTTGGTGCATAATAATATCACAAATCCTGCCCCACACAGACAAAATGTTTCAACTGACTCTGACTACTCTAGTGATATAATTTTCCAGCCTGTGAGGCACTTTCCAATAAGACACCATATTTCTGCTGCTAGCAATTGACCAGCAGAAAACTAAGATATAATAATTGTAAATATTCAGTGCTTAAAATGTTCTATACTATGCTGGGAGAATATACGTGTGTATACTATATTTATATGCATATAAAATAACTATGTGTGCTAATTCATTTCATAAGAAGGTTATGAGACTAGTACTACAATTATAGATGAGAAAATTGAGCCATGGAGAAGTTACCCAAATTATTCATCTTCCCATTACTAGCAAGTAGTATAATTTAACTTTAGTCTCAAGTAGTCTAGTTACAGAAAACTCTTTTAGTAAACTGTAAAAGTTCACTGTAGCTGATAAAACTGCAGCACTGGTTAAGAGCTATTATTTGAAGGAATAAATACAGCAGAGAACTATTATGGACACAATCACAATGGGTATAACCACAAATGTAAGAGCAGGTAGAGAATCTCCTTACTTTCATTTTTAACTCAAAAAATCTATAGCTACATCTCCAACTGAATATTTCCCCCATGTCTCAATGCAAAGTATTTAAAACCTAACTAATTAATTTCATCGCTAAACATGTATGTCCTTAATGCTTCCCTCTCTGTGAATGGCATCACCAATCAACTGACTGCCGAAGTCAAAATCCCTAGTGTTTTGTTGAATCTCATCTCTATGTCTAAAGACCCACCCAGCAGTCAAAGGGTGCCACTAAAATTCTTTTCATATAAAATCCTTTATAAATACATTACTCATTTTCTTTTACCTAAACAATTACAAATCTCTCCTACCCAATCTTCTTACACCTCTATAATCCACCCTTCAATTGTTCCCCAAATCTTCTGCTTAAAATCTAATTCTGTTTGAGTTATCAGCTTATCAGTAGACAGAATGCAATAAAATACAAATGTTTATTACTACATGCAGTCTAATTCTGTAAATGATCCTGAACTAATACAGAGGACTGACTTGTTAAGTCAGACTAACTCAGAATTGAATTTTACAAGTATTTTCACCAACATGAGAATCTTAACACTCTCCAAGAAATGTCTCTCTGGTACAGGATGAAAATATATTGAAATCTAACCACAAAATATTTTCCTTCTCAGTTTCCAAGCTACTTTTCTAACCTCATCTCAACATACTCTCCTCAAACATACACTTTAGCTTATATTACTTTTTAATATAACCTCAGCATGCCATGTCCTTTTTCATGAATTATCACATGGTTGTCTTTTAGTTTGATATACTCTTTCTGCTTCCCTAACACAAAAGCCATCTTCTTTGAAGATGTTTCAGTGTTCCTTGGAAATGAGCTATTCTTTCCCCCTTTCCCCCGTCAGCTTTGCATTTCCTGATTATGTGACTACACAGACCTCTGAATTTTAAGTACTTTATATGCTTGGACCATTTTATATACTTTTTAATACTCAAGCCTATGCAAATACATGACACATAATAGAGCCTTTTTTAAATGAATGTACGTCTCCATTGAGAAATTTGCAAGTTTCAATAAGTTCTTGTAAAGTCTATGTTGTTTCATTCAAGCCTACAAGTAGGTAAAAATAAAGTTTAGTCATTAAATTGTCAGACTCATTTCACTGTAAATTAAAAATTAGAGAAATTATCTGTCATTAGAAATTATTGAACTATTGAACTATTATTGAACTCTAGATTAATATTCTGCTGCTCTTAATCTTCTATTTTTTTTTGTCCATGACTTAACAGTCAAGAATTCACTTAGAAAGTCAAAAATATTTGAACAAGCTCATGCACTTTATATTTCCGTAATTGATGTGGTTTTTAAAAATTCTCAGCTGAAATGAAGTTTCTATCAGTACTGGCTATATTAGAACATTTCTTCTAATCAGGGCCAGAAGCCAGCGCTGTAGCTTTTAAAAAATTCTATGGATGGTGTTCTCCAGTTGTAGTTTTAACTACCAGCTTCTCTTAGTCATCATTATTATAAATTAATGACATTGGTAGTGATGACCTTTAAGTCTTTTGTAGAAAAAAATAAATTATTATATTACTAAGTCCAAAGTACTTTTTGCTTCCTCATAGCATAGAACGATGATTATATTTCCTTATAAGACAACAAATCTTACATCACATGAAAACCAGCCATGAATCTGAACACATAGCTGATATTTCCTTGAACAAACGTTATGTATGACAGATAAATATATTTCCCTAGCAATTATTGCATTAACAGTCTCTCTCTTCCCGACCTTCTCTTTCCTCTTCCCCTGCTACTCCACCCCCATCTTTCTCCCTGTCCCTCTCTTTCCCTCTCTGCATTTATTGTATAATAGTTTCTGGGGACAGGATCATATTCAGGTGATCATCCCGTTCACTGAACAGTTTAACATTTTGTAAAGATTATTTTCCCAACTAACATTATTGTTATTATTTTACTTATTTTTATATCAGAGATATTTTATGAAATGATGTGCAGCTCATATACAAATATGTGAAATGTTAAGTCTGTAGAGTTGTCACATGGCTTAATTTACACATAACATAATTTGTTTATATCTATTCTGTTGTTTTCACCTTCCATAGAATTTTTTAAAAGCTACAGCGCTGGCTTCTGGACCTGATTAGAAGAAATGTTCTAATATAACCAGTACTGATAGAAACTTCATTCCAGCTGAGAATTTTTAAAAACCACATCAATTACGGAAATATAAAGTGCATGAGCTTATTCAAATATTTTTGACTTTCTAAGTGAATTCCAGACTCTTTTCTTAGAAAACTTGAGGGGCGCCTGGGTGGCTCAGTCGGTTAAGCGTCCGAGTTCAGCTCAGATCACAATCTCATGGTCCGAGGGTTCGAGCTCCGGGTCGGGCTGTGGGCTGATGGCTCAGAGCCTGGAGCCTGCTTCCGATTATGTGTCTCCCTCTCTCTCTGCCCCTCCCCCGTTCATGCTCTGTCTCTCTCTGTCTCAAAAATAAATAAACGTTAAAGAAAAAAAAAACTTGAGTTAAGTTCAGCTAAAGACAGAAATATACTAACCATTGCATTTATTTTAGAATTGGTTTACTTTCAATGTTTTTATACATAAGAATTGGTTTTGAATAGTGTTACTTTTTTATACATAAGAACTTTTTAAAAAGTGTATTAAAAATCATTTGAGATTAACAAATGATCTATTATGTAATAAGACATTATGGCAGTTAAGGGAAAAAAAGAAGTCTTATGTTAAAAGGAAAATTTTTATGCCATATTAATTTATAATTTAGAGGATTTTTGGTGAATTAACTGTAGCTTTAATTTTATTAGTATGTAAAGACTCTTAGATAATAGGCAAGCTAATAAGTCATTTATGAAGTAAAAATTATCTTTTTTGCCACTGTGAATCATAAATATTTATACAATATTTTCAATATACACTTTCAGTGATCATTAAGCTGTAATTATTCAATTTTCTACATTGCTGTTATTAGTTTCATCTTTCACTCACTCATTTTTCCTTCTGCTACTTCCTTTATGACAGTAACAGTATACAACCATAAGCAAATATAAACCACAAGTTAAAAACTATAATCACAATTCTCTCTAGAGCAATCTCCAAGTAACCTTTTGTTATGCCAAAATTGAACTTGATATGTTCACACCAAATAAAATCTGTCTCTATTTTTTGAGTATCCATTGCTTTAAAGAGGAATCAGAAGCAATCAATCATTCTTGGTGTGGTGTTAGAAAAAAATCACGCCTTATCTGAAAAAATATGTGAAAATATGAGGGAAAGGTTGGTGAATCCACAGTATGAGAAGAGATAATAGGCTAGGTCAGGACTGAACACATAGAACTGGGCAGCCCTGTAGCGATAGGAAATCACAAAGCAAAATGAGAAATAAAGCAACAGTACAAGGGAGGGAGATTTAGGAGAGTGATTTGAAGTTTCTTCATGTACAGGATACTCTTAATGATCACAGATGGAAAAATGGCACCAAATGAATTGTGAATATTGGCACCAACATCCCAGCACTGCCTTTATAAGTATTTCAGTTAGTTTTTCTCAACATTTAAAGATACCCTTTTGTGTCTTCCTGAGGTACTTAAAAGAGAGAGTCCTATGTAGGGAGAATGTCCTTGCCCAGGAAGAATACATAATTTTACTGAGAGGACAGCATTTCAGTTCAGAAACACATAAATATTTAACAGAGAACATGGTCAAATTCTAAATCGTGTAGCTCTTATTGTAAATTCAGTTTAAGTTTAGAGGACAATTTCAACAATGGAATTTAAGAGAGACTCTAAACAGTTCCTACAATTTTGCTATTGGAGAGGGAGGAGAAGGACCTTAGAGTAGAGGTGGATTGAGTAATTTGAGGTGAATGTCTTTGTTTTCTGTATTCAATGACTAATCATGCCCCTTTGTGTTAGGGTTCTATTGTTTCCATAATATAGTACCATAAATTTAGCAGCTGAAAACAACATAATTATCTCACTGCTCACATATCAATTCAGGTAGCTCAACTGATCTCTCTGCTTCATGTCTTCCAAGGCTAGATTCAAAACATTGGCCACACTGGGGTCTCATCTGGAAGCTCTGGAAGAGAATTTCCTCCTTCCTAGATCTTTTAGGTTGATGGCAAAACTCAATTCCTGCAGTGTAGGGCTGAGGTCCTTGTTTTCTTGCTGACTGTTGTTCAAGAGCCTCTCTCAACTCCTTAATGTCTCCTGCATTCCTTGGTTTATGGCCCCATGTATCTTCAAGAACAGTAATGGTGGCTTGATTTCTCCCATTTGAATATCTCTGACCTCCCATCATGGGCTCAGCCTGAGAATGGTCTCTGCTCTTAAAGGAATCATGTGATTATATTGGACCCAGCTAGATAATCCAATATACTCTATTTTAATCTCCGTACAATTAATCACATCTGCACAATCCCTTCTGCAATATAACCTAACCTATCCAAGGCTACAAGAATTAGGACACTGGTATATTTGGGGGACTTTTATCATTTGATAATGTGCTGATGAGATAGTCAATAACTTTACCTTTTGCTTGAGGACATTTCTGCCTTCCAGAATCTGTTAAATTACATGGGTAAGAAGTGCCAGGGAGTTAACACTCCAGAGCTGCAGCCTCAACTAATGACTAAAGTGATTAAGGCATTAAAAACAAAATGCTTCCTCATACCTAAGTTGGGATACTAGTAACACACGTTCTACATTATTTCCCAGAGTTCCCCAAAGCCAAAGATTAAGGCCCCTTTGCCAGCAGTAGTCACTTGTTTAAAAAAGTACTCTCCCTATTGTCTTCCTTTTTCTCTCACTTCCCTACTTCCTACCAATGTCTACTGAAATTAAATCCAAAATAAATTTTAAAAACTACTTGTACGTAAGTCATCGTCCCAGGATGTGCTTCTGGAATTTTTAAAAAGAGTCAGATAAAATAATCATTTCTTACTTTTACTCACTGTTTTATTGTTCAGAATATTTTTAGCATACGAAAGAGTAACTATCAATAAAAACACAGTATAATAATTTAGAAGGATCTATTCCCACCTATTCCTTTAGTTAATATTCACAACAACTCTGTGAGATGGGAATTTCTCCATAGCCTATTTTAAAGACAAAAATTAAAATCACAGAGACTGGGTAACTAAGAAAGTCATAGATTTTAAGTGATATAAATGGTGTATTCAAATCCCAACTCCCATCCAGTGACACGAAATCCTGTATTTTTTCTCTTCTTTCATGAACACACTGGTAAACAAGGTAAATGTTCCCTGTTTTACCATGCTGCATGTGTGCATATTTATTTACAGAGAGCATATATAATTTTCTAAGGTCACAAGGTCAGAGAGGAACATAATCAAGCCTAGAATCAGGACTTGTGTGTTCTCATTCCCAATTGTGTTCTTTCCACTATATTTCCAGACAATGATATTTAGGCAAGCTGAGGCCAGCTTACTGAATGTGGAGCATTAACCAAAAGGTTTGGAAATAACCCCTTTGGCAATTAAATTCCACAAGAGAATTTTAGAAAGTAAAATAACATAAAAATTATTTTATATCAAGACTTTTTCTAGTGGTTTTGGTCCAAAGTCTGGAAAATGGTGTTTTAAGAACATTAATCTGCAAGGGCATACAGGATGAGTTGGAGGAATACAAGATTGAGGTCAGAAAATCTAAAGGTAAAGTCATTTCTAGTAATCCAGGAGTTAGGTGATTAGGGCCTAAAGTAGGGTAGTGGCAAGGAGACTAGAAGTGGATAAATATCAAAGGCAATTTTAGAAGAACTGATAGAAAGGAGAGCTTGATTGCAAGAGAGACATGATACCACGTTATAATGATAGCACGTCTCTTTTTCCTCTTTAAAATATAGAAAACTATTCTCTTTGCCTATTGATATGAATGTGTGTGTATTTCTTATTTATTATAGAAAATTAAAATGAGTTCTTACTCAAATTGTCTGAGCGTACGTAAGTCACCTACTATTCCACCATCCCCAAATCCTTCTTTCACACATATGCAGGCCTATAGATTCATTTTCCAAAAAGAAACAGGATTGTAAGTCTTTTTTTTTCAAAACTATGTGTTTGGGTAATAATAGTATTAACACACTTATTAGGGCTAGTTATTTATCTGGATTGAATTAAGAAAATTCCATTTTGTATGGTATTACCTAATTCCCTAGTAAGGCTACAAGACCATATTATAACAGATTCTTGAGTCTGTATGAAAAGAAAAGCCAAGTTAATAAGTTAATATCCTTTGTTTTAGAACTATACAGTTTAACAGTCTGTTTTTAAATGTTTATTTGTTTATTTTGAGAGAGAGAGAGAGTGCAAGCTGGGGAGAGGGGCAGAAGGAGAGAGAGAATTTTAAGCAGGCCCCATGGTCAGTGCAGAGCCCAGTGCGGGGCTCAGTCTCAATCATGACCTTAACTGAAATCAAGAGTCAGATGCTGAACTGACTGAGCCACCGAGGCACCCGTAGAACTACACAATTTAGGACTGCATACCTTTTTATGTAGTGTATAACTCTGTACATGGTCATATCAAATTATAAATGTAACACACCATGCTTTATCATGAGTATTATCCTAATCTTTACATAATGAAAGAAAGGAACTAACTTGCTCTGTTTACCTGCAATGCAATATCATATCTCTTCTGGATGATTGCAACACAATTCCACAGAGTATCCAAGCTTCCATTTTACCTCTCTTTCTCGCTATCATACTCTATTCTCAATTTATAGCAGCCAGAGGGAAGTTAAAAGAAAAATAATCTGAAGCCATTTCATATCATTTCTCTACCTAAAACACTCCAGTAGTTTCTCTATGCAATTAGAATGACATGCAGATTCTTTATGGGGGAGAAATTCCCTTCATACCCTGATATATACCATGTATCTTACTTCATCTATTTCTCTCTCTTTCATCAGGTTTTAGCCTCCTTAGCCTTTCTTTTTCCATCCCTTGAAGCTTGTTTCATCAATTGCCATTACTTTGACCCATGCCTGAAACATTCTTCCCAAAGGATTTCACATAACTGTTTCTCTTCATAATTCAGATCTAAAATCCAATATTCCTTTTTTAGAGAAGCCATCCCTAACCACCTGACCTAAAATAGACCCCGCATAGAAGTTATACCTATGAGAATTCATTTTTGTTTGATTGATTTCTATTGTTTACTTCTCACTACTGGAACGTAACGCTACCATATTCTGTGGTCACAATGTAGCCAAGCATATACTGAGCAGCCACTAAAAAGCTGTGAAATTCATTAATTGATTGAATAATAAGAGGCACCAAACAATAAAGGATTATATAATTATTTTATTTCTTACAATAAGCTTCTGGTAGACATTTTAGTATCTGTAGAACTTAGGTATGGATTGTGTCTGATTTTATTTGATCACTGAAAGAATTTGATATTTTGAAAACTATGAAGTTAGTTATCTGCATATAAAATTGTTTTAACTAATCATTACACTATAGACGCTATGCAATATTTTGTGCTTTCCTAAGAGTTTATGTTTACATAGATATTTCTAAAATGAACTTATAGATATGAGAAAAATAGAATGGATTTTAATCAAGCGTGTTAATATTATGATTGATATATTTCTCAAATGACTAAATTTTGATAAGAAAGAAATGATGAAAGGAAATAGAAAAGAAAGAGAGAAAAGAAGAAGAGAGAGGAGAGAAAGAGGTAGAAGGAGAGGAAGAGGGAGCAAGAGAGAAAGAGAAAGATTGAGGAGGGGACATAGGATGAATGGACATAAAACAAGTATACTACTAAACTAGATTTTTATTTTTAAATGAAGTACTGTTAATTTAAAGGCATCATTAATCAGTGTAGTTTCATCAATTTCAGCACAATTTTTTTCTGATCAAGCACTGTTAAGATCAGTTCAAACTATTAAAAAGATCAGTGTGGAATAAACAACAAAGAGGCTGTTGCTTTATTGGAACTGAGCGACTGGAATCAATTGTGACAGCAGGCCCCTAGGTTATAGTGGCATATGAGGAGAACTGTCAAAAGTTCAGTTCCATGGTCTACCTCGTAAGTACCATCACTTGCCAGGTTATTGACATATGGTTTTGGCCACAATATATGACATGGCTGTTTTCTTCTAACTTTACTGGGATATAGTTGACAACTTAAATGTGTATTTATTTATGTTGTACGACTTGATGATTTGGTATACATTTACATTGTAAAATATTCACCTAGGCATATTCACGTCACATTCGTCACCTAACCTTTATCTGCACACCACATACACATCCTACATGCAGGCAGATACACACCACGCATAGCCTTGGGAAATTCTTTGATGTCATTCTAGATGTTCTAATTTGGGTTTATCTTTGAAAGGACCGACTAGGGGTGCCTGGGTGGCTCAGTTGGTTAGGCATCCAACTCTCGATTTTGGCTCAGGTCATGATCTCAAGGTTTGTGAGATTGAGCCTTACATCAGCTCCTACTCAGTGTGGAGCCCACTTGGGATTCTTTCCTCTCCCTTCTCTCTGTCCCTATCCCACTCCTGCCCTCTCTCTCTAAAAATAAATAAATAAACATTAAAAAAAAGAAAGAAAAGGCTACTTGATGCATTTGATAGTGCCTTATCAGTCAGGTTAATAGTATCTATAGTATTTTTAGATGTAATTACTTATTAGCAGATGCTACAATCTGATTATAGACAATATCAAGATTCATATGGGGCACCTGGGTGGCTCAGTCGGTTAAGCGGCCGACTTCGGCTCAGGTCATGATCTCACGGTCCGTGATTTCGAGCCCCGCATCGGGCTCTGTGCTGACAGCTCAGAGCCTGGAGCCTGTTTCAGATTCTGTGTCTCCCTCTCTCTGACCCTCCCCCATTCATGCTCTGTCTCTCTCTGTCTCAAAAATAAATAAACGTTAAAAAAAATTTAAAAAAATAAAAAAATTAAAAAAAGATTCATAATGTTTATGTTGACATGTTCTTCTTTTGCTCATTAAATTAAATGTTTTTTAAATAAATATTATAAGAGTACACTGTTGATACATGTATTTGGATTTCAGTTTTCTGAAAACTATTTTTTAAAGGTGAATATAGTTTATGTTTCTCTCCATTTTTGTTTCAGTACTATTTTTAAAATATTACTCGAAGTCATGTGGTCCTTAAAGCATGCATGTATTTCAACTTTCATTAGTATTATGAAATAAATTCTGTTTCTGAAACTTTCAATATGAGTACCAACCAGGCGAGTTCCAACATCATTTATAAAATAATTAGTTACTACACTGATTTAACAAATATATTTTAGGGCACTGGTCTGTGCAGTGCATTATGTGAGGCATTAAGGACAACGTGGTGGAAAGTATGGATTTAAATTTTGCCATCATCCTGCTTTCACTCTACCTAGTAGGACCAAAGAAACATCAACACTCAACAAAGCATATCATAAAATGTGCTAAAGCGACATACTGCGAGATACAATCATATACTTGCTTATCTGAATTGCATATGAAAAGAAAGTTTTTGTCAGGAATGATTTCTTAGAAATTTTGTAGTTAAACTTAAACTTAGAATTATGGAGAACCAGAGAGAACTGTATATACCAAGACCTGAAAGGCAAGGGATAGCATGGTAGGAGTAAAAAATGATAGCTTATTGGTTCTTAAGGCTATTAGTAATAAAGTAGGAGTTCCACCAAAAAAAATAAAAATAAAGTCTATTTTGTCTGATAAAAAAATGATAGTTCAGAATAGCTACAGAATGCATTTCTGGTAGTGGAAAATAAAGGGAAAACATAAAGTCATAAGAAAAGGTAAAGGGACAGGCGAAATAGGGTTTTGCCAGCTATGTTAAGTTGTCTGGATTTTGAGTTCAAGTTCGTTGGAAAAGTCATTGAAATGTTAATGCAAAGGCTTATATGAACAAAGTTTCATATAAATTCTAATTTTAGAAAGGTCACTGGGAGTGGAGGAAACTAGAAGCACAGAGACCTTTATAAAGTTACTGCAGGTGTCTTGTTGGGATAATGGTGGTGTAGACGCAGAGATACTGAAGTTGAGACAATAATCATTCTCTTACCATGGAATAATAAACCAAAAATCTTACCAAGACTCTGAGAGGAGGGACAAGTTTAAAATAATATAAAACTCAGGTTATGTTATTATTTTATTAGTCATAAATATTAGAATATTAAAAATAAAGCTTTTAAAATGTGAGCAAATTATTAGTCTATGTTATTGCACCATGCATGTGATGTTAATAGCAAAGTGTGTTTTTTAGTCTAATGGCTTTCGAACCGTGTTGCAGACTATGAGTCAGGACCTTTCTCTTGTCCACCAAGAGAGTGGATGCAGATTGAATATGAGAGAGGCTAACGTCTGGGAGGAGGCAAGAGACCCAAACAGGGGTTTCGTCTCCATATTTATTGAGCTCACAAGATATTACCCACGTGGTGAATGTGAAGAAAACAAGATCTTACACATGTGAACATGGAGAAAACAATCAGACAGTAATCATTAACTTGTGTGTGTAAGCAAATGGTCTTGGGGGCAAGTGGAGTTTGTGATCAAAGTAGGATAGTATATTGGCACCAGATGGAAAGTAATTTCCTGCAGGTGATTTAAGTTACTCGTGATAATTGTAATGGTACAATATCTCGCTAGCTAACCTCGGGTGCTTTCACCCTGTGGTGGCAGCTTTCCGCCCTAAGCTTTTTTCCCAACCAATGATGTAAGTAGAACCTATTTCCCCACAAAACTATAGACCTTTAACAGAATCAGCATCACCTAAGAACTTGATGGAACTAAATTCTTGGCTTCTAGGCCAGTTCTACTGAGTCAAACACGGAGACTGGGGACAAGCAATCTGGTTTTAACACACCTTAGTGGTTGATTTGAATACATTCTAACATTTGAAATCACTGCTACAGTTAAGTCTGCTTTTCCTGTTTTGTTTGTTCATTTGATTTGGTTTTGCTTTTAAAAGAGTCACTCATTTACTTCTTTATACATATGTCAAAATAGGGTGTCAAAATCTCCATTTGCAAAGTGAGGAATTTTCAAAATAATAAGGGATGCAAAGACTTTACACAAATAAACTTGATAAATAATCATGGGTACAAGGGCCTGATGATATGATTCTGTGTGAATCAACTAAAATATCTTGTAATGAACAAAAGCTAAAGTTTGACTGGCATCAGTAATGTGAAATTGTGGCAACTTTGACATTTTTTAGGTTCATTTTTGAGTTGCTTATAAAGGGCAGTATCCTCAGGCAAACTAGTCCTATTTGTGTTAGTTTCCTAGGGCTTCCACTAAAAAGTGCCACACACTAAGTGGCTTCAAACAGCAGAAATGTATATGCACTTCTTGCTAGAATCAAGATGTCAGCAGGGTTGGTTCCTGCCACAGGCTCTAAGGCAGAAAGCATTCCGTGTTTTTGGTGGTTGTAGGCAATCCTTCGTATCCTCTAACTTAAATAATGTGCCATAAAGTTAATTATTGGTAGTACAACTTACGTTAAGATGGTAAGGAGATAAGAGAGGGAAGTAAACAAAAGATTCATTTTGTAAATGTATCTATAAAATATGAATATGTGTTCATAAAAACAAAAAAGAAATTCTCATAGCAATTAGAGTTCATTCTGCAACTGGTCACTAATATTTATAACTACCTTTTTCCACTTACCCATTCAACATTCCATTCACTTTCATCAAGCACCGCAGCTGGTTACATATGTCTTTGTTTTGTGGGTTGAATAAAACATTTGTTCATATCATTAAGCCAATTCACTGAGAGACAGAGGAAATTGGCAGGTAAGCAGTGACAAAATGGTAGGTTGCAATGTTGTAGAAATTTGATTTTAACACAAAACTGATGTTTAAAATCAATAATATTCAATAAACGTAATAATTATAGTTAAATTTCATGGCATGTGAAACTATGAATGTTATATATTCTCTTATTTGGGTCGCACAGTAAACTGTAAATTAAGTACTACTTTTATCTAAATTTAGGAGGAAACTCAAGTTCAGGTAGTGAGATGATGTGTCCGTTTTGCACACCAATTGTTGACTTGAACATAGGATTTGGACCCAAGTACTCCACTGACATGGTCTTTAACCCATAATATCTACAGTATATGAGGAGGAACATCATCTAATGTGAAGTTAGGGTTGGTTAATGTGGAAGGAGACACTATTCAATATTTAATCAATCACTAAACAATACGTGTTGACTGTAGCACTAGCTTATTCTGTGATATCCTATGACTTTCTCCCACATCTTCTTCAAACATTTACTTAAATTCTCCTTCCCAATGAGGTAAACCTTTCCACCCTATGCAGTATCGCTGCTGTCATATTTCTACTCCCCACCTCTCATCTCTTCATTTTTCCCCATAATATTTATCACCTTCTGACATACTACATATCTTATATGCCCTTTAACAGAGATAAAAAATGTTAACACAATTCAAGCTTATCAGACAAAGCAGCAAGTAGCTAGTATCTATTACAGTTTTGGCTCTCAAACGTGGTGAGTCTTCCCAGTAAAGAATTCTTTCTGTGTCTCAACTGATGCTAGGCCCCAGTGAACATTTCATACTCCATTACTGCAAGATTGAGGGTTTCTTTGCTGGAGATTGTTCTCATTGTTCTCTGGATACATTCAGCCCTCAAAAAATCTCTGCACATTTTTTGTAATATATGAACATGGTCTCAAAATATGTCCAATGACATGACATTATGTCCTTTATTTGACAAATAAAAACAAATGAACATCAAGTGTTAGTTAATATGTAAACTTTCATCGGTGAAACTGTTTGCTGCAACCTTCAAAGATTATCTTAATCGATCATGATATTTTGACCATGAAGGCAGAGGTTCAGTTCATTCAGGATTCTAATAATGTCATTTGGACATATGCTTGGGGGAAAGAGAAATAAAAACATCATTAAAAACTCTATTCTGGTATTATCTGCGTCTTAAATGTATATTGTTAATTTCTTTTTTTCCCAAAATTTTTAAAATTTATTATTTATTTTGAGAGAGGAAGAGAGAGCATGTTCACCAGCAAGGGAGGGGCAGAGACACAATCCCAAGCAGGCTCCACTCTGCCAATGCAGAGCCCTATGCAGGGCTTGAACTCATGAACCATGAGATCATGATCTGAGCTGAGATCAAGAGTTGGATGCTTAAACTACAGAGCCACCAAGTGGCCCCTTAAATGTATATCGTTAATCTCTCATTTCAGCAGCTCATGTGAACACCATTCTACTTAACAGCTGCTATACTTCATAATGTCAAAGCAGGTTCATTTACCCAGTTCTCATTTTTTAGGAAAACATTGTAAACACTCAGTGATTGTGAAGTGCCCACACTATTCATCTTCATTATTATTTTTTCAAACTGAATAAATAACAAGAACATTGTTGCCAGCAGACTATTTTTTCTGCAACTGCAGTAAATGTATACTTGCATTTTAGGACCACCCATCCTTGCTATGTGTAGAAATTGAATTGTACTCAGTAAGGATTTTTTTTTTAAGAGAGCATGAGCAGGGGAGAAGGGCAGGACAGAGAGAGAGAGAGAGAGAGAGAGAGAGAGAGAGAGAAACCCAAGCAGGCTCCATGTTCAGTCAGCGTGGAGCATAACACAGGGCTCAATCCTACGACTCTGGGATCTTGACCTGAGCCAAAAACAAGAGTCAGATACTTAACCAGCTCAGCCACCCAGGCACCCCAGGAATAATTATTTTATCATCTAAATTATGGTGCACAAAATAATCACTAAGTAAATTAAAAAAATCTCTTTTATGACTAGCACTGAATTTAGGGAAAAGAAAAAAATCTAAGCACATTTGCTTTTTATATGAACTACTCATGGCAAAAGCTAATTTATACTCTCTAAATCCATTTTTGTCTAAATGAAAATTAATCTTCTAGCAAACATACATAATAAAATTGCTTTTCCACAATAGATGCATTAATATTATATGAAGTCTAATTGTCATTTGACAGAGGAATTTTACCAAAGTTTAATCCACTTTCTCTGTATTATATTTTCGTTAACATTATATCTAATTTTACTAACTTCCTCAAAAGTAGTTGACTTAGACATGTTTGAGCTGTAAGTGGGACAACTTTGATGTTTCTGTTGGGGGGTACCTTTTTGCTTTTAGCAAAAAATTAATCATTTTTACTTTTTTTTTAGTTTTGTTCTAGAAAATGCACTCTTTGTTTTTTGGAGTATTAGCTTTGTTTCATTTGAAAAAAAGAAAAATACTAACATATTTGATATTTTATGATGCTACTTGATGATTCATAAAAGACAGCTTACTGGGCAGTATTTTAATATGTCTAAGAAATTTCATGTTTCAGATATTCATTTTCACACTTCTAATTCTCATTTCTTTTATTTTGTTTTGTCTTAGTTGCTTGTTTTAAATCACCAGCTTTATAAATTAACTTGGCACACCACTCAAAATAAAATGTTTTACATTAAAATTTGGTCTTCTTTTTAATTTAACAATATCATCTTAAATTATATATATTTTGATGATTTACCCTCTCATAATAATTTATGAGCTATTGCCCTAATTTATTGTAGCTCAAGAGTAAGAAAATTGAAAATATCACAACTTAAAATAGCAAAACTAGAAATACATGTGAACTACATGGTTTTTTAATCTTGCTAACTACATGTTAGTAGAGACAAACTAGCCATCTTTGCCCAAATTGTGCATGAATAAGTTTTACCTTCCTGTTTAGTAAGAGAAGCATGGCATTTTACTAAAAGTCATAATTTGTCATATTTTTAGTTTGTGAAATGTTTATTACTGAAATTGTTTCATTGTTTTTTTTTTGTTTTAAACCTACAGAATAACTTGAGAATCATTCAATAGAAAAACTGCAAATGATTCTCACACTAAATTCTTTAACGCCTACCCTCATCATAATTATTATAACTTTATTAAATTAAATCTAGAACAATTTAATCAACTAAATATTTATTGAGCCACATTTGTGCTAGGCACTGTACCTGGATCTTGAGATTCAAAAAAGTAATAATAAAATAAGAATCTTCTAGTTAAATATGATGAGGTGAGCACTTTCGAAACCTGTAATTGAATAAACTCATTTTAAAAGACAACATGTATTTAAAAATATGTGTTTAGTTCTCAAGGACTTCACAATGTATGAGGGGTATGTTGATTTATTATGATTTTGTTGTTCTTTTATTATGTCTGAAGTACACAGAATGATATCCGGCATATAGTAACAGTCTATAAATATATGTGAAATGAATATATAAATAAATGCATTAATGATAAATATCAGCTAATAAAGTCAGGGAAAATTCATGTTATGGCCATGCCAGTAAACTATGGCATAAAACAATTGAGGAGAAAAGTTTCAGGTCAGAGATTTATATACAGTCAGAATGTCAATGTGGAACATTCTGAATGAATCTTACGAAAGAATAACTTCACAAATGTATATTGTTTTTATCCTTTTTAGGCAGTCTTGAAACATATACAGTTGGCCACATTCATTGATGATTCTAGACTTTTACTAATTTTATCTATTCCATTATCTAAAGATTCAATGATTTAAGCTACATGAGTGGTTTTCAGTGACACAAAATAACTTCCACTTAAAATATCACTGATGCTGCTGGATCACTTAAAATAGTGCATCTAGCTTGATATTTGTATTTTTTTAGCATTCCAATCCCTCCACCACTTTTACATTTGCAGAGCCAATGTGTGAGCAGATATGTCTATTACGCTAACATTATAGCTTTATTGAGTATAAATTATATACTCAATGTAGTATAAATTATATACTCGATATATATAAATTGAGTAAAATTATAGCTTTATTGAGTATACTTTATTAAGTATAAGTAATTATACTTGAATTGAATGATAATGTTGGCTGTGGGCAACAGAGATCACGATAGCAGTTGTTTAATATATTATGTTTTGTTGCTGAGTTTTGTGACCAGCTACATACTAAACTATATTATTTGAAATTCTAATTCCACATTTAAATTGCCCTATGCCATCATATATGAAGGAAGTCATTAGAAAATATGATTACATTTAAAAACATATTGTGAAATTATATACTACTCATTCTAATATTTCCTAATTGCAGGTTTATAATCTTACTATACTTTAGCATATTTTTAGATTTGATAAAAATGGGGTCCATGAAAATCTTTAGTATTAATATTATAAATTTGTAAGTTTAGATAATTCCATTATATCTTTAATTTGTACTTTCCCTATTTTATGTCTTTGTAGTGCATAGAAGCTCTGAAATCACTCTTGCAGGAAAACCTAATTTTTTAAAAAATTTGCCTTCCCTATATTTTCAAACTAAAACAAAAGTAAAAATTTAAATTATTACAAATAAATTAAGTTTTGGAAAATATATTTAGTTATATTTGGACAAATTTCTACTAGAGATGGAAAAAATACTTGAAAACTTCTATATCCACTGTAAAGACAAATTTTTTACTGGATAAGGACTCAGTATGCACACCATATCTTTGAGTTTATTTTTGCACAATTTAGTCAAGTTAGTCTAACAGCATATATTTAGTAAGCACTCAAAAGATTTATGCTTCAAATGATTCAATGCATATTAATCAATAAAAACTGAAGTCTAGCACACAAAACAATGAACATAATTTTTGCATCCCATATTTGATAATTTTGTTTGTTGATAACTAATCCATTAGTATCCAGTTGGTTTAATTGATTTCATTTTCTCACTACTCTTCTGTATTCTGCTATAAGATCATTACATAAATTTTCATAAATAATGGGAATGCTTATGAATTGGCCTGCTTTATAACTCATCTACATAAATATTAAAAATGTTATTGAAATGGGGCGCCTGGGTGGCTCAGTCAGTTAAGTGTCTGACTGGCTCAGATCATGGTCTCATGGCTCATGAATTCAAGCCCCACATCGGGCTCTGTGCTGACAGCTCAGAGCCTGGAGCCTGCTTTGGATTCTGTGTCTCCCTCTCTCTCTGCCCCTGCCCTGCTCCCTGCTTGTGCACTCTCTCTCTCTCTCTCTCTCTCTCTCTCTCTCTCTGTCTCTCTCTCTCTCTCTCAAAAATAAATTAAAACATTAAACAATTTTAAAAATATATTATTGAAATATTATTGTGAAAATTAATGAGATGTTTTGAGTGATAGCATGCTAGATAATTTTCACTAAACTTTACGACTTGTACTACAAGTTTAATTTTTAAGTACTCATTGTTTTCTAATTTTAACTCATTTAGTGATTATTTGTCTTACTAAATATTTGCATAGTCATATCTAAATGAATTATCAGGTAATGTGTCCTTAGTGTGGTTTCCTGTACCCTCCACATCTCAAATGTATCTGAAACTGAAATAGGTCTAAAACGTAGATATTTCTATAGGCATGTATTTACCAAAATTAATTTTAACTTAGTATATAGCTTGTGTTTATAAATTCAGTAAGTACAACCTATCTAAAATAGCTTTCAATTTTCCAACAATTTTAACCTTTTTCGTCCAGTGTACTATCGTACTGATCCTCTTCAGACCCTGAATTTTCATTCTAACTAGATTTATTTTTTTTCAATCTCTGTCTTTGCTTATTTTATCTACTCTGCTGAGAATATTGTTTCTTTACATTTACAAAATATAGCAAGTGTCGTAAAATATTCCTTAACCACACAAGTTACATTTGAATTCCCTCTTTTCTAAGGATCAATTTCTACTTACTAATACATGACCACTTTTTAAAAAGTATTTATTTAATTATTTATTTATTTGTTTGTTTGTTTATTTATTTTGAGAAAGAGAGAGAGTGCAAGCAGGAGAGGGGCAGAGAGAGAGGGAGAGAATCCCAAGTAGGCTCTGTACTGTCAGCACAGAGCCCCACACAGAGTTCAAACTCAGGAACCATGAGATCATGACCTGAACTGATATTGAGTTGGATGCTCAACCAACTGAGCCACCCAGGCGTGCCAGAAATAGAATAATCACCATTTGGAAAATGGTGAGGTATTTTGTAATATGTCCAGCAATATATTTTATGTACTTTCATGAGAAGATGGGTATTTTTTGGAAACACCAAAAGAGGTGAAGTGACCTTATCATTGTACCATATCAGAAGCCAAATGACACCAACATACACTATCATGGTAATATTGTTTGATCACTTTTTCAGCTTATATCAATCAGTTTTTTTCTACTATAAAGTTACCTTTTTTTTTTTTTTTTTTTAGTTTTCTATCCTCTATTCTTTAGAAGTCGGTCACTAAGTCCAGCCCTCACTGAAGAGGAGAGAAATTAAGATCTGTACCTGGAGCAGAGAGTATTTATAAATATTAATTGGAGTTCTGTAAGAAAGATGTATCTTTTCTAAACCTCATGTTTTAACTAACCATTGGTTCTGTTTTCTATAGTCTGAGTAACAAGTACTTTATTTAAAAAAAAATTTAATGTTTATTTTTGAAAGGTGGGGAGGGGCAGAGAAAGATAGGGAAACAGAATCCAAAGCAGGCTCCAGGCTCTGAGTTGTCAGCACAGAGCCCCACGTGGGGCTCGAACCCACAAAACATGAGATCACAACCTGAGTTGAAGTCGGATGCTTAACTGAGTCACCCAGATACCCCTACAAGTACTTTAGAATGGTATATAAAACCTTTTTTAAATAAGGAACTTGCTTGAATAGCTAATTTCATTAATGAACTATTCCCCCTATTAACATGTGATGACCAATTATATTTGATGTGAATTTAACATGATATTCTTAACCACTGTTTTTTGTTTGTATACATCTTAGAATAACACACATCTTGGAATAACTCGCCCATCTTGTGACTATCCATTAAGACATTTCCTATCATTACTCTCAACAATCTCAAAGGAAATTGACCAGTTATTTGTTTGTGCTATTATGCTAGGACTGTGCCCTAAAAGTATGTTTACCAGTTCCTTTAATAGCTTTATAATAATTTACTCATCAATACAACATTCTAACCTTTAATTTTCTTGGACACTGAAGGCATTTCTTTTCTTACTTTCATTGCCAGATCCCAGATTCCCTTCCATAATTGTACACAATAAATGTTTGTTCAAATGTTCAGATGGTCAAATCCTCTAGGTTTTCAAAAATGTGATTTAACTGCATTGTGATGTGTTTGTGAATAAAACTGTATAACATTCATTACTAGATGAAAATGATGATGAAGCATAAAGTGAGGAGGAGTAGGTTGAAGATTAGAAAATAAACAGGAAGAAGGGGAGGAAAGAAGGAGAAAAAAGGGAGGAAGGAAGAAGGGAAAGGGGATAGATGGATGGAGGGAAAATTTAATGCAAAGAAAAATCAAATTCAAATTCTACCTTTCTGTGAGATAACAACCTAAAATCCTCAAACAACTCTCATTGCTTTCCACTTGGATTTCTGTATTATTTTGTATGTATTGCTCCACTTTAAGCAAGAATTCCATGTATAAAAATTTCTTTTGCCAAATGCCATTTACAACGGAATAAGTCAAGTGTAAGGTTTGTGCCCAGAGCGTTTTTCATTAGCATTTTTGTTTGAGGATATTTGTGACTTTCACTTTCAAGGCATTTCTGGACCATACATGGTTTGTGTCAGCATTTTTCTCATTTTTTAATAGTATGTATATCACTGATTATTAACCTGAGAGAAATATTTTATTTAAGTTTCCTTGTATCAAAATAATTCATTTTATTAAATAATATAAGAAATGTCACTGCCATTGATTTTCTATCCGACATATTTTACACTTCTTAGATGGCATATATCTCTTCTTAATAATGCTGTAAGACTCTTGGGACAATGTATTTTGCTTTTGAAAACTGCATTTGTTTTTATAGCCAAAAATCTTCTTTGCAGTTTTGAAGTTTAAATGAAGGCTTATTAAATATAACTCTTTCATAATACATACAACATACTTTGCTCTGGCTCACTATGTATCATGGTAATTGATTCTTTTGTTTCAGTGATTTTAATTGTTTTGAAAACCTATTGCTACATGGGTGGGTATCTTTTATTTCTTCATTAAAAGCAGATATAAGTGAATATTCATTTTATAATAATTAGTTATAAAAGGAAAATCTATATAACAGGTGTTTCAAAGAAAAATTATATAACAGGTATGAATGCAAATGTTCAAAGGTGCCATCTTTTCCCAAAAGGTGCCATTTTCATTGAATCCTCTCATTATAACAATTCATTTTCCTATTATTTATGTGAAGCTGCATATTATTGTGCACACTCGTGTAAGTAGGTGCCTCAAAATTATTTTATGTTAAAATTTTTAACATAAAATTATTTTATGTTAAAATTATATTTTATGTTAAAATTATATTTATGTTAAAATTGCAGTATCACTATTCTATAAATTACAAAGACTGTACTAATGAGTATCTTCAATTTTCATTCACTGGAAGTACAAAGTAATATAAGAATTATGACATTAAGAATTATGACTATATGAATTATGACTTTAAATGAGACATTTTTATCTATGAAATTAGTAGATAAGGTGTTGATAAGGATTATCAATGAAACGTCAATGTTTCTAATCATTTCAATGTTTATAAGGAATATTTGAGACTCTAGACAATGCTATATAAGCATTATTGAAGACACAAATATGTAAATAGAAAACTATGGGATTTTTCCTAAATTATGTTTACCTACCAAAATGGCACTTATGTCACTTTAGATTTATAATCTTTCTCTCCCTCTTTATCTATCTATCTACCTATCTATCATCTATCGTGTATCTATCTATCTATCTATCTATCTATCATCTTAAAGCACAAACAGGCTGAAAAGGCTATTTCAAAAGGCTTTTGTTTACTTTTGGTGGCTACCAGGAAATTCTGTATGTGTTTGAAATTCAATATCACAGAGCATTTGTCAGTGGCCTCTGGAATATTTTAGTTTAATAGCAAACTTTTAATGTTTAGAATTTCTAAAATTTTAAGTCACCAATGGTGGTTAAAGAGCAATATGCAATATTTAACTCAATATTATATAGTGAAATATTCATATTGTATGTGGTTTCTCATTTCTGTATGTGGTTTTATTATAGTAGTATACACAAGTATACTGAATTCTACTATTGATAGAATTTTAACTTATTTCAAGTTTGAGTCATTTATAGTGTTTCTCAATTTTTTCTTCATGTCTCTGGTAAATGGGTGTGTTCCTGTATATACAATTGTCTATATTAATTACTGAATCACAGAGTATTCATACTCTTCAGGTTTAGTAGCAACTGTTAAAAAGTTTCAAATATTGAGAAAAAATCACCTGTAAAAGAACATATAAATATGATTTAATTTATATATAGTAGAAAAATAGTAAAACTAATCAAAGTGTTAGAAGTCAGAATATTATTTATCCTAGAAAAAGGAAATAGGCAGAAAGGGGTCGCGTGGAAACAATCCACGTCTTAATTGTGTTTTGATTTACGGGTATATTCAAGTTTTAAAATTTATTAATTTGAGGAAATATAAGTGCATTTATGAGTTTTGCACTTTTATATACATACATATTAATTCAGTAGAATTCAGTAGAATAATTCAGTAGAATTTGCACTTTTATATACATATATCATAATTCAGTACATAACAAAATATGGAAAGTTATCCCAAATAAGGCAAGAATGGTTCCTTAGACAGCCCTAAGTTTTTGTCTATTACATATACCAAACACTTGCTAGCTTTTCTGCAATATCAATCAATGTGCATTTACATGAAGTAACTAATTGTACATTGTATTTAAGGTATTTGAATCTACAAATTTCTATATGTTTATTCAAAAATATTTAGACACAATTATGTGTCTAACTATGAAGATACAAATACTATAATATAAATACAAAATAGTAAGATACAAGTATTGACCAAACCCAATAACATACCACAAAGATAATCATGGAATAATAGGAAAAGCAAGCAAATAAGCAATTGCCTATTAGCTGCTACAGTCAGACTGACCATACATTGCAGTTTGCTCCAATTTAGATTAATTTCAGTATTCAATTATTAACTTCCTCTTAAATTAAAAAAAAATCCCATTGCACAATAATTTGTATGATCAACCTAGCTATACTTGAGTTTAAGATCAAAATGTTATGAACATCTGCAAAGGGAGTTAGCAAACTCTTCTACAAGGTGGGTGTTTTTGTTTTGTTTTGTTTGTCTTGAGTTGGTTCAGTGGGAGCAAGAACAAAAGCATTGGGATGTATCTTTAAGGAATGCTACAGTGTGTGTATGGTTAAGAAAGAGCAGAAGTAGAAGAGAGTAAAAAGCTGAGTCCAAGGGAGTAGAAATGATATGTAATAAGTCCAACAACCCTGACATGACTGGGTATACTTAGAGAATAGAAAATTCAATGGAACTAAAATTTTAGCACACATAGGAGGTAGCAGTGGAAGATTCAACTGGATGTGTGGGTTGAGGATACATTGCAAGATACCTTGCACGTTACGTTGAGCAATAGGAAGCCAATTAAGTTTGGTATGAAAAAAAGTTGCCACGTTCTTTTTTGGTGGTTTTTAAAAATGACAGTTCAGCCAACTATGGGTTTGATCAATTGGAATGTAGGGAAAACTGATGTTCATGCAATATAAGAGAAAAGACTCATAAAACTCCAGGAAAAAGATGATGATTTTATGACCTCACAAAAGCAGTAGCTCTGGAGGAAAAAAGCTCCAATTTAAAGACATTTCTAATGTATAATTGATGGAATAAATTTGATGTCACATTGATTGGAGGTGGGGAAAATGTGGAAAGGGGCGTGAAGGAAAAGAGATGTTAGTAATGACTGGTGTTTCTAGCTTGATAGTGCTCTATGGTAGTGACTTTCAGACTAGGTTATTCATGCCCCGGAGGTGCTCATAATCTTTTCATAAATAATTATAAGTCAATCACTTTCTAGATATGCAAAATTTATTTGTTATATTCTTGAATAGATGTTTAAAGAGAAGGTGTCTGTGGCTCCTTTTTCTTCTACAATTTTAAGGAACAGAGGCACAACCATATGGCACCTGTTGGGATATTACTCTGGTACATCATCCAGCTTGAAGACTGTCTTTATGCCAACATAAAAGGAGAAATTATAAGGATTATTGCCTGATTTTGCACTTATTAACAACAATAAAAATATATATTTTCGGGTAGAATTATTTTAAATATTTTCTGTTCAGTAATATTTAAAGAGGAATAATAGAGTGATAAATAATTGAAAATATTTTTGATGACAAACTTGATTTTTATTTTTATTTATTAAGTTTATTTTTGAGAAAGAGTGCAAGTGGGGGACGGTCAGAGAGAGAGAGAGAGAGAGAGAGAGAGAGAATCTCAAGCAGGCCCTTTACTGTCAGTGCAGAGCCCTATGTAGGGCTCAAACCCACAAACCATGAGATTATAACCAGAGCTGAAATCAAGAATAGGACACTTAACTGATTGAGCTACCCAGGTGCCCTGACAAACATAATTTTTAAAATAAAACTTGGGATAAACTTAAAGTATCAAGTGACATTTCTTCAAGAATTCTCGTTGTATTCTTAAATACCTAGTTATGTGAATGTTTCTCGATATCTTAACCTATAAAAAAGATAGGATGTAGAAAAGCCATGTCTTTCTAGCTGTAACCAAACCATCCACGAAATATAACAGTGGCATAGCATAAAAGATAAGACCCTTGAATTCATACAGCTTAACAACAAAAAACAAATAATACAGTTAAAAAATGGGCAGTAGATCTGAATAGACATTTTTCCAAAGAAGAACTACAGATGCCAGCAGACAAATGAAAAGATGCTCAACATCACTGATCATCAGGGAAACGCAAATCCAAACCTTACACAAGTCACAATAGCTAGTATCAAAATGACAAGAAATAACAAGAGATAGCAAGGATGTGGAGAAGGGGAACCTATGTGCACTTTGGTGGGAATGTAAATTGGTGAAACCACTGTGAAACCCAGTATGAAATTTCCTCAAAAATTAAAATTAGGACTACCATGTGATCCAGTAATTGCACTTCTGGGTATTTACCTAAAGAAAACAAAAGCACTAATTTGAAAAGATATCTGTACCCCTATGTTTACTGCAGAATTCTTTACAACAGCTAAGACATGGAATCAACCTGTGTCTGTCAATAGATAAATGGATAAAGAAGATATGGTGTGTATATACAATGGAATATTACTCAGCCATAAGAACAAATGAAATATTTCCATTTGTAACAACACAGATGGAATTAGAGGGTGTTATGCTAACTGAAATGTCAGAGAAAGAAAAAATGCCATATGATCTCATTTATATGTAGAATATAAAAAACAAACAAAAAAAACAGATAAACAACATAAACAGAGACTCCTGAATACAGAGAACTGCTGGATGGCAGAGAGGAGGGGGGTGGGGAAGTGAAACAGATAAAAGGAATTAAGAGGTACAGATTTCCAGTGTTAAAATAGATAAATCATGGAAATGAAACTATAGCATAAGGGTTTCAGTCAGTAATATTATAATCACTCTGTAAGGTAAAGACACTTAACATGGTGAACATTTTGTAATGTATATATAGTTGTTGAATCACTAATGTGTACATTCAAAACTAATATAATATTATAAAAATCAAAAGCACACCCATCTAATCCATTAGACTACATATTTTCAATTAAGTGTTTATGTCTTATATTGTTATCAATAAAATTGTTACATATTTATGTTATTTTGTTCAATGATAAAATGCTAATATTTGTCATGACTGCCTAATCCAGATGATTTTTCTTAATATTTAGATTGTTATAGTTGCAGAATATTTTCTAAAAATTAAGTTCTTTGTACAAATAAGTTTTTATGCAGAGAAGTATGAAAAATGAGCATAACATTTATTATGTTGAGAAAATTGATTTAATATGTATAAATCTATTATATTAAGAGAAAAGAATATGAGGTTATTATAATGGAAATCTGAGTCAAAATGGAAATAGAGTTATTTAAAGTTCTGCCTATTAAACAAGAGATTTTTAACTTTATTTTTAAGGTATTATCATAATACCTCCCACTTATAAGGTGCTTACTTTGTTCTAGAAAATTTTCTAAGTGCTTTTCTTATATTAATCATTTTAATTCTCATAATAACTCTACAAAATATGTCTTATTTTTATCTTCGCTTAAAGAAGGGAAACTGAAGCATAAGAGAATTAGATTGCTTGCCTGTAGTCATACAAGCAATTAGGGAAGAACCAAGGGTGAAACCAGACAGTCTGGCCCCATAAACCTTGCTGTTAACCACTGTGCTAAACTAACAGAGTATCAGTTGATTTGGTTTTCATATTCCTTCACATAAATTTAATTTTGAGACTGTTACTTTTTTAATAATTCAATATTTATAGAAATTTCCCCAAAGCATGCACTTTTTAGTTTTTCAAAATTATAGGATATCTTAGATGCCATCTTAAACCTATGTAAAGAGGGAATATTTTTTCTAAATTATTAATGGCATGTAGGGAAAACATATTTGAAGCCCTCTGAGTTAATAGCGTTGTGTTAAGCATGCATGATCTGGAGCCAAAATGAAAGTACAGAATTTGTCACCGGGTTTATGTACTAGCTGTAGCCACGTCCTACTCATGAGTCTTTTGGAAATTGTCAATTTCTTCTTTTTAAAATGTTTATTTAAAGGGGGACAGAGGATCTGAAGTGGGCTCCACTCTGACAGCAATGAGCCCAATACAGGGCCCAATCCCACGAACCATGAGATCATGACCTCAGCCAAAGTTGGACACTCAACTGAGCCACCCATGTGCCCCCCAAAATTGGCAATTTCTTACAGAAGAAAAAGAACAAAAAGAAAAACTGATCTGTGGTGAAAGAAGAGTTCAAATTTAGATATACCCAGTTTGATAAGCCTAAATAATATCTCAATATCATGTCCTTAATGTATTTAAAAACATGGACTGACACATTTGGTGACAGATTCCTTCCAGTGGAATTCAGATATCACTCTTTGAGGACTCCTTTTTCTGTCCCCATTAAATCGGTCAAATTTTCTTCTAGTTGCCAACATATCCCCAATGTTTCTTATGCTTGAAATGTTATTATTCATTTAATCCTTGTCTTAAGCAGACAGGGTCTCTTAAGACAGGAAATGTATCTTGATTCACCTCTACAACCCCAGTTGCTGATACAGAAGCCATCAGAAATTACCTCCACCATAATTTACAGTAGATTACATAAATTTACATAAATTGCAGATGTTGTGGATCTACAGGGATTTATGACGCTAACCAGTGGAACACTATGGAACCGAGAATAAATAAAAATAAATATATGAATGAATGAACGAATGAATGATGAACCGAAGATTGTATCCGAGGAAACCTTATATAGCAATTTAAAGCTTGTGTGCTAAATGCATAAAAATAATAACAGATATATTCAATTTTTACAATATTAGTGAAATAGCAATATTATCACTTTAAGCTGGTACCTGAAATCTGCCTTTGTATCTAATATGGAAATAAGAAAAAATTGCATTTACGTTAGATGTGTATAAGAACATAATGATTTGCAGGAGCAGATGGTAAAGTCCACCAAGGTAGCACAGGAACAGTTAAAAGCAGAAGCTCTTGGGTGCCTGGGTGGTTCAGTTGGTTAAGCGTCAGACTTCGGCTCAGGCCATGATCTGGCAATTCATGAGTTCAAGCCCCACATCTGGCCCTGTGCTGATACCTTGGAGCCTGGAGCCTGCTTCAGATTCTATATCTCCTGCTCTTTTTGTCCCTAACTCACTCTCATTCTTTCTCTGTCTCTCACAAAAATAAATAAACATTAAAAAAAAAAAAAAGCAGCAGCAGCTCTGGGCTTCTGATTTATACACCACTTCCTCCAAACTGTGCGACTTTGGGCATTTTTTCTCTATCTCTCCTTTTCTAGGTTATTGTCTTTAAACTGTTATCCTAACAGTACATAGCTTATAAGGAGAGTGAAAGGATCAAATTAGGCACCTGTTGAAGTATAGAACACAGAGGCAAGCACACGCTTGTTAGTGTCCACAAAAGTGAAAACTTGCAGAAAGGAAGAGAGAATAGAGATGCTAAATCTCCTACCAAATTATATTTTAATATGTGTCCAGTGTGGATTAGTTTAATGGCTACTTGTTATTAAACATGTTGAATTTCAAGAACTTTCTATTTTTTTTTTAACATTTATTTTATGAGAGAGAGAGAGCAACAGAGAGAGAGAGAGAGAGACAGAGACAGAGACAGAGAATCTGAAGCAGGCTCCAGGCTCCGAGGTGTCACCACAGAGCCTGTTTCGGGGCTTGAACCCACCAACCGTGAGATCATGACCTAAGCTGAAGCCAGACACTTATCCACCTGAACCACCCAGGTGCCCCTAGAATTTCAAAAGCTTTCTAAACTCCTTTTTTTGAACCCCTTTCCTTTCAATGAAAAGAGCTTATGATTGCAAATTCTAAAATCCCAAATTGATCAAATATCTAGTATTTAGCTCTTCAGTGTTTTGCTTTTTTTTTTATTGATTGTATGCCTCCTTCAAATCAGTAAACTGCAGGTATAGGCATATTTCACTAATAAATATGTATAGATCAGCACTGCATCGCTTGGAGAAAATTGAACTTAAAGATTATCTTGCCTTAGGATTGTTGTCCATGCTGCCTCACTGGCTATGTAGCTGCAAACCCAGTAGTGTGAAGGGAGGAAGCGTAATTATTTAGTGCCTCCCTCTGTATTGCTCAGAAAAATTAGTGTTTTTAAGTCAGAGTTAGGTTCACAGTAACTTATGCTGCCAAAGAACAACAGCAAACAACCTTTTATTCTACTACTGACTGGGGAGTTGTCATGCAGCGGATTTGATTTCTAACGTGGTTCCTGAATATATGTTATTTTCGTGATCATTTTATTTCTCTCATAAACATAGTCAAAGTATGTTTAATTCATATTTATTATTTCTTATTTATTACAGTTTACTTATTTATTTTTGAGAGAGACAGAACACAAGTGGGAGAGGGGCACAGAGGGAGGGAAAGAGAGAGTATCCCAAGCAGGTTACACATTGTCAGTGAGGAGCCCTATGCAGAGCTTGAACCCATAAACCATGAGATCATGACCTGAACCGAAGTCAGATGCTTAACCGACTGAGCCATCCAGGTGCCCCTAATTTGTATTGGTGAATATGTCATCACATGGAAGATAGATTTTCTTCTCATGGAACATGGACGTCTTACTTTCTTTAAGCTTTTATATCAACAGATTTCTCTAGCACATACCAAACAACTAAATGCAGTCAAATCTCTTTCATGTGTGGGCCATTAATTTGGAATTTATCATAATTTAGATAAAACTTTTTGTTTGGTTTCAGTATTGAAAGGATGAATATATGTCTACATCTCTAAACTTTACTGAATCTATGGGAGCAAACATTTTTCCAAGAAAATTAATTTGTAAAATATTAGAGAATATATTTAAGCTATTTAAGTGTTTTTAAATACTTTTATTTTCTAGGTATTTTATATACAAATTAGAAATAACACTTTATATTTTTATAATAATAATATTTTACATTGATTTTAGATATGCTGAATGCTTTATATGATTGCTTTATTTAATCCTCCCTCAGACAAACTCGTTATGTCCCATCTACCACACAGCAAGCTACGTGAGGACCAGGACTGTATTTCTATTCCTCACTTTACTCCCCTCCAAACTTAGCACTTAAATTTTCATTGAATAAAACATTATTCTTCCTAGTGTCTGTATACAGTAAGTCCCCAAGACCAAGAAATGATAAGAAAAAGAATATGCTTCTTGTCAAATATCATGCCTTTAATAAAAGATTTGTCTGGATTTGTCTCAAGCAATCTAACCAAGAGCCTGAACACTTAAGTACTTATATCTAACAAACTATGGACACCTCTAAATGCTGCTAATTTATTTACCTGAGTAAATTCCCCTTTGTTTTAAAATAAAAAGTTCTTTGGGGCGCCTGGGTGGCGCAGTCGGTTAAGCGTCCGACTTCAGCCAGGTCACGATCTCACGGTCCGGGAGTTTGAGCCCCGCGTGGGGCCCTGGGCTGATGGCTCAGAGCCTGGAGCCTGTTTCCGATTCTGTGTCTCCCTCTCTCTCTGCCCCTCTGCTGTTCATGCTCTGTCTCTCTCTGTCCCAAAAATAAATAAATGTTGAAAAAAAATTAAAAAAATAAAAAGTTCTTTAAGCAAACTCTTAGAGATAGGAGGCAAATGTGAAATGAGGCGATTATTAGTTTTGCTCTTACACTACCTCGGGTTAGACTAGCACATGTTACACATGGAATGCTGAGAGGAACATAAAAGAATATTCAGATTATGACCAAGCAAAATAGGTATGTGGCAAGACAGTTGTCTGCAAACTATACTGTGCAGACACAATATTCAAAAATTGTAATAGTTTTTAATTCCCTTGGCTTTGGGGATGTGTCAAATAAGAAATTGCTGCGGCTGAGGTCAGAGAGGTTTTCCCCTGCTTTCTCCTCTAGGGTTTTGATGGTTTCCTGTCTCACATTCAGGTCCTTTATCCATTTTGAGTTAATTTTTGTGAATGGTGTAAGAAAGTGGTCTAGTTTCAACCTTCTACATGTTGCTGTCCAGTTCTCCCAGCACCATTTGTTAAAGAGACTGTGTTTTCTCCACTGGATATTCTTTCCTGCTTTGTCAAAGATTAGTTGGACATAGTTTTGTGGATCTAGTTCTGGGGTTTCTATTCTATTCCATTGGTCTATGTGTCTGTTTTTGTGCCAATACCATGCTGTCTTGATGATGACAGCTTTGTAGTAGAGGCTAAAGTCTGGGATTGTGATGCCTCCCGCTCTGGTCTTCTTCTTCAAAATTACTTTGGCTATTCGGGGTCTTTAGTCATTCCATAAAATTTTAGGATTGCTTGTTCTAGCTTCGAGAAGAATGCTGGTGCAATTTTGATTGGGATTGCATTGAATGTGTGGATAGCTTTGGGTAGTATTGACATTTTAACAATATTCATTCTTCCAATCCATGAGCATGGAATGTTTTTCCATTTCTTTATATCTTCTTCAATTTCCTTCATAAGCTTTCTATAGTTTCAGCATACAGATATTTTACATCTTTGGTTAGGTTTATTCCTAGGTATTTTATGCTTCTTGGTGCAATTGTGAATGGGATCAGTTTCTTTATTTGTCTTTCTTTTGCTTCATTGTTAGTGTATAAGAATGCAACTGATTTCTGTACGTTGATTTTGTATCCTGCGACTTTCCTGAATTCATCTATCATTTCAAGCAGACTCTTGGTGGAGTCTATCAGGTTTTCCACGTATAATATCATGTCATCTACAAAAAGTGAAAGCTTGACTTCATCTTTGCCCATTTTGATGCCTTTGATTTCCTTTTGTTGTCTGATTGCTGATGCTAGAACTTCCAACACTATGTTAAACAACAGGGGTGAAAGTGGACATCCCTTTCATGTTCCTAATCTCAGGGGGAAAGATCTCAGTTTTTCCCCATTGAGGATGATTTAGCTGTGGCTTTTCATAAATGCATTTTATGATGTTTAAGTATATTCCTTCTATCCTGACTTTCTCGAGGGTTTTTATTAAGAAAGGATGCTCGGGGCGCCTGGGTGGCGCGGTCGGTTAAGCGTCCGACTTCAGCCAGGTCACGATCTCGTGGTCCGTGAGTTCGAGCCCCGCATCAGGCTCTGGGCTGATGGCTCGGAGCCTGGAGCCTGTTTCCGATTCTGTGTCTCCCTCTCTCTCTGCCCCTCCCCCGTTCATGCTCTGTCTCTCTCTGTCCCAAAAATAAATAAAAAACATTGAAAAAAAAATTAAAAAAAAAAAAAAAGAAAGGATGCTGAATTTTGTCAAATGCTTTTTCTGCATTGATTCACAGAATCATATGGTTCCTATCTTTTCTTTTATTAATGTGATGTATCACATTGATTGATTTGCGAATGTTGAACCAGCCCTGCAGCCCAGGAATGAATCCACTTGATCATGGTAAGGCAGGAAAATTAAAAGCAAAAATGAACTATTGGGACCTCATGAAGATAAAAAGCTTCAGCACAGCAAAGGAAACAATCAACAAAACTAAAAGGCAACCAACGGAATGGTAAAAGATATTTGCAAATGACATATCGGACAAAGGGCCAATATCCAAAATCTATAAAGAACTCACGAAACTCCACGCCTGAAAAACAAATAATCCAGTGAAGAAATGGGCAGAAAACATGAATAGACACTTCTCTGAGGAAGACATCCAGATGGCCAACAGGCACATGAAAAGATGCTCAACATCGCCCCTCATCAGGGAAATACAAATCAAAAACCACACTCAGATACCACCTCACACCAGTCCGAGTGGCTAAAATGAACAAATCAGGAGACTATAGATGCTGGAGAGGATGTGGAGAAACGGGAACACTCTGGCACTGTTGGTGGGAATGCAAACTGGTGCAGCCACTCTGGAAAACAGTGTGGATGTTCCTCAAAAAATTAAAAATAGATCTACCCTGTGACCCAGCAATAGCACTGCTAGGAATTTACCCAAGGGATACAGGAGTGCTGATGCATAGGGGCATTTATACCCCAATGTTTATAGCAGCACTTTCAACAATAGCCAAATTATGGAAAGAGCCTAAATGTCCATCAACTGATGAATGGATAAAGAAATTGTGGTCTATATACACAATGGAATACTAGGTGGCAATGAGAAAGAATGGAATCTGGCCCTTTGTAGCAACCTGGATGGAACTGGAGAGTATTATGCTACATGAAATAAGTCATACAGAGAAAGAAAGATACCATATGTTTTCACTCCTATGTGGATCCTGAGAAACTCAACAGAAGACCATGGGTGAGGGGAAGGAAAAAAAAAAGGTTAGAGAAGGAGGGAGCCAAAACATAAGAGACTCTTAAAAACTGAGAACAAACTGAGGGTTTATGGGGGGTGGGAGGGAGGTGAGGGTGGGTGAGGGGTATTGAGGAGGGCACCTGTTGGGATGAGCACTGGGTGTTGTATGGAAACCAATTTGACAACAAATTTCTTATTGAAAAAAATAAAAATAAATAAATAAAATCTGATTCTAAAAAAATTGTAATAGTTTCCCTCAGTCATGTCTGCACAATCTACTATACATAGCTTATTCATCATAAAGAACACCTCCCCTTTTGCCTATGATAGTTATGCATACTCTACGTTTTAGGAAGATATGACTGTCAGGAAAAAAAATTAAAACATGGAAATCAATAAAGAATACAGCATGCCATCCAATGTCACCTAGAAACACTGTTTTAGAAAGCTCATTCAAAAATTATTTCATGCTCTCAGAAACTTTAAGTGTAATTGATTTTGTAATTTAACATTTAAATAAACTGAATTTACAGGATAACTTGTAAATTTCTGTTTAGAAGAAAAGATACCACCAAAGTTGGGTTTTTTTTGTTTATTTTGTTAAATTCTCTGTGATGCAAGTTTTATATCTAACTATTGTTTTAACAGTTATTGTTTTTTTTTTCAAAATGAATATGAAGAGCCAGTTCTTCAAAATACTTTATTTTTAACCATCTACTAATTCTTTCATTAGTTAATGGGTAGAGTAAAATATTTCTTGTGCTTTTTCTATATTTGTATGAGAGTCATGTTTTAACTGAACATTATACTTTAAATATATGCAAGGTGACAATGCCCTTAGCCAAAGATTACCAGGTATATTTTTGTGTTTGAAAAATTGGACTTATTATTCATTACAGTGAGGGATCATGTACATATTGGGTATTTGAGTATTTCAGTGACAGAGTGATAGAAAGAACTTATTATAAGATTTGGGCTTTTATGAAGTGGTATTAGAAAAGTTTAAGGGAGCAGGGCTTTACTTTGGATTGGATGCTGTCAGGAAGCAGGAATAATTTTATGATTGGGTACCTAAATGGATCTTATCCAGAAGGAGGTAAAAATAGAATGAAACTAAAACTATGATTGGAAAAGAAGCAGCAATCATTCACATTTCTCTTTCTTAAAATAAAACAATAACAACAATAACAACGACAATAATAATAACACACTCCTCTGATTCAAGGATTGTGGGAAGGAGAAGGAAGACAGGCCAGAAGGGAGAGATGTCAGATGTGTACTTCCCAAATTGTTGCTAGGGGACGTGGCACCTTTAGATCAGGAGCTAGGCATTTCTCACCTTGCCATATCTTGCTAAAAAGTTTGCGAGATTAGAATCCCTTGAAGGAAAGGGTATCTCTGCACTGAGCGCTGGGGAACAGACCTCCTGGTGGTCACAGGGAGAAGAGGTGAGACAGGGTCAGCCAGGGATGGCTAACAGGTTCTGAGCAAACCTGAGACCCAGACCACAGAGCTCATCAGCCACAGATTCAGATTCCTTCCGTTCATGTGGGCAGAACAGACATTCTCAAGTTGACAAAAGGTAAGATTCTTGAAACAGGTCATGGATACCTTGTTCAAGGACATAATTCTTCCCTCCAGCTGTGGAATTGCATAATCGACACCACACATCCATACTTTTGTGCACACACACACACACACACACACACACACATCACAGACTGAGGGATTAACCTGAGACACTGAGTCTTTGCTTCATAGGACACCAAAGTAACTACCTGAATGAACTACTTATGTTACCAGATTAAGCTATACTAAATATTCCAGTCAACACTGAGCTGCTACTCTTTTTACAAAAAGCTGATGTTTAGAGGGAAGGCAAGATAGCTACAGAAAAAAAAAATCAATAGACTATGCATTTGAGATAGAGTGTGAAATAAAATTTTGACCCATAAAATGGATTTATGACACTCAATTCAAATCAACTATTGGTATATTTATTGTATTTAATTAGTCACCTATTAAATATATAATTATAGTGAGTACTAATCAATCCCTATGTTGAAAATAATTTTGTTGGATTAAGGTTAAAAAGGGAAATCGTGTTAGTATTCATTTTTGTACCAAACTGTATATACAAAAACTGTTTTTAAATTTTTCAGTAAACCAAATTAATCACAGCCAAATGGCAGAACATTACTAAGCAGTTTTTAAGTCATTAGGTGTATATCATGAATAGATAGCAATAGTTTATCATGTATTCTTTTTACTACAAATGACTTATTTTGCATTGTTATAAATTATGAGACAAAATATAACAGGGTTAATCTATTAAACCTATGAACCAACCCAACAGCTCAGGAAATAAATAAAATAGAACTATTTATACTACTGTGTGCAATTACCAGACCCTTATATTTTACTAAACATCTATCATCTATTTATCAATAATTATTTCAGAACTATATTCAATATAGAGATATCAATATATGCTCAGCCCATAACTTGCCTTTATTGTTGAGCATTTCTTCTTTTTTAAAAAGGTTTATGTATGTTGATTCGTGGATCTGGGTAATTTTTAATAGGAATACAGTATTCCTTTTCACAATATTGCAACTTTCATACACACCCCCTTCCTGATGAATAGAGCATTTCTATGGTTAGTTATTATAAATTATTTGTGATGAACTCTTAGATTTTTCTCTTAGTATCCAAGTAAAAAAGTTATATGTCATGCATATCCATGCATGTCTTCAAATTTACTAGAAATTTCCAAATTGCTTTCCAAAGTGCTTTATTATTTTGAATCCCATCGTAGTGTTGCAGTGTCTATGTTTCATTCTACCAGACATTTAAAGTTTTTGTTTCAATCTGATGCTATCTTAAAGACTTCCCCTAAAGTCTTTACAGAAAGTTTGCTTTTCTACATATAGGAAAAAGAAATAGGAAAAGGATGCACTTCATCTACCTCTGTTTCATAGCCTCCAAAGCAGGTACTTTCATGGGCTGCATCTTCCTGAGCTTTGTTTCAAGGCAAACTATTTTTTCTCAAGCGTAGAAACCTATGGTCAAACTCTGAGGCAGTCTTTGTAACTCAATACAAAGTAAACAAGAATTTTGTTTGATATTTACTTAGGTGGGGTGGGGCTGGTATTTTTCATCCACCCTAAATGAATGTATTTAAGATAAACAGAGTGGATCTAAATGTTGTGGAAACCTAAATATGAAATAAATAGAACCAGTTTTGATACTTTAACTAAAAAGGAAAATGTTTAAAACACCTGTTCGCAAATTTGTGCATAATTACCTGTAATTTCTTATGTTTAAAACAATGAAAATCATGATGTTAAATTCAGTTCCATTTGTTTTTCCATAATGTTTTTTAAAAAGTATCTTATCAAAAATGCTTTACACTGAAGAAAACAAGATGAATTATTACCGGATGTAAATGAAAGCAAAATATGGTAACAATTTTGCTCAGAAAGTATGATTAGAAAGATTGTCTTTTTACATTATTCATTTACTTCTCCTTTGCCTCAAAGTTTTTGAACATGGAAAACTTAAGTTTTCTAGTGGTGTAAACTCTGATAATGGCATCTTTAGATCTATGATGTTTAGATTTTCAAATTTTTTTTTTATTTTTTCCCATATCACATAGAATAATAGACAAAGTTCTCAGCATAGCCTTTAGAGCTCAAGTTGATCTGGCCTCTGCCTAGCCCTCACACTTCATTTCATAGATTTCTCCCCCTTCATAAAAAGCTCCACCACATTCCACATTTTTAGTTGTTTTCCATTCCTTCACTTTAACAATATTTCTTTCAGGAAAAGGACTTTGCTTTTATCAAGGTGTATCTACGAGTGCTCTCCCACTTAGCTTTTGCATAGCTGTTTCTTTTTATATAGATCTTTAGAAAACTATTGTATCCCCTCATAGAGACATTTCCTGGCCCCTCTAGTCAAATTAACAGTCACGATTTAGCTTGCCATCTGGTTTATTTTTGTCATAGTATAACGTATTTCACTGTTCCATGATGTCAATAAGAGTAAGAAACAATGTTATTTTATAAAACATTGAGAAAGAAAAAAATTGCTGCCAATTTATATTACAATGCAATAATATAGTATTGCTTAGACATTTTATTTATATCTTTTAAAAGAGATTCCTTAGAATTGATTACATAAATATTTTTCACATTAATGCTTCTTTTCACATTATTATATATTGAAGTCAAATATGCATGCACTTACCGAAATCTGTAATGAGTTTTTCCCAGCCATACAATTTCCCACGTAAAAGTTGGAACAAGCCATTGAAGATAGGAGTATAATAGATGCCAAATAAATTTGAGACACAGCGTACTGAGTGAAGACAAGTTTCAGATACCTAAATAATTTCTATCCGTATTTTTTACCCAGATTCAGTGAAGAATTATGGACAAATAAAGACTGTATATATATTTAAGGTATACAACATGATGTTGTGGAACCATGTAAATTGATTACCCTAATCAAATTAATTACCATACCCATTACCTCATATACCACTTTTTTTTTGTCCAAGTTGTGAAAATAATTGCAATTTACTCTCTGAGCAAATTTCAAGTATGCAGTGCATTACTATTAAACATAGAAAATGTAGTTAATAAAGATGTATATTCCACATATTTGAATGTTTTCACGATCTGTGTCCTAGAGGAAAATACTAAAATAATCATGAGACTTCAACCAGTTTACAGTCAAAGGAATGATTAAAAATACAATTTATTGTTCATGAAAAAATATGATGTATAGAGGATATTTACAAAGGAAATTTTAATACATTGCCAAATAATGTCTTTATACTCGCTGTAAAAAATGTTAAAACAAAACAAAAGAAGATATTTATATACACGGCAGAGGGAGAAGATTTACAGCTGGACTTTGATTAGAATGTTTGTATTATGGGGCGCCTGGGTGGCTCAGTTGGTTAAGCGTTTAACTTCAGCTCAGGGCATGATCTTGCGGTTTGTGGGTTCAAAACCCACATCCAGCTCTGTGCTGACAGCTGGGAGCCTGGAACCTGCTTCGGATTCTGTGTTTCCCTCTCTCCACTCCTCCCCCACTCGCACTCAGCTTCTCTCTCTCTCTTTCTCTCTCTCTCTCTCTCTCTCTCTCTCTCTCTCTCTTTCAAAAACAAATAAACATTAAAAACATTAAAAAAAAGAATGTTTATGTTATTTTTCAGGCTCTATAACTTACAGTTAATCCCACATATATTACTTGATGATATGAGCACTCATCTAATATTTATTTATTTATTTATGAGGATTAATGAGACAAAACATTCAATGAATTTAGCAAAGTGGCATGGCATTAATTGTAATAATAAAAATAAGCACTCCATAAAAGAATAGATTATTATGTTTCATGTTTTCAACAGTTTGAGATAAGTATAAAAATAGTGACTTTTAAAATTTTTTATATAAAGTATGTTGTGTTTAGCAACAACGATTTTAATGAAGAGATTTAAACCTTTATTTTAATGTATCGGGAAATTATCCTTTGGCAATAATGACAAGATCACCATCTAGTGGCCAATCATCCTGAATTACAGACACGTGGTCCCAACAAAACTGGAAAGGCTCTCAGAAATAACAAACTCGGTCCTGATAAGCACAGACTAGATTTAATATACTTATTTTATTTTTTTTTCAACGTTTTTATTTTATTTTTGGGACAGAGAGAGACAGAGCATGAACGGGGGAGGGGCAGAGAGAGAGGGAGACACAGAATCGGAAGCAGGCTCCATGCTCTGAGCCATCAGCCCAGAGCCCTACGCGGGGCTCGAACTCACGGACCGTGAGATCGTGACCTGGCTGAAGTCGGACGCTTAACCGACTGCGCCACCCAGGCGCCCCAATATACTTATTTTAAATCTGAAAGATGATGGTGTGTTTAGAGTGGAACCCAACAGATACCATATTCACACAAAGGGTGTGATAGAACATAGAAGTTTGTTAAAAGTACTTTTAAAAGATACACACAAACTACAACATATTTGATGAAGTATATAGGAGGTAACCTTTGTCAGACACAATATGGAGTATGTATGTAAGAGACAATATATTTTAGAGTAGAGATAAGGGACATGGGCCCTTGATTTGATCACTTTTTTTTTTTTTTTTTTTTCATAAATTTCAGCTCTGTCACTGTCCAACTTTAGGGCTTTGGCAAGTTTTTTTTTTTTTTTTTTTTTTTTTTTTTTTTTGGCAAGTTTTTTAAAGTCAAGTTATTTAACCTAATTATTTTCATATATTTGTAAATCATAGCAATATTATGAGGATAATAGTGGTTTTATTTCCTTTGGATATATTCCCAGAAATGGAATTCCTGGATCATACAGTAGTTCTGTTTTAACCTTTGAGTATTGTCAATACTGTTTTCCACAATGGCTATACCAATTTACAGTTCAATCCGTACATAATACACAATGGTTCCCCTTTCTTCACATCTATGTCACCATTTGTTATCTGCCTTTTGGATAATGAGCATTCTAATAGACATGAAGTAATATCTCACTGTAGTTTTGATTTTTATTTACCTAATGGCTAGTAATGTTGACCATCTTTTCTTGTATCCATTGGCCTTTCGTATCTCTTCTTTGGATAAATATCTGTTCAGATCCTTTGCCCATTTTTCAATTAGGTGTGTGTGGCTTTGTTATTGGGTTGTAGTCTTTATGTATTTTGTATATTAACCCCTATTTCAGATATATAGTTTCCAGCTATTTTTCCCATTACAAAGGTTGTCTTTTTATTTTATTAATGGTTTCTTTTGCTGTGCAGAAGCATTTTAATTTGATGTAGTTCCAAGTGCTTAGTTTTGATTTTGTTGGTTATGCCTAGGTGTCACATCCAAAATATCATTATCAAGACCCATGTCCAGAGGCTTTATTCCTATGATTTCTTCTAGGAATTTCATGGTTTCAGGTCTTACATTTCAGTCTTTAATGCATTCTGAGTTTCTTTTTGTGAGTGATGTAAGTTATGGGCCTGGTTATATTCTCTTACATGTGAAATTCAGTTATCTCAGCATCATTTACTGAAAAGTCTGTCATTTCTCCATTGAGTATTCTTGGTTCTCTTGTCAAATATTAGTTGATTACATGTCCTTTGATTTATTTTTGGGCTCTTGATTCTGTTCCGTTGCTCTTTTTGTCTGTTTTTATGCCACTACCATCCTGTTTTGCTGACTATACCTTTCTAGTATAGCTTGAAATGAGGAAGTGTGATGCCCCTGGCTATATTTTTCTTTCTCAGGATTTCTTTGACTTTTTGGAGTCTTGTGGTTCTATATAAATGTTAGGAGTGTTTTTTCTAATGCTGTGAAAAATGTCATTGGAATATTGGTAGGCATTGTATTAAATCTATGCTTTTGGCACTATTGACATTTTAACACTATTAATTCTTTCAACTATGAACACGGATACCTTCCCATTTACTTGTATCTTCTTTTATTCCTTAATCAGAGTCTTCTGATTTTTGGAGTTTAGCTCTCTCATCCCCATAGTTAAATTTATTACTAAATATTTTATTGTTTGGATGTTGTAGTAAATGGGATCAATTTCTTTATTTCTTTTTCATAAAACTTGTTGTTAGTGTACAGAAGTGCTACTGATTTTTGGAAGTTAATTTCATATCTTGCAACTTTACTGAATTCATTGATTAGATCTAACAGCTTTTTGTTTCAGTCTTTAGGATTGTCTCTCTATAAAATCACGTCATCTGCAAATAGGAAACATTTAATTCTTCCTTTCCAATTCTGATACTTTTTATTTCTTTTTCTCACCTCATTGCTCTTGCTAGGACTCCTAGTACTACAATGAGCAGGAATGGAAAGAGTGGACAGCCTTGTCTTGTTTCTGATCTTAGAGGAAAAGCTTTCAACATTTCAGCATTGACGATGATGTTAGCTTTGGCCTCTCATGTACAGTATTTATTATGTTGAGTTATGTTCCTTCTATGCCTCATTTGTTAACAGTTTTTTGTCATGAACGATTGTTGAGAAATGTCATGGTTTTTTTCTGTGCCTATTGAGATGATCATATGATTCTTTTCTTTCATTCTATTAAAGTGATACATCATATTGACTTACTTGCACGTGTTGAAATATCTTGCAGCACAGATATAAATCCCACTCGATCATGGTGAATGATCCTTTGTGCTGCTAAACTCAGTTTGCCAGGTTTTTTTTTTTTTTTGAGAATTCATCCTTTTATTCATTAAGAATATAAGTCTGTAGTTTTCTTTTTATAGTAGGTTTTTCTGGTTTTATTATCAGGATAATGCTGACCTCATAAGATGAGTTTGAGAGTGTTCCTCCTCTTTGATTTTTTAGAAGAGTTTGAGAGGCATTGGTGTTAATTCTTCTTTAGATGTTTGGTAAAATTCACCAGTGAAGCCATCTGGTCCTTGGCTTTTCTTCATCAGGAGATTTTTTATTACTAATTTAATCTCTTTACTAATAATTTGTCTATTCATATTTTCTATTTCTTCCTGGTTCAGTCTGGATAAGTTGTGTGTTTCTAACAATTTTTCCATTTTTCTCTAGGTTGTCCAGATTGTTGGCATTTAGTTGTTCATAGTAGCTTTTTATGATCCTTTGAACTTCTATGGCATCAGTTGTAGTAACCTTTTTCATGGAAAATTTTGTTGATTTGGGTCCTTTCTTTTTAAGATTCTTTTATCCCATACTTAAGATTTATTAATTCAATTGATTAGTTACTCAAGATTTATTTATTAACAGTCTTTGCTGTTAAATTTTCTTAGGATAACAATAGCAACAAAAATTAGTACAATATGTACACATGGAAATCACAAATAGTATGTATTAATTTAATAAAATGTTGTTGTAGTATAATTTTAAATTTTCCAAGCAGGCATATGTCCATATTATTAAATTTTATGTTTTTATTTAAAATACTTGTTTTATTCACACATAGGATTATTCTTCTGAAAAGGTAATTTAAAATTTTTTTCTCTATTTTTAAGTTATTTTATTTTTGTATTTTGAATCCAGCAGTAAACTGTTGTATCCTAAAAAGTATTAAAAGTTTCGATAAAACATTAAATCTGATGTCTACAAATAGAAAACTTATGTTGTATTAAGGTCTAATGAATCTATTATGGTTGACTATTGCACATTACTATGGGCATGTGATAAGAATGAGTTTGACATACAAATATGAAACTGGCATATGTTCCTGAGCATAGCTCAGCATCTTTGTTTAATTGTTCAGATCTGATTGAAATTGTGATGTTTTTTCAGCACTAGGGAGACTTTTTTGTCTAAATTGTATTCATTATGAACTAGTCCAAGTAAACCGTAAGTGCCATTGTATATCTTATGTTCTTCCTAGATTGCTGTTTTAAAATCTACTTCAGGTGGTAGGAGAAATAAACTACTTTGATTTAAGATAAAGGGTGGGGATGTGAAAACAGTAGCATTGTAAGGAAAGAAGCTCAAAGCTTCAAATCAGAATATATATGCAGGACTAAGTTTATCAGAAGACTTACGAAAAAAATCACTAAAATTGAAAACAATGATTTTTCAAGTTTCCTTTTTTATTTATTTTTAAGCTGTATGGAGTGAATATATACAACTCAATGAGTTTGGAGATACTTATATACCCATAAAACCATCACCCACCACCATCAAGGCCATAAACATATCTGTCACCTGCTAAAGTTTCTTCCATCCCTTCACTGGTAATATTATTTTTTGTGGTGAGAACACCTAACGTAAGATTTACAATCTTAGCAAATTTTATGTGTACAATACAGTATTGTTACCTACAGGCACTGTGCTACATAGCAGGTCTTCAGAATTGATCTTGCAAAACTGAAATTTTGCACCCTTTAACCAGCACCTCCTAATTTCCCCTTCCCCTCAGCTCTTGGTAACCACTATTCTACTCTGCTTTTATGAGAAACTATTTGACTTTGTTTTCAATTCTGAATGTAAATTACCATACATAGTATTTTCTATTTGTGTCCACTTTCCTTCACTTAGTGCCCTTAGGAACCCCTCTACGTCCATCCATTTTGTGACAAGAGTAGAAAGATAATCTGTGTTCATGGATTGGAAGAATTTACATTGATAAAATGTCCATGATGCCCCCCAAAAATCTACAGATTCAATGCAAGTTTTATCAAAATCTCAATTGCATTTTTCACAAAAATAGAAAAGAAAAATCCTAAAACCCAAAGGGAATTTCAAAAGACTCGAATAGTCAATGCATTCTTGAAAAAGAACAAAGCTTGATGCATCACACTTTCTGATATCAAATTATGATACAAAGTTACAGTAGTTAAAATAGTATGGTACTGGCATAAACATAAACATATAGACCACGGGAACAGAATAGAGAGCCCAGAAATAAATCCATGTATCTAGGGTCAATTGACTTCAATAAGGGTACCAAGAATACACAATGTGAAAAGAATGGTTCCAGGTTTTCTCAAAGCACACATTATTCAAGCAACACTTTTGCCATGGAAAAGCAGTTCTTTATTTTGGGAACTATTTTCCAAAGTGCAGTACTAGTGAATAGGAGATTGAGTTTTGGTTTCAGCTATAATATTGAATGGCTACTTCACTTAGGACAAATCAGTCCACTTTAATGAAATCACTTAATCTTGCATTGCCATATATTAGCAATGTTCTGAATTATCTGTTAACTATAAATTTTCTCTGAATTACTACAATTAAGATGTATTTCTTTTGGGATGCCTGGGTGGCTCAGTTGGTTAAGCATCTGACTATAGGTTTGGGCTCAGGTCATGATCTCACATTTCATGGGTTTGAGCCCCACATCAGGCTCTGTGCTGATAGCATGGGGCCTGCTTGGGATTCTCTCTCTCCCTCCCTCTCTCTCTGCCCCTCCCTAACTCATGCTGTCTCTCTCTCTCTCAAAGTAAATAAATAAACTTTTTTTTAAAGGATGTATTTTTTTCTTTGATTGAACTAGACTCAATTAAAATAATAAAATTCCAGGGGCGCCCAGGTGGCTCACTCAGTTAAGCTTCGATTTCAACTCATGGTCTCGTGGTTTCTGGGTTCAAGCGCCTGTTTGGGGTTCTCTCTCTCTGCCTCTCCCCCACTCATACTTTTTCTCTCTATCAAAAATAAATAAATGAGCTTTTAAAACTAAAAAGAAATAAAATACAATAAAATCCCATGTAGACTGGTTCAGCATGTATGCATTGGCAGAGAAATGTTGCTATAGATGTCAACTTTGGTGGTTCACAAGGTATCAACCACATTTTGAATTTCCTGTAAATCTGAGTTACTTTTAGCCTATAAAGTTCCAAAGTTAGGGCACACTCAGATTAACCTAATCAGACAAATCAGTTCAATACCGTAGCCTATGAACAAAGTTTCTTATTATGTAACAATTTCAAATGACCCTATATAGTTAGGAGCAATTTAGTTTATTAAAAGAAGAAAGAACAGAAAGAAGAAAGTAATATGTAAAAAATAAACCATGGCTAAAAATTTCTTTTACTCTAGAAGCTTAAAAAAATAACTATCTCTACTATATTAGGTCAGGTAGAACCCTGTCTTGTGTTCATAAACACCCTAAACGTATCACTATATTTGTTCTTGCTTAATAATTTTGTAGCTGTAGATTTACCAGTTTCTCACAAGTTTGTGAACTCTTTTGAAGGTAAAATACTTATTCTCAAGAACCAGACCAGAATCTGGGGCACAGATGCTATTAAATGCTGTTTGACTAAATAAATGGTAGGTGAATAGATGAATTGATTCATACTACACTATTAAATTGCTATAATTACAACTGTGTATGCATTTCTTTTTTTTTTAATTTGTTAAAATTTATTTATTTTTGAGAGACACAGAAAGACAGATCATGGACAGGGGAGGGGCCGAGAGAGAGGGAGACAGAGAATCTGAAGCAGGCTCCAGGCTCTAAGCTGTCAGCACAGAGTCCAGCACAAGGCTTGAACCCACGAACCATGAGATTGTGACCTGAGCCAAAGTCGGGTGCTTAACTGACTGAGCCACCCAGGTGCCCCTGTGTATGAATTTCTTCACTGATGTAATGCCCAGCATCAAACTGACATAGTAAGAAGGATATGACTAAGCTAAAAGTGTTTGTTGTTTGTAGATATTTACATCTTACAACAAATCTTCAAGACAAAAACATCTTCTGGCAATGTGTATGAATGTGAACATATTTATTGGTTACCTATGGGGATGAAGTAAAAAAAATCAGATGCGGTGTTGGGCATTAAATGATTTTGAGTAATTTCAAGAACATGTTAGAAGAAGAGTTAATTACTCTCTATCTTATTAGTATATTTAAAAAAAATGTTAGAGGAAAGATGTGAATAAATTCTATACCCAAAAGCTGGTTTAGGAAATTTGAAATAGTATTCTCCATTGCTTTGGATGAAAGTTTGAAGGTGGTCAAATACAACAAAAAGAAGTTTTGTTGTAAGCAGAGGCATTCTGACTGGGACCATGAGTTATTCATTTTCAAAAACACGCGTTGTTGCATCTACATTAATAATGATTAGAGGTTGGGAGGGTCAAGGATGTACTTGATAAACCTCTCTTGTTGATTTTCTTTTCTTCTTTCTTTATTGAAAGTTTTTGTTTTAATTCCAGGTAGTGAACATACACTGTTATATTAGTGTCAGGTGATTTAATTCCCTGCAACACTGGATGCTCATCACAAGTGCACTCTTTAATCCCCATCACCTGTTTCACTTATCCCTCCACCCACTTCCGCTCTGGTAACCATCAGTTTGTTCTCTATAATTAAGAGCCTGTTTTTCTGTTCTTGGTTTCTCTCTCTCTGTCTCTCTCTCTCCCTCTCCCTCTCTCTCCCTCTACCTCTCCCTCTCTCTCCCTCTCTCTCTCTGTCTCTCTCTCCCTCTCTCCCCCCACTCCTTGTTTTTTTCCTTTTCTTCTTTCTTTTCCCTGACTTGATAACAGTAAAGGAAATATTAATAAGAAGTCACCTTAACTCAGTTAAGCATCTGACTTCAGCTCAGGTCGTGATCTCATGGTTCCTGAGCTAGAGCCCAGTTTCTGGTGAGCTCAAGCCCCACTTTGGGTGAACAGGAGCCCTGCTTTGGGTGAGCACTGCCTCTCTCTCTCTCTCTCTCTCTCTCTCTCTCTCTCTCTCTCTGCCCCTTGCTCACTTGCACTCTCTCTCTTTCTCTAAAAACAAAAACAAAAACTAACAAACAGAAAAAACACAGCTTGGGGTACCTGGGTGACTGAGTAGGTTGAGTGTCTGACTTCGGCTCAGGTCATGATCTCATGGCACTTGAGTTTGAGCCCAGTGTCAGGTCTGTGCTGACAGCTCAGAGCCTGGAACCTGCTTCGGATTCTGTGTGTGTCTCTCTCTCTCTGCCCCTCCCCTGCTCTCTCTCTCTCTCTCTCTCTCTCAAAATAAATAGATATAATTTTTTTAATTAAACATTTTTTAAAGAAAATTTAAAAGCAAGATTTAACATTCTGAAGCTCAAGAGGGACAACAAAAATATTTTACTTTATAGACCTTGAAAAATGGATTCTGCTTTCTATGGACCATTGGTATCAGTAAGTTCTCAAAAACTCAATCATAGAACAGTTTACTACATCTGATCCCCACTACACTGAATGATTTGCAAGGTCCACTAACATGAGAAATTCTGCTCCTGAAATAATTAAAATGTAGATGTGATTGTATTATATTTTTAAATGACATTTTCAGTACACTAAAATTTCTATTGCAAAAAGTTTACTAAAGGGAAAATAGTAATTGTAGCTATTTAACAAGGATGTAAACATTGAAATATATTTTAGTGTGAATCTCAATATTTTTTGTGTGTTTGCTTACTAATTTCTTATAAAGATCATTTGTCTCTCTCATCCTACAGCATCATTGCATCCAAAAAGCTGTGTGACCTTATGATGATCCTCCAGTGGTCAAGGTAGAGAAAAAATTTAAATATTTTTTTCTTTGTGGATTTAAATACTTATATATGTATATCTACATCTACCTACCAATACACAAAGATACTTTAAAGTTTTAGATAATGTCTATAAGCCTCTAATTTCCTTCTTGTTCCATGTCCCCACGAATTTTATAAATATGCACCAGGGAAACTTCTACCTACACTTTTTCAGTATATGCAAGGCTCAAAATGCTTGGGGCTGGGTGGGGTGCGACCTGATTTCTTGCCTGGGTTTAATTTGCTAAAAACTATGCCCTGCTCTTGATACAATTTAGCCTGGAGGAAAATGTGAGGTTTATAATTATTATGTCTGCAATTCACACAAAGGTGCCTTGGTAAATTTAGGAGTCGGTAAGTAGCTAAATCTGACAGTAATGGTGACTTGTATCTGAGTGAATTGTATAAATTACAGTAAGAGAGATATGTTGTACCTAGGGTATATTGAATATCAAGACAGCAAAGTGCTATTACATTCCAGACCTAGCTTAGAGTAGCAGACCATTTATTAAAATATTATCGATCCATTCCCAGTAAGTTATTGCCTTTTATAAGTTCTAAAAGTCATGCATTTATATGGAAACCATTCTCTGTATCAAAATATCTAATTGTTGTTAAGCTTTAAAGAGATGAGTTCCACAAAGGGGCAAGGGTCTGAATCCCCACATGCCTGAGCCATTTAAATATTTACCTGACTTTGAAATTTAAAGGTAATGAGTTTCACTGATTTTCAAATAAATGCAGAAATTTGTAAGCAAAACATGTCCCAATGCCCCAAAGTGTGTTGAATGGATTTTATTTTAACATACCTTATATGTAAGATGACTGTTAGAAAATAAGATAAAATTCTCAGGGCAACTTTGAGATAGCTTAGTGGTTAAGACTACAAAACAACCTACTGGAAAGGAACACATAACAATGGTTCTGTTGACTTTAGAAACTATCCTGAAAACAGGACAAAAGAAATCAGCATTGAAAATGATGCAAAATCTGTGTTCTGCCTGATAAATTAGTCACTCCCAGTCATGTTCTATTGGGTCAGTAGCAGCATGCTGATTTATGATCATCACTGAGTAAGAGACAACACGGATGTGTTTATCCACACTGATTCTGATTTAAAGCTACCAGATGTTGTTGGCACCTTGTACCATGAGATTTGGTTCATTTAGTCAAAACGATTAGTAGAAAAGCCCATGCTAGAGTGCGTCTACTATCCTGTAAGCAAAGCTGAGGCAGCGATGGAGCAAAATAGCTTATCCACAGTAAGTCAGCGGGAAGTTTTATCCTGCCACCCCTCTTCATTAATCTGTACACATGACTGCTTGGAGAGACAGTGAGTTGATTAGGTCTGCAGCACCATCAGCATGCAGATACTCATCACTACTTCTCATTTTCATATGACCCAGATGGTGTAGCTGCTTGACTGCAATTTTCCTTTATATGTGTTTTTAATAGGTTCCTTTTTTAGATATTGACTTTACACCCTCTTATGGATATTTAAAGCCAAGCTGAATATAATTCTCTTTTAGTAACAACTTAAAGTAACCACATATTGAAAAAAAAAACTCATTCATAATTTTTTTTAAAAAAATGATTGTTTTCTAATTGTCTCTTTGCCTAAAGGAACCTCCTATGTCAAAATTATTAGTTGATTGATTTTTGCAACGTCCTAGGAAGCATAGTTGACATACGTTCCCAGTATACCTGTTGAAGAAATGGAGGTTAATGAGCACTCAAAGAGGAGTTAAAGCAATCAAATTGAAATTTAGACATGATCTTAGTATTAACCTGATCCAATTAACCAATCTTATGAGGAAAACACATGAGTGAGAAGAATTAGAATACTTGTCAGTGGTTACATCGGGAGTGATTGGATTGCTTGAGTTAGGTTTCTGCCTTACCTTCTTGCTCAAAAGGTAAGATTGTGTGTCCTAGATATCTGTGGGACACCTTGTGCCTTGAGACTTAGTGCTCTGAATCCACTTTATGAGGAAAATCCATTGCCTTCTCCATAAAGTCTGCAAATTCCCAAGGGTAAAGCTACCCTCAGACTGTGTGCATCTCAATACAAATATTTTTTTTCATGTATTTATGTATAAGCAGTTTGATTACACGGGGTTGCCTGGGTAGCTCAGTCAGTTAGGCGTACAGACTCTTGATTTCAGCTCAGGTCATGATCTCATGGTTCATGAGATGGAGCCTCAAGTCGGGCTCTGAACTGACAACACAGAGCCTGCTTGGGACATTCTGTCTCCCTCTCTCTTTCTTCCCCTCCCCCACTCATTCTCTCTCTGTCTCTGTCTCTCTCTCCGTCACTCTCCAAAAAAAATAATAAAACATATATTACAAAAAAAATTGACTATCTGAGGTATAGTGATTTATTGATGAAAGCTTGGAGTAATGAGTAGAGAAGAGATACTTACATGGTTGTTTATTATCCAATCAGTGCATGTGAGGATTCTTCATACTGTTCGGGGAACATCTTTGCCTTGTTTTATGAGTCCAGGAAACGTCATTTTATTGTTAAATGTGCCCTTTCTAGTTAACTTAATTTATCCCACTATAAAAGGGAGCAATGATCTTTCTACTCAGAATGGCATGGCTCTTTAGAACATATTTTTATTGAAACATAGTAGATATTTTTGCCTCTGTAGTTCCTTAATACCATTTATTTCATGGCAGTTACATCATTATTATAACACTGTTGTTATTATTATCATCCATGATGCTGCTTGTGAATGTTGATTTCCATTGACTCTCTCAAGGATTATTACCATGCTTCCCTGAAGATGACCATAAATGCAAGAAAATGTGCATATTAATTGTTCTCTAGTCATGTTGAAATACTATTCTAATTCATAACATAAATGAAGAATGGCATATGATACAACCATGATTTACCTTGAAATCTTTGGCTGTATATATAACTGTTGTTTCTAGAATTTAATCTCTTTCAATGATGGCATACCAGCCTTCTACATCCCACCACCAGCAGAGAAGTTGGGTGGCATGCCAATGGAAGAGCAGAAGAGCAGTTGTCTTCTGTTTGTATCACACCTGGCATGGCATACAATCAACCTGGGAGAACACAGAATAACAACATCAATAATAGAAAAGACACAGCATTGATTGGAATACTCCACTGACATTGCAAGTGTGGTCACCCCTAGACTCCTGCCTGAGATATGGTGTGGAGTATATAAAAGGGTGAGGTGACCATCCTGAGTTCTGACTGAGGGGCTTCAGGATAATTGTATGTATGCCACCACTACAGCCACTTTGGAATATGGTAGACTGGAAATGGCACCATAATCAAAATACTGACTGGTGGGGACATGTGCATAGAGCTCAAATCCAAAGGTCACCATTGGACCATTGGGAGCCCACAGCCCTGAGGTTTTCTTATGTTTAACATAAGTGAGAGACACCCAGAATAGTGCATATGCACCATTCTGGGGGCCCATTCTCACACAATCTCATGAAAAACATATCACAAAACCAACAGGGAATCTCCAATCCCTGGACTATTCCCCAGAACTGAGGTTCACAGTCCTGAAAGGGAGAGCTAGGACTCAAAAAATTACAGGACTTAAAAGTTTTAACAAAAAATGTGACAAATCATGCTGGGGGGCTCCTGAGACATGGAATCCAAGGTGAATGGCATGGAATCCCACTGCCTAGTGTCTGAAGACAATACTACCCAAGAACTTCTATTTGTCCTAGCTACCTCTCTTTCTGCCTAAAATTTATGCTGTTGTTGAATGTTTGATCCCCCTATTATTTTGTTTCTGGCTATTGTTTTCCTTGTTGTTTATTTAATGTAATTCCATTTTAGCATTGACCCAAATATAAGACATTAATTACTTATTTGTCAAATATTTATTGGCCATCTTGTATTTGTCACTAATAATTCTAGACCCTAGAGAAATAGTAAATGTTAAAAGAAACAATACTTCCTTACTTTACAAACTAGTGGGAGGGATATGTAACAACATAAAGGTATAAAATGTACACTAGATGTAGATAAGGCCTCTTTGTAAGAGAAAAATAAAGATAACCATGGGATGAGATGTTCTCAAGTCCAATTTTAAGAAGGACAGTCAGGAAGGACCTTGCTGAGATAACACTGAGGAAGCCCTGCAGATGTCTGCCAAAGATAAGTTTTCCATATTCAGGGAACAGTGAGAAAGCCAAACTGCTACAACAGCGTATGAGGGGAGGAACAATAAAGGATGAAGTCTGAGAAGTCTGCTTCATGGACACGCAGCTCATGCAGTCACATAGGATCCCATACTCAGAAGGGTATCATGCTTATCTTATTAATGCTCTGCTGTTGCCATCTTGAAATACTTGCCAATTTTGTTGTTGAACTTGTGTTTTGTCAGTGAAGTCTGATGGGAAAAAGGAACAAGGCATGTGGACAGAGGAGATACATATAATATGCACATTCACAATTGTTTGCAGCCACATTTACATATAGCATTCACCATGTCCCATGAACACAAATTTCTAGTGGACTTATGACACTTGGGAATTTAGCAAGACTCGAAGCAAATATAAAGTAGAGGTGAAATATCAATAACTTAGTAAGTGTGGCGCTGATAGCCTTGAGAAGCCAAACTTTCTTCCTAATATTTTTTTAATGTTTATTTTTGAGAGAGATACATAACACTAATGGGGGAGGGGCAGAGAGAGAGGGAGACACAGAACTCAAAGCAGACTCCAGGCTCTGAGCTCTCAGCACAGAGCCCGACACAGGGCTTGAACTTACAAACCATGAGATCATGACCTGAGCCGAAGTCAGATGCTTAACTGACTGAGCCACCCAGGCACCCCAACTTCCTTCTTTTTTTAAATGTTTACTCATTTATTTTGAAAGAGGGAGAGAGAGTGTGAGCAGGGGAGGGGTAGAGATAGAGAGGGAGAGAGAGAATCCCAAGCTCTCTCCTCACTCAGCACAGAGCCTGACATGAGGATTGATACCATGACCATGAGATAATGACTGAGCCGAAGTCCAGAGTCAGGCACTTAACTGACTGAGCCATCCAGCCACCCCTAGAAGCCCAACTGTCTTCTTAAACTAGAACTTTCTTTGAATATAAAAGAAGAGAGTGGTGTTCTAGAAAACGCAAGCAACCATTCAACTGTATATCTTACTCGTTTCATTTCCCTGTATCAGCCAACTATTTGCCTGACAAGGATGACATAGAAAGGAAAGAAAAATTGAGCAATCGATAGGTCCTTTCCTTTCAGTCTTTCTTTATTGACTTAATTTTCCAGTGCTTTCACTATCTGATAAGAATGAAATACAACTCAAGTAACAAGCTATAAAATATGAATTGTATAATTTTAGTGTTTCTGCACATGATTTAAATACTCATATTTGCATTAAAACTGACATTTGCAATATAAAAGTGGACAGTAAAACCTAAGCATTAATTAAAATTTTTAATTATTATTTTCTTAGAATGACATGAACTAACAAATTTTAATAAGTTGAGATACTAACAGATGAAGAAAGATTAAAGCTTTATATTCAGGTACTTTTTTTAGAAATTGCTTTTTTCCTGATTTTGAACATATTCATTTTGCACTGGCCTCCCAAACTAAGTAGATGATGACCCTGCTGAAAAGTTAGAATTTTCAAGCCATATGGAAACTTTTCAGTAAATGCATTAAATTTCACTGTCACTCTGAGATAAGTAGTAAACATTACAGTTTTGAGAAAAGAAATGACAATCTGTTTTATGTTTTAAGAAAGTCCTCTGGTAGCTCAGAATACTTTTCTTAGGGACAAGAATGGAAGCAGGAAGACCGAGCAGGAGTCTCTTGCAGTAATTCAGACAAGGGATGGTGGTGGCTGGAATTGGGTGATATGGGTAGAGGTGGTGAGAGGTTGTCAAAATCTCAGTGTATGTTGTACATAGTAAACACTATAGGCTATAGAATTGGATGAAGTTGTCAAAGAAGTGATCGATAAAACTTCAAGGATGTTAGCCTAAGCAGCTGGAAGCAAGCAGGTGCAAATTACTGAGAAGTAGAAAACTGATGTATAAGTAGGCTGTTACGTACATATTTATTTTATATATATAAAAGTACATATGTATGTATATTTAATATAGATAAATATACATTGTGTTTGTGGTGTGTGTATATATATATATATATATAGAGAGAGAGAGAGAGAGAGAGAGAGTGTAATTTGTGTGTGTGAGAAAGTGAGAGTAGGATGTCAGCAACTCTTTGTGAATGTCTTAAGTTTTTGATATCCCTTAGATGGTCAAGGGGAGATATCTGACAAGTAGATGGATGTTGAGTCTGGATTTGGGAGATCTGGACAGGAAATGTACATTTGTGAATCATTAGCCCACAGATTGGGTTTAATGTCATGTGGCTGGAGAAACATACCAAGAAGTGAGTGTACGTCCTTTAGGCCAGAGGCCTATGGACCAAGCCCCGGACCTCTGCAGTGTTTAAAGATAGGTCAGATAAGGAAGAAATAACTAGAAAAGTAGGAGGAAGACCAAGATGTTGATGTCACTACAGCCATTGAAAAATAAATTGATTTATCTGTTGATATGCTTCTTCTCACCTCAGGTACAGGGGTTTGAATTAATCACATTCATCAGCACATTAAAGCACATTATTACGATTAGTTTTTGCAAAGTCCTATTGTTTAATTAATTCATTTGTTTATTTTATTTCATTACCTTACCCTCATTCCTCTGCTCCAATGTGTGTATATATATGTTCTATGTTGTTATTTCTGCGTATTCTAAAGTGGGTATCAAATATCTGTGTTCATTGCATTTGTAACATGAACAACATTATGTAACTAAGCAGTTCTATAGCTCTTTCAGTCTTAATTTTTTTTCAATAAGCTTTATGCTTTGAAAACCTGACCATCTTAAATGAGAATCTTGCCTACTGTCCCTAACTGCTGCATCATACTCCATAGTATGCATTGTCAAAGAAAGATTGTCAACAAAAAGGAAGGTCTATTGACTCTACTGCAGTAGTGGAAAGAGATCAAGCTCAACTCTCCTGGAGCTAAAGGCAGGGAGGTTTTAAGCCCCCTGAAGTGAGCTAGTGGGAAACTACTGGAGGCTATTAGAAGGGAGATTGATCAATGCAATTAGGTCATCTGTGTTTGCTAATTGTCCCTTATCCAAATTAGGCTCCTATCCTCCTGAAGATACTGGGAGATAGGGGCATGGTCTTCTTTTACTATTACATTTTAGAAAGAAAGACATTTCTGGATTGTAAAACTGGCAAGAGCATGGGAGAAGATTTACATCTCAAAGGAGCAGAGAATTTACTATTGCAAGTTTTCTAAAGTAAATAATCTAGGAAAAGGGAAGTGAGGAACCTATAATCATGAGGAAATCTCCCTGAAGGTTAGTCAAAGGAAGGAGAAAATTAAGGTTTATTGATCAGCATCCATCACATTTTAGCTCTCCATTATTCAGAGGTAGACAGTAGGGTTCTTCCCTCTCCTACCACAAGTAACTGAAAAAACACTCGGTTCCTGATGCATGCATCCCTCAACTTCACATTCCTAACACTTTCCCTTACCTGATTTGCTAGTTTACATTTGCATTTATCTAAATGCTAATGATTACTAGCATCTTTTGTTATTGTGTTAGTTTCCTATGTTTTCTATAAACTATCTGTTATAGTGTTTGATCATTTTCTTTTCTCTTTTTTAAAAGTTTATTTTTGAGAGAGAGAGAGAGCATGAGTGGGAGAGGGGCAGAGAGAGAGAAGGAATATATTTGTCTTGATGTATTCTTTTCAGGTTTTTCTATAAAACTTTCCCCATCCCTACATCAAAGCAATATTATTCTACATTTTCCGTAGCTTGTTGATATCCCCTTAAGCATTTGTTTCTTTAATCTGCCTAGAATATAAATACAGATGGTGTTTTAGGGAGAAATCCATTTTATTTTCCTTCATATAGTGTGCCATTCCTTCTATACCATAACGAAAACTACCATTCTTTGGTCACTTGGTTTGTGTTTTATCAGGCTGCTGAATTTTTATGGAGTTTTTTAGCTCATTATACTTTATCACAGTTCAACTGTTTTTCTTGCACTAATTCCATATTTGTAATACAATAATTTGTTCTGTATCTTAATGTCCAGTAGAGCATACTTAGTCTATTCATTCAATTTTATAAGGTTTGCTTGGCTATTTGGGAATGTTACATTCTTCATATATACTTTCAAATCAATTTATAGAATTTCTCAAAAATTATAAAATGAGTTATTCTTTTTGCTTATCTTTCATAACCTTGACACTCCTCAAAGGAGCACAGATTAGTTTCGATAAATGTACCTTAATTAGGTTTGTCCACTGTTTTCCTATAATTGGAGTTAGGTTCTGCAGTTTTTTGGCACAAAAACCATATAGGTGATGTATTTTCAGTGCATTATACTAACAAGTTAAGATATTGAGTCTTGTTATTACTGGTGATGTTTACCTTGATCATTTAGTTAAGTTACTGTTTGACAATTTTTTCCACTGTAATTCATTATCTCTATTTTTGTAATTGATAACTATCTTGTAGGAGTTACTTTGAGACTATATAATTCCTGTTTCTCCTCAAACTTCCAGCCATTACTTTTAGTAATGTATATCATTACTAAAAGTGTATATCATCAGTATTGGACCAATACTTGTCCTAAATTAGGACCACTATTGGTCCAATGTGTGTGTGCGTGTGTGTGTGTGTGTGTGTGTGTGTGTGTGTGTGTGTGTATTAGGACCAGTATTGGTCCAATACTGATGATAACCATCTAGGGGAGAGGGAAAAATCAATATGGGATATAAATGGCAGAATTAGTCACAGCACTTTCTTGAATGAGATCCAGTATAAAGCGAAAGCTTGGCTAACTAAAGAAAGAAGAACGAGAACAGATAGTATTGTTCAAGGCTTTATTTCAGCCACATTCTATTATCCTAGTGCAGCCATAGACTACATAAAAATATGGACTTGGCAGGAATTTGGGGTTTGTTTGTTCATTTGTTTAAAGGAGCACAATAAACTAATAGAGTATTCAAATTCTTGTTCGTAAACACTAGTAAGTAATTACAATGGCTTACTACAAAATTTAAGCTTAGAAGATGAGAAGTGAGAGCATGGAAGGGTTTGGGGACAGTGAAGAGAGAGTGATATCAGTGGTGAGATCAGTGTGTTATAAATACGAGTAAAGTCGAAGGTTTATGGTAATTAGAGTATTAAAAGGAGACTTTTCATGGCTTTGAGTTTTATTTATAGAGTTTAATTTTCCCCTATCATCTGATCTAAGCCACTGCCCAGGAATGTGGAATCAATTGCAATTAGTTCTTGTTTAAAATACCAATTCTTGGGGCGCCTGGGTGGCTCAGTCCATTAAGCATCAGACTTCAGCTCAAGTCACGATCTCGCGGTCTGAGAGTTCCAGCCCCGCGTTGGGCTCTGGGCTGATGGCTCAGAGCCTGGAGCCTGCTTCCGATTCTGTGTCTCCCTCTCTCTCTGCCCCTCCCCCGTTCATGCTCTGTCTATCCCTGTCTCAAAAATAAATAAACGTTAAATAAAATTTAAAAAAATAAAATACCAATTCTCTTTCATAATATAACACTTCTGTATTTCTTCTACCAAGTCAGTCTTTGTATCAGATATCATCAGAGAGATGATAGATAGGACGACAGGTAGATAGGTAGCTAGTAAACTAGCTAGATAGACAAAATATATAGATATGTATCACATAGATCACTTCTACTTTAAAACATTATAGGAAAAGTTATCTTTATAACTTTCAACATTATATATCTACCAACCCATCTACCTACCTCTAGGGTTTTTTTGGGTTTTTTTTTTTTTTTTGAAGTGGTTGTGCTTTATGTCATTACAGAGAATAACTATTACTGGCCAAGTTTCTTTCTCATATATTTTATGAAAGGATTAACATTTGTTGAATAAAAATTTTCTGGTGAACTAAAATTTGTAAACACACATACACCTTGGAAGATAGAATTCTCAAGAATAAATGTTATCTTGGAATCATTCTAAAATATCAATTTTTACCGTGTGTCCACATAATAATATTTTCATATCATAAACATTATTACTGCCGTGAATTCTAATTATGTGTTTAGCTGCCTCCACATACCCATCTTACTCCTATTCGTTGTATGATAGTATTGCAACATTTGTAGTTCCATCATTAGGCCAGTACTGGGCACATGAGAGGTGCTGAATATTTATTTGCTGGATAAATAAATTCATGAATAAACGTGAATCAATTGAAAAAATGAACCCAAGAAATATTCTGAAGGAATACCCTAAAATTAATATGAAGTATTTTATGCTTGTAAAACACTAAGGTGTGATACACTAATGATGGCATTTGCCCTATTAAATGAATTAGTTTGACTAAAAGTAGAAGTAATATAGTTTTATGATAGATTTCATGAACTCAGTTGAGCCCTTCATTATTTGAGAAAGTATCAAATTAGCAGTTAGAAATCTCAACTAACAACTTGGACAAAAAGCAAGTGATTTGCTTTACAAAGTATGTAACAATGACAAGTAATGTTTAAACAGTGTATCAGATCTTCTGTGATAATAAACTAATTTTTGGTCTGTTAGCCCTCGCCCTACTTAATTCCTCACGTGAGATAGTTTGTTGTAAAGTTAAGCTGGTTACTCTGAAATTCTAGGATCCTGTCTCCTAATGCTAAAGATTTATTCTTCTAAATACAGGCCAGGAAATCATTCAAAAATGTATAGTAAGAAAAAGGTGTATGCCTGTATGTGCCTACATAGGATATAGTCATAAAGCTAGCACGCACTTGACAGTCCAAATTCTTCAATGGGAGGTTGAATATCCCCCAATATTTGGCCATTTAGCTTCTATCTTTGAGACATAAAATGGAGAAAAAATAAAATAGCTAAATGAGTTTGGGTATGTTTTCATAATTATAGAAATAAGGAAACTGACTTAAAAATTATTAAATCGATGGTACCATTTACCTATGGAGGGCAAGAACCAATTATATACTACTGGTGAACTAAAATCAGTAATAGAGGAAGTATTTACACATGGGGAATTTGTGAATGATTCAACCCCTACCTGACTCTGCTCTGCAGATCCAGTTAAAAAAATTTCCAGCAGGGCACTGGTTAAATTAGTCATTTGTGCAAAAACATTATAGTAAGTGGCAGACTAGCAATCTGAAGCTAGAACTGTCCCTACAACAACCATGCTTTTAAGCTATCACTAGTTTATAGTTACTAGAATTCTAGTAAACCAATGTGGCTGTGTTTGTTACAAATGAGGGATTGAAAGTTGAGTCCTTTAAAGACAGAACAAAAACACTAGGCGATTGAGTTGAAAGATAATAATTTTTCCAGTGTGTTGATATTAGGAATGATGAAGTTGAAGTACACAGTTTCAATGACAGAACTGAATTCTTAATGTGGGTCTGGCATTACTTGAATTTCATCTTCCAGACAATTGTCAAAGCGATCTCCTTAAAAAAAGAAGTCCACATACCTCTCATTTCACAACTTTTGGGTGTCTTTTAATTCTTTGCTCATTGAATCCTAAGATTTTTTATAAATATACATGCAGTATTCCTTGTCTCACACTTCTCTTAACCTGGAAGTCTAAAACTTGCTTAGTTTGTTTGTTTGTTTAATTATTTATATATGTCAGCCTTAGCCTCATATCTTCCATTCTAGTAGCAGAAAACACTAAGTTACTATGATCATGCTGTCCCTACCTGTAGTGATTCTCTGCTAACATCATTTTCTATGTTCTATTTATTTTTTATTTTTTATTCTTTTAAAATTTTTATTCATTTAAATTCAAGTTAGTTAACATACAGTATAGTATTAGTTTCAGGAATAGAACCCGGTGATTCATCCCTTACATATAACACCCGGTGCTCTTCCCAACAAGTGCCCTCCTTAATGCCCATCACCCATTTAGCCCATCCCCCCCACCCTCCTCCCCTCTAGGAATCCTCAATTTTGTTCTCTGTATTTAAGAGCCTCTTATGGGGGTGCCTGGGTGGCTCAGTGGATTAAGCATCTGACTTCGACTCAGGTCAGGATCTCGTGGTTTCCTGAGTTTGAGCCCCGTGTCAGCCTCTGTGCTGACAGCTCAGAGCCTGGAGCCTGCTTCAGATTCTGTGTCTCCCTCTCTCTGACCCTCTCCCACTCACACCTCTGTCTCTCTCTCTCTCTTTCTCTCAAAAAGTAAATAGACATTAAAACTTTTTTAAGAGTCTCTTATGGTTTGCCTCCCTCTGTTTTTACCTTATTTTTTCCTTCCCTTCCCCTATGTTCATCTGTTGTGATTCTTAAATTCCACATATGAGTAGTTCTATTAGTTTTTTAAAATACAGTTTAGAGATAGATTCTCAGAAATTTTTCTGCTTTTACTTTAAGCTCTCATAATAATATTTGCTTATCTGTATCATTGTTTTTCCGGCTTGGCATTTTAATTCTCCACTGATATGTCACCCTACACTCCTCCCATCTTTATTAATGACATGCATAGCATCTTATTATTGGTAACCAGAGTATTTAGGCCAATATTGAATATGCTGCAGATACTGAATATTTATTTGCTACATGAATAAATTAGTAGATAACATGCATGTTTAGAAGAGTAAACACAAGGAATTTCTTATACAAAACTCCTAAAAATATATAGCATCTTATATTTGTAAAATACTAAGGTATGATGAAATGATCAAGTAATGACTGGTCTTTGTCCTACAGTTTATTTAATACTCAGTGGAAGGAAAACAACCAACCAACTTCATGGTTTCTTTTAGGTCAGAAGTATGGTAATGAAAAGACCTTGAGGAGAGCTGGCTTTGTAGAAAGAGAAGGGAGAATGCAAAGTAGAATGCTGAGGGTGAGTTTTAGGGTTTTAATCCTTCAGGGTTATCTTGAAGTATGCGAGAATTAAGTTCTATGAAAAGGGAAGGGATATAACACATTTTTTTTCTTCTTTTTTTATGTTCAGGTATTTCTATGTCATTAGATCTAGAAATTAAAAGGCTTGGTGGAAAAAGCAAGCAACCAAAATAATCTCTGAACAAAGGGTGTTTTAGGAATATGATAACTGGAAAAAGAGGCACCAGTGAAAGATTTCACAAACCCAGGGGAAGAAAATAAGGTGTTAACTTTTTGGTTTTTTTGTTTGTTTTTGTTTTTGTTTTAATAACCAAAAGCAGCTTCTGTTTTTGCTTTTGTTTTGTTTTGTTTTTTAATTTACATCCAAGTTAGTTAGCATATATTGCAACAATGATTTCAGGGGTAGATTTCTTAATGCCCTTTACCCACTTAGCCCATCCCCCCTCCCACAATCCCTCAAGGAACCCTCTATTTGTTCTCCATATTTAAGAGTTTCTTATGTTTTGTTCCCCTGCCTGTTTTCATATTACTTTTGCTTCCCTTCCCTTATGTTCATCTGTTCTGTGTCTTAAAGTCTTCATAGGACTGAAGTCATATGATATTTGTCTTTCTCTGACTAATTTCGCTTAGCATAATACCCTCTAGTTCCAGCCACATAGTTGCAAACAGTAAGATTTCATTCTTTTTAATTGCCAAGTAATAATCCATTGTGTGTGTGTATACATATATATATATATATATATGTATATATACACGCATATACCGCATATATATATACACACACTTACCACATCTTCTTTATCTATTTATCCATTGTTGGACATTCGGGCTCTTTCCATACTTTGGCTATTGTTTATAGTGCTGCTATAAACATTGGGGTACATGTGTCCCTTCAAAACAGCAGACCTATATCCCTTGGATAAATACCTAGTAGTGCAATTACTGGGTTGTAGGGTAGTTCTATGCAGCTTCTGTTTAAAGTGACTGTCAAGGGAAAGGCCTATTAGTTCTGGAACTCTCTTCTTCCAACCACTCGTGTGGAGATACCTGCCACATGACTCACTAAGGAGTAGCTGTCCGCACAGGAATGAACTGTTTGATTAGTTATAGATTTGTTGTTATGTTAATTAAATCAATTACATTGTTCACCAGCTCTCTTCTGAAATCCACTCCTGGCAAAAGAATAGAGGTGGATAGTAAAAACAAACTAACATTTTCATTGATTTTTCTGAAAATAATACTACAGATCAGTAATCATTTTTATTTTGCAAGCTCTCAAAGTGAAACATGATTTTGACAAGCAATACTTGATTCAAAATATTTGAAATTTTAATTTTTTTAATCACCAAATGTTTTCACCAGTGATTATGGTAAGGTGCAGATATTAGCAGTATTAGAGATATGGACAAGATCGAAGAAAGACATTTAAACCAGAAAAGGAGAAGTGATAGGAATGATATATTAATGATTAACATGAAACAACAATATTAACACTAGATACCACTTAAACAATAAAACTGACATGGAGACTCTTACACAGAAAAGAATACTGGCATAAAACTGCTCTCTGACTGGATATTTGACCTAAGTCAGACACTTTTTGAAAAAGCAAATAGTAAGACTTTTCTGCCTCAGGATCTTTGCATTTAATATTTCATCTTTCTGGAATGCTCCTTCCCCAGATATAGACATGAATTCATCAAATCATCCACATCTCTGCTCCAATGTCACCTGTTAGAAGACCTATCTAACCACTCTAACTACTCTGCAAAGTGCATTGTAAACTGTAAATTTCATGTGTCAGCCTAAATATGAATGGCAATATGCACATTTTTGTCAGTTTGGTGATGCAATTCATTGTGTAATAACCTGTTTTGATTTCAGAGGGTTTTGTTTGTTTTATATACTTGATTTAAGATATGCTTCTCTAAACACTTACAGATTTTTCACACTGGATTTGAGCACATTACTATTGTGTGCATAAATAGCTTTACCATATCTAAGGCAAACTATATAATTTTCAATTTCCATGGGTCCTAGGCACATTACTTTCTACACTATTTTGACTTCCCATTTAAGCTTACCAGCAATTTTGGATATCACTGTCGTTTTTCTTCTTGATTTAGGCTTCATTTAAGTTCATTTTATTTGACTTTTCTATTAATTTAATTTAAGCTAATTTAATATTTAATTTAAATTAATATTAATTTAACTTAATTAGTATTAATTAAATTAATATTAAGTATGGCTTCAAATAATTAGAAATTATGATTGTAATACATATGTGTTTATGAAAGTATTTTCTTTATTTGTATCAATTAAAAATTAAATTCTGGGGTGCCTGGCTGGCTCAGTCCATAGAGCATGCAACTCTTGATCTTGGGGTTGTAAGTTCAAACTCCATAGTGGGTATAGAAATTACTTAAAAATGAAATATTTAAGGGCACATGTATGGCTCAGTCGATGGAACATCTGAGATTTCATAATGGCTCAGGTCATAATCCTAGAGTTGGGGGATTGAGCCCCGTGCTACGCTCAGTGTGGAGCCTGCTTGAGATTCTCCCTCTGCCCCTCTCCCCTCGTCTCTCTCTCTCTCTCTCTCTCTCTCTGAAATAAAAATAAATAAATAAAATAAAATCTTAAAAAAATTAAGTTTTGTTCTTATATGGCAATACTTCATGATCTTATTCAAGGATTCTAGCTTAGATGACAGGATCCCTTACATATTGTCAAATAAACTGCTTCATTAATGATGCCACAATATTCACAATTTTTTACTGAATATTTTTTAGGATACATGTAAAATATATTATTTTTCACTCTCAAAAACAGTTCTCTTACATTTTCTTCCTATTAGGCTGCCTGCAGAATATCTCATCTGTTCATTGTAACATATGTTGATATATGCATATGTTAGATTACCCCTAAATCTACTCTTTCATCATGTATGGCTGATTAAGGTGTACTTAGCTTAGATATTCTGTATCCTATCCTTTAGTATCTTGTTTCTTTCCTTTTAGCCTATATCAGAATTTATATTCTGCTTTAGGCCACATTTTCAATATTTCTATTTTTTCAGTGCATATAAATTGTACATATAAGATCTTTATATAATCTTTTTCATATCTATTCCATATCTCAACTATCAAGTTGCTGTTAATAGCTCATTATCTTAATGAAATGAAATACATGACAAAAATGTAATTTTCTTTTATTTGCAATTTAGTCTTGCATTAAAGTTGTACAAAGATGATTTGTGTTATATACTCAAAAGATGCAAACATCACTCCATGAAAGGTTGTAAAAAGGAGGAAAAAAGAAACAAGCACTAAACTGTTACATAAAATGTAAAATAAATTTTATCAATATATGTGCTAAACTTTGGAGGAGAGTCATAGAATCAAACATATGTAGAGTTATTAGTAGCACACATTTCCTCTTAAAATTAATGTACTAATATTAGTTTATATGTCATTATAATTTCTCTTATATCTGATAAAAAGCTAAACATTACCTAATCAGTTATTTCCCCTTAATTGTTTCCATAAACTTCTAGATCTTTCCCTTAAAACAAATACACTGTTTATGGTGATTTATTAATCTAAGGCCTTTTGGTCATATTTAATCCCACCTTTGCTATAAAGATCACACAATAAGAATTCACATTATACAACGTGAAAATTTGGGGGAAAAGTTTTATGATAACAATTCTAAAAAATATTTCAGCTTGCATCACCTATCTCTTCCCACACTGCCACAAATTGCAGTATTTTGGGAGGTAGTTTTAGTAAATCAGAAAACATTGCCACATGGAAACTGCTATCCAATTCCACAGATCTGATAAAGTGTCCTCCATTACCAAGCTTCTAATCATCTAGGTACACTGTCAAAAAACCAACATCACTCTTCCTTATAATTAAGTTTGGAGAATTTGCTAAAAATGCAAGAGTCATCCAGTCTCATTATCCGTCACCAACTGAATGACTTGTTGTAAGTCACGGTGCGAAAATTACTAATGTTGAATAAATTGTATTACTCAGCTTTCACTAGCTTATGCTATAGTAACAAACCTCAAAACTTGGTGAATTACATTCACAAAGCTTATTTTTCATTGACTCTACATGTTGGCTGCAGATCTGCTCTCCTATGTGTCTTCTCAAATCTGAGAAGAAGACAAAGGTTTCCACAGAAGAGGAAAAGCAAAATTACATAAACATGTGAGTGCTCTTAAGCTTTTGCTTAGAAGTAACAAACATCATTTCAGCTCATGTTTTATTGGCCAAAGCTATCGCATGGTGAAGGCTGATCACAATGGGGGAGAGAAAAAAGCAATCTTGTTGGGATGCACATTCATTATGTAGAAATAATAAAATCCGTGACTAAAACATTATATCAAATGAATAATTATTATTTGTTAGGTATACACATAAACAAACCCTAACATTTCATTCATATACTAAGTCAAAAGATTTTTAAAAATAAACCGTAGAGTCTTCTAGGTATTATAATAAAAATGAAAATATAACAGATTAAAAATTATTACAGTTTTAAGAATCTCACAAATCATAAAACTTTCAATAATGAAGAAGCATATGAAAAAACTTTTAGAAATATAGATAATATACATATATAAATGATAATTATAACTTTAGAAATGGTTCATCATCATTTTGATATTTAATTTGCCAATTGTCCTATTTCATACTGAAATATATTTAACATATAACATTATGTAAATTTAAGGTGCAAAACATGTTGATTTATATATTGCCATTTGATTGCCATGGTAGTAATAGCTGGCACCTCTATCTTGTCACAGAATTATAATTTCCTTATTACAGTGAGAAAAATTAAAATCTAGTTCCCAAGCATGTTCAATGATTGGTTATATCGGTCTATATTTACTATACCATGCAGTAAATCTCCAGAATTTACTTGTATGCTAGTTGTAAGTTTGTTCCCTTAAACAACATCTCTCCTATTCTCCCATCCTCAGCCCCTGTTTAAACACCATATTACTCTATTTTTGCAAGTTTGCCTTATTTATTTGTTTGTTTATTTATTTATTTAATCATGCTTTTATTAAAGCATTCAATATGAGAAAACAATCTTCATTCTTATGATATTTTTTTCTGTGGTATCAACTTAGCAATAAAGCACTAATTCCGAAACCAGACTACCAGGTTCAAACCTCAACTTTTCCATTTACTATCTGTATGACTTTAGACAAGTATTTAGCCTACTAACAGCTCAGGTTTTCTGCTTGTAAAATAGGAAGAGTAAGAGAACCTCCTTAAAATGGTTACAGTAGCAATTAAATGATGTTGTATATGTGAAATTCGTCCAACAGTGCTTGCCGTATAGTGATAGCTTATAGCTGTATGAAAGTTCAATGTGATTTTTTTTTGTTTCAAGTTTTTATTTAAATTCCAGTTGGTTAGCATACAGTGTAACATTAGTTTCAGGTGTAGCATTCAATGGTTCATCACTTACATACAATGCCCAGTACTCAACACAAGTGTCCTCCTTAATACCCATCACCCATCTAGCCCATCCCCCACCTACCTCTCCCCCACTGTAATCTCCCTTCTTCTTCTTGTGATGATGAGAGATGATAAAATGCCTACATGATGAGATGAATTGTGGTGAATGATATAGGCATTGTGACTTAGATTTAAGTTACTATTCACCTTCTGATTATGTGTCAAAAGGAGGATCATCCACTTCCAGACCATGGCTGGCTGTGAGTCACTGAAATCACAGAACGCAAATGTGTGGATTCATCAGCTGATAGCATCTTACGTTGTTTCTCTATCTTGGCTATTGCGAATAATGCTGCAATAAGCATAAAAGCATATATCTCTTTATTATCCTGTTTTCATTTCCTTTGGTATATACCCAGAAGTGGAATTTCTAGATCATATGGTACATCTGTATTAATCTCTTGAGAAACCTCTATATTGTTTTCTATAGTGGCTGAAGCAAGTTATATTCCCACCAATGGTGTGCAAGTGTTCCCTTTTCTTGGCCTCCTCTCCAACAGTTTTCATCACTTGTCTTTTTTTTTTTTTTTAAGAGTGAAGCTCTCTTATTTTGATGATAGCCATTCTAACAGGCATAAGGCGATATCTCATTGGGGTTTTGATTTGTATTTCCTTGATGACTAGTGAAGTTGAGCATTTTTTCACATACCTGTAGGCCCTTTGGATGTCTTCTTTAGAAAAATGTCTACTTAATTCCTATGCCCATTTGTTAAATTGGATTATTTTTTTTTTGTTATTGAGTTACATGAGTTATTTATATATTTTGGGTATTAACCTCTATCAGATGTATGGTTTACAAATATTTTCTTCCATTCTTTAGGTATATTTCCTTTTCCTTTTCACACACTTCCAGTTGTTTTCTCTATATATTATGTATGTATGTATGTATGTTTTATTTATCCCAAAATACATGTATGGTGGACATCCAGTCATGTATTTAACCCTCTATTTAAACATTTAAGTTTAATTCGAGCATCTGATCTATTCATAATGCTCTTCTATAAATTCTTCTGAGAATGGAAATATTTTATAATAAAAGTCAAATCCATTATTTTCAAAAAGTGTTGTGCTGAATAGGTTCTATTTGCAGCTACAGATCTTTTTCTCTTCAACATGCTATTCAATCTAGGAGCCCGACTAGTAAGAACTTTATCAATGGGCACTGTTGTCCTCTAACTTCCAATTTGGTTCAGCCAGTGGGAAGCACCATCTGGAGATAAATGTTGAGGAGAGTAAAGTTGGATTATTTTCTGCAGAACTCTTTCCTGTTGTGCTCCGGTAGAGTGGCTGTCTTCCCCATCAGAGGCTCTTATCAGGTTGCCTTTTCCAACCAGCTCTTTTTGTCTTTCAGTAACCCCTGTCCTCTTGCAAATGTTGGCACAGTGGTGGTTAATTCTATGACTAGCCTTGTGGTCTTCCATGATCTCAAGTTAGCAGTTTCATTACCCCTGCCCACACATTTGCAGAATTATATGTTATTAAATTTTCCTTAATAACCACTTCTGACTGTTACTTCTGTTTCTGGCCAGGATCCTCCATGATATATTCATTCACAATTGAATGATGCATCACTTTTAATTTTTTTAAAGCCGTAAGTGATGGTAAAAAGAAGAAAAACAGAGCCTATTATTGAAAATCTATCTTCTTTATTTCTAACCTTTATTCCAATTTCAGCAAAGTTTGCTAAGAGGTTACACAGAGAGTATATGAAAATGTAACATTTGGTAGCAACTGTCCACATAGATTTCATAGTACTCATTCTGTAATATAAAATTACTGATTCATAATCACTTCTTATTACTCATTCTGTGGATAACCATGTACTTCTCTCTCAGAGATATGCTATAAATATTATTCACTATAGTCTCTTTGCTGTTTATTAGAGGGGAAAACGAGAAATTAGTGAGAAGGAAAAGATGTTTATGAAGTATCCCCCACTTTCTGAAAGTTCTCCTTATGCCACTTCGCTTTTTAAAAAGACCTACCTTAGCACCTGTTTTCTCCAACCAAACGATATCTGAAGAGGATTTTCACTTTTACAAAAGAAGGCAAAAATGAAAATGGTGTTCAGTGTTTGTGTGTTTGTTTTGCTGCTCCAGAGGTAGCACCACACCCTAAGTAGCAAGAGTGGTGCAGTCGACCTCCTTTCTCCAGAACTCCACTCAGCATCTCAGTATCAAGCCACCAAAGCTCTGAACTGTGTCTGTGAGCACCTGTGCTTTATCTCAATTTATGTTGTCCATCTGTTAGCAAGATCTGTCCTAAAGTACCAGAAAACCCTAAGAAAGGTTATTTTGGGGGTATGGAAATCCTCAAAAATTTTTCTATATAAATTAATCATAGTCGCTTCTTTGCTTTGTGCTATTCTGGCTTATGACAGGTTTTATAAATATTCTACTTTTGGATGGGGCTGTGGGGGGAACTTATACATATTAGGTACTATGTTCAACATTTTTCAAAGTCTATTTTATTAGTACACACTTTGCACAGTGAAATCTTTATTCAGCAAGTGCAACCTGCTTCTGAAATTGAGTAAAGATACAAAGAAAAAGGATTAATTTGTTTATTGATTTCACTTAGAGTAATAAAAAGACCTTCAAACCTTATGGGATATCTTTGTTGAAGCTACACTAGAAATGGGCCATCAGGCACAATTATTACTCTTATTCCTGTTGACATGCACCATCAAGAAGAGTAATTTAGGACACCCTCAAGGTCGCTAAGAAAGAGAATTATTTCATCAAGCTATCAAACTTCTCTTAACCATGTGTTTCTCATTACATTCTAACATGCTCTTCTTTAACTCAAATAAAACTAAAATTTAAGTCTACATGTGCTTACTAGTACATAATTCTTAGGAAATGCAACCAATACACAATAATTTTCCCAACACAGTACTATGTAAAAAAGAAGTGCTATGATAAAAATTAAAAATATATATATAGAAATATTATAGGTGGCACATTCATATAATATTTTTAATTTTATTCATAAAGTTTGAGATAATTAATCTAAATGCTATGTATTCTTGTCCCACTATGTGATTTTAAATGATACTAAACAAGGGAGGTAGACTACCCAATATCACTTTCTTAATTAAACTTAAATTGAATCTGGTTGAAACTATAAAAGAAATGCCAAATACATAAAAAAAGTGTTCATTGTTTAATGAACTGATCCCTTTTTTATTTTGCAAACTTAGCTTATTTTTAATTCAAGTATGTTTAAAAAATATGAAATACTTAGAAAATACAAAGGAAAATTCAGTATTCTTACTTTAAATAAGGAAATAGCTGAAGGGTACCTGGTTGTTTGGCTAGTATGATGCTTCTTAGTGAGAACAGCTTTAAAACAAGAAATAATTACTGGATGATCTATTTCTAGATGGTTTTTTGTATTACAAGTGGAAATTGTACATCACTGAGGTAGAATGAAAATCTGGATAAATGCAAATCTGTCAAGCTGCAGAACTACAATAACCAGGTGACATTTGTTGCTTATGCTTGGATCCTTAAGATTAAAATGAAGAAATTGTGAAAAATATTTTTAAGATACTTTTAAAAAATAAAAGTAAATCGCCCCTTTAAGGAAGAAATTATTACAATTCTCTGAAATCTCTTTCAGAGGATAGAAGCAAAAGGAACAAATCCTAACTCATTCTATTAAGCCAACATTACCCTAATATTAAAGCCAGACAAAGACATTCTAGGAAAACTATAAACAATATTCCTCCTGAAAACACATACAAAATCATCAACAACATATTCACAAATTAAGTAAAAATGTATGAAAGGATTATACACCATTACCAAGTGGGATTTATCCCAGGCATGAAAGGCTGGCTCAACATTTGAATATCAGTTAATGTAATGGATCGCATTACCATTCACATTAGTACTCAAAAAAAAAAATGAAATACTTAGATATAACAAAATGTATGCAACATCTGTATGAAGAAAACTACAGAACTGTGATGAACAAAATCCAAGAAGAACCAAATAAATGGAGAGTGATTCCAAATTAATTGAGAGGAAGACTCGAAATTACCCAAATGTCAGATCCTTCCAACTCGATCTATAAATTTAATACAATCAGTAAAACTCCCAGTAAGTAATTTTATGGATATCAACAAACTGATTCTAAAGTTTATGCAGAGAGGCAAAAGCCCCAGAAAAGCTGACACAGTATTGAAGAACAAAGTTGGAAGACTGATGCTACCCAACTTCAAGGGTTATTATAAAACTACAGTAATCAAGAAAGGATACTATTGGTGAAAGAATAAACAAATAGATCAGTGGAACAGAATAGAGAGCTGAGAAATAAACCTCATAGATATAGTCATCTCATCTTTTTACAGAAGATCAAAGGCAATAAAATAGAGCAAAGATAGTATTTTAAACAATTAGTGCTACAACAATTGGACATCCACATGCAGAAAAATGAATCTAGATGCAAACTTTATACCCTTTATAAAAATTAATTCTAATTGGATCAAAGACCTAAAAATAAAATCCAATACTGTAAAATTTCTAGGAGATAACAGGAGAAAACCTGGATGACCTTGGATAAGGTAATGTCTTTTCAGATACAAGTCCAAAGACTTAGTGTGTGAAAAGAATAATTGATAAGCTGGAATTCATTAAAATTAAAAACTTCTGCTCTGTGATAGACACTATCAAGAGAATGAGAAAAAGCCACAGACAGGGAGAAAACAGTTGCAAAAGACAGATCTGATAAAGCATTTTTATCCAAATATATAAAAAATTCTTAAAATTCAACAATTAGAAAACAAACAATCTGGTTCAAAAGTGGGCCAAAGATCTTAAACACCTCACCAAAGAAGATGTACAGATGGCAGACACACATATGAAAAGATGGTCTACAATACTGGTTCTTCAATACATGTTTTTCTCAGGCATAATTGTGTGTAACATACTACTTGGGAACTTTCATCTTTTGCATTAAGTAAGATTTTCATGCCATCTTTAAATGTTCTAGGCCAATTTTGTCCTTTATAATTGTAATGAAAATTCAAAATCTGCTATACCTTTTTTACTTTTCTTAAAATTTTGTCCTTAACCTATTTTTTTTAACCAATGATGAACGTACATTGAGACATCATAATCACCTAATGTCTATAGTTTACCTTAGGATATCATGACATTTATCCATCGTTAAAATATTATACAGGGAAATGCAAATTTATAAAAAATGTTACACTACCACACATCTATTAAAATGACCAAAATCTGCAACACTGACACCACTAAACACTGGCAAGGAGCATGATTGCTGGATCATATGTTAAGTGTTATGTTTTTAGTTTTTTAAGATACCACCAAACTCTTTCAATGCAGCTGTACCATTTTTCATTTCCATCAGCAATATATGACAGTTCCTGTAGCTCCACATCCTTACCAGCATTTCGTTTTTGATGTATTTTAACATATTTTATTTTTATTTTTATTTAATTATTTAGTTAGTTCATTTCAAGTTTTTATTTAAAGTATAGTTAGTTAACATACAGTGCATATTAGTTTCAGGTTCATCACTTTTATACAACACTCAGAGCACATCACAATCAGTGCCCTCCTGAACACCCATCACCCATTTAACCTATCCCCATACCCACCTCCCCTTTAGCAACCCTCAGTTTATTCTCTAAAGAGTCTGTTTCTTGGTTTGCCTCTCTCTTTTCCCTGTGCTGTGTTCTTTTGTTTTGTTTCTTAAAGTACTGTGAGTGAAATCATATGGTGTTTGTCTGTCTTTGACTTATTTTGCTTAGCATAATAGTCTCTAGCTCCATCCACGCTGTATTTTTATAAACATTTATGGCAATAACAGATTAACAAAAGTTGTTACATGCACTTTCCCTTATATTTGCCTTGAGTATAAATCCATTCTCTTTCAAAGCGATTATTTAAAAGATCTTAAGCATGACCAGACACTCAGACACAAAGAAAACTACTTTCACAAAGTCAATAATGATTATATATTTTTTCTTGCAGTAATAGACATGTATCAACTGATCGACAGAATTTCTATGTAATAATCAATAAGGTAATTTTTATCCCAAGTTATTGTTATGCCCAGAATTCGTGATCCCCAAATACCGCCAGGGAGCCGAGTCCGATGTAAAAGCAAAAGAGCCTTTATTCGAGCTAGCTCGAGCTCAAGCCCCTACCTGCACCGACGCAGCGGTGAGATACCAGGGAGAGAGAGCGAGTTTCAAAAGGACAAAAATTTTATTGGGGCCTAGGGGCAGTTGGTGAGGTAATGGCTGTGGCCTCAGCCGATTGGCTGGGGAAGGGTCCAAGTCCTGTTAGGCAGGTGAGCGGGAGGTTACTCAAGGGGAGGAGACATGGTCAAGGTGAAGGACACAGAACAAGATGGAGTCGGCCAGCAGAGGCCCACCCTTTCATTCCCCCCTTGTCATGTAGCTTACGGACCCAATCATGGGACTGGCTGCATTTATGGTGACAAGAGGAACAGAGTTTGGAGGTTTACACAAAGTTCTGGGAGCCAAGTGTCCCTGGGGTGGCTCTGGGAGGTCTGATTAAGTATTGTCCCCGAGCTGGTGTCTATGATCTGCCAGGTGATGTTTTGGGGGGTGTGGGGACTCCTGGCAGCATGAGCAATGACAAGCAGAGTTAACAGAGTTACCAATATTAGGTGGGTTGGATGCGCTGTAGCTTGAGCTTGAGCGGGTTGTTTTGGTCCCCATTGATGGCCCATCACGTGACAAAGTCCTTCCGGATTGAGGAGGGGTCCACTTGCCGAACGTGGATGTGATGGACCCAGGTCGCAATGCTGTCTACTTTGAGAACGGTGGGGGTTGTCAGCACCACGATGTAGGGTCCCTTCCAGCACGGCTTGAGGGTCTCTTGGTGGTGCCTCTTGATGTAGACCCAGTCTCCTGGCCTGTACTGATGAGGTGTCGGGGTCAGGCCAGCCTTGTAGATGGCACGGAGGTGCGGCCAAATGTCCTCGTGCGCCCTCTGGAGCCCTCTCAAGGAAACAAAAAGTTCTTGGTCTTTAAACTTAGCAAGAAGGTTGGGAATAATAGGGGGTGGCCTGCCAAACATGATCTCGTAGGGAGTAAAACCCAAGGTGTAAGGAGTGTTCCTAACCCGGTAAAGGGCATACGGTAGGAGAGTCACCCAGTCCCTGCCAGTCTCCATGGTTAATTTGGTAAGGGTCTCTTTTAGGGTTCTATTCATTCCTTCTACCTGTCCTGAGCTCTGGGGCCTATAAGCACAATGTAATTTCCAGTTTGCTCCCACTGCCTTGGCTACTGCCTGCGTTACCTGTGAGATAAAATCTGGTCCATTGTCTGATCCTATCATGGCAGGAAAACCATACCTGGGTAAGATGTCTTCTAGTAGCTCCTTAGCCACCGTCTGAGCCATTTCATGCTTGGTTGGGTATGCCTCCACCCAGCCAGAGAAGGTGTCTGTAAACACTAAGAGATATTTATAACCATACTTTCCTGGTTTGACTTCAGTGAAGTCGACTTCCCATTGGGCTCCCAGTCTGATGCCTCTGAGCCTGGTTCCTTTTTTATTTGATGTGGCTCTCGCGTTGGTGAGTTGGCAGGTCTTGCAGGCAGATACAACTTGCTCTATTTTGGTGTCCTGTTGGTGAATCTTGATTCTGGCATGTCGGACTAAGTCTTTTAATTTTCAGGCCCCCATGTGAGTAGACCGATGCATGTGCTCTAATATTGAGACTCCGAGCTGGTCTGGCAGCACGAGCTCCTTGTTAGGTGTATACCACCATCCCTTTATATCCTGGGCCATGGGGAGTTTCTTGATCCTCTGTAAATCCTCCTGGGAGTATTTGGGCTGGTCTGGTAAAACTGGGTCTTCCGGGTCCGGTAGTTGTATGGTCATGGTGGGTACTGAAGTAAGGGCTACTGCCTTGGCTGCCTGGTCAGCCTTTTGATTACCTCTAGCTACTGGGTTATCAGCTTTTTGGTGCCCTTGGCAGTGGATAATGGCTAGCTTGGCAGGAAGCCATAAGGCCGTAAGCAGGTTAAGTATCTCCTGCTTATTTTTTGTAGTCCGTACTTCTGCCTTCAGTAACCCCCTCTCCTGATAAATTGCCCCATGAATATGAGCTGTGGCAAACACATCATACATGTGTTGCTCATCCATCTATCAGGAGGCTGTTTCAGGACCCCTTCAATGGTGTGTGGGGTCATGATCCAGATCTCCTGTCCTAGGCTCAGTTTGTCTGCATCCTTGACTAGGAGTGCTGTCACCACTGCAATAATTCTTAGGCATGGTGGCCAGGCGGCAGCCACTGGGTCTAGTTTCTTGGACAGGTAAGCCACCGGGCGGTTCCAGGGGCCTAAGGCTTGAGTTAGAACCCCTTTTGCTATTCCCTTATGTTCGTCTACAAAGAGGTGGAAGGGCTTCGTAATGTCTGGTAGGCCCAGGGCTGGGGCACCTAGGAGGGCCTTTTTTAACTGATTAAAGGCAGTTTCTTCTTTTTCAGCCCATTTAAATATTTTCCCCTCTTTGGTAGCTTCATATAGGGGCCTGGCGATCTCAGCAAAACCTGGAACCCAGAGGCGGCAGTAGCCGGCTGATCCTAGGAATTCCCTTACTTCTCTTCTGGAGGAGGGAGTAAGGATCTTTAGGACAGTTTCTTTTCTGGCATCTGATCAGCGCCGCTGTCTGCCCTCCAGGATATATCCCAGGTAACTTACCCTCTCCCTGCATATCTGAGCCTTCTTCACGGATGCCCGGTACCCTAAGGCCCCCAGGGTAGCCAGCAGGTCCTGGGTCCCTTGCTCACAGTCTTTGGCCTTGTTGGCAGCAATCAGGATGTCATCTACATACTGTAGGAGGGTGAGGCCAGGGTGCCCCCTTCTGTACTCACCCAGGTCCTCGTGTAGTGCCTTGTCGAAGATGGTGGGTGAATTTTTGAATCCCTGGGGTAGCCGTGTCCAGGTGAGTTGCCCACTGTAGCCCTCCTCCAGATCATGCCACTTCAAGGCGAACAAGGGTTGGCTCTGGGGTGCCAGTGGCAGACTGAAGAAGGTGTCCTTTAAATCTAGTACAGTATACCAGACCCTGGAGGGCGCCAAGGAGCTCAAGAGAGAATATGGGTTGGGAACAGTTGGGTGTATGTCCGTGACCGTCTTATTTACTTCCCGGAGGTCTTGTACTGGTCAGTAGTCATTTGTGTGAGGCTTTTTGACTGGCAGTAGGGGGGTGTTCTAGGGAGACTGGCAAGGAACTAGTACCCCTAGATTTGTAGTCTCTGGATGTGTGGCTGGATCCCCTTCCAGGCCTCCTGAGACATGGGGTATTGTTTGATCCTTACCGGACTCTCTCCTGGCTTGAGCTCTACCAGGACTGGGATCCTGTGAGCGGCTAGTCCTATCCCCCCCCCGTCTCTGCCCAAACCGAGGGGAATTCTTGTAGCCATCTGTTTATATTATGCTCTCTTGGGAGTGCCTCCTGATGGAGGCGGTATTCATCTTCCAGTTTCATGGTCAGGACCTGGATGGGGTGGCCCTTGCCATCGGTGACCTGAGGCCCCCCTTGTCTGAAAGTTATCTGAACTCCAATCTTGGTCAGTAAGTTCCGTCCTAACAGCAGGTAGGGGCATTCTGGTATTACCATAAAGGAGTGGGATACCCGGCCCATTCCCAAATCTACTGTTCTTCGGGTAGTCCATGAATACTGGCTCATACCAGTTGCCCCTCGTACCCAGGACTTCTTGCTGGCTAGTTTTCCTTGTGGGGTACAGAGGACCAAATGTTGTGCTCTGGTGTCGACAAGGAAGTCAACAGGGGTCCCCTCCACTTTAAGATATACCCTGGGTTTGGGGAGAGGGTCTGAACCCCGACTCTCCTAATCACTTAGTTCATCTAGCTCTAGGACTTTTACTCGATCAGTCTTGCTTCCCTTCCCGGCCGGCCCTTTTCAGACAATCTCGGGCCCAATGCCCTATCTCCTTGCAGTATGCGCACTGATCTTTCTGCAGCCTCTGCTTCCCCCCTTTGGTGGTTCCTTTACCTTTTCTTGCGTCGTCTGCCAGCTGCCGGAGATGGCGGTCTCGTTCCTCGGGGAAGTCAGCAGTGGTAGCTAGCAGTATTCTGGCCAGGTCTCGAGTCTGTTTACTGCTGGCAGTTGCCATGGCACGAGCCTGCTTGTCCTCAGGAGGCTCCCGGTTATTATATACCTTTTCAGCTACCACCAGTATGTCCTGCAGACTTTTTTCTCCTAGTCTATCTATTTTCTGTAATTTTCTCCTAATGTCTATGGCCAATTGGTTTACAAAGGCCATGATAACAGCTGCCTTGCTTTCTGGAGCCTCTGGATCCATGGGGGTATAGGTACGGAATGCCTCCATGATCCATTCTAAAGAGGCAGCTGGAGATTCATCTTTTACCTGTTGTACATTTCCTACCTTGGCCTAATTGGTTGGCTTTCTAGCAGCCATTCGGAGACCCCCCATTAGAGTCTCGCGGTAGACCCAGAGCCTCTCCTTACCTTCTGCCATGTTGAAATCCCACTGGGGCCGAGATAAGGGGAAAGAAGCATCTATCTGAGCCTGGTTGGTGGGGGAATTCCCGTCACGCCTGGAACTAGTTTTCGGGCCTCATTGAGGATTCTTTCTCTTTCTTCAGTCGTGAACAGGACCTGCAAAAGCTGCTGGCAATCGTCCCACGTGGGCTGATGAGTAAAAAGAACAGAGTCTAATAAATCAATAAGCCCTGCCGGTTTCTCGGAAAACTCAGGATTCTGAGCTTTCCGATTGTAGAGGTCACTAGTGGCGAAAGGCCAATAGTGATGAGGCTGATTCCCCTCCGCGTCTGGGGGTCCAGTGGCTCCCAGGGGCAGAATAGTGGAGTCGGCGGCGGAGGCGGATTGTTCCCTCTGAGCCCTTTGTCTGGTAAAGGGCAGGCTTCCCACTGGAGCGTTTCTGCCTCCCCTGGAGGGGGAGGATGGTGTTCTTCTGGCATCCTAGAGGGGTTATATGGGGGAGGAAAAATTAATTCTTCTTCAGTCCCCCCTTGTAGGACAGGGTAGAGAGGTGCTGAAGGCTGGGTAAGACTTTTCTTCTTCTTTGTCCCCTGCAAAGCAAGAATGGATTTTGGCTCTGGAGGGAGTGGGGCTAGGAAGAGCTTAAGCCAAGAGGGGGGGTCTTCTACAAGGTCCTGCCAAGTGATAATGTATGGGAGCTGATCAAGATGGCCTGTCTTAGGCTTGAGAGATGATACTCCTGACTCAGTGGATGGTAGGGAGGTCGAAGGTCCCCTCTGGTGGCCATCCAACATTGAAAGTTGGCCACTCGCTAGAACAAAAAATCTGCCACCGACCCTTTCGGACTTCCACGCTGAGGTTGTTAGCTCTTCCCCTCACATCCTTAAAGTGATCAATCATAATACTTAGAGGAGTAGTCTGACTCTGTCCCATAACATCCATCCCGTAAGTCCAGTAAGTCCACAGAACAAAACAGAGAAACACAAAAACAGACAAACAGAGGGCCCCTAGAAAGTCTTCCAACTCCATGGAAGCAAAACTGAAAGCTAGCTTAGACCTTTGAGGGGATTCCACATCCCTCCAAAACCAATGAGGGGATTCCACATCCCTCCAAATTGAAAGCTAGACAACGGCCTCACGCCGACCAGCCGGAGCGACCCGCCTCGTCTCAGACCTTTGAGGGGATTCCACGTCCCTCCAAAACCAATGAGGGGATTCCACGTCCCTCCAAAAGGGAGGATCGGACCGTCTTCTGAAACTCCCGGCCCTTGGTACCCCAGTGCATCCACTTACACCGCGTCGGGCACTACCAGAATTTCAAAAATGAGCTCACACAGAAAAGACAGAACGAACAGACACTAACCGTGGCCAGTCAGGCTCTCCGGGTCGGGGGTCCCTCGGGGGTCTTGGGGACCCCAGACGAGCCCCCAAATGTTATGCCCAGGATTCACGATCCCCAAAGACCGCCAGGGAGCCGAGTCCGATGTAAAAGCAAAAGAGCCTTTATTCGAGCTAGCTCGAGCTCAAGCCCCTACCTGCACTGACGCAGGGGTGAGATACCAGGGAGATAGAGCAAGTTTCAAAAGGACAAAGGTTTTATTGGGGCCTAGGGGCAGTTGGTGAGGTAATGGCTGTGGCCTCAGCCGATTGGCTGGGGAATGGTCCAAGTCCTGTTAGGCAGGTGGGCTGGAGGTTACTCAAGGGGAGGAGGCGTGGTCAAGGTGAAGGACACAGAACAAGATGGAGTCGGCAGGTGTAGGCCCACCCTTTCAGTTATATCTAGAATCCCTTCTTGGAATTGAAAGTGAATACATATGTGAATACATACATGCAATATAAATAGCATGTCTTGTTCTTTTTACTAACATTACTGACATTGCTAATTAGATAGAATAGCAATTGAAAAAATCACATGGTCATTGATGATTTATTAATTGAGGGCTTCCAGAAATAATGTTGAAATGAACATCCTTCTCTTTGACCTTGCAAAGGTCAAGGGCAAAGCGAACACCAAATGACAGGTTCCAGTCTAATAAAAAGGTATACAATGAACTTCACAACCCATATCACCAATTCTATTTTCTGCACCATTACTTCTGCTTTACGTTGCTTCTGTGAAAGATTATATTCTCCTGAATACTTGTCTACTTCCATCATTTCTCTATCTACTAATTCTCCAAGCGGTTATCCTTTCATTTTTAAATTTTTATTTTACCTTCTGATTATTTTTCAAGTTTGTGTCTTCTTAAATTTTGTTGAGACTATAAAATAGATTTTACTAAATTGCTTAATCTGTTTTTAACTGAATTCTTGTTGTCATCTTATATAACCATTTGAAGAAATACCTTATTTTTCCTTATTTACCCATTCATGAATATAATTTCAGGCCTATAGTGTGTCTATAAATGGGGCAAAGATGCTTCTTTATTTGCCCATTTAGTTCCAGGTTACCTATTCAAAGCCTTCTTTCAAATTTAAACTTGGATATGTATTTCATATAATGAATATCACTGCCAAGTATCCCTGTGGGGAATGGAGAGAAATCTAGGACTATGAGCAATTTTACTTATAGAACTTAATTTCTGTGTATTATTTTTTATTTGAAACTTGTGAATCAGGTTATGTCCAGTCTCTACGTTGGATGTGGATTTCTTTTACAACAGGGGCAAACTTTCCACATCGTGAAAATATCTCACCTCATTGCTACTTTCAGTTTGATACAGCCACTGGAATTTATCATCTTACATAGTTGATTTTAATATTTAACCTTGAGCAATAAAATTTGGATTGCTCTCCATCAGTCTCCCAGTTTTTCTTAGTCTCTAGTCTGTTACCTTATAAGTCAGGGGAATGTGTAGGCATCTTTCAGATCTACTCCTGGATCATTTCACTTCCGGAAATGAAACAGAATGTTGTTGTCCCCAAAAAGATTGTCACAACTTGATCTTTAATATATTCTTCCATTTGGTTCTCCTTATAGTTAAAAATTAAATTGTTCAAGTTTTCTGGCATATGTATAACATTCTCCATTATTTTTATTTTTATTTTATGCTTATTTTTTTCTTCCAGCTTTTCTTTAAATTCCAGTTAGCTAAAAAAAAAGGGTAATATTAGTTTCAGCTATAAGATTAAGTGATTCAACACTTCCATACAACATTTGATGTTTATAAGAGCTAGTATACTCCTTAATCCCCATCAGCTATTTAACCCATCCCCCACCCACCTCTTCTCTGGTAACCATCAGTTTGTTCTCTTTAGTTAAGAGTCTGTTTCTTGGTTTGCCTCTCTTCCCCTCTCCCCTTCATTTGTTTTATTACCTAAATTCCACATATGAATGAAATCATACGTTATCTGTTTCTCTGATGGACTTATTTTGCTTAGTTTTAAATGCTTAGGTATATCCTTTTGTTTTTATTTACTTGCTTATTCTAATGGGATTATAGAAGATGGATAATGCACATTTACTGGAAGACAGGTAACTGGTATTTTGATAGATACTCCTACCAAGCAAATGAAAAAAGCTCCTATTAAAATATTTTTAATTGGATAGGAAAAGACCTAGAAAATATTGCACAGATTATATGAAAGTCCAAGATAATAAAATTAATAATTTTTAAAGGTAACAATTAGAATATTCCTTTTATAGATATTAATTTTCTATATTTTTACAGCTTTGATTTTTCAAGTTTGACTCTGCCTGGTGGACACTAGTTTTCTTAGTCTGGATTTAAGAGCATAAAATTGATTAACTTATTATTAAACTATTAACTATTTTTAACTATTATTAAACTATTAAACTAGTTTCACTATGTCTGAGTAAAACAAACAGTAGTAGACCCTGGAAGTAGTTTATGTTTGTCTTTGACGGACTTATTTTGCTTTGCATAATACTCTCTAGGTCCATCCATGTCATTGTGGCTGAGTAATATTCCATTGGATAGAATTAGGTCCAGGATTAGGGTTATAGTTGCGGTTTAAAACAGGGTGAGTGTTTATGCCTGATATTCTGCTGTTCAGAGACCTCTCTAGAGTGTTAGGTTTAGGGTTAGGGTTAGGGTTATGGGATAGTGATTAGCACTTAGTGTTAAGTTTGGGGACAGGGCCAGGTTAGGGTTTGGGTTAGGTTATGTGTCTGGCATTCTGCAGTTCAGAGACTTCTCCAGAGAATAAAACCCAAGTCTTCTGCTGAGATGAGAAAAGAAATGGCAGCCATTTACCCAGCTAAGGCAAGGAGGGGATTTGTGGCTCTAAATACTTTTTAAATTGATATTCATTTTTTCATTCTGTATTTATCTCTACCTTCAAACCCATTTTTGGAATACTTCACCGGAATAACTAGACTGCTCTCAGCTTTTCTTATCGTGTGTTCTGAACCCACTTTCTCAGATCTAGGTTAGAGTTAGGGTTAGGGTGAGATTATTTGCCTGATATCCTGCAGTTCAGAGGCCTCTCCAGAGGGTTAGGGTTAGGGTTAGGGGTTACAGTTTGGAATAGGTTGAGGGTTATGTTTAGGGTTAGAGTTAGTGTTAAGTGTTAAGGTTGTATTTAGGGTTAAGGTTGTTATTAGTGTTACAGTTAGTGTTTGTGCCTATTATCCTGCTTTTGAAAGATCTCACCAGAGATTATTGACTGAGACTTCTGCTTGTGCAAGAAAACAAGACAGCCATCCACTAAGCTGAGGTTATGAGGAGATTGGGGCTGTAAACATTATTTAAATCAATATTCAATTGGCTGTTCTGTGTTTGATCTCTATCTTCACAATGATTTTTAGAAATATTACTAATTCTCTTTTTCTTTCTTCTAAGTTTTTATTTAAATACCATTTAGTTAACATACAATGTAATGTTTATTTCAGGTGTAGGATGTAGCAATTTACCACTTACATACAATAGCCCGTGCTCATCACAAGTGTTCTTTTTAATACCCATCACCCATTTAACCCATCCCCCCTGCCCACCTCTTTTCCTGCACCCCTTAGTTTGTTCTCTATAGTTGAGTGTGTTTTATGACTTGCTTCTCTCTCTCTCTCTTTTTTCCCTATATTTATCTGTTTTGTTCTTAAATTCCTCATTTGAATGAAATCATATGTTGTGTGTCTTTCCCTGACTGATTTATTTTGCCTGGCATAATACACTCTAGTTCCATCCATGTCATTGCAAATGGAAAGTTTTTCATTCCATTATATGGTTCAGTAATAGTCCATTGTAAATACACACACACACACACACACACACACACACACACACACAACTTCTTTATCCATTCATCAATTGAGGGACATTTTGAGCTCTTTCTATAATTTGACTATTGACAATGCTGCTGTAAACATTGGGGTGCATGTGTCCCTTAAAATCAGTAATTTGTATCCTTTGGGTCAATACCTAGTAGTGCAATTTCTGGGTCTTAAGGTAGTTCTGTTTTCAATTTTTTGAGGAACCTCCAAACTGTTTTCTAGAGTGGCTGTACCAGTTTGCATTCCTACCAACAGCATAAGAACATTCCTCTTTCTCCTATCCTTGCTAACATCTGTTGTTTCCTGTGTTGTTAATTTTAGCCATTCTGAGATGTGTGAGGTGATATCTCATTGTAGTTTTCATTTGTTTTTTCCTTATGATGATGTTCTTGAGTATCTTTTCATAAATTCTACTTAGTGAACATACAATGTAATATCAGATTCAGGTGTAGAATATACTGATTCAGCACTTCCAAACAACACCCGGTATTCATCATAAGTACAATCCTTAATCTTCATCGCCAATTTAGTCCCTGCCCCCACCATCCACCTCCCCTCTGGTAACCATCAATTTGTTCTTTATAGTTAAGAATTTGTTTCTTGATTTCCCTTTCTGTGTCTTTTTCTTTGTTCCTTTTGCTAGGTTGTTTTGTTTCTTAAATTCCACATATGAGTAAAATCATACGGTATTTGTCTTTGACTGACTTATTTCACTTAGCATGATACACTCTACCTCCATCCATGTCTTTGCAAATGGCACAGTTCATTCTTTTGTTATGGCTGAGTAATATTCCAATTGCATATATGTACCCCATCTTCTTCTCCCCCCCCCCGCCCCCAGATCTAGATTTAGGTTCAGGGTTATGGTTAGGGTTACAGTGAGAGTATATGCCTGGTATCCTGCAATTCAGAGGCCTCTCCAGAGAGTTAGGTTTAGGGTTAGGAATAGGAATTAGGCACGAGGAGTTAGGGGTTGGATTAGGGTTAGGGTAATGTGGGGTTAGTGTTAGGGTTAGAGGGAGGGTATGTGCCTGGTATCCTGCAGCTTAGAGACTTTTCCAGATGGTTAGGTTTAGGGTTAGGGTTAGGGGAATTCTAAGAAGCATTTAAAGAAGAGTTAATGCCTATTCTTCTCAAACTGTTCCAAAAAAATAGAAATGTAAGGAAATTTTCCAAACTCATTCTATAGGGCCAGCATTACCCTGATCCCAAAACCAGACAAAGACTCCACTAAAAAAGAGAACTACAGGCCAATATTCCTGATAAACATGGATGCAAAAATTCTCAACAAAATATTAGCAAATCCAATCCAACAGTACATTAAAAAAATCTTTCACCACGATCAAATGGGATTTACTCCTGAGTTGCAAGAGTGGTTCAATATTCACATGTCAATCAACGTGGTATAGTATGTTAATAAAAGAAAAGGGAAGAATCCATATGATCCTCTCAACAGATGCAAGAAAAGCATTTGACAAAGGACAGCATCCATTTTGTTAAAAATCCTCAACAAAGTAGGGATAGAGGGAACATGCCACAATATCATAAAGGTATTTTACAAAAAACCGATAACTAATATCATCCTCAATGGGGAAAAACTGAGAGCTTTTCCTCCATGGTCAGGAAGAAGACAGGATATCCTCTCTGACCATGGTTATGTAACATCTCTCGGTCAGAGAAAGACAACAAATACCAAAAGATTTCCATCATATGTGGAATCTAAGAAACAAAAGAAACAAGAAAGGGAAAATAAAGACAGAAACAAATCAAGGAACAGTTTTAATTATAAAATATCTTCTCATTACAAATGAGGACACATAAAATTAATTCTCTGACAAGAAGACCTTTTAGGGCATGTAATCTCTGGAGAGTAGAACTATTTCTGAGTAGAACTATTTTATTTCTGTAAAGTTGAAAATTAAACCAAACGTGCTTCAAGGATTCTCTTATCATTTGGAGCTAACTAAATTTTTAACGTTTATTTATTTTTGAGACAGAGAGCATGAACAGGGGAGGGTCAGAGAGAGGGAGACACAGAATCCGAAGCAGGCTCCTGGCTCCGAGCTGTCAGCACAGAGCTTGACACGGGGCTTGAAGTCACAGACCACGAGATCATGAACTGAGCCGAAGTCAGACACTTAACCGACTGAGCCACCCAGGCGCCCCTGGAGCTAACTATATACCACAGTTTATCGATATAACTTGAGAATCACAGTGTTCATCACATTCATCACATTACTATTACTAAGTAACTTAATACTTAGGTATTACTATATTATAAAAACTTTAACCGGTTATACTGTCTAGTTTCGAAGGAACTTATGAAAGTTTAATAATCTAAAATTAAATGATCAAAGTTTGAAACAAAACAATATCATCCCAGAGGAATTGAGAAATTTAATATAATTAGAGATTTTAGATGGGTTAATTATCAATTTTAAAATCTAAACCCAACTCTATTTTATTTTCTTTAGTGTTATTCAGAATTCATTGTATGTCATACAGGCTCAAAAATCAAGTGCACTTTTCTCTGAAGATTTTTTGACAAGAATTCCTTTTTAAAGGATGTTATTACATGTATATTGTTTAAAATGCATTGGAGTACCATAGTAGATAAGGACTACAATACATTTTTCAAAAGACATAAAAACTCCATGTTGTGTAGAAAATTAGTTTATTGACCTGTGCCAAGGCTGAAGAAAATGATAGTATTGGTCAGTTATGTATGAAAATATTAACAGCACAGTGTTTTAGTCAGATTTATATATGAGTTTGCAATAACTAACAATACACAGTTAATCACAAAATGCTGGCCTAGCATGAAAGTCTTTCAGCAATATACTTTAAAATTCCTTGTTATATTTTAAAAGCTGATTATATCTACATTTTTATTCTAGTTGAAAGCAAATTATACTGGATAGGACATACAGTGGATAGGAAAGAAATGTTTGGAGTTTATTTTCGATCTATTGTCATGTGATATGTTTCCACAAATTTCCCTTCTCAGAAGTCTTTTACATACATTCTGTGAATTTGCCTTTTCCTCAGAGTTTAATTACTGTTCTGAACTAAGCATTAGTCTCACTTCAGTCACTATATTTACCTGGGTAGGTAAAGAGAATACTGTTTATTTGAAAACAAAACAATTTAGTGTAATAATAATCTTGAGCTTTTATCATACTGAGAATACATTTAATGTTATGTACTTATAAATATTAATCCAAAAGAAATAGCATATTAAATTGTGACATCAAACACAGAATCTGCATTGGAATCTGAAAAGCAGTGTAAAACGATGTGATTTTGCTGATTCTTATTATAATAAACAATTCCTTGAGTGATCATATAAAGATAAAAAGATAAAACAGTGTCTGTGAAATTGCCTAGAATAATGCTTTGCCCATAGTAGGTAGATAATAAACTTTGAATCTGTAGAAAATGTTGCCTAGAAATTAGGGATAGAAAGTAGATAACACAGGGGCTCCTGGGTGGCTCAGTCAATTAGGCATTTGATTTTGGCTCATGTCATGATCTCCATTCGTGAATTCGAGGCTCACATCGGGCTTTGTGCTGACAGCTTGGAGCCTGAAGCCTGCTTCAGATTCGGTGTCTCCCTCTCTCTCTGCCCCTCCCCCATTCATACTCTGTCTCTCTCAAAAATAAACAAACATTAAAAAAATTAAAAACAAACAAAAAAAAAGAAAGTAGATAACACTGTTCCCCTCTATGGAGAAGACAATTTAATTAACAAAGCAAGAGTTATGTACAAATTTAAATTGATTACTTATGTAAGCTAGTCTTTGCTATTATGCTACGCAATTTAGACCAAATTGTGCTATGTTTGAATGATAATTGTCCTTTTTTTACCCTGTTTACATGTTTTGTATCTAAGTCTTAAATCTGAAATGTGCATGTGTGTATTATATTTTAGCACCTCCTCACAAACACTTGGCATCACACTAATCTGTATAATGTTTGTTGTACAAGTGCTCGGTGGTGATGACAGTGATAGAAAATTTGGAAAGAGTGATAAGTGTTTACTTACGCCTGGCCACGGAGATTGGGTGCCATTGAAATAAAACATTCAGAGAAAAAGTGTAAGAGCATTCCAAAGAATAAAACAATGTGACAGATAAGGGAAGCAGGTGTGTATGTGGCATGCCTGGGAAACAGTGATTGCATAGATTTTTATGAATTTAAGACAACTAAAAGATAAACTGGAAGAAGTGCTTCTTTTATAACTCTACAATACAAAAAAAATGTTCAAATGATCATACTATAGATAAAGTGTATAGAAGTCTTTTTCTGATGAATGAACAGGGATGGTACCGACTAGACTTGGCAGAGAAACTACGCAATTGGATTCACTCATTAATTCTCAACCATTCTTTTTTGGCATGCAGTAGAGAATGAAATGATTATGTAACTCTATAGTGTTAAAATCTGACAGCTCTCCTAAAAGTCTTTCTGGGACTGTATTTTTAAATGGTTCTGCTTCACCAACTAGGAAAGGCATCAGAAATCTTTCTAAAATATAACCATTCTCATTTTTTCAAATCATTAGGGTTTGTTTGTTTGTTTTTTGGTGAAAGTCATGGCAAGCCCAGAACTCATGCTGAAGACATCTGCATCTGAACATCATAAAGCAGCCTTGAACCACAGCAAACCTTAGTTCTAAATTGGCTACAGCGTTGATTTGAATGAGTGCACTGTATTGGTTTTCTTTTTTCTTCTGGTTTTTATTAATCTCCAAAAAAATGGATCTGAGGACCATTTGAAGCTGTATTACAAAGTTGATGAAGTGTAATTATTCAGAGCCATATGTAAAAACTAAATTTACAAATAAAATAAAGGATGGGATTGAGAGAGACAATCTTCATGTAATCTCCCCACTCTCATTTAGTGCATCTATTATACAGAAGCAAATTTTATAGAAAATGTAGATAGCATACGAAGGGATTTAAAAGGAGGATACTGCAAAAGGACTAAAATCACAAGTTAACATCTTATCTTGAGTCGTAAGTTACATAAACGAATGTCAAGCCCTTACATATATTTATCTTACTTTTAGGTATATGTATTATTGAAGAAATTTTACATCATAAAATTACTCTTTATTGTATTTTTGCCCTCTTTCCAGACTAAATAAGGTTCTTTATATAGACACTGCATAAAACTCTTGTAAGATATATTATTTACATAATCTATAAACAATGCTTAGGAATATGAGAATCCCTTCTTTCTTTCTTTTTTGTTTCTTTTAATTCGATAGAGAGAGCATGAATTGGGGAGAAGGGCAGAGGAAGAGAGACAGAATCTCAAGCAGGCCCCCTGCACAGCACAGAGCCCAACACAGGGCTCATTCTCACCACCGTGAGATCATGACCTGAGCCAAAATCAAGACTGGAAGGCTTAACCTAATGAGGCACCCAGGCTCCCCATCCTTCTATTATATTTTATCTTATCTTTCCAAGGATCTTCTACCCACAATCTGGTCACTATTAAATGAAAAGTTTTAAAGATAACTCTAAAGACTTCTAGAATTAAATAAAGTCATCCAACACTTAATTTTAGAGACCATTTCCTTCTGAAACTTGTGATATCATGATGATAGTGTTTTCTCCTGATTTTCTAGCTATTTCTTCTATGTCTTTATCCTTGTCATTTCTTCTGCTTCAGATCTCTCAAATGGGGACATGTCTGGACATATTCGGGCTATGTTTACTGTTTTGTGTAGATATGTCTATCTCTTGTTCTGTACTTAAAAAAAAAAGTCCATCTCTTTAATTTCTTCCCATCTATTTCTATTATTTCAACTGTCAATTCTGATACATGAGTTTTTTACTCTAAATATCTAATCTAATTTTAAGGCTTCAATCCTGAGTTTCAAAATTGTCGGGAGACAATTTTACCTCCCTGATATGCTATAATGGTAAAATTAAATGGTTAAAAAAAAATAAGACACAATGATGGAGGATATGTAGAACATGAATAGAGAAGGGCTGAAGGCACAATTCTGGAGATTATCAACATTTCCATGTGGAGAGAGTGCAGATTGTAAAGGAGCTAAAAATAAACTAATACGGAGTAATATGGAAAACCTGAGGAGTCATGTTAGGGAAAGTAAGGGAGGAGAAAACTATCAGAAAGAGCAAATATATCTTTCATCTCTCTGTCTCTATCTATCTATCTATCTATCTATCTATCTTTCTATTATGTATCTATTTAATCTATCATCCACCTTTAATTTTATTAAGAAGGGTTTCCATTAGCTTTAACAAATAGAGCATTAGGTGTGATCATGAGGAAGGCTTCTAAAGAGCACTGGTAGTATGGAATCAGAATGTGTCAAGCTATGAAGTAAATAGATGGGGAAATCTGAAGACAGAATAAATTATTCCAGGAAGTTTGGCTTTGAGGTTCCTTTTATAGAAGTATAAACAAAAACATCAAGAAGGAATACTAAATTCAATTTTGAGCCTTGCCTTTCCTAAAGAGGAGCACGTGAATTGCATGTTAAAGGATATATAGGACATATCACATTTTCAAGATGACAAGAGTGATCATAGTGGTGTTATAGAGTACTAAAACAAAAACCACAAGTTATCATGGAGAAATTACAATACAGCAGAGCAGGACCAGTGCAGATAAAGAGGAGGTGGAGAAGTAATTAAAGGGCCAGATCATAAAAGATCTTATATGCTTTACCAAGGCCTTTAAATTTAATAATAAAAATATTAATATAAATCAAAATGTAATTACTTTGTGTCAGACACTATTTTAACTTTTTTACCCATGCTATTTATTCATGTCTTAAAAATATTTTAAGACGTATGCTGAGATGTATGCCAAGAGTATAGATCCTGAAAACAGACTGCCTGGACATTTTAATTACCCTCTCTGTGTCTAAGTTACCTCATCTTTAAGACTAAAATAATTTTATGTACTTTGTAAAATTGATATAAGACTTAGTTGAGAAAATACATGTAAATAAAGCACCTAGAAGAGCATCTAACGGTAAATACTCAAGTATTTTCAGTTATAAGCACACCAGTTTTATTAATTCTTTTTTTTTAATATATGAAATTTATTGTCAAATTGGTTTCCATACAACACCCAGTGCTCATCCCAAAAGGTGCCCTCCTCAATACCCTCCCTCCCACCCCCCATCAACCCTCAGTTTGTTCTCAGTTTTTAACAGTCTCTTATGCTTTGGCTCTCTCCCACTCCAACCTCTTTTTTTTTTTTTTCTTTCCCCTCCCCCATGGGTTTCTGTTAAGTTTCTCAGGATCCACATAAGAGTGAAACCATATGGTATCTGTCTTTCTCTGTATGGCTTATTTCACTTAGCATAACACTCTCCAGTTCCATCCATGTTGCTACAAAGGGCCGTATTTCATTTTTTCTCATGGCCACGTAGTTCTCCATTGTGTATATAAACCACGATTTCTTCATCCATTCATCAGTTGATGGACTTTTGGGCTTTTTCCATAATTTGGCCATTGTTGAGAGGGCTGCTATAAACATTGGGGTACAAGTGCCCCTATGCATCAGTACTCCTGTATCCCTTGGATAAATTCCTAGCAGTGCTATTGCTGGGTCATAGGGTAGGTCTATTTTTAATTTTCCGAGGAACCTCCACACTGCTTTCCAGAGCGGCTGCCCCAATTTGCATTCCCACCAACAGTGCAAGAGGGTTCCCATTTCTCCACATCCTTTCCAGCATCTATAGTCTCCTGATTTGTTCATTTTGGCCACTCTGACTGGCGTGAGGTGACATCTGAGTGTGGTTTTGATTTGTATTTCCCTGATAAGGAGCGATGTTGAACATCTTTTCATGTGCCTGTTGGCCATCCGGATGTCTTCTTTAGAGAAGTGTCTAATCATGTTTTCTGCCCATTTCTTCACTGGGTTATTTGTTTTTCGGGTGTGGAGTTTGGTGAGCTCTTTATAGATTTTGGATACTAGCCCTTTGTCCGATATGTCATTTGCAAATATCTTTTCCCATTCCGTTGGTTGCTTTTTAGTTTTGTTGGTTATTTCCTTTGCTGTGCAGAAGCTTTTTATCTTCATAAGGTCCCAGTAATTCACTTTTGCTTTTAATTCCCTTGCCTTTGGGGATGTGTTGAGTAAGAGATTGCTACGGCTGAGGTCAGAGAGGTGTTTTCCTGCTTTCTCCTCTAAGGTTTTGATGGTTTCCTGTCTCACATTCAGGTCCTTTATCCATTAATTTTATTAATTCTTTACATTAATTAATTAATTGACTGATGAAGTTTATTTATAAAGTAGCTGACAGAATGTATAAACATAAGGGTATGTCTAGTCCTAAGGACCATATTCTTAATATATGAAATTCATGTTAAAATGAGTGATATAAGAAGAAGCACATTTATAGGAAATACAAATTGCTTAGTTGTGGACATGGTAATTTTGAGATACCTCTGTGACTACAAAGTATTATCTGTTAGACACTTAGATGTTCAGGTCTCCTATTCAAGACAGTGATCTGGGATAATAATAGAAATTTTGGAGTTGTCAGCATATGGATGCTAGTGTTAATACATCTATGTTCTGGGCAAGATTGACCACAGACTTTATTTCACACTGATGGGAAGTAAGTGAAATGGAGGTTCATGGGACACCAATATTGTGGAAGAAAGAAAAGACATCAATAAAGAGCCCAGAAAGAGGTAGCCCAAACATTGAAAGTAGTTCTGTCAAATAGTTCATCTGAGTTTGGTCATTTCTCTAGATTCAAGCACTCATTTATAGGAAATACAGGTGATAGAATGCTGTCAACAATATCCAGCATCCAGGCTGTGGGAAACTGTAAGTGCAGATTCCCCAATTACTTCTCCAAATTAATTGCCAGGGTTGGAATGGTGAGAGAGAGACAGAGAGAAGGAAGACTATACATCAAAAGAACCATAGAAACAGTAATCAATTACAAACTATGAATCTTATCTGGATCCAGCTTTAAGTCAATATTTGTAAATTTTTAAAGTTCATTTGTAAGACAATTGAAAATTTGAATACTGACTGGAGATACTAATCTTACATATTACTAATTTTATAGGTGTCCTAATTGCTTTATCATTTTATTTTTAAAGAGTATTTATCTTTTAGAGAAACATATTGATGAAATACTATCCAATACATGCCATATGGGATTTACTTTAATAAGATGGGCAAGCAATGTTGGGGATATAATGAGATAAGATTGGCTGTAATTAATGATCGTAGAAGCTGGGTGTTGGATACACAGATGTCCAGTGCACTGTTGTCAGTTGTTGTATATGCTTATATTTTCCTAATATATGTATTAAACATAATGTGTGTGTGTGTATATATATATATGTGTGTGTGTGTGTGTATATACATATATATATATATATATATATATATATATCATATATTTTATGTAATCTGTCCAAAGTAAAAATTTAAACAAAAATCAAATAACAACACTTTACAGAGAAATAAACATAACTCAAAATATAAACTGAGGGAGGAAAATATTTCAAGAAGATGAGCAAGGCTGTGTCAGAATCAAGTTAAAGGGTCAGGCTGGAATTCAGTGAATTTGACAATATTGAAATGATTGATGGCTTTCCTATTTTTTATTGTTAACACAATCCTCCCAATCACATAAAATCACACATTGATATCATGATCTTCAATTTCTAATTTTCCCTCCAATCTCACATTCATTACTCCCACCCTCAAGTTCAAAATTATATAGAGGATAGCTTTTCTTTCACATATCAAATACATTTCACAGTGTTGTTTTCTTTCATGCATCTTCTTTTCTTCCTGTTATGATTGTCGTTAGAGCTTGCGTTTGTGGTTATGAAAGCTCGGTAATTCATCTTAAGCCTTCTTCCCCTCTAATGTATGTATGCTGCAGCCATTCTATCTACCAACCATGGTACCAGTTATTTCACTGTGGGGATTCAAACCCCTTAATTTCTCTTATTAGTAGTCCATCAAGAAATAATTAAGCCTTCTACACTACATCCTTCTGTGACTCTTTTGTAATATTTCTAGACTGAATCTTAAACCCGTGTGAATAAAATGATTTATTGATTACAATTCGAGTTTTTATTTCTTTGAATTTTGTTAGGAAATAACTCTACTCATTAGGGATTTTTTAAAGTTTTTATTTAAATTCCAGTTAGTTATCCGTGTAATTTTAGTTTCAAGTGCACGATTTAGTGATTCAGCACTTACATACAGCACCCAGTTCTCTTCCCATTAGTTTTCGAAAGTCATCAATCTGTACCCTATCATAGTTCAAAGCTATAGAACTATTTCCATCCCCACTCTTAAAAAAATAAAACCCTCCCTAATATCAAATTATTGCCTTCATGCTGACCCAGATAAAAATTCTGCTGTGATATAAGAAATGTAAGTTAAGAATAATAAGTATTTAAGTTCAAAGGCAACATAAATTTTGAAATGCTACAAAGGATAGCATTTTCCCAGAAACTTCAATGAGTTTAATTAAACATTCTTGATTGGTTTAAATTTTTGACTTTGTATTTATATTCTAAGGTAATTTATTATGTATTACACATAGACAAGTTGAGAACAGAACATTTAGTACATATTTTTTACCAACTCTGATCCACAGAATTTTAACTGTTCAGGTAGCCTGAGGTGACTACTGTAGCAATAACTAAAGGTCATTTTTAGTGATGACAGATGTACTTTCACTTAGTTCTGAGTTTCTCCTCTCATCATCTCATATCTTTCTCACTGATATTTCATCCACTCTCTGTCACTTGAACATATATTTAAGCTCTTGAACCTCTTACCTCTTCTGTCAAATGGAGTTATTTCTGGTGCCCTCATCAATGAATTGATATGACCATAAGTGATTTGTACATAGTATATGCTCGACAAATTATAACTACAATTATTGCTAATTAGCATTTTTCCTTAATAGTTACTTCAGCAAATGCTCAATATTCTTTTATATTTTAATCTTTACAGATACTGGTTCTGTTAGTTCTCTACTGCTATTATAATAAATTACCAGAAACTTCATGGTTTAAAACAGTAGAATTTTATTATTTTACAATTCTGGAGCTCAGATGTCTAAAATTGTCTCCATTGAGCTAATATCAATGTGCCTGCAGGTTTAAATTCCTTTCTGGAGATCCACAGGAGGTATCTACTTCCTTGCCTTTTCCAGATTCCAGAGACTACTCATCTTCCTTACTTGTGGCCCTCGTTTTCTATCTTTGCTGAGACAGTGCAGCATCTTCACATTTCTCCTGCCTCTGACCCTTAAAAAAGTGACCACTTTCAGAAAGACCCTTGTGATTACATTGGACCTATGCCAGGATCACTCCAGTATCTCAAAATTCGAAATTTAATCACATTTGCAAAATCCCTTGTGCCATGCAAATAACATATTCACAGATTCCAGGGATTAGAATGGAACATCTTGGGGCATCACAATTCTGCATACCACATGAGTTTTCCATCTAATAATTTGGAAAAACAAAAACAAAAACACTTCTGACTGCTGATTTACCTTATAAATCAAGTATCTAGATCACTGCTTAAGACTCTATCTGCATATACTAGTTAAACTGAGCTCTGTATGGTATATTCTTTCTTTTAAGTTTTTATTTAAACTCCAGTTAGTTAACATATAGTATAATATTAGTTTCAGGTGTACAATATAGTAATTCAACGCTTCCATACATCACCCGGTGCTCATCACAAGTGCACTCCTTAATCCCCATCACCTATTTCACCCATCCCCCAACCTACCTCCCCGCTGGTAACCATCAGTTCCATTCTCTCTGGTTAAGAGTTTGTTTCTTGGTTTGCCTGTCTCCCTCCCCACCCCATCATGGTTTGTTTTGTTTCTTAAATTCCACATATGAGTGAAATCATATGGTATTTGTCTTTTTCTGGCTTATTTCACATAGCATAATACTCTCCAGCTCTATCCATGTTGTTGCAAATGGCAAGATTTCATTCTTTTTTCTTATGGCTAAGTAACATTCCATTGATATGCACATCATCTTTATCCGTTCACCAGTTGATGGACATGTGGGCTCTTTCCATAAGTTGGCTATTGTAGATAATGCTGCTATAAATATCAGAGTGTATGTTACCATTTGAATTTGTATTTTTTTTTCCTTTGAGTAAATACCTAGTAGTACAGTTGCTGAATTGTAAGGTAGTTCTATTTTTAACTTTTTTAAAAAATTAAAAAAAAAATTTTGACATTTATTTATTTTTGAGAGAAAGAGCGAGATAGAGCACGAGTGGGGGAGGGGCAGAGAGAGGGGGCTACACAGAATCCAAAACAGGCTCCAGGCTCTGAGTTTTCAGCACAGAGCCTGATGTGGGGCTCCAACTCAGAGACTGCTAGATCATGACCTGAGCCGAAGTCGGATGCTTAACTGACTGAGCCACCCAGGTGCCCCTAAATTTTTTTTTAAATGTTTATTTCTTTATTTTGAGAGAGAGAGAGATAGAGAGAGAGATTGACAGCATGTGAGCAGGTGAGGGGCAGAAAGAGAATCCCAAGCAGGCTTCTCGTGGACAGCATGGAGCCCAATGTAGGGCTCCATCACATGAACCACGAGATCATGACCTGAGCCAAAATCAAGAGCTGGATGCTTAACCAGCTAAACCACCCAGGCACCCCTATTCTCAACTTTTTAAGGAACTTCCATTTCTGGAATTTCTGTAGTAGCTGCACCAGTTTGCATTCCCACCAACAGCGTTAGAGGCTTCTCCTTTATCCACATCCTTGCCAACACCTGTTGTTTCTTGTATTGTTAATTCTATGTCACTTTAATATTTTTCTCCAATAGAGGCAATCTCATGCCATTGTAACTTCTATTCGATCATTTAATAGCTATTTGATATTATGCAAGTATTTTAACTTTCCTGAGACTCATTTTACTTATATGTAAAATAGAAAAAATATTAGTGGATAATATATGTAAATCATTGTCTTACCTTGAAAGAAAAGTGCTTAATAAGATTTAACTGTGAATATTATTGTAATTGCCTCGAATGAAAAGTGCTTAATAAAACTTAACTGTGAATATTATTGTAATATTATTGTAATTGCTAGAGTCCAGTAAGTAAACAGGTTCCTGTATTGTTTAATTCCATTAAACTCTGTTAGAAGATTAAACAATTTCTTGGCCCCTAGGGTATTATTGATATTCTACTTTATTTCCATTTTATTTGAACCATAATCTTCTATGTATTAAAAGAACATTTTATTTTTCCTTAAAGACATTTATATCATTCTGTAAATATACAAGGGTCAGAATTAAGTTAGATAATTTTGATTCTATCCAGAGTTATAACTAAATATGTTGATATCAATTTTACATCCTCCAGGCCCCAGTGGTAGAAGGCTCTTCTTCTCCTTCCTCCTCTTCCTCTTCCTCCTCCTCCTCTTCTTCTTCTTCTTCTTCTTCTTCTTCTTCTTCTTCTTCTTCTTCCTCTTCTTCTTCCTCACCATCATCATCATCATCATTTACACCTTCTACAACTTTATTTATTTGGGTGTTATACATATAACAATGAGACACCTATGTATTACAAGATGGTCTTCTAAAATATGAAAGTGACATATGGGCCACCACATACATTATTTCATTCTATTTGTGCCTCCATTGTAGTGTCCATGATATCTGACATGGTAGCTTCTTAAATGAATGTGTGGAATTTCTTGTGGATAGCTGAAAATATGAAGTAAATTAATAGGTGGATGGTGATGGAAGGAATTGCTAAAGAAACTGGCATAGGATCAATGAAAAAAAGCACTAACATTTACTGGGCCCTGAATATATAACATGTGCTGCTACATGCTTTATATATGAAGATAAATAAGCAAATGTTCATATATTTTTAATCCTCGTCTCCTTATGATCACCTACCTCATTCTTTCCTCCTATCCCTGAAGGTGAAATTTTGTCACCAACATGCATGAACCATGGGACCTTAGCTAATTCATTTGAATTTACTCAGTCTCAGAATAATATGGAAATGAGAAAAAAATTCCATCTCAGAAGTTTCCTAGAAAGACTAAATGCAATTCAATATTTATACAGTTTCCATCACAATGTCTGGCATTTATTACCCATTACTTTTCTTCTCTCTTTGTATTTGAATTTGACCAATTTAATTTTGCCTGGCTGTCTGGAGATGGTGTGAATTATAAAAAGGTTGTGTCACTATATAAAAAGACTATAAGTATTATAGTATGATAAGTATAAGTATAGTATGATAAGTATTAAATCTTGATGATGGTACCAACTACTTTTTCTAAGTTTAATAAGATTTTCAACACCAGGTGTTCAATCAGCACAGAAATATAAATCTAAAACTGTTTTGTTTTGTTTTTTTAACTCTTACCAGGTATTGTAAGAGGTATTGTATTGTTGACGTCAATTTTTAGAATGTAGTACTAGGATTATGCTACCTTTTTTTTGTGCTTACTTTTGTGAATTAATATTTTTTAAAGAGGAAAATTAAATATTATAAAAATCTTAAGTGTACTTACTATTTTACCCATAGGCTCTCTCTCTCTCTCTTAGAGCGAGAATCCCAAGCATGCTCTGTGCTATCAGCATAGAGCCAGATGTGGGGCTCAGTTTTCACAAATCTGTGAGATCATGACCTGAGTTAATATCAGGAGTCGGATACTTAACTGACTGAGCCACCCAAGCCACCCCTAGGCTATATTTTTTTTAACATACTGAATCAAAGTAGATATGCTTGAATTTATTACACATATTAAAGTTAATGTCTTTGGGGAGGTGTATTATGGCTGGATTTTTTTTCATATCCTCAAAGTCTCCATGTTTATCACATTTGTGTATAGGCAAAGTAATCCATGTTCTGTCATAAATTCATTTTGTGTTGGTTGAATATTCTTGAGACAAGAATTTTTCTCTTTGTCCTATAAATGTAAAATACTTTTATATTTAACAACTGCATATTTCCAATGTGGTTTGCATATTACAAATTCATCATTATTACAATGTGATTGTTTTTTACTTTTCATATAAATGTCTCCCCGCCAATAATACACCTGTACATTTACTTTATTTAAAATAAATTATATGGGCACTTAGGGAATATTGAGTTAAGTGCTTAAGCAATTTTCAGAGTGTGAAGTAAAGTATCTCTTAGTCAATAACATGCATATTTTTTCATGGTCAGATGGCTAGATGATTTGATACTCTTTCCTCTGTGGCTTTTTTTGTAGATCAAATTTGGCAAACCTTTAGGATAACATGTAGATTTCAGTCTACATGATTTTACATGTAGATTTTACATGTAGATTTTAGTCTGTAACTTTTAGTTATAGAGTCAGTAAACCTAGGGATAAGATCTTATTCAGCATTAGGCCCATTTTTTTTACAGTATCCACCACTGCAAACTCTTATAAAAATCTATTTTAAGGCTATCAAACTGTATCAGTGGGGCATTTTTGAACCAAAAAAATTATACGCCCAACATCTTAAGCATGTCATAATAATAAAATACAGGCTCTGGCTGTTTCCATTTTTTAAAATCTTATTTTGATCATATAAATAAGTAAAGCAAAAGATTGCCATGAACCATTTTGGTTTTCTCTCTTGCGATTAAAATCTCCTACTCATTTCTGCCACCTGACTCTTCTTATTCATTTAGCAAGAGAATGGCTGGCGTCATTTTGAATTACTTTTCTCTGAAGTAAACAAAACGCAACATCTTCTACAGAAGCGAATAGTTTGCCTACAAAATGATATAGCTGGTATTTGCAGCAGTTGTTTGCAGCTGGTGAGCTCATTAATATTTGCTTATCATTTATGTTCTCAACTACTCTATTCTTCCTCTCTCTCACACACACATGCAGTGTAAATAATACTACTGTGAGATAAAAGTCAGTTTAGGGATCGTATCAGTTCTGCCATTCACTGTCTTGGAGGCTGTAGACTAGTTATTTAATAACTCAAAATCGTTTTCCTCATCTGTGAATTAGGGATAAAAATGTTCATCTTATATATTTGCTGTATCTAATGAAGGAATATCTATAAATGCATGGTATTTGAGTTCATGTTATATAAACTGGTATAAATTGCATAAAAACTACTATATATAATCAGAGCATCCAGATTATTAACTTTTTTGGAAGTTATTTCAATAGTGCAAACATATTTTTGTTCAGCAGATCTGCAACTTATAAACATGTATTTAAACCTCCACAAAAATATATTAACTATTGCCAAAAAAATTGGAATATTACATCTAAGAAAGGAGGAGTTAAGAAGAGGGAAGCATGAACAAGTAACTCACTCCAGCTGTATTTGGGGGATGGCAGCTGAGTAAGGGACCTCAATCAGATCTCCATGAAACTTTCTTTAAATTAACCCTTTATAAACCTGTTAGTGCCATTACTAGTGGGAAGGAGGGTTTTATCTATAATTTAACAGGATGTTTCTCATCAGAAATTGTTTATTTATAAACTAACTAAAATTTATTTATTTGAGGGTCACATTGGTTGAAGACTAGGAGGTGGCCACAAAAACATGTTCTTTTGGGGAATTAATGGTGTGCAAAATAGGACAGTACTCAAAACGAAATTGCTCAATTTAGTGAACTTGTTGACAGATGACCTGGATCAAGATCCTTCATCACTGTTCTCAGTGGCCTTGAGGATAATAAATTATTAAATTTTAAATAATAATAATAATTATTATTATTAATTATAATTAATAAATTTTTCTGAGACTTTCAAGGTTTTTTTTTGAGTATTCAAAACTACATATATGAAACATCTATTATATGGTAGATTCTCAAAAAATAAAACTGATTACTATGATAAACTCTATTAAACAGAACCCAAAAAGAGATGTTTTGCTGGAAACTTCACCTGATGGATTTAAGCCCTTCTAGAAAATAGTATGTCCTCTATGACTTGTGCTTGCTTATAACCTTTGAGTCTTTAGGGAAGTTTAATGCCTCTGTGATGTGTGTTGAAACTTGACAATTCAATTATTTGTGTTAACACAGTATCCAATTTATCTATCTATCTATCTATCTATCTATATCTGTCCTTCTGCCTATCATCTCTCTCTCTCTCTCTCCCTCCCCCTCTTCTATCTCCATCTGACTTAAAAATCCCTTGGCATTAATCACAATAAAACACTGACAATAATACATTGTTTCTCAATTTCCCATGTCATTCTTGTCAAAATTACTAGGAAAATGAAAGTCTTCATGTGCAATCAACTCCACTCCATAAGTCCATGAGTTATGAATCTTTTGTTACCATATGAATCATATAATTAGCCTCTGAAGATATAGCACTGAACATTCCCAAATAATAGCTGTCTGACCATTAAATTAAGGAATTTCTGTAACCCTTTCTATGCATCCTACTAGATTTTTAAAGATGTAATTTAAAAAACACACACAAACACTCCTTTCTTCTCTATAGTAACTGCTCACTTGTGTGAGTGATTGAAACTTTCTCACAGCTCCCAAATGCACCCCTATGGTAATGAGCTCTCTTTTATTTCAGTTTATGTTCAGAAAAGTCAAAACACATGATTGGCATGGGTAAGATTGTCCTTTCCTCTTGTGTACTATGGTTGATGGAAAGGAAGGGAGTAGAGGGAGGAAAAGGAACTTCACAGAGAATCTACTATGTTCTCGGTTGGCGCTATGTGATAGGGCAGCCAGTGGCCAAACACTTGAGGCCAATAGAGAACACTTGAAATGTAGCGAGTACAAACTATGATGTGCCGTAAGGATAAAACAGACACTGTATTTTGAAGACAGTACAAAACCAGAATGTATAATAACTCACCAATGTTTTATGTTTATTGCATTTGGGTGATAATATTTTGGATATATTGGATTAAATATATTGTTATATATAATTATACCTGTTTCTTTTCACCATTTATTTTTTATCTTTATTTTTTTAAGGTTTATTAATTTTTGAGAGGGAGAGAATGAGCAGGTGAGGGGCAGAGAGAGACCGGGACAGAGGATCTGAGGCAGGCTAGGACTAATAGCAGTGAGCTCGATGCAGGCTCATGAACCGTGAGATCATGACTTGAGCCAAAGTTGGAGGCTCAACTGACTGAGCCACTCAGGTGCTCCTTCAATATTTATAATGTAATTATAGGAAAAGTAAAAATTACCTATGAGTCTTGAATTTATAGTGTATGTTTTATTTCTTTTGGACAGCACCATTCTACATATTTCACAACAACACTCTGAGTTATGCATGATTATTTTGTTTCCTACCTGTGTCAAGGGTCTTGAGGTTTGGCACTTAAGATCCAGTTTGTATTACTTTTGTGTTGCTACATAGCAAAATGTCACAGACCTAGTGATTTTTTTTAACTTGCTTTATTTTTTATTTTTTTTTTAATTTACATCCAAATTAGTTAGCATATAGTGCAACAATGATTTCAGGAGTAGATTCCTTAGTCCCCCTTACCCATTTAGCCCATCCCCCCTCCCACAACCCCTCCAGCAACCCTCAGTTTGTTCTCCATATTTATGAGTCTCTTCTGTTTTGTCCCCCTCCCTGTTTTTATATTATTTTTGTTTCCCTTCCCTTATGTTCATCTGTTTTGTCTCTTAAAGTCCTCATATGAGTGAACTCATATGAATTTTGTCTTTCTCTGACTAATTTCACTTAGCATAGTACCCTCCAGTTCCATCCATGTAATTGCAAATGCCAAGATTTCATTCTTTTTGATTGCTGAGTAACACTCCATTGTGTGTGTGTGTGTGTGTGTGTGTGTGTGTGTGTGTGTGTGTGTATATATATATATATATATATATATATATATACCCCATCTTCTTTACCCATTCATCCATAAATTGACATTTGGTCTCTTTCCATATTTTGGCTATTGTTTATAGTGCTGCTATAAACATGGGGGCGCATGTGTCCCTTCGAAACAGCATACCTGTATCCCATGGATAAATGCCTAGTAGTGCAATTGCTGGGTCTTAGGGTAGTTCTATTTTTAGTTTTTTGAGGAACCTCCATACTGTTTTCCAGAGTGACTGCACCAGCTTGGATTCCCACCAACAATGCAAAAGAGATCCTCTTTCTCCACATCCTCACCAACATCTGTTGTTGCCTGAGTTGTTAATGTTAGCCATTCTGACAGGTGTCAGGTGGTATCTCATTGTGGTTTTGATTTGTATTTCCCTGATGGTAAGTGATGTTGAGTATTTCTTCATGTGTCCGTTGGCCATCTGGATGTCTTCTGTGGAGAAGTGTCTATTCATGCCTTGCCCCATTACTTCACTAGATTATTTGTTTTTTGGGTGTTGAGTTTGATAAGTTCTTTATAGATTTTGGATACCAACCCTTTATCTGATATGCCGTTTGCAAATATAATCTCCCATTCTGTCAGTTGCCTTTTAGTTTTGCTGATTGTGTCCTTCGATGTGCAGAAGCTTTTTATTTTGATGAGGTCCCAGTAGTTCATATTTGCTTTTGTTTCTCTTGCCTCCGGAGACGTGTTGAGTAAGAAGTTGCTGCGGCCAAGATCAAAGAGTTTTTTGCCTGCTTTCTCCTCTAGGATTTTGATGGCTTCCTGTCTTACATGTAGGTCTTTCATCCATTTTGAGTTTATTTTTGTGTCTGGTGTAAGAAAGAGTTTATTTGAGTTTATTTTTGTGTCTGGTCCAGGTTCATTCTTCTGCATGTCACTGTCCAGTTTTCCCAGCACCACTTACTGAAGACTGTTTTTATTCCATTGGATATTCTTTCCTGCTTTGTCAAAGATTAGTTGGCCATACGTTTGTGGGTCCATTTCTGGGTTCTCTATTCTGTTCCATTGATCTGAGTGTCTGTTCTTGTGCTAGTGCCATACTGTCTTGATGATTACAGCTTTGTAGTATAGCTTGAAGTCTGGGATTGTGATGCCTCCTTCTTTGGTTTTCTTTTTCAAGATTGCTTTGGCTATTCAGGGTCTTTTCTGGTTCCATACAAATTTTAGGGTTATTTGTTCTAGTTCTGTGAAGAATGCTGATGTTATTTTGATAGGGATTGCATTGAATATGTAGATTGCTTTGGGTAGTATCAACATTTTAACAATATTTGTTCTTCCTATCCATGAGCATGGAATCTTTTTTCCATTTTTTTTTGTGTCTTCTTCAATTTCTTTCATAAGCTTTCTATAATTTTCAGCATATGGATTTTTTAACTCCTGGTTAGATTTATTCATAGACATTTTATGGTTTTTTGTGCAACTGTAAATGGGACCGATTCCTTGATTTTTATTTCTGTTGCTTCATTGTTGGTGTATAGGAATGCAACCAATTTCTGTGCATTGATTTTGTATCCTGCAACTTTGCTGAATTCATGAATCAATTCTAGCAGTTTCTTGGTGGAATCTTTTGGGTTTTCCATATAGAGTATCATGTCATCTGTGAAGAGTGAAAGTTTGACCTGCTCCTGGCTGATTTGGATGCCTTTTATTTTTTTGTGTTGTCTGATTGCAGAGGCTAAGGCTTCCAATACCATGTTGAATAACTGTGGCGAGAGTGGACATCCCTGTCTTGTTCCTGACTTTAGCGGGAAAGCTCTCAATTTTTCTGCTTGAGAATGATATTAGCGTTGGTTTGTTCATATATGGCTTTTATGATCTTGAGGTATGCTCCTTCTATCCCTACTTTCTTGAGAGTTTTCATCAAGAAAGGATGCTGTATTTTGTAAAATGCTTTCTCTGCATCTATTGAGAGGATCATATGGTTCTGGTCCTTTCTTTTATTGATGTGATGAATCATGTTAATTGTTTTATGGATATTGAACCAGCCCTGCATCCCAGGTATAAATCCCACTTGGTCGTGGTGAATAATTTTTTAAAGGTATTATTGGAGCCAGTTGGCTAATATCTTGTTGAAGATTTTTGCATCCATGTTCATCAGGGAAATCAGTCTAAAGTTCTCCTTTTTAGTGGGGTCCCTGTCTGGTTTTGGAATCAAGGTAATGCTGGCTTCATAGAAAGAGTTTGGAAGTTTTCCTTCCATTTCTATTTTGGAACACCTTCAAGAGAATAGGTGTTAACTCTTCCTTAAATGTTTGGTAGAATTCCCTTGGAAAGCCATCTGGCCCTGGACTCTTGTTTTTTGGCAGATTTTTGATTACTAATTTGATTTTCTTGCTGGTTATGGGTCTGTTCAAATTTTCTATTTCTTCCTGTTTCAGTTTTGGTAGTGTATATGTTTCTAGGAATTTGTCCATTTCTTCCAGATTGCCCATTTTATTGGCATATAATTGCTCATAATATTCTCTTGTTATTGTTTTATTTCTGCTGTGTTGGTTGTGATCTCTCCTCTTACATTCTTGATTTTATTTATTTGGGTTCTTTCCTTTTTCTTCTTGATCAAACTGGCTAGTGGTTTATCAATTTTGTTAATTCTTTCAAGGAACCAACTTCTGGTTTCATTGATCTGTTCTACTGGTTTTTTTTGCTGTCGATAGCATTAATTTCTGCTCTAATCTTTATTATTTCCTGTCTTCTGCTGGTTTGGGGTTTTATTTGCTGTTCTTTTTCCAGCTCCTTAAGGCATAAGCTTAGGTTGTATATCTGAGATCTTTCTTTATTCTTTAGGAAGGCCTGGATTGCTATATACTTTCCTCTTATGACCACTTTGCTGCATCCCAGAGGTTTTGGGTTGTGGTGCTATCATTTTCATTGACTTCCATCTACTTTGTAATTTCCTCTTTAACTTCTTGGTTAGCCCATTCATTCTTCAGTAAGATGTTCTTCAGTCTCCAAGTATTCGTTGCCTTTCCAAATTTTCTTGTGGTTGATTTTGAGTTTCCTAGTGTTGTGGTCTGAAAATATGCACAGTATGATCTTGATCTTTTTGTACTTACTTAGGGCTGATGTGTGTCCCACTATATGGTCTATTCTGGGGAATGTTCCATGTGCACTGGAGAAGAATGTATATTCTGGTATTTTAGGATGAAATGTTCTGAATACACCTGTTAAGTCCATCTGGTCCAGTGTGTCATTCAAAGCCATTGTTTCCTTGTTGATATTTTGATTAGATGATCTGTCTATTGCTGTGAGTGGGGTGTTGAAGTCTCCTACTATTATGGTATTACTATCGATGAGTTTCTTTATGTTTGTGATTAATTGATTTATATATTTGGGTGCCATCACATTTGGTGCATAAATGTTTACAATTGTTAGGTCTTCTTGGTGGATAGACCCCTTGATTATGATATAATGACCTTCTGCATCTCTTTACACAGTCTTCATTTTAAAGTCTAGATTGTCTGATATAAGTATGTCTACTCCGGCTTACTTTTGTTGACCATTAGTATGATAGATGGTTTTCCATCCCCTTATTTCCAATCTGAAGGTGTCTTTAGGTCTAAAGTGGGTCTCTTGTAAACAGCATATGGATGCATCTTGTTTCTTATCCATTCTGTTACCCTATGTCTTTTGATTGGAGTATTGAGTTCATTGACATTAGAGTGAGTACTGAAAGATATGATGCTTGTAAGTTGGAGTTTCTGCTGCTGTTCTCTGGTACTTTCTAATTTTTGTTGCTTTTGGTATTTATTTATATAAATAATAAATATTAAATAATTAAATAAATATAAAATAATTAAAATTTCTTGCAGGGCTGGTTTAGTGGTCACAAACTAATTTTTGTTTGGGAAACTTTTTATCTATCCTTCTATTTTGAATGACAGCCTTGTTGGATAAAGCATTCTTGGCTGCATATTTTTCTGATTCAGCACATTGAATATATCCTGCCAGTCCTCTCTGGCCTGCCAAGTTTCTGTGGATAGGTCTGATGCAAACCTAATCTGTCTTCCCTTGTAGGTTAGGGACTTTTTTTTCCCTTGCTGCTTTCATGATTCTCTCCTTGCCTGAGTATTTTGTGAATTTGACTATGATATGCCTTGTTGATAGTTGTTTTTTCTTGAATCTAATGGGGATCCTCTGTGCTTCCTGGATTTTGATGTCTGTGTCTTTCCCCAGGTTAGGAAAGTTTTCTGCTATGATTTGCTCACATAGCCCTTCTAACCCTATTTCTCTCTCTTCCTCTTCTGGAACCCCTATGATTCTGATGTTGTTCCTGTTTAATGAGTCACTGATTTCTCTAATTCTTAAATTGTGTTCTTTTGCCTTAATCTCCCTCTTTTTTTCTGCTTCATTATTCTCTATAAGTTTGTCCTGTATATTGCTGATTCTCTGTTCTGTCTCATCCATCCTTGCCGCCGCTGCATCCATCTGTTATTGCAGCTCAGTTATAGCATTTTTTATTTCATTCTATTTTTACTTTTTTTTATCTCTGCAGAAAGGGATTCTAATCTATTTTTGACTCCAGTCAGTATTCTAATTATTGTGATATTAAATTCTGGTTCAGACATCTTGCTTGTATTTGTGTTGGTTAAATCCCTGGCTGTCATTTCTTCGTCCTCTTTCTTTTGGGGTGAATTCCATCATTTTGTCATTGTGAAGGGAGAAAATGAATTAATGAGGTAGAAAAATTGAAATTGAAAAAAATTAAAATAAAAAAATCAAAAACACACACAAAAAATCTAATAAAAGATGCTAGATCCTAGGTGTGTTTTGGTCACGGTGTTGAAAGTGGTTTCACAGATTAGAGAAATAAAAGGGAGGGAGGGAAAAAAAGGGAAATTGTTTGAGAATTTGAAAAAATGAATACACTGAAGTAGACTAAAATGAGATTATGGGAGTAAAATAGAATTTGAAAAAATTTACACAAAAGTATATAGTAGAAAAAATTAAAGAAAATATTTTTAATAAAAATTAAAAATAAAAATGATTTTTTTCTCTTTCTGTATTCAAGAAAAAGAAAATAAATGAAAAAGAGATAAAAGAAAAAAGAAATCGTTTGAAAATTTGAAAAAGTGAATACGCTGTAGTAGACTAAAATAAAATGATGGAAATAAAATAGAATTTGAAAAAATTTACATAAAAGCAAAAAATACAGTAAAATATTAAAGAAAATATTTTTAATAGAAATTCAAAGTAAAAATGAAGTTTTCCTCTTTCTGCATTCAAGAAAAAGAAAAGAAATGAAAAAGAGAAAAAAGAAAAAGAAAAAAAGGAAATTGGAAATTTGAAAAGGTGAATATACTGAAGTAGACTAAAATAAAATGATGGAAGTAAGATTGAATTTGAAAAAATTTACACAAAATTTAAAAATATAGTAAAAAAATTAAAGAAAAATATTTTTAATAAAAATTGAAAATAAAAATGAGTTTTTTCTTTGTGTATTCAAGAAGAAGAAAAGTAGTGTAAAAGAGGGAAAAAAAGAAAGAAAATTGAATAGATGGACCTGCTAACAGATTGAAATAGGATCGAAATTACTTTGTTTTCCCCTGGAAGTCGGACTATGTAGCACTTTATAGTCCATAAACTAGGTGGTGAGACTTGTGTTCCTGAAGAGCAAAGTTGGCTCAGTTGGGTGCGGCTCAGTGTAACAGCTCCATTCTCCACTAGATGGCGCTGCTAGCCTACTGGGGTGGATTGTTGTGGCTCTCCTAGGTGCATGCCCGGGAGTGGTGAAAATGGCATCACCCAGGTACCCAGTCTCTAGTTTTGGAACTCTGTTCTGGTACAGCAATCACACACCCGTCCTCCATCTTCAGCTTTCATCCACTCCCTGCTTCTTCACTGTCCGTGACCAGGCCTCAGGCAGTACCTCTCTACTGAGTTTTGTCTCAGATGTGACTGTGTTCCCTGGCCCCTTACTTCTGAAGGACTGCAGCTTTGACCCATTCTGCCCCTCTGTGGGAGGGTCTCACTGAGCAATAGCCAAATGCCGGCTGCACCCAAGAATGCTTGCTGGACCCTGCTGCTGCTGGTGCCCCGAGACTGCAGCCAGATACCAGCCTGTCCCAGAAAAAGTTGGTGAGGTAGTGTAGCAGCATCTTTTCAGGGATTATGGAAATCACAACACACATCTGGCACCAGCCTTCACCTTTAATGACCTTGTTCCAGCACCAGCAAATGTGGCTGTTTTCTGGGGTCTGCTGGGCCCAGGTGGCTTCAACAGTCTCTACCAAATTTCCTTCCAGCAGTGGAACCACTTTTTCCTGTGTGGTCTGAGAACCTCCCGGACCCCACTCTGTTCCTGGGGATTCACCCTTCCCACCAGAGCACTGCCAGGTATTTTGCTGCAGAGTTGCAGCCTTTGTGCTTCCCTTGTTTACAGTCTTAATGGAATTTAAACCCTCTCCTTTCTCACTTTTTAGTTTAGTCCCTGCAGCTGTTTCCAATTTTCCACTTTCTCTCCAGCCGCTTTTGGGGAGGGGTGCTTTTCCCATATTCTACCACCCTCCCCCAGTCTTCATCCTCTCTCTGCCTGCAGAAGCAGCTCCCTGCCCACCATCGACTTCTCTGTCCCCAAGTTCATCTCTCTGCACCACATACCTGCTGAATTCTGCAGTTCAGGTTGTGTAGATTGTTGTGTTAATCCTCCAAGCAGTTTTCTAGGAGTGTAGTATGGTTTAGTGTTGGTCTGGCTGTATTTCATGGACACAAGACACACAAAATATTTCCATGCAGTTCCACCATCTTGGCTCCTTTTCCCCATGGACTTAGCGATTTAACCAACACCCATCTATTATCTCATTAGGCAGGAAGCTAGGTATGAATGATAGGAAGATGGACCCTAGATGTCCTGATGGAGAGCCCTATGTTGTGATTTCCTATCCCCATGCAGATATTTTGAATACATTTGGGAAAGGATATATGTAGTTGGCTAATTATTCAATAATCCAGGCTTTAACTCAAATGTTGTGAACTTAGGACCCACCCAAAAGAAAAAAAAAATATAGAAGCCCACACCCTGGAGTTTCCCAGAGTTGTCTCTCTTGACTAGGCCGCTCCTCCCTTGGAGTATACTTTGATAAAACTTTGCTCTGCTTTACTTTCATTTTGCTGTCCTATAATTTTTACTGTGGGAGCAAAAAGAACCTAGACTTCTTTCCTTTTTCATCTCACTCTTGGTAACAATCTCACATCATCACAAGTCACAACTCTAGGTGTGGTTCAACTTGATTCTCTAAAAAAGGTCTCACACTGAAGAAAACACCTACATGAGGCACTAATCTGGAGGCTCTGAAGAAGAATCCATTTCAAGTTCATTTAGTTGTTGACAGAGTCCAGTCTGCTGAAGGTCATTCTCAGCTGTTAGAAGCTACATGTTTTTCCCTGACATGTATCCCTCTACATCTTCAAAGCCAGGAATGGGAAGTTGAATCCTTCTTGTGTTTTGAATAATGTTTTCTCCCTCTATCTCTGACTTGTAGAAACAGACTTGAAGAGCTTGCGAGACTAAGTCAGGTATACCTATATAATCTCCCTTTTGGTTAACTCTAATCAATTTATTAGTAACCTCAATTATAATTGCAAATTCCTATTTGTCAGGTAACATAATCATAAGAGTATGTATCGGAAGTCTTCCTACATTCAAAAGGAGAGAAATGTACAAGAATGAGTGGGGGAAGGGTGTGCATGCTAGAATCCTAACACTTAGCTCAAATTGAGGTGATGCAATGTGTATAAGTAAGTCATATACATGCATATGAGTAGGTTTTTCTTTTCTATGTTTTATAATTCCTGTGGTGAAAATTAAAAAGAAAGTATTAGTGCCCCTGTCCATGTAACTCATCCACCTTTCCTGGCAACATCCACAGGTGCTTATTATCACTGTAGCATTTTTGCAGATGAGAAACTGATAAGTAAAACTAACTATGATTTCAAGGTGCAACAGATAATTTGGGAAATGACAACTGAGAGAATGTGGGAGTCACCTGCAAAGCAGATAGAACTGCTGATCAAGTCATTTGGTGTAGCTGACAGTTCTCAAGTTGAATGGGGTCAGGTGGGTGGGTTGTGAAGGAGAAAGGAAGTGGCTTTCTACAATATCTTCAAACGTCCCCAGGAAGAGGCAGGGCCAGAATACACTATCTTATATCGTTATTCTTTTATTATAGCATGCCATGTACAATCATAGAGCCATCTAAATCTGTTTATTTATTAGGTTGCGTAACTTAAAAAGATGGTGGACAAGACCAAAGTGGAGCAGGTTGATTTCATCCCAGAACTTTATTTAAAAAGAGGTTTATGAGTAGCAGATCTCTTTGTTTTCATTGATCTTACTCTTCTTTTGCTTAATAGCTTTACAATTCTAAATTTTCGCTTTGATCAATAAGCTCATATAGTATGTTCTTGGCATTCACTAAATGTTCTGCAGATAGCTGTCTATTGTGTTTTTTTTGACATGCAATTTTTTTTAATTGGAGTATAGTTTACATAGAATATTGTATTAATTTTAGGTGTACAACATAGTGATTTGACATTTCTATACAGTACCAAATGCCTACCATGATAAGTGTAGTTATCATTCGTACATTACAAAATTATTGGGCTTTATTCCCTATGCTGTACTTCACATCCCTTTAACTTATTTATTTTATAATTGGAAGCTTATATCTCTTAATCCTCTTCATCTATTTTGCTTATCCCCCCATTCCCTCCTCTCTGGCAACTAAGAGTTTGTTCTCTGTATATATTAGTCTGTTTTGGTTTTGTTTTATTTGTTCATTTGTTTTGTTTTTTTTTTTTAGATTCCATATGTAAGTGAAGTCATGTGGTATTTGTGTTTCTTTGTCTGGCTTATTTCACTTACATAATACCCTCTAGGTCCATTCATGTTATCACAGATGTCAAGTTTTCGTTCTTTTTTTTATGGCTGAGTAATATCCCACTATATATATATATATATATATATATAGTGTATATATATATGTATGTATATATATATATATATATATATATATATATATATACACACACACACCATAGATGGCTAGATAAAGAATATATATGTATACATACATACATACATATACATATATATTCTTTATCTAGCCATCTATACTATTGATGGATGCTTAAGATACGGAGAAAAAGGAACCTTTGGACACTGGTGGTGGAAATGTAAATCAGTGTAACCACTATGGAAAAGAGTATGGAAATTCCTTAAAAATTAAAAAATGGAAATTCCATACAATCCAGCCATTCCATTCCCAAGCATTTAGCAGAGAAAAGGAAAACACTAATTTGAAAAGATATATGTCCTGCTTTATTTACTGCAGCATCTCTTAATAGCCAAGAGGTGGTGGTTATTCTTCTGCCGACAATCCTTGTGCATCAGAAGTTTGCATGTCTAGCCCTTCTTCTAATTCAAGTAAATAGTGAATACCTCATTCTTGTTTGCCCCAAAATTCCCACTTTTAAAACCAAAATCTATGTCTTCTAGGAACCTCCTCAGTCCTGGGCAAACTGGAATAGTTAGCCTCACTAAGTCTCCTGTCAAAAGTCACCTTCATGGAGATCAATTTATTTTCTATTCATCCAAAATCATTTCCCCAGCCTACAGCCAGCTGTTCTTAATCATGAGCCAATTCACTTTATTCAAAGAAACTACCACCATGTGACATTAACTTATGCAGCTGTGTATCGCATGTCTTTACTTCCTAGAATTTAAGGATATGGGGAAAGGGCAAGTTTTTGTTTATAACTAGAACCCCAGGACCTTAAAAATATATTATACATTAGATGCTTGGCAAATATTTATAGATTGAATTAAGTAGAAATTCCAGGGATCTGTTTTTAATTTTGAATTTCTTACTATTTTATATGGGGTGATTGGGGAACTAAATAATATCTTTTGGCTTGCACACACTCATTTTCTTCTAGGAAACTCTTTCATAACAATGAAGAATGTGATAAAATGTTGATAAGTACAAACGTATTGCTCCAGTGCATGAAGTTTCCTAAGGATCTAAGCTTCCATATTGGGGTAAAATTTCAATTTGTAGTCCCCCAATCCTCGTGTTACTTATGATGACAAACCCATGTTAGTAATGGGAATTTTTCCGAGATGATTAAATTAATCTGAAAGGACTATTTTCGTTCTGCGTCTCTTACTAATTATTATCATCATATCCCTTACCCTGTCATTATCACATTGGTACCAATAAAAGAATAAGTCTGTCATATTGTATTCTTAAACATTTTATATTGGGAATTAATTCTATTCACCAAAATATGAATTTTTTTCTTCTAATACTATTCCATATATATGGCAAACTTAAGAGTTTGTAACTAATATACCTGGTATTTCTTTTAGGCACATGGTAGAGTTGTACTTCTCACTGTATTTCCCATGTGATTTGTTTTGTGAAAGGAAGGAAGGAAAGAAAGGAGCGAAGGAAGGAAGAAGGAAGGAAGGAAGGAAAGAAGGAAGGAAGAAGAAAAAAAAAGAAATTTTTTTGCACAAATACTTTTTGTTTTCAACTTAGATGGATGCCATAAGAGCCAACACCTAACTTTATTATTGTCTCTTCTTTCTACCAGAGTCATTATGGAAGCACATGATGAGATAAAGCCCCAGCTCCCTTTTCATGAGTGATAGAATTAGCAACTCTTCCACATTACTGGCCCACACTGATCATGTGCCATAAGAACCCTAATTATTAAGCATGTGGTGGATTTGTTGCCTCAATATAGATACTGACTTATACATTTTGTTACAAATTCTATTGTGTCTTCAAATATAGATTTTAGTGTTGAAGAGACATGCATGCGTATTACATAACTTATTTTATACTAGATGACAAACAAGTACATTAAAAATAAACATGAGGGGTGCCCGGGTGGCTCAGTCGGTTGGGCGTCTGACTTCGGCTCAGGTCATGATCTCACAGTTTGTGAGTTCGAGCCCCGCATCAGGTTCTGTGCTGACAGCTAGGAGCCTAGAGCCTGCTTCAGATTCTGTGTCTTCCTTCTCTCTCTGCCCCTCCCCAACTTGTACTCTGTCTCTCTGTCTCTCAAAAAAATAAATGTATAAAAAATTTAAAAAAATAAACATGAGAGTGAAGAATAAATAATCTGCTCAAAATTAAAAATAGATATTCCAGGGGCCCCTGGGTGGCTCAGTCGGTTAAGTGTCCGACTTTGGCTCAGGTCACGGTCTCATGGTCCATGAGTTTGAGCCCTACATCGGGCTCTGTGCTGACAGCTCAGAGCCTGGAGCCTGCTTCGGATTCTGTGTCTCCCTCTCTCTCTCTCTGCTCCTCCCCCATTCATGCTCTGTCTCTCTCTGTCTCAAAAATAAATAAACATTTAAAAAATAAAAATAAAAATAGATATTCCACAGGCATGTGGGCTAAGGAAAAGAGAACTTCACCAAGAGTCTAAAGAATTCCTTCTGCTTTGCTTTTCTCCGATTGTACCCTATGGTAAATTCCTCATTCTCATTGAGATGTTTTGTTTTGTTTTTTGTTTTTTGTGGGGTTTTTTTTGAGGGGGGGGGTGGGAAGGGCAGAGAGAGAGGGACACAGAATCCCAAGAAGGTTCTGCACTGTCAGTGCAGAGCTTGATGCAGCACTCAGACTCCCAAACTGCGAGATCATGACCTGAGCTGAAATCCAAAGTCAGACACTTAACTGACTGAGCCACCAGGTGCCACTAATTCATTATTTTTTATCTGAAAAAAATGTTTCTCGTGGCAGTATTTTAAAGTAATATGAAAATGAATATTGCTTATTAAGGCATACAGTTTTAGAAGAAAATATATATGAATATATAACCATCATTATTTCTATTCCTCTAAACAATTTTAACAGATATTTATCAAGCACTGGGGGTATGCTTGACACCATCTAGTTGTTGGATATACTGTAAAAATTAAGAAAGATAAATTTCTTATCTTGCCTTCATAGACTTACATTCTAGCTAAGCAACTAAACAAATAATAAGTGGTGGTAATAAATGGTATGGACAAAGTAAAAACGGGTGAAATAGATACTGAGCATCAGGGTAGGGAACTGTTATTTTAATAAGATCTGGGAGCAATCCCTGTATATGGTGACATTTGAGCAGATAACTAAAAGGAGTAAAGTGACCCATGTAGGTACATGGAGAAAGAATGTAATAAGCAAAAGTGAAAGGGAGAAAAACCCAAGAGGAAGGGTTGTTCATGGCCTAGATTTTGAACAAGTAGCAAGAAGCCGATAATGGTTGGAAATAGATGAGTGTTTATCACAGAAAGAGAAGGTGAGTTTAGAGAGCTAGAACTATTGCTATAATCCAGTCAACAGACAAGAGACCTGAGAAATTTGTCATTATACCTACTGTGTAGCTTACATTTTATTTATTATTTTATTACAATTATTTTTCCTTTTGAATTTTTGTCAGCTATATTTTGTAGTTTCAGGTCTTATATATTTTTTAAGTTTTTTTAATCCCTGAGAATATCATACTTCTATCACTATTGTAAATGGCACTTTTACTTCAATTCTTAGTATTTAAGTTGAATATAAAAAGTACAGTTAGTTTTGTTAATTAATTTTGTGTCCTACAACCAAGTAATAAGTTATTAGTTCTAGAAGCTTCTCTCTTTTTCTGTAAAATCATAGGATTTTGCACATACATGATAATGCCATCTGTGATAAAGTTTTACTTCTTCCTTTCTAATCTTGGTTACTTTTGTTTTGGCTTATTTCACTGACTCCAGCCTCTATTATAATGATTATAATATTGAATCGAATTGGTAGAGCAGACAGCCTTGACTTGCTGCTGTTAAAGGAGCAATATTTATTACTAACTCCAATGTTAGCCAGAGGTTTCTCTAAAATGCTGTTTCTCGGGTTGAGGAAATTCACAACTATTTCTGGGTTTTTAAGGCTTTTCAATCAAGGATGGTTATTAGATTTGACAGTTGTTATAATACATGTATTGAAATGATTGTGTGTGTGTGTGTGTGTGTGTGTGTGTGTGTGTGTGTTCCCCTTGAGTCTCTTAAATATATTGATTAACATTGACCTTAAAAGGTAGGGTCTGGCTGACTCAGACAGATCTTGATCTGGTTCTTGATCTCAGGGTCGTGAACTCAAGCTTCATGTTGGGGGTAGAGGTTCCTTAAAAAATATAAATAAAATTAAAAGGTTACAAGAACCTAACTTTCTTGGAATAAACCTGCATTTATTTATTTATTTATTTATTTATTTATTTATTTATTTATTTATATATTCTGGTTGTGTTTTTATTTATTTTTTTAAAGTTTTTTTTTAATTCTGGTTTGCTAACATATAGTGTAATACTGGTTTCAGGAATAGAATTTAATGTTTCATCACTTACATATAACACCCAGTGCTCATCACAAGTGCCCTCCTTAATGCCCATTATCCATTTAGCCCTTATCCTTTCCACCTCCTCTCCAGCAATCCTGTGTGTTTTCTATAGTTAAGAGTCTCTTATGGTTTGCCTCCCTCTCATTTTTTTCCCTTCCCCTATGTTCATCTGTTTTGTTTGTTAAATTCCACATATGAGTGAAATCATATGGTATTTGTCTTTCTCTGAGTTATTTCTCTTAGCATAGTACACTCTAGTTCCATCCATGTAATCACAAATGGAAAAATTTCATTATTTTTTAAGGTTTATTTATTTATTGCGTGTGTGTGAGAGAGAGCATGTGCAAGCAAGAGGGGGGAGAGAGGCAGAGACAGAGAGGGAAGAGAGAATCCCAAGCAGGCTCCTTGCTGTCAGCTCAGAGCCTGACATGGTACTTGGTCTCAGAAACCCAGAGATCATGACCTAAGCCAAGATCAAGAGTTGGTCACCTGACCATCTGAGCCACCCAGGTGCCCCTCAGGTGCTGTGTGTGTATATAAAAATATACATGTGTATGTATATGTATATGTATATGTATTCATATATGTATTCGTATATGTATATGTATACTTCTTTATCCATTCCTCAGTCGATGGACATTGGGACCCTTTCCATAGTTTGGTTGTTGATAATACTGCTATAAACATTGGGGTGAATTTATCCTTTTGAATCAGTATTTTTGTATCCTTTGTGTAAAAACCTAGTAATGCAGTTGCTGGGTCATTAGAATAAATCTATTTTTAACTTTTGAAGAAACTCCATGCTGTTTTCCAGAGAGGCTGTACCAGTTTGCATTCCCACGAACAGTGTAAGAGGGTTCCCCTTTCTCTGCATCCTCACCAACGTCTGTTGTCTCCCATGTTGTTAATTTTAGCCATTCGGACAGATTTGAGGTGGTATCTTATCATAAACCCAGTTTAATATGATATATTAATACCTGATTTTCTCAAAGTGTCAGATTTTAGTTTCATTCATTTTGCTGTTTTTTATTTTTATTTTATTGATTTTTTTATCTTTATTATTTTTCTGCTTGCTATGTATCTTCTTTAGCTTTCTTAAACATGTGAGGTGAGGACGTTATTTGAGAACTTCTTGCCTATCATATATCTTTGTGTAGTACTAAAACTTTTCATCTGCTTACTGACTTAGATGACTCTCATAAAGTTTGATATGCTGTTTCCATTTTCTTTCAGTTCAAATTTTAATATTTAGTTATGTATTCTTTTAGACTCATGATTTATTTAGCAGTGCATTATTTAATTTCCCAGTATTTATGTGGGTTTTTGAAAATATTCCTTTTTTCTAATTTAACTCAAAAAACTTAAGGCTAATATAAATTTTATTTTGGTGATTATCTGAAATATTTAATTATCTTTAAATTTACTGAGACTGACTTTACATCCAGAATATTATTTTCTTGATATATAATCTCTGTGTATTTGGGGAAAACATGTGTATTCTGCTATTGTTGAGTGAAGTGTTCTACAAATGTCAGTTAAGTAGTGTTGGTTGATGATGTAGTTCAAGTCATTGCCTTTATTTATGCATCAATTACCTTTAACCACTTTTAAGTAATAAAGTATTTTATAATTGTACACATATTGACTATCTCCAGGGATATTCATTTATTTTGAATAGATAGAGATTTCCATATTGTATCATACCTTTCATGTGAAGGACTTTTGATAGTACTATTCTATAGTTTATTATTTCTTTCACCATTGGTATATTTGAAAAAAAGTCTGTTACTTTTAAAAGATAAAAGATATGTTTGTTGGTTATAGTAATCTGGCTTAACAGTTTTATTCTTTAGTAGTTGAAACCTGTCATGTCATGATTCTCTCCCTTGATTTGATTTTAAAAGAAGTCTGCAATAATTATTTTCTTTGTTTCTTCCTGCAATATTTTTTGATTGATTGATATATTTATTTATTGGGGGGGGGAGTGCAGAGAGAGAGAGAAACAGAGAATCCCAAGCAGGCACTGTGCTGCCAGTGCAGAACCCAACGGGGGGCTTGAACCCACAAACTGCAAGATCATGACCTGAGCCAAAATGAAGAGTAGGATGCTGAACCAACTGAGCCACCCAGGCTCCCCTCTTTCTACAATATTTATTTTTCCCTGAAGTTGCTGTTAACATTCTCTATTTATCACTGGTTTTAAGGAATTTAATTTTATATAACCGGTGTAGTTTGCACTTGGGCTTGTAGTTTCTTGTACTTGGGCTGTGCTGAATTTGGCTGTATTGGTTTATGGTTTTCATAAAATATGAAAAGATGTTGACCATGAATTCCTCAGTATTTTTATTTCCCTTTTGATTCTCATTTGGAAATCCAAATTATACATGTATTTGACCATTTAAAGTAGCCCCATGACTCCTTGATAGTATATTAACTCATTCTCAGCTTATTTTCAATTTCATTTTAGATAGTGCTTATTGGTTAACTTCAAGTTCACTAATCTTGCTATGTTTTTGTTTCCTACAGTTTTTAATCTTCTATTTATTTCATACAGTATATATTACTCAGATCTTGTACTTCCCATTTCTAAAATTTAATTTAGTTTTTATTTTTCAATATTTATTAATATGCTCAATTTGTCATTTACCTTGCCTAAGATATGGATTTTAATTATAATAAATCTTTGAATATCTTTGTCTAGTAAATCCATAATGTTAATTCTAGGTATGATTCTATTGATTTTTCTCTTCATTAGGGTTTATATTTCTCTGCTTTTTGAATGCCCAGTTAATTTTGACTAGGAGTCAGATATTGTGAATTTTTGAATTTTACCCTACTGGCTGTTAGGTGCTTGTGTATTTCCAGAAGTGTTATTGAGTTTTGATCTGAGATACACTGAATTTCTTAGAGACAGTTTGTTTCTTTCAAAGCTTGTTTTTGGGTTTCATTTTATAGAACCCAAGTAGCTATCAGCTTGTTACTCATTTTTGGCCACTACTGAGTCAATATCATTCTGTGATTTATATATTTTTTCCTCCAAACAATAGGAACAGGTTGTTTCCTTTGCTCCTTTTGAGTGGTTAGTTTCCTGGCCTTGTGTCTCTTTTTCACACACAGATGCTGATCAATCCTTAGCTAATATCTTGAGAGAGGTCTCTCCCCCCCACCCTCTCCCTCTCTGTCTTTCTGTAACTTTCTATTCCAGTATACTTCCCTACAAATTCTCTATGCCTGGGATTTTACAGACTAGTAAGATTTCTGAGCTCCACTTTCCTTCTCTTTCCCCATACTGCAGCCCAGAAGCAATTTCCTAGCCAAATGCCCAAATTATGGAACTAGTACCATTTGTTTCTGCTTTCCCCAAAATCAGTCTCCTGCATTGTCTACTCCCTAATGTAACAAAACCAAAGGCATTTTATTTTTAATATTTTGCCTGAATATTTAGGACTTCCAAGCAGCAAAGTTAATCCTATCCCTCTTATTCTATCTGCATCAGCCTGAAGTAGAAGTCCTCTTTTATTTGTAATCTCGAGAACTAAATTTAGAGGCACAAGCTGTTTCAGATTCCGTGTATTCATGAGGAATGTAAAAGAGTAAAACTGTTGACAATGTCTCATGCTTACCATATCAATGATGTACTAGTATTCCACATATATATGTAATTAGTTAATATTTTTATATGGTGCTATTTAATAGCACTGCATTTTACAGAAATTTGTACATATAATAGGTAAAGGAAAACTAAAAATAACTTGTAACTTAAAAATATATCAAAATTCAGTCACCTGGTTAAGACTAATATAAAACCAATTAAAACGACCAAACAATTTCTTTGAAGATATGCATGAAAGTTCAGCAGATGCTGAAATTAGAAACAATTTCTTTTAAAACTCACTGAAAGAAAATGGAAAGAAGAAAAAGTTCACTTTGATTCCACTGGGTAACATAAAAATACATTTTACTGTCAGATTATTTGCAAGTTTATTTAAAGATACCATCTCTGTGAATATTTATGTCCTGTGAACATGACTCCTCTTCTGGTAGTCAGAAATTTGTGTTCAGCTGTCACTCAGAGTGGCTACTTCAAGATATCTTACTCAAAAAAAAAAAAGACATTGAAAGTTTTAAATTCTTTCCTCAAGGGCATCCTTTTATAGAATGCCGAAGGGCACCCTGGAAAAAACACACAAGATATTTCTTTATGTTTTCACTTTCGAGGATAGTAACCTAATAAGCTTCCAAGCAAAGTTCAATTACTATTTGCATGTTACATTTTGGAGGAAGAGTAGGGACTTGACCCTGGTTGATATTTCAAAATGCAGAGTATCTTTTCACATAATGAACCTTGTCTCATATTGCTTTGTTTGACTAAAAGTAAAATATTAAGAATAATAAAAATCAAAGGAAATTTCTAGTGCTGTGTTTTACTCTTGAATTAATATCTCTGGGATCTAGATTGTTCATCTATCTACCACACAGGTTTTCCTCTGACAAGTTTTTCAACATTTACTATTTTAAAATTTTAGAATGGCTTTAGATTTACAGAAAAGTTGCAGAGATAGATTCCTTCATGTTCTCCACACCCCAGTTTCCCTATTTTTAGCATCTTAAATTAGCATTCTATATTACAGTTAATGAAATAACATTGAAGCACAATTACTAACTAAAGTTTATGATATATTCATATTTACTTAGTTTTTAATTAATCTCCTTGTTATGTTCCAAATTCCTACCTAGAATACCATGTTACATTTAATTGTCATGTCTCCTTAGGGTCCTCTTGGCTATGATACATTTTCAGAAATTTCTGGTTTTTGATGACCTTGACGATTTTATTGAGGACTAATCATATATTTGTAGATAGACCTCTTTTGGATTTTTTCTGATGTTTTCTCATGATTAGACTTATGTTTTTTTTATTCATCATATGATATCAGATATACACTATCAACATGGCTTATCACTGATAATCTTGACTTTGATCAATTGGCTAAGATAATGCTTTCTAGATTTCTCCACTGGAATGTTATAATTTTTCACCTTCTCATACTGGACCCCATGGAAGGAAGTCATAACATGAAGCCCAACTTAAGTAATGGAGTTATAAACTCATTATGCTTGTGAATGCGGTCATCTGCACAAATTATTATTTTATATGAGAGATTGACCCTTCTCCAAATGTATTTATTTAATCATTTATTTATATTGTTATGGAACCATGGGTATGTATTTTATAATTTGATTAGAATTCATTGCTACATTATTTATCTTATTTCTTAAGTTGTTATGGCTTTGATCATTGGAAGTTCTTTCATTTGGCTCCGATGTGCCTTTGACATAAATAACCTCATCATACCTGTGGGTTCTTTTGTTTGTTGAACACTTTTTAACTATCTGGAACTACACATTTCTCTGGGATCCTCTTACATATTTATTGCTTCAGTCCTTAATTCATACATTTCACCATGGAGTCTTCATACTTGTTTCTTGGTATTTTATTGGTATTAGTTGATACTTGTGTCTCCAACTCTATTACTACATGTATCATTCTAGTGTTCTCATGTTGCTTGTCTATAACCTCTCTTAACTGTGAGAATCCTGGTTCCTTCCACACATCCATGTACTTAATTTTTCAATTCAAGTGTGTGTGTGTGTGTGTGTGTGTGTGTGTGTGTGTGTGTATACATGTATATATATATACACACACACATATAGTCTTCAGAATCACTAACCCAGACTCTTTGGAAACAACTTTATGAGTATAGTGCTTATACTGTGCTTAAATACAGCTCATTTTGCCTTTCATCTTAGAGATGCTACTCATTTCCAAAGTTATTTAGGTCAGTGCCATTTTGTCCACTATTCAGGTAGGTTGCATCATACATAGGTAAATACAGTTAGATTATTTTTTCTTTAATGTTTATTTATTTTGAGAGAGAGAACATGAGGAGGGGAGGGGCAGAGAGAGAGAGAGAGAGAGAGAGAGAGAGAGAGAATCCCAAGCAGGCTCTGCACTGTCAGCACAGACCCTGATGCAGGCTCAAACCTACAAATTGTGAGATCATGACCTGAGCAGAAACCAAGAGTTAGATGCTTAACTGACTGAGCCACTCAGGAACCTCAAATACAGTTAGATTCTTTAGTCACGGTCTGAATTCCATCCTGAAATTTCTTGACCTCTCATTTTTTTTTAATTTGCATACATTGATTTTGGCACCTTATGCTATAAAGTGCCATAAGTTTTGATGAATGCATACTGCCCCATACTCACCAACATTGAATCATACAAAATAGTTTCAGTACCTAAAAACACTTGAAAATTTTTTCTATGCTTCCGCCCCCCTGCTGAACCCTTGACAACCACTGACCTATTTATAATCTCTATAGTTTTACTTTTTCCAGAATGACCTATAATTGGAATCGTGCAGTATATGACTTGTGTGGAATGGCTTTTTTCACTTAGCAATATGCATTTAAGATTCATAGCTGACTTTGAATGGCTTGAAGTTAATTCCTTTTAATTCTTGAATAATATTTTATTATGTGGGTATACCACAATTTATATATCTATTCCCCTATTAAAAGGCATCCTGATCATTTCCAGTTTCTCATGATAATGAATAAAATTGGCGTAAACATCCACATGAAAACTCTTGTGTGGAGATAATTATCCAAATCACTGGGTAAATAAGTAGGATCACATTGGATGGACTGTTCAGTACCAGTTCATATTCCCATGAGCAATGAATGAGAGTTCTAGTTGCTCTGTATCCTTGCACAATTGCTGCTATCAGTTTTCTTCTTAATTTTAGCCATTCTAATAGGTTTGTAGTGATACATCATTGTTTTAATCTGCATTTTCTAATGACAAATAATGTTAACCATATTTTCATGTGTTTATCTTTCACTTAGTATCGTCTTTAAAAAAATGTTTATTTATTTGTTTCGAGAGAAAGAGATAGGGAGTCAGCGGAGGAGAGGCAGAGAGAGAGAGGGAGACAAAATCTCAAGCAGGCTCAGAGCAGTCAGTGCAGAGACTGATGCAGGGCTCGAATTCAGGAACCATGAGTCATGACCTGAGGCAAAATCAAGAGTCAGACACTTAACTGACTGAGACACCCAGACACCCCTCACTTAGTATCTTCTTTTTTTTATATATGAAATTTATTGTCAAATTGGTTTCCCTACAACACCCAGTGCTCATCCCAAAAGGTGCCCTCTTCAATACCCATCACCCACCCTCCCCTCCCTCCCACCCCCCATCAACCCTCAGTTTGATCTCAGTTTTTAACAGTCTCTTATGCTTTGGCTGTCTCCCACTCTAACCTCTTTTTTTTTTCCTTCCCCTCCCCATGGGTTCCTGTTAAGTTTCTCAGGATCCACATAAGAGTGAAATCATATGGTATCTGTCTTTCTCTGTATGGCTTATTTCACTTAGCATCACACTCTCCAGTTCCATCCACGTTGCTACAAAAGGCCATATTTCATTTTTTCTCATTGCCACGTAGTATTCCATTGTGTATATAAACCACAATTTCTTTACCCATTCATCAGTTGATGGACATTTAGGCTCTTTCCATAATTTGGCTATTGTTGAGAGTGCTGCTATGAATATTGGGGTACAAGTGGCCCTATGCATCAGTACTCCTGTATCCCTTGGATACATTCCTAGCAGTGCTATTTCTGGGTCATAAGGTAAGTCTATTTTTAATTTTCTGAGGAACCTCCACACTGCTTTCCAGAGCGGCTGCACCAATTTGCATTCCCACCAACAGTGCAAGAAGGTTCCCGTTTCTCCACATCCTCTCCAGCATCTATAGTCTCCTGATTTGTTCATTTTGGCCACTCTGACTGGCGTGAGGTAATACCTGAGTGTGGTTTTGATTTGTATTTCCCTGATAAGGAGCGACGCTGAACGTCTTTTCATGTGCCTGTTGGCCATCCTGATGTCTTCTAGGAGAAGTGTCTATTCATGTTTTCTGCCCATTTCTTCACTGGGTTATTTGTTTTTCGGGTGTGGAGTTTGGTGAGCTCTTTATAGATTTTGGATACTAGCCCTTTGTCCGATATGTCATTTGCAAATATCTTTTCCCATTCCGTTGGTTGCTTTTTAGTTTTGTTGGTTGTTTCCTTTGCTGTGCAGAAGCTTTTTATCTTCATAAGGTCCCAGTAATTCACTTTTGCTTTTAATTCCCTTGCCTTTGGGGATGTGTCGAGTAAGAGATTGCTACGGCTGAGGTCAGAGAGGTCTTTTCCTGCTTTCTCCTCTAAGGTTTTGATGGTTTCCTGTCTCACATTCAGGACCTTTATCCATTTTGAGTTTATTTTTGTGAATGGTGTGAGAAAGTGGTCTAGTTTCAACCTTCTGCATGTTGCTGCCCAGTTCTCCCAGCACCATTTGTTAAAGAGACTGTGTTTTTTCCATTGGATGTTCTTTCCTGCTTTGTCAAAGATGAGTTGGCCATACGTTTGTGGGTCTAGTTCTGGGGTTTCTATTCTATTCCATTGGTCTATGTGTCTGTTTTTGTGCCAATACCATGCTGTCTTGATGATGACAGCTTTGTAGTAGAGGCTAAAGTCTGGGATTGTGATGCCTCCTGCTTTGGTCTTCTTCAAAATTCCTTTGGCTATTCGGGGCCTTTTGTGGTTCCATATGAATTTTAGGATTGCTTGTTCTAGTTTCGAGAAGAATGCTGGTGCAATTTTGATTGGGATTGCATTGAATGTGTAGATAGCTTTGGGTAGTATTGACATTTTGACAATATTTATTCTTCCAATCCATGAGCAGGGAATGTCTTTCCATTTCTTTAAATCTTCTTCAATTACCTTCATAAGCTTTCTATAGTTTCAGCATACAGATCCTTTACATCTTTGGTTAGATTTATTCCTAGGTATTTTATGCTTCTTGGTGCAATTGTGAACGGGATCAGTTTCTTTATTTGTCTTTCCGTTGCTTCATTGTTAGTGTATAAGAATGCAACTGATTTCTGTACATTGATTTTGTATCCTGCAACTTTGCTGAATTCCTGTATCAGTTCTAGTAGACTTTTGGTGGAGTCTATCGGATTTTCCATGTATAATATCATGTCATCTGCAAAAAGCGAAAGCTTGACTTCGTCTTTGCCAATTTTGATGCCTTTGATTTCCTTTTGTTGTTTGATTGCTGATGCTAGAACTTCCAGCACTATGTTAAACAGCAGCGGTGAGAGTGGGCATCCTTGTCGTGTTCCTGATCTCAGGGAAAAAGCTCTCAGTTTTTCCCCATTGAGGATGACATTAGCTGTGGGCTTTTCATAAATGGCTTTTATGATCTTTAAGTATGTTCCTTCTATCCCGACTTTCTCAAGGGTTTTTATTAAGAAAGGGTGCTGGATTTTGTCAAAGGCCTTTTCTGCATCGATTGACAGGATCATATGGTTCTTCTCTTTTTTTTTTGTTAATGTGATGTATCACGTTGATTGATTTGCGAATGTTGAACCAGCCCTGCAGCCCAGGAATGAATCCCACTTGATCATGGTGAATAATTATTTTTACATGCTGTTGAATGTGATTTGCTAGTATCTTATTGAGAATTTTTGCATCCATATTTATCAGGGATATTGGCCTGTAGTTCTCTTTTTTTAATGGGTCTCTGTCTGGTTTAGGAATCAAAGTAATACTGGCTTCATAGAATGAGTCTGGAAGTTTTCCTTCCCTTTCTATTTCTTGGAATAGCTTGAGAAGGATAGGTATTATCTCTGCTTTAAACGTCTGGTAGAACTCCCCTGGGAAGCCATCTGGTCCTGGACTCTTATTTGTTGGGAGATTTTTGATAACCGATTCAATTTCTTCGCTGGTTATGGGTCTGTTCAAGCTTTCTATTTCCTCCTGATTGAGTTTTGGAAGAGTGTGGGTGTTCAGGAATTTGTCCATTTCTTCCAGGTTGTCCAATTTGTTGGCATATAATTTTTCATAGTATTCCCTGATAATTGTTTGTATCTCTGAGGGATTGGTTGTAATCATTCCATTTTCATTCATGATTTTATCTATTTGGGTCATCTCCCTTTTCTTTTTGAGAAGCCTGGCTAGAGGTTTGTCAATTTTGTTTATTTTTTCAAAAAACCAACTCTTGGTTTCGTTGATCTGCTCTACCGTTTTTTTAGATTCTATATTGTTTATTTCTGCTCTGATCTTTATTATTTCTCTTCTTCTGCTGGGTTTAGGCTGCCTTTGCTGTTCTGCTTCTAGTTCCTTTAGATGTGCTGTTAGATTTTGTATTTGGGATTTTTCTTGTTTCTTGAGATAGGCCTGGATTGCAATGTATTTTCCTCTCAGGACTGCCTTCGCTGCGTCCCAAAGCGTTTGGATTGTTGTATTTTCATTTTCGTTTGTTTCCATATATTTTTTAATTTCTTCTCTAATTGCCTGGTTGACCCACTCATTCGTTAGTAGGGTGTTCTTTAACCTCCATGCTTTTGGAGGTTTTCCAGACTTTTTTCTGAGGTTGATTTCAAGCTTCATAGCATTGTGGTCTGAAAGTATGCATGGTATAGTTTCAATTCTTGTAAACTTATGAAGGGCTGTTTTGTGACCCAGTACATGATCTATCTTGGAGAATGTTCCGTGTGCACTCGAGAAGAAAGTATATTCTATTGCTTTGGGATGCAGAGTTCTAAATATATCTGTCAAGTCCATCTGATCCAATGTCTCATTCAGGGCCCTTGTTTCTTTATTGACCGTGTGTCTAGATGATCTATCCATTTCTGTAAGTGGGGTGTTAAAGTCCCCTGCAATTACCACATTCTTATCAATAAGGTTGCTTATGTTTATGAGTAATTGTTTTATATATTTGGGGGCTCCGGTATTCAGCGCATAGACATTTATAATTGTTAGCTCTTCCTGATGGATAGACCCTGTAACTATTATATAATGTCCTTCTTCATCTCTTGTTACAGCCTTTAATTTAAAGTCTAGTTTGTCTGATATAAGTATGGCTACTCCAGCTTTCTTTTGGCTTCCAGTAGCATGATAAATAGTTCTCCATCCCCTCACTCTCAATCTAAAGGTGTCCTCAGGTCTAAAATGAGTCTCTTGTAGACAGCAAATAGATGGGTCTTGTTTTTTTATCCTTTCTGATACCCTATGTCTTTTGGTTGACGCATTTAATCCATTTACATTCAGTGTTATTATAGAAAGATATGGGTTTAGAGTCATTGTGATGTCTGTATGTTTTATGCTTGTAGTGATGTCTCGGTACTTTGTCTCACAGGTTCCCCCTTAGGATCTCTTGTAGGGCTGGTTTAGTGGTGACAAATTCCTTCAGTTTTTGTTTGTTTGAGAAAACCTTTATCTCTCCTTCTATTCTAAATGACAGACTTGCTGGATAAAGGATTCTCAGCTGCATATTTTTTCTGTCTAGCACCCTGAAAATCTCGTGCCAATTCTTTCTGGCCTGCCAAGTTTCAAAAGAGAGATCAGTCACGAGTCTTATAGGTCTCCCTTTATATGTGAGGGCACGTTTACCCCTTGCTGCTTTCAGAATTTTCTCTTTATCCTTGTATTTTGCCAGTTTCACTATGATATGTCGTGCAGAAGATCGATTCAAGTTATGTCTGAAGGGAGTTCTCTGTGCCTCTTGGATTTCAATGCCTTTTTCCTTCCCCAGTTCTGGGAAGTTCTTAGCTATTATTTCTTCAAGTACCCCTTCAGCACCTTTCCCTCTCTCTTCCTCCTCTGGGATACCAATTATGCGTATATTATTTCTTTTTAGTGTATCACTTAGTTCTCTAATTTTCCCCTCATACTCCTGGATTTTTTTATCTCTCTTTTTCTCAGCTTCCTCTTTTTCCATAACTTTATCTTCTAGTTCACCTATTCTCTCCTCTGCCTCCTCAAGCCGAGCCGTCGTGGTTTCCATTTTGTTATGCATTTCGTTTAAAGCATTTTTCAGCTCCTCGTGACTGTTCCTTAGTCCCTTGATCTCTGTAGCAAGAGATTCTCTGCTGTCCTGTATACTGTTTTCAAGCCCAGCGATTAATTTTATGACTATTATTCTAAATTCACTTTCTGTTATATTATTTAAATCCTTTTTGATCAGCTCATTAGCTGTTGTTATTTCCTGGAGATTCTTCTGAGGGGAATTCTTCCACTTGGTCATTTTGGATAGTCCCTGGCGTGGTGAGGACCTGCAGGGCACTTCCCCTGTGCTGTGGTGTATAACTGGAGTTGGTGGGCGGAGCCGCAGACAGACCTGATGTCTGCCCCCAGCCCACCGCTGGGGCCACATTCAGACTGGTGTGTGCCTTCTCTTCCCCTCTCCTAGGGGCGGGATTCACTGTGGGGTGGTGTGGCCCGTCTGGGCTACTTGCACACTGCCAGGCTTGTGATGCTGGGGATCTGGTGTATTAGCTGGGGTGGGTAGGCAAGGTGCACGGAGGCAGGAGGGGCAGGCTTAGCTCGCTTCTCCTTAGGTGATCCACTTCAGGAGGGGCCCTGTGGCAGCAAGAGGGAGTCAGATCTGCTGCCGGAGGTTTGGCTCCGCAGAAGTGCAGAATTGGGTGTTTGCACGGAGCGAGCAAGTTCCCTGGCAGGAACTGGTTCCCTTTGGGATTTTGGCTGGGGGATGGGTGGGGGAGATGGCACTGGCGAGCGCCTTTGTTCCCCGCCAAACTGAGCTCTGTCGTCAGGGGGCTCAGCAGCTCTCCCTCCCTTTGTCCTCCAGCCTTCCCGCTTTCCGAGCAGAGCTGCTAACTTATGTCCTCCCAGACGCTAAGTCGCGCTTGCTGTCGGAACACAGTCCGCCTGGCCCCTCCGCTTTTGCAAGCCAGACTTGGGGGCTCTGCTTGGCTGGTGAGCTGCCCCTCTGCCCCGGCTCGCTCCCGCCAGTCCGTGGAGCGCGCACCGCCTCGCAGCCCTTCCTACCCTCTTCTGTGGACCTCTCATCTGCGCTTGGCTCTGGAAACTCCGTTCTGCTAATCCTCTGGCGGTTTTCTGGGTTATTTAGGCAGGTGTAGGTGGAATCTAAGTGATCACCAGGACGCGCGGTGAGCCCAGCGTCCTCCTATGCCGCCATCTTCCCAATTCCTAGTATCTTCTTTAGTGAAGTGTTTATTCAGATCTTTTGTCTATTTTTTTAATTGAATTGTTTTTTTTTTTAATTATTATTGAGTTTTAGTGGTTCTCTATATATTTTGGGCACAAGTCCTTTTGCAAATATTTTCTCTCTCTCTATGTCTAGTTGAAGGGTCCAGCTCCTGTTTAAAACCTATATGTGATATCTCAGGCCTTATCATAGGCAATTACCAAGGCTCAACCTAGCAGAGCTGATGGGGAAAATCTGCCTCCCCACCCCAGACTCAGTACACAGCCAGTGCATTACAGTCTCTAAAAGGAATTTAGTCAAGTACTCAGACACCACTGACCTTTCATATTCTTTACATATTTACATTCCTAGCCCTTGAACCTGCATTCATGGGTGTCTTCATCTGAAACCTTGGGCTGAGTTCTACTTAGGCACCCTTGCTGAGACCTCCTTATGTAGGAAAAAGGAGGAAACCCTGAAGACACTTCCCCACTCTGACTCTGTCCCAGTAGTTTTCCACTTTGAGACCTCTCCCCTTATGCTCTCCCCAATCCCTGAGTCCATAAAACTGTCAAGGCCCTTTGTTCAGGGCTTACTCACCAATGAGATGATCCCTACATCTGCACTGATTTACCAGATCCTCAACAATGTGCTGTTCCAGGGGGAAAATGGGACAGGGAGCATGAGTTGGTGCTTCCTCTGGTTTTAGAGCACAGGACAGCTCCCCAACAATAAAGCATTTAACGAGCACTAAACATCTATCTAAACTATCTAGCACTAAACATCAATAGTGCTGAGTTTGAGAAACTCTGCTGGAGTGTTCATTGTGAAATGTAAATTTATTGTTGTTGTTTATCTTCATTAAATGGTCTAAACTTGTATTTTCTAGAGCCTCTAGGGTTCTGTGGAGGTGCCTCAATAATTTGACCAGGACACCTCTTCTGTCTACCCTTTGATAAATTGGGATTATTAATGAGATATAGTGAAAAGATTGTTAATCATTCCCAAGTTCCCCACTTAACTTTTAGGAGCAATGATTAGAGACACATTTCCTAGCTGTTGATATATTCACAAATGATTAGGTTTGGTCAATAGATTGTGATCATAGGTGATTTATTCAAAACCACCTGCCCTGAGATACTTGTTCTCACCATCCAGTTGGACGGAAACAATCTTTGAAACTATGTTTTGAGGGTGGCGGAACCAACCTACAATTGTGACTACTCCCCTTATCACTGTTAATTTGAGAAAGAAACTTAATTTTGAGTCATCAGCAAATTAATTTAAACTCTCACAAATACAGATGAAATGCATGCTTCTTGATAAGGTGACTGTCTCTTAAGATCATTTTTGTACTGTGAGGTAAAGCTTGATAGCATAACATGATGTACAAGGCACTTTGTGGCACAGCCCTGCTTGCAAGTCTTGTTCACCCTCATTACACTTTGCTCCTCTACATGTCTGAAACACCAAATCAACAAGCTGCCTCAGCTCTGTCCATTTCCATCCTGTTCATAAACTTAAATTGTCCAATCACCTCATCCTCATAGTCTCATTGCTTAAAACTAATTTTTTAAAAAATTTTTTCATGTTTATTTTTGAGAGAAAGAGAGCGTGCAAGCAGGGGAGGGGTAGAGAGAGAGGGAGAAAGAATCTGAAGCAGTTTCCAGGCTCTGAGCTGTCAGCGCAGAGCCCGACACGGGGCTTGAACTCACAAACCTGAAATCATGACCTGAGCCGAGGCCGGGTGCTTAACCAACTGAGCACCCAGGTGCCCCAGCTTAAAACTACTTTAAAATCAAATACACACTCAACACATTTTTGTAAATAATTACCCACACAAGGTTTCCAAAATTATACAACTAATGGCCCAAGAAAACAATGCTTAACAGTTTAGACATTTGAAAAGAATAAATGATCAGTTTTATGTTCCTGAATTCTTATCATAGAAAGTATCAGTGAATAAATAGCTAATTAATAGATTAACTATGGTATTAATAATCATAATGTTTATAAATAAAACTGAACTTCAATTACAATATACATCTGGATTTTGACTCTTATTACTTGACTCTACTTTTTTTTTTCAGTTTACTACTAATGGTGATTGATATACTTCTAATTTGATCTAGTAATCCAATATGCAAACACCCTAGATCAAAAAGTTATTTTCCTTTTTAATTAGTCATTTTGGATAACACAAGAAAGCAAGATTAGAGTGCTTTTGAGGCCTCATGTATTCAATTTACTGTGACTATTTTAGTCAAATAACTGTTTTATCAATTATGGATTTTTTGCCTGAGACTTTATGCATCTCGTGTGCTATTCAGCAAGTATAAATCTTCTAAGTGAAAAATTATACAGTAGGAAAAAATATAAGAAATGGGTTCATAATGCCTACACTCTGGGAGAAATTTATTAGTGATTTTTTTAAACTGGTAAAATTTTTAGAAAATAAAATTCCTTCAATGTGATGACAAAAAGACAAGCTCTTGATAAATATACTGATATATGTGTTGAGCCTGATTATCAACCAAATATGCATAGCTTCTGCATAATCATTTAAAGGAAGGTAACTTGTAGAGTGCCTGGGTGGCTCAGTCACTTGAGTGTCCAACTCGTGATTTTGGTTTAGGTCATGATTTCAGGGTCATGGGATCAAGCCCTACTTTGGGCTCCGTGCTGAGTGTGGAACCTGCTTGGGATTTTCTCTGTCTTTCCCTGTGCCCCTCTCCCTTGCTCACATGCTCTCTCTCTCTCTCTAAAATATAAATAAAGAGATAAATAAACAAACAAATTAAGGTAACTTGTATTCTTTTCATAGGAAGTATCTCATGATTTATGATTCTACAAGGATTATTTCTATAATTATACCCATATTTCTTCAAGGAGCTTCATAGTAAATAAAAACAATAAGCAAACACAGCATCACACACACACACACACACACACACACACACACAGTAACAACAGAAGAATAAATATGTAGATTTTGGTGTTATTTATACTTGATTTAAATCCCAATTCTAGTTATTTATTAATTATATGATATTGACTATGATATTCAACATTTCTTACCTTTATTTTCCTCATTAGTATAATAGGAAAAATGATACAAGGCTAATATAATTAAAAGTCTAGTGAATTTTTGGTTAATTATTAATTTTCTACCCTCCTCTAATAATAAAAATATGACAATCATGTTTTCTTAACCAAAACTTAGATCATGTGTTCTGACATTTACTCTAAATTGTTGTTTTATTAATATGAAAATACTAAAAGAAAGTTGAAATGTTAATTTGTAAGGTGTTGTTAAAAAGTGATTGAATTTTTTTAAGATACTGATAATTTTTAATTATTAGAGGTACAGCAGGATTAGTCACTCTGAGATAATGGAAATTATGGATTCATTACCAGTATAAAGGAAAGAAAACTCAGACTGTTTCCTGCCATATCTAAGTCATTTATAAACAGAGAAGCAGAAATTTTTTTATATCTACTTCTCTCATCTAAAATAAAATCTTACCTATTTATTTTTTTATTTATGGAGCTCTAAAACACCCTCCTTGGAAAAGCTCAGCTGAAGTGTATAATAAAAGACTATAGAGGTAGCATTAACCTGGCCAACTCTACAGACTCTGGTGAACTGTCTATACCATGGTTGAACTCAGAACCATTTAGGAATCAAGTCCAGGATAAGCATCCCTTAGTATTACTTTGACCCTTGTTAAAATGGTAAAGGTGACTTTATTATGCAACATCAGTATCCATCAGTATCAAGACTACCACAATAAAGGGATTAAGATTGGGCTCGACTTCTCATGTAACAACAAGTTGGATTTTATAGACAAGGAGCACATTGGGTGACAGGAGGTCAGTGAATGGAAAATGGAACAGGAAACATCTAGGGAAGGGGGAATTCTTATTAAATTGACTTAATAGGATTCTTGCTGAAGGCTGGCCAGGGTGATCAAATACCACTTGGAGGATAGTAAAGGATATGGCATTTGATCTGATACCGAGAATGCTCAGATATCAAGGGCAAGGGTTCTTGCTAATTAACTTAGCAGAATTCTTGCTACAACTGGAGTATGGAGGCCCAGCAAGAACAGGGACCAAGGTTGAGGCCTAGTAGATAAAAGGATTCTGAGGAGCCTAAGTTTTGGTCAAGGAGACAGTCTTTGTCAATATAGTGAAGGTTCAGTTGATTCTTATGTCCCAAACATGCAAGACTGTGGAAATTCTATAAACCATTTTAAACAAAACACATAACTTTAAAACTAATAGTTTTACCAATTGGAATCCCACTTCTAACATCCGTTTCTGTAATTAGTAAACTCCCGATGTTGACTCAAGATATAGATTGTAGAAATGCTTGAAGAAGACACCTCTGGAGTGTAGACATTCTGATTAAATGCTAGCCGACCATACCTATCCTGGGAGAATGAATTCTTGATTAGTCTAACTGAATGTTCTGAGGCTACCAATTAACACAAATGCACACACACTTATTACATACATGGTTAATTCTGAAATGTCTTCCTATAAGTATAGAAATTACACAATTGTATTTTTATTCATCCTGTTTTGAGAATAATAAAAGTAGATAATCAGAACTGGATTAGAAAGTCCAGAGTATATGTTCATTCGATATACAGAATTTATAAAGAAGAATTGATTGATCTTAATCCTATGTCTGAATGTAAATACAAGACTAATAGAGAACTAGGATAAGGTAAATGTGGGAATCTGAAGTGTCTGTTTTGATCTTTGTGCGTATCAGTGCCTCTCAGAGTGGCATCAAAAAGGATTGTTGCCAAAAATAAGATGCTATTTTATGGAAATTGTCTGGGAAGGGATTTTCTTAGGGGTTGACCCACCAGTTACATATTTTTTTCAAAAATAGTTCCTTCATATACAAGTACGATTAGCTAATATTGTTGAAATTCTTACTTATATCAGATACCATGCTTTGATCTTTTACATGTATTAATTCTTAAATACATGTGTATTCATTCTTAAATACACACACACACACACACACACACACAAATTAAATATTATTATCATTGAGGCAGAATAACTTGTCCAAAGTCAAATAGCTAGAAAATTGATAAAATAGCATTAAAATCTAGGCATGAGGCCATGTGCTCAACCATTATAATATATTGATTCTGTCATAGTGTGTGGCCAGGGCCAGCTTCATTGACCTATGATCTGGGCAGCCACACAGGATCTCATGCTTAGAAGAGCATTGCTTTTTGTTTAACACTCTGTTCTTGCCATTTGGGAATCCTTAATAATTTGTGAACATGGGACCCCCATATTTTCAAGTTAGCATTAGACCCCACAAGTTATGTTATTGGCCCTGTGTGTGAACATTTTAAGCATGAAAGGGAATAACTGCTGACTGATATGCAGAGATAATCTGAAGAAGCTCCTCTTGTTACAGTTATCAGAAACCAGTGAAGAAAAATGAAGCTATTGGTAAACAAGAGACTAATCATCCTAGCCTTGTAGCAAATATGAACTGTTATTAAAAACAAATACACGTATGGAAATTTACTTATCTCATGCGTTTCTTATGAATACAAGCACAAGGATATGTTAATTTTTCTTCATGCTTACCATGAAAGGGTAGTTACAGGAAATTCAAATATATCTGGAGTTTCAAACACATTTCTGTAAGCCAAAAATGTTATTAGAAGAGTGAGTCTCTCATTAAAAACTTAGAAGATAAAGACATGGTGCTTGACAGTAAAATTGCAAATAAAATCTAATTAGTGAGTATGCTAATTTTTCTCCCCACCTGTTCACATTAACAGGAAATGATATTAATGTTTTCAATAGCTGAAAAGGGATACAATTAACTTTACATTATCATATCAAAAGAATTGAAGTAACATTATAAATCTAGCTTTTCCTATATGCATGAAGAAAATGCAATCTTCACTGAAAAATGGCTTAAAATTTTAGAACTAAAGAACTGTCTGAAATTAGAAACAGTATTATTGCAAAACCATAAATGTTTCCTCTTTGTTGAGCAAAAAAAAATGAGCAAAATGCAATTCTTGGTAAAAGAGTGATAGATTTCAGAGCACATTTAAGCGAGAAAGAAAGAAATAGCACAGAGACATAAATGTAATTTTCACACCCTCTGAAGAGCTTTGCACAGCATTTTTAGAACAGTTTCTGTATTTCATTTCCCTCATTAAAGCCATGTAGCTTAGCAATAGTGTCATTTTGAATAAATATATTTCCTTTACAACAACCTAATGCAGATTTTATGGATAATTTATTTATATAAATTTCCTTTGTGTCACCTTGTATTTATTAGAGTTTAATTTAACTTATATGATTATTTATATATGATAAATTAGATTTTTCTTTTAATGTAATTCACCTTATACTATATTGAGTTCCAATTTATCCTAGTAAGAAATAACGTTCAATGATGATATCTCTGGCATACAGAAAATCTATTTGGCATGCGCATTTATTCTCACTAAATCATCTCAGACATTCATTTACAGTTGAATCCAAAATTCTTGTACAAAATTTTAGAGAACAGACCAAAGTTCCTGTAAATATTTAATATCACTTTCTATCTTTTAAAACATTAACTGGTATCACAAGTTGTCATCTTGTGATGTATAAAAGTAATGAAGGATCAAAAAACTTTGTGAGGATATGCAGTTCAACCAAACTAAATTTTGTTCATCAACAGTGTGAAATAATAGTAGATATAAATCACTGAAATATGTCATTAAATCCTAAGAGCTTCTCTAATGATATTCACATTGTAATTCTGAACACATAACTCAAAAATATTAAAATAATTAAACTGGTATAGATGCCAAATCACTTAGATGTGTTCAAGACTCATTAATTTTGGTAGAATACTATAGTCTTTTTAAGACTGTGTTTGATGTTTTAGCTATGAATTATTCTTAATGTAAATAATACTCTAAAGGAGAAATGTGTTATTCTTTAAGGAAAATTGAGAATCATAGAAAATTAACTTATTTTGCTGGATAAGGAACAAAACAACAAAGTTTATTTTAAGCCCTAATCATATGCATAGTACTCTGGGAAAATTAAAAAGATTGGGGGAAAAAGTAATGCTTATATTGCCGTTGAGATAATATTAAACTTCATGAATAAATTAATAAACAAAGCAAAAACTGTGTGATAGGCATTGAATAAAATATAAGCTTTCATTAAAATAAAGGAGGAAAGAAGTGAGTGACGTAAGTGTTGGTATGGAAAACTAGAAAAATGTCTAGATAATGGCGTCTGAATGTGTCCTCGTCTTTTATCCTTTTTGTTCATTACATCTGACTAAGCATTCCCTTTTCCCTCAAAACTAGTGGTTTCCCTCAAAACTAGTATCACCTACTATATCATGACTCCATTCTTATCTAAATCTCATTCCATTAGTCAATTGTCCATTAGTCAATTGTCATCCTTTATTCCTTTATTTTTATCACAATTTATTACTTTATTTTTATTTTCCTCTTTTTAGTATTGAACTACTATTATTGTCACACATTCATAAGGATCTTAAAATCTAAATACATCTTTTATTTAACCTGATAACTTTATGGTATAATTATTATACTATAAATCCCTTCTTACTGATTATCAAAGTTCCTTAAAGTTTGGGTAACTCCATTACTCTTATTTGAACTAGTTCATTAAAGCCTCACAATATGATTACCATATTTTCTCAATATTCATTACACCCAATCAACCATGCAGCAATCATTACAGATTGTGATGTTAGAAATTATGAACTACTCTCTGGCTCCATCCACGTTGTTACAAATGGCAAGGTTTCATTCATTTTTATGACTGCATAATATTCCACCATCTTCTTTATCCATTCATCAGTTGATGGACATTTGGGCTTTTTCCATGATTTGGCTATTGTCGATAATGGTGCTACACACATTGTGGTGCATGTATCACTTTGAATTAGTATTTTTGTATTCTTTGGGTAAATACCAAGTAGTGTAATTGCTGGATCATAGGGTAGTTCTATTTTTAACTTTTTGAGAGAAACTCCATTCTGTTTTCCAGAGTGGCTGCACCAATTTCATTTCCACCAAGAGTGTAAGAGAGTTCCCCTTTCTCCACATTCTTGCCAACACCAGTTGTTACCTGTATTTAGCCATTCTGACTGGTGTGATATGATATCTCATTGTAATTTTGATTTGTATTTCCCTGATGATGAGTGATACTGAGCATTTTTCCTGTCTCTGTTGGCTGTCTGAATGTCGTCTTTGGAATTTAAGAAACAAAACAAAAGATCATATGGGGAAAAAGAGAGAGGAAAACCAAGAAACGGAATGTTAACTAAAAAGCACAAACTAATGGTTCCTTGAAAGAAAGTGGGTGGGAGAAGGGTGAACTAGATGATAGGGATTAAGTAGTGCATTCATGATGAGCATTAGGTGATATATGGAAGTGCTGAATCCCTTAATTTTACACGAAACTAATATTGCACTATATGTTAACTAATTGGAACTTAAATAAAAACTTAAAGAAATTATGACCTATACACAATTAGATAGATATGGGGAAAAATCAGAGGATTTTTAATTCTAGATATCAGTCATTTAAATATTTAAAGAAGTTGTTCTCTTATTTTTTTAGTATGAAATTTATTGTCCGATTTGTTTCCATACAACACCCAGTGCTCATCCCAACAGTTGCCCTCCTCAATGCCCATCACCCATTCCCTCTCCCTCCCATCCCCCATCAACCCTCAGTTTATTCTCAGGTTTTAAGAGTCTCTTATGGTTTGGCTCCCTCCCTCTCTAACTTTTTTTTCCCTTCCCCTCCCCCATGGTCTTAAGTTTCTCAGGATCCACATAAGAGTGAAAACATATGGTATTTGTCTTTCTCTGTATGACTTATTTTACTTAGCATAACACTCTCCAGTTCCATCCACATTGCTACAAAAGGCCAGATTTCATTCTTTCTCATTGTCAAGTAGTATTCCATTGTATATATATAAACCATAACTTCTTTATCCATTCATCAGTTGATGGACATTTAGGCTGTTTCCATAATTTGGCTAATGTTGAGAGTGCTGCTATAAACATTGGGGTACAAGTGTCCCTATGCATCAGCACTCCTATATCCCTTGGGTGAATTCCTAGCAGTGTTATTGCTGGGTCATAGGATAGATCTATTTTTAATTTTCTGAGGAACCTCCACACTATTTTCCAGAGTGGCTGCACCAGTTTGCATTCCCACCAAAAGTGCAAGAGGGTTCCAGTTTGTCCACAACCTCTCTAGCGAATATAGGCTGATTTGTTCATTTTAGCCACTCTGACTGGTGTGAGGTGGTATCTGAGTGTGGCTTTGATTTTTATTTCCCTGATGAGGAGTGACGTTGAGCATCTTTTCATTTGCCTGTTGGCCATCTGGATGTCTTCTTTAGAGAAGTGTCTATTCATGTTTTCTGCCCATTTCTTCACTGGATTATTTGTTTTTTTGGGTGTGGAGTTTGGTGAGTTCTTTGTAGATTTTGGATACTAGCCCTTTGTCCAATGTGTCATTTGCAAATATCTTTTCACATTCCATTGGTTGCCTTTTAGTTTTGTTGATTGTTTCCTTTGCAGTGCAGAAGCTTATTATCTTCATGAGGTCCCAATAGTTCATTTTTGCTTTTAATTCCCCTTACCTTTGGAGATGTGTCAAGTAAGAAATTGCTGCGGCTGAGGTCAGAGAGGTTTTCCCCTGCTTTCTCCTCTAAGGTTTTGATGGTTTCCTGTCTCACATTCAGGTCCTTTATCCATTTTGAGTTTATTTTTGTGAATGGTGTGAGAAAGTGGTCTAGTTTCAACCTTCTGCATGTTGCTGTCCAGTTCTCCCAGCACCATTTGTTAAAGAGACTGTCTTTTTTTCCATTGGATATTCTTTCCTGCTTTGTCAAAGATTAGTTGGCCATACTTTTGTGGGTCCAATTCTGTAGTCACTATTCTATTCCATTGGTCTATGGGTCTGTTTCTGTGCCAAACCATGCTGTCTTGATGATTACAGCTTTGTAGTAGAGGCTAAAGTCTGGGATTGTGATGCTTCCCACTTTGGTCTTCTTCTTCAATATTATTTTGGCTATTCAGGGTCTTTTGTGGTTCGATAAAATTTTAAGATTCCTTGTTCTAACTTCAAGAAGCATGTGGTACAATTTTGATTGGGATTGCATTGAATGTGTAGATTGCTTTGAGTAGTATTGACATTTTAACAATATTCATTCTTCCAAACCATGAGCATGGAATGTTTTTCCATTTCTTTGTATCTTCTTCAATTTCCTTCATAAGCTTTCTATAGTTTTCAGCATACAGATCTTTGACATCTTTGGTTACGTTTATTCCTAGGTATTTTACGATCCTTGGTGCAATTGTGAATGGGATCAGTTTCTTTGTCTTTCTGTTGCTTCATTATTAGTGTATAAGAATGCAACTGATTTCTGTATATTAATTTTGTGTCCGGTGACTTTGCTGAATTCATGTATCAGTTCTAGCAGACTTTTGGTGGAGTCTATCAGGTTTTCCATGTATAATAACATGTCATGATATTTTTCACATGCAAAAAGTGAAAGCTTGACTTCATCTTTGCTCATTTTGATGCCTTTGATTTCCTTTTGTTGTCTGATTGCTGATGCTAGAATTTCCAACACTTTGTTAAACAACAGTGGTGAGAGTGGACATCCCTGTCGTGTTCCTGATCTCAGGAGGAAAGCTCTCAGTTTTTCCCCATTGAAGATGATATTAACTGTGGGCTTTTCGGTCAAGAAAAGGTTAAGAAAGGCTGCTGAATTTTGTCAAATGTTTTTTCTGCATTGATTGCCAGGATCATATGGTTCTTATCTTTTCTTTTATTAATGTGATGTATCACATTGATTGATTTGCAAATGTTGAACCAGCCCTGCATCCCAGGAATGAATGCCACTTGATCATGGTGAATAAATAGTTTTATATGCTGTTGAATTAGATTTGCTCGCATCTTATTGAGAATTTTTGCATCCATATTCATCATGGATATTGGCCTGTAATTCTCTTTTTTTTTGCTCGGTCTCTGTCTGGTTTGGGAATCAAAGTAACACTGACTTCATAGAATGAGTCTGGAAGATTTCCTTCCCTTTCTATTTTTTGGAACAGCTTGAGAAGGGTAGGTATTATCGCTGCTTTAAATGTCTGGTAGAATTCCCCTGGGAAACCATATGGTCCTGGACTCTTATTTGTTGGGAGATTTTTGATAACTGATTCAATTTCTTTGCTGGTTATGGGTCTATTCAAGTTTCCTATTTCATCCTGTTTGAGTTTTGGAAGTGTGTGGGTACTTAGGAATTTGTCCATTTCTTCCAGGTTGTCCAGTTTGTTGGCATATAATTTTTCATAATATTGATAATCGCTTGTATTTCTGAGGGATTGGTTGTAATAATTCCATTTTCATTCATGATTTTATCTATTTGGGTCATCTTCCTTTCGTTTTGAGAAGCCTGGCTAGAGGCTTATCAATTTTCTTTAGTTTTTCAAAAAACCAACTCTTGGTTTCATTGATCTGCTCTACAGTTTTTTTTTAGATTCTATATCATTTATTTCTGCTCTGATCTTTATTATTTCTCTTCTTCTTCTGGGTTTGGGTGTCTTTGCTGTTTTGCTTCTATTTCCTTTAGGTGTGCTATTAGATTTTGTATTTGGGATATTTCTTCTTTCTTAACATAGGCCTGGATTGCAACGTATTTTCCTCTCAGGACTGCCTTTGCTGTATCCCAAAGCATTTGGATTGTTGTATTTTCATTTTCATTTGTTTCCATATATTTTTAAAATTTCTTCTCTAATTGCCTGGTTGACCCATTCATTCTATAGCAGGGTGTTCTTTAACCTCCATGCTTTTGGAGGTTTTCCAGACTTTTTCCTATGGTTGATTTCAAGTTTCATAGTATTGTGCTCTGAAAGTATGCACGGTATGATCTCAATTCTTTTATACTTATGAAGGGCTGTTTTGTGACCCAGTATGTGAGCTATCTTGGAGAATGTTCATGGGCACGAGAAAAAAGTATATTCTGTTGCTTTGGGATGCAGAGTTCTAAATATATGTGTCAAGTCCATCTGGTCCAATGTATCATTGAGGGCCCTTGTTTCTTTGCTGATCCTGAAACTACATGATCTATCCGTTGTTGTAAGTGGAGTATTAAAGTCCCCTGCAATTACCACATTCTTATCAATAAGTTTGCTTATGTTTATGATTAATTGTTTTGTATATTTGGGGGCTCCTGTATTCAGTGCATAGACATTTACAATTGTTAGCTCTTCCTGATGGATAGACCCTGTAATTACTATATAATGCCCGTCCCACCCCAGTGCACCTTGAGGATCCACCCTAGCTGATATGCCCTTGGCCAGATCCCATCAAAGCAGAACCACAAGCCTGGCAGTATGCAAGTAGCCCAGACAGGGGCAGCACCACTCCACAGTGAGTCCTGCCCCTGGGAGAGGGGAAGATAAGGTACACACCAGTCTGACTGTGGCCCCAGCGGTGGGCTGGGGGCAGACATCATGTCTGACTGTGGCCCCACCAACAACACAAGTTACTCCGGACAGCACAGTGGAAGTGCCCTGCAGTTTGGAGCCACCGAAGGGACTACCCAAAGTGACAAAATGGAAGACTTATCCTGAAAAGAAACTCCAAGAGGTAGTGACAGCTAACAAATTGATCAAAAATGATTTAAGCAATATAACAGAACAATAATTTAGAATAATAGTCATAAAATTAATTGCTGGGCTTGAAAAAAGCATAAAGGACAGCAGAGAATCTATTGCTACAGAGATCAAGAGACCAAGAAATAGTCATGAGGAGCTAAAAAATGCTATAAATAAGGTGCAAAATAAAATGAAGGCGACCACAGCTTGGATTGAAGAGGCAGAGGAGATAATAGGTGAATTATAAGATAAAATTATGGAAAAAGAAGCAGCTGAGGAAAAGAGAGATAAAAAAATCTATGAGTATGAGGCAAGAATTAGAGAACTAAGTGATGCAATCAAATTCAACAATATCTGTATCATAGGAATTCCAGAAGAAGAAGAGAGAGTGAGAAAGGGGCTGAAGGTGTACTTGAACAAATCATAGCTGAGAACTTCCCTGATCTGGGGAGGGATAAAGGCATTAATATCCAAGAGGCACAGAGAACTCCCTTTGGATGTAACTTGAATCGATCTTCTGCATGACATATCATAGTGAAACTGGCAAAATACAAGGATAAAGATAAAATTCTGAAAGTTGCTAGGGATAAACAGGCTATAACTTACAAAGGTAGACACATAAAAATAGTAGTATACCTATCTACTGAAACTTGGCAGGCCAGAAATGAATGGCAGGAAATCTTCAATGTGTTGAACAGAAAAAAATATGCAGCTGAGAACCCTTTATCCAGCAAGTCTGTCATTCAGAATAGAAGGAGAGATAAAGGTCTTCCCAAACAAATGAAAACTGAAGGAAATCATCACCACTAAATCAGACCTACATGAAATCCTAAGGGGGATTCTTTGAGTGAAATGTTGCAAGGACCACAAAGTACCAGAGACATCACTACAAGCATGAAACCTACAGACATCACAATGACTCTAAACCCATATCATTCCATAATAACACTGAATGTAAATGGACTAAATGCTCCAACCAAAAAGACATAGGGTATCAGAATGGATTAAAAAAACAAGACCTATCAATTCGCTATCTACAAGAGACTTATTTTAGACCTAAGGACACCTTCACATTGAAAGCGAGAGGATGGAGAAGTGTATATCATTCTACTGGAAGTCAAAAGAAAGCTGGAGTAGCCATACTTATATCAGACAAACTAGACTTTAAATTAAAGGCTGTGACATGAGACTTTCCTTATTAATAAAGATTTAAACAGTTATATAATCCCAAGGATATAAACTGTACCAGCAACTCCTATAAGTTATGGGTGTTCCTGTTCTATTTATATGAACACAAATAGAAATCAAAAGGTATTACCAATAGTGACCAAAAATCTGTATTGTCCTGGGTGGGAGTGGGAGTGTGGAGTCAGGGGGGTGGTTGCTTTCTCTAGTAACTGAGAAGTTCAGCTAGCTTGGTCAAATTATTAGTCAAATGATTGGGAAAGTAACTTTAAAATGAGAAAGTACTTCCTAACCCTAATAATATTCAGACTTAAATAGAGGTGATGAACTATTTCAAAACAAAGTGTTAAGAAATAACCTATGAATATTTGTTATTTTATGTGCATTCCTAATCTTCAAGAGAACTTATCTACTAGATAACATAGTATGCTTATGATTCCAACGAAAATTTTCATTAAATAAATGTAAAAGAGCTGTTAACATAAGTTTAAATTTCACAAACATATAGATATAATTTCAATAGTTAAGAATATCAAAGACATGTATTTATGAATCTAACATTCAAGTAGTTGGGAAGATCTTAGAGTCAAACAAGTGAAACATGTGAAAATCCAAATGTACTCATAAAGTAAATTTAAATTGAATAATAAAAAATAATTAATTGGGTTGTAAGGTTTTCTTAAAAGCTTTGAAAAATTTGTTAGAATCATAAATTAATATGATTTATAGTTTCACTCATACTAAAACTTAGAGAACTCACTTTCTTAATTTGTAATTAAAAAATTAAACACCAATAATTTAAAATAAATTTCTAATTAATTTACACCATGCAAAAAAAATGTTGCTCTTAAAAACACCTCTAATTGCTCATTGTGAAAGACATTCACTTGACCTCCCTCTCCACTTATGCTTATTCTGTTTCCCTTGCCAAGAATTCTTGGATCAATACCTATTTCTGTTTCTACCTATTGAAATATTAACCAAAATTCAAGAGCTAAGATTAATCCCATCATCTCCATAAATATTTTCCAGATTCCTCTTTAAGAACAAGTATCCTTGGGGCGCCTGGGTGGCGCAGTCGGTTAAGCCTCCGACTTCAGCCAGGTCACGATCTCGCGGTCCGTGAGTTCGAGCCCCGCGTCAGGCTCTGGGCTGATGGCTCGGAGCCTGGAGCCTGTTTCTGATTCTGTCTCCCTCTCTCTCTGCCCCTCCCCCGTTCATGCTCTGTCTCTCTCTGTCCCAAAAAATAAATTAAAAAAACGTTGAAAAAAAAAGAACAAGTATCCTTTTTTTTTCCTTTTTCAAGTTTTTATTTGAATTCGGTAATTAACAGTGTAATATTAGTTTCATGTGTAGAAATTAGAAAAAAAAATATCCTTTTTCTCTGTTTTCTTTTGTTTTTACCCAATGATACTACTTACTTCATTACATTTGAAATGCTTGCACATGTCATCTTTCCTCTATGATGCCAGCTCTTTATATTATAGAAAGTGTTACAAATTTGCTTTAGGTAGACAACTACTGGATTCTGATATCAAGAGCAACATAATCCTGCCCACGTAGCCAATTAACCTTTAGCTTTGGTCATAATATAAAGAATGTATGAAATTTTAGATGCATAAGTAGAAAGTCATCAGTACTAGATAAACCAAATTTGAAGTACACATTTGCTTATGTCATAGTTAAAATTTCCGCCACTCCCAGATTATAATAAAAAATTCTTCAGTACTCATGAAGTTTTCTTACTAAATGAACTGCTGAATATCTCTACCAAGAGCTAATATTTGTGGCAGCAAAAGGCATACAATTTTGTTACTGATATTAACAATAATTCTTTGATGTCGTCCCATTAAGAATTTTGGGGGGCGCCTGAGTGGCTCAGACAGTTAAGCGTCCAACTTCAGCTCAGGTCATGATCTCATGGTTTGTGGGTTCAAGCCCTGTATCCGGCTCACATCCCGGAGCCTGCTTCAGATTCTGTGTCTCCCTCTCTCTCTGCCCCTCCCCTGCTTGCCCTCTGTCTCTCTCTCAAAAATAAATAAACATTTAAAAATTTTTTTAAGAAGAAAGATTCTGGTTTGGGCGCTTTATGATATGTATCATACACATATACACGTTCAAATGCATGTGTGTAGTATGTGTATATGTGTGTTGAGACCACCCACAGAAACTAGATGAACTCCACCCAAACTGTGCTTCAGATGCCCATACTTAGGACACCACACGTGCACCAAAATGGTATAAAAAGGCTTTTTATTGGTTCCTTATTAACCTAGTGAGGGTTCTGAGGGTTCTGAGGGGAGAAAAGGATGACTTGGAGACCCATCTAAAAAAGAATTGAGAGAGAAACAGAGCAGAGGAAGGAAACTGGCTTGGCAGGGTTTTTAGGGTTTGGGGGATGGGTTCTGATAAGAGCTCCCTTGCCTACAGAGAAGGACTTTGTGGTTTGAACAACCTGCCATGTCAGAAGTAGCAGCCACACTTTCTAATCAGCATATCTAGATGTGGGACAGAAGGAGGAACCAGAGTGCTTACAAAGGGCTATGAGACTTAAAAGCTATCAGCAGTCAAACATTTAAGAAAAATGGAATAAGACACATTATTATAATGTAAATGTGTTGTTTTAGCTTGTTTCTACTGAAAAATTATATTTTCTGAGAAATTCACTTTATCTGATTTTCATATTTACTTGCTATAGATTATTTCATATTACTAATACATTTATTTGCAGTCATTGGTGACCTTTACATTTTCTTTGTTCTATAAACATTTTGAATTTGGAATCCTCTATTTTGTGCACATGCAAGCTTGCCCTCCTGATGTATGGAGGTTTTGTCTCATTTTTTACAGAACTTACTTTTTATTTCTTATACTATTCTTTTGTTGTATGTATGTTTTTTCTACTTCTATCATTTATTCTGTTTTATATTTAAGCATATTGAATTGTCTACTAAATTATTTTCTAATTCTTTTTAGTATTTTTAAATCTATGGGTTTTCCTCTACACAGAGCTAAATAAAATTAAGTGATTTATTTTACAAATCCATTACCAGTATGATTTTTAGCATATTAATGATATTCTCTTCTGTTACTGATTCCAAAATTATATGGCTGGCTTAGGAGAAGCACTTTTATTATTTAAAATATCACTAAATTAAGCAATAAAACTTCATGATATAGAAGTTACAGAGTATCATAAAGTACTTATCAATTTTATTTTAAATTTTGGAACAGAATTAATAACAAAATTTGAAGTAATATGTAAAAACATAATGACTAAGTGAATACTACAATATCAAAACACATACACACATGTAAACCTTTCATGTATATGGAAGAAATAGGTCTAATCTGAATTTCTGGCAAAACCAAACAACAGGATGTTAATTTCTATATAAATAATCTACTTTCAACACTTTTCTGTGGCTAAAATTAGTACAAGTTTTTTTGGGCTTAATTCTCAGTAAGAGGTATTATTTTAACAGTTTCTTTATTAAAACATAAGAATATATACATATACAAGATTATGTAAAATTGATTTGCATTTATGACAAACCACTTCAAGCAATATGGTAGAACTTTATTAAAATCAATAACTTTTTGTTATTTATCTAAATTAATTTAAAATTTTTACCTCCTTTTCTCTTATGTTCATACAACTGTATTACTGAAAAGCATTGGTAGGGTTTCATACCATTGTTTGTTTGTTTTTTGTTTTTTGGGGTTTTTTTTACTTAAGATGTGTTGTTACTTAAGTATTTTGAAATAAGAAGTGTTGTATGATGACTGGAGAATTGGTCATGTGCCTTAGAAACAGGCCCATTTGCCTATTTGTCTGATAGAGATCATGTGAATGCTATACTCATGTGATCAGGCATGATACTTTCTCATCTTCAAATGAGTAGAAGAATAACTGAAATTAAATATTATTTCATTTAAATCATATTTTTAACTTTTATTAAATGACTTTTAATTTTTACTGTTTAATATCTTTTTTTTTGCCATCCTCCACCCCATTTCTTTTCCTTATACTCAAGTTTACTTCATTCACTAATCTTACCTGGTGTAACTGACAAATAATTTCTTTCTGAGTTCAGCCTTTCTTTCACCTTTGTCCCTTTGTCTCCTCATACAGGCTGTGCATTTTTTGGTCACCTTCCCTGTTATCCATAAGATTTATAATTTTTGCTGCTTGTTTATTTTTCATTGCAGTGCTTGATAATTTATTTTCCTTCAGACTCCCAATGTTTCTCAGTTACTCATGCATTTGCATTCTAATTACAATCATGTATTGATGTATTCTTGGATTCACTGGGTAGTACATTACTAAAGTGGAGAGTAATTTGGATAGTAAATGTTCCCAAAATATTTTATAAAATGTGTTTCTCCTTAGAATCTCTTCATTCACAGTGATGTTTGTTTGTATTCTATATTAAAAACTGTAAAATGCCTAGGTGTATGAAACAGAAATAATTTTAACAGACAAATGAATATAAATAAACCCCAGTAATATTTTACTATCCTCAAACATGTATTGTTTTTTCATAATATGTATTATTTTCAAAATTTGCCCTGGAACAAAACTCTTCTTAAATCAGCTCACTCTCTCTCTCTCTCCCTCTCTCTCTCTCCTTTGTCTCTTTTTCCCTTATTATTGGTTAGTCTATGCATTGACGAAAACCAGGGATGGAAATTTGCATGGGTTTAGTAAGTATTGAACAATTTCCTATCATTTTTGCTTTATAACAGTTATATTTGTTTCCAAATTAAAGATATTGAAGGTCACCATTAAATTAAACAAAATGTATTTAGAATGGCTTAGCTTTTCCTTGAAAGGTGTAAGCAATACGAGGCACAGGACTCTATGTTGTGTGTGTGTGTGTGTGTGTGTGTGTGTGTGGTAAGGAAAGGCTGAGTGTAGTGGTGTGGCTCAGGAATAAGATTGTAAGCCTTTCCTTTTACAGTTACAAACACATTTTGGCTGGATTTTACACTGAAACCCTAATATTTGCTCAATTATTGTGAAATCAACATTTGGTTATTGCCTTTATATTAATTCAAATTTCATTATGAATGCATAAGACATAACAGAACTATATACTGGAAACCAAATACCAGAAATGAAATAGGCCAAATATATATTAATCAAATAAACAAAAAAATTCAGTAACCACTAAAAAGACATTACATATATAAATGTGTGTGTGAATGAGATGAACTATATGTTTGTGCTTCTAAATTATCTGAAAATTAAGACAACTAAATTATGAAGAAAGAGTGACTTCTACAGAATAAATGAAAAATAATAATTTGATAATTTGGAGTTGGGAGAGAGTCCAAAATTGAGGGTTTGGAAGAAAAAGTGTAATATTGGATGATGAACCCAACATCAGAGCACCTAAATATATAAAGCAGAAACAGAATTAAAAAGAGAAATAAATGGGAATGCAATAATAGTTGGGGACTTTAGTACCCTTTTTCAACAATGGATAGATTATTCAGACGGAGAATCAATAAGGTAACAGCAGATTTTAACAACAGTATAGAGCAAATTAACCTAACACACATATACAGAACATTCTATCCAACAACAGCAGAATATATATTACTTTCAAGCAAACATGAAACATTTCCTAAGACAGACAGTGTTAGGCCACAAAACAGTTCTTAGCAAATTCAAGTAGATTGAAATCATACCAAATGTATTCTCTGGCCACATAGCATTAAACTAGAAATCAGTAACAAGACAAAAACTGGAAAATTTACAAATACGTGGAAGTTAAGCAACATTATCCTGAGAAATCAATGGATCAAAGACAAAACTAAAGGGACAAAAAAAAAAGTTTCTTGAGACAAATGAAACAGAACATATCAGAATTTATGGGATGTAGAAAAATCAGTTCTAAGAGAGAAGTATATAGCAATAAATGTCTACATTAAGAAGCAAGAAGGATCCCAATAAACAATCTAGGGCACCTGGGTGGCTTAGTCAGTTGAGTGTCTGATCTCAGCTCAGGTCATGATCTTATGATTCGTGGGTTTGAGTCCCACATCAGGTCCTGTGCTGACAGCTCAGAGCCTGGAGCCTGCTTCAGATTCTGTGTATACCCCTCTCTCTGCACCTCCCCTGCTTGTGCTCTCTCCCTCTTTCTCAAAAATAAACATTAAAAAAACTAGAAAAAAAAACACAAAAAACCCACAATCTAACACTATGCCCTAATGAACTAGAAACAAAGAAAACTGAGCCTACAATTAGCAGAAGAAAGAAAATAATAAATATTAGAGCAGAAATATGAAATGGGGAACAGAAAAACAATAGAAAAAATTAACCAAACTAAGAGTTTGCTCGTTGAAAAGATAAACAAGATTGACAAAACTTTAGCTAGACTAACCAAGAAAAAAGAGAAAGGATCCAAATAATAATAATAATAATAATAATAATAATAATAAAATACAAATAAAAAGGAGAAATTACAACTGATAACACAGAAATTCAAAGGATTATAAGAGACTACTACGAACAATCATATACCAAAAACCAAGAGTCAGACACTTAACTAACTGAGCCACCCAGGCACCCTAGAAATGGAAAATTGAAAACATTTTAGAAACATACAACTTTACCAAGACTGAATCAGGAAGAAATAAAAAATATAAATGAACCAATTTCTGTAAGGAAATTGAATTAGTAACCAAAAATCTACCAGTGAAGACCAGATTGTTTCACTCATGAATTTTACCAAACATCTAAGGAAGTATTAACACCAGTCTTTCTCAAATTCTCCCCAAATACCAAAGATGAAGGAACACTCCCAAACTCATCTTATAAGACCAGCATTATCCCATTACCAAAACCAGAAAAGGACACTACTAGGAAAAAATAAACTATAGGGCAATATACCTAATGAATATGGGTGCAAATATTCTCTATGAAATGCTAGCAAACAGAAGTTAGCAGAATATTAATAGGCTCATTCACCATGATCAACTGTAATTTATCCCTGGGATGCAAGGATAGTTCAATATATACAAATTAATCAATGTGATATATCCCATTAGCAGAATAAAAGAAAAGAACCATATGATCGTCTCAACAGGCACAGAAAAAGCATGGACAAAATTCAACATCCTTCATGACAAACACTTTTAACAAACTCAGTATATAAAGAACGTATCTGAACATAGTAAAGGTCATATATGACAAGCCCACAGCTAACAGCACAGTCATAGTGAAAGGTTGAAAATTTGCCTTCTGAGATTAGGAACAAGACAAGGCTGTCCACTCTCATCATTTATATCCAACATAGTAATAAAAGTCTTAGCTAGAGCTATCGGGCCAAAAAAAAAAAAAAGGAATAAAAAGTATCAGAATTGGAAAGGAAGAAGTAGAATTGTCAATATTTGCAGATGACTGTATTATATATAGAGAATGTCCTAAAGCCCTCACCAAAAAACTATTAGATCTAATCAATTAATTCATTAAAGTTATGCAACATGCAAAAAATCAATAGCATTTCTATGCACTAACAACAAAACTTCTGAAAAAGAAATAAAGTCAACCCCATTTATAATAGCATTGAAAACAACAAAATACTTAGAAATAAATTTAACTAACAAGGTGAAAGATCCATACACTGAAAATTATGAGACATGAAAAAAATTGAAGAAGACATACATAAATGGAAATGTATCTCATGTTCAGGAATTGGGAGAATTAATAGTATTAATGTCAATACTACCAAAAGCCATCTTTAGATTCACTACAATCCCTAACAAGATTCCAATGTCATTTTCCCAAAATTGAAAAAATAATTTTAAAATTTACACAGAATCACAAATGACCACAAATAGCTAAAGAAATTCTGAAAAAGAATAACAAAGCAGGAGGCATCACACCTCCTCATTTCAAGCTATACTATGAAGGTTATAGTAATCAAAACAGTATGGTGCTGCCATAAACATAGACAAAGAGACCAATGGATAAGAATCAAGGGCCCAGAAATAAACGGAATATATATGGTCAATAACATTTGATAAGGGAGCAAGAAAACTCAATGGAGATAAGACAGTATCTTCAATAAATGGTGCTGGCATAATTGACTATTCACATGTAAAAGAATGAAACTGGACCCATATCTATACCATGCAAAAACATTAACTCAAAATGGATTAAAGACTTAAATGTAAGATCTGAAACTCTGAATCTCCTAGGAGAAAACATAGGAACAAAGCTCCTGGGCATGTGCCTTGGTCATAAGTTTTTGGATATGAAAGCTGAAGACTGGCCACAAAATAAAAAACAAGTGGGACTGTATCAAATCTGAAAGTTTGGGCACAACAAAAGAAACCATCAACAGAGTGAAACGGCAACCTATGGAGTGGGAAAAAATATTTGGTAGCTGTGGAGTGGAAAATAATATGGAGGATCCTTAAAAAATTAAAAATAGATCTACCATATGATGCAATAATTGCACTTTTGCGAATGTACCCAATGGTAATGAAAACAATAAATTGAAAATATGTCTGCATCCTCATGTTCATAGCAGCATTATTTACAATAACCAAGACATGAAAACATCCTACCTCCCCATCAATGGATAGACAAAGAAATTGTGGTGTATATATGAAATGGGATAGTATCCAGCCATAAAAAATAAAAAACAAAAAACAAGAAAACCCTACCAGTTGTGACAACATGAATGGACCTTGAAGGTGTTGTGCTAAATGAAGTAAGTCAGAGACAAGTACTATAAGATCATATTTATATGTGGAATCTAAAAACAAACTAAAACTAAAAACAAACGCTTAGAAAAAGAGATCAGAATTGTGGTTATCAGAGAGAGTTGTTGGAGGGGCAGTTGCAGGAAGATGGTCAAAAGGTACAAATTTTCAGTTATAGGATAAAGAAGTACTATGGATGTAACATATAACAACATAGGTTTTTGGAAGTCAGAGATAATACAGTTCCTTTTAAAGAAGCATTTAGTGAAGATTGGTTTATTATAACATAACTCTAAAAGTTAAGCTTTTCTTGTTTAAAAGAAGCTTCATGAAGAAGGAAGTTTTAAATCTATTTTGTTCACTGCAATATTTTCACTAGTAAGAAGACAAGTTCTCCCCAAATGTACATTATATGAATGAGTGATGATGATGATGATGATGATGATGGTATTTTTACTAATACTCAACTGGTGGCTCAAATATTATAGTTTTATTTTGTATCTTGCATTGTGGTTAATAAAGCCTCCCTTTTTCTTTTTTTTTTAATTTTGACATTTCTTACTGTTAAAAGTTACAAGTAGAATCATTCTTTTTTGATTATCATTATTTTGTAATCTGCAAATAACCTCTTTTATGTTAAAGAAAAACTTCAGAGTTTTGTTTTGCCTTGTTATGTATCCAGTTTTGTTGCCTTTTTTCATTCACAAATTATGATATTTGTTATCAGCAAAGGTATAAAGAGGCATGCATTGGAATACTATTATTTCTATACTGGTGGGATCTCAGATTTTATTTGGCCTATTTAATGCACAGTTGTTGAGGCTTCTTTTCTCTGGGTATGACTTTGAAAATGATATTGTTGTGAACAGAATGTAATAATTACTTAGCATTTACTAACCAATCTAATGCTAATTTGGTATACATAGAGGAAGCAAAAATGTTTTGGTGTACATTTCAGAAAACTAAGTCTTTTATTAATCTAAGTCACATGATTACACTGAGTAAGAGGAAAATTACCTACTGTGTAGCTGTTGATATAATTTTTATATTTTACTAATATTGTTTTGATGATAGAAGTGGAATAATAATCCACAGCCTTTATAAAAAGAAGGCAGATGATACAATGAAAAGGAATAACCTCTAATGGAAATATTTAGGAAAATTTCACTTACATGTAATTTTTTTTTATCAGCACAAGTCTCTTCTCCATGCCAACCTAGAGCAAGACAATTGCCTTTTCAAAATATCTAACCTTCAGATATTTGCATTTAATTGGTTTTCTCCCAGCGGCTCCTCCTTTTTAATCAACACTTCCTCATTGCCTTTAACTATTCCTCTATGGCATCCTTAATTTTTAATTTACACTGATGCATATGTATGTGTATAAATTAAAATATGCCCATCCTTATGTATTCATGTGCAATCTAGAAAATAGGAAAATTTGGGGGGAAAGATATTTTTTAGGAAGGGAAAGAGATGTCATTTGCAGCATCTTTAAGCCATGGTATTTTGGTTCTTTAATTTTTTTTTTTTTACATTTATTTATTTTTGAGAAACAGAGTGAGACAAAGTGTGAGCAGGGGAGGGGCAGAGAGACAAGGAGATACAGAATCTGAAGCAGGTTCCAGGCTCTGAGCAAGCGGTCAGCACAGCGCCTAATATGGGGCTCGAACCCACAAACTGTGAGATCATGACCTGAGCCAAAGTCGAATGCTCAACCTAGTGAGCCACCCAGGTGCCCCAGCTTCTTTTTAATAATGAACAGCAATGAAAACTGAATTTGATGACTTTTGCAATTTTCTGAGGGAATGAAATGAATTATATGAATTGTTGACTAGTTTCTAATATGTATTATTTCTAGTTTCTGTGGTATGTTTTGTAAAGGCCCAACAATTTCCGATGATCATTCACCCACACTTTCTACTAGTGCATCACTGTTACCATTATATTTTAGTATTTTATCTTTGTTCTAGGTTAAAATCAATATTGTGGATTGGGGATCCAGTTTTGCTTTGTTCCATATGGCTATTCATTGTTTCCAACTACATTTATTAAAGAAAACCTTTCCTTTCCATGAATCATCTTTACCCCGAATAGAATTGCCATACATAACAGGACCATGTTTATCAGTATTCTATTTCATTTTGAAGCCATCTGTATCGGTTCTTCACTATGGGTTTTTGATAGGCATTTAACTGAATTTGACAATTTAGTTAAGAATAACTGACTCTTTAAGTCATTTTAATCTTCTCTTCAAAAGCCCTATTCTAGCAGGTACTGTAGTGGCTCCACCCACATATTCTCACATCTTTTTGCCAAGGGCATTCTTTCACTTCTTTGAGTTTACCCCTGTTTCTTTGGTTGAAGAGCATCCCTTAGTTTGCCAGTATCTTTTGTGTTTGTATGTTTTGTGCAAGTGACCAGGAACTTATGTCACAGGTGACGGGTTATAACTAAAGCCTGAGAGGTAGAGGGAATATTGAGACTCCAGCTCCCTGACTGCTGATTAGGGTAATTTTAAGGTATGGCCTGCACTGTTTCCAGATTCATCCACAGCCAAATCATGGGTACCCTCTCAGGACTTTAGCTGGTATTATTTCCTCTTTTCCTCTTTCCCATTCTAGTCCTTTCTCCACACTCCCCCCCCCCCATACTAAGTTTTCCTGGAAACTAATACATTGCTTCTGCACAAATCACCCTTCCACTGTTAGCTTCCAGGTGGCTCAACTCAATACATAATTATTAAGGAATTCAGTTGTGGTGATACTGATATCAGACAAAATGTCAAGGTAAGTAAGAGTCTTGTACTAACTTAAGTTATTATCACCATTATGTCACTTGATATCAAGCACACTTATTGTCAGACTTCTAGGGTCCTGGTCATATTCTTTGAAATGGGAAATAATAGTAAAGACAATAGATGGAGATTTCACTGTTACAGATTTTCCATTACAATTGGGAAAAACATAAAAATAAATAAATATATACATACATACATACATACTTCATAAATGCATAAATTAATAAGACAGAAAAATACCCTAGTGAGAAGAAAATCAAAGTAGAATGTCATAGAAAGGAGATGGAAAGATGCTTCTAATTTAGTAGTCAGAAAGGACCTTACTCTGTTAGGTAAGGGGCACCTGGGTGGCTTAGTCAGTTAAGCATCCAACTCTTGATTTCAGCTCAGATCATGATCTCATCATTCGAGAGATCAAGTCCCATGTCTGGCTCTGTGCTGACAGTGGGGAGCCTACTTGGGATTCTCTCTATCTGCATCTCCCCTGCTTGTGTGCTCGTGCTCTCTCTCTTTCTCTCTCTCTCTCTCTCTCTCTCTCTCTCTCTCTCTCTCTCAAAAATAAATGAATACACTTTAAAAAAAAGAATGGAGTTGGAAGACTGGTGGTAATCTAGGTAGCACGTGATGGTTAACTGGCTAGGGGCAGTGTAAAGGTTAGTGGGAGACAACTGCTAGATTTTATATATATTTTGAACTAAATTCTAATTTGCTAATAGATTTTGGAGAGTAGTATGGAAAAGGAAAGAGATAAGAGTGACTCCTAGTTTTTTCTCTCTTATTTGTGAACGATTGAGTAAATGGTGATAGGATGTGATAGGATCGGAAAAAGAAATAAATCTGGTGTCAAGTGTGCAGTGCATTATGCAAATCTAGAACTAGGGAACTAGGGTAGTTAGAGATATATATGTGCAAGTCACCGTGTACAAATGGTATTTAAAATCATGGGACTGGATACAATGACCTAAGGCAATGCCTCTGAAGCTTTTCTTAATCCACAGCAAAAAGCATTTGACTTCTTAACCCCTGTTCACGGATACATACTGAAATAAAATTTTCACAGAATTGCTAGCATTGATTACACAGGATTGAATATTTGAAAGAACTCACAAGACTTCACAGGCTGAATACTTATTAAAGCTTTAATACAGCTTAAAAATGCAGTACAACAGGAGAAAGGATGTACAGGCAATTATTGGTGGCCTGACAGATTTCTAGGCACAGCTTCCCAGAGTCCTTTTGAAGCTGCACAAGATGTACTTACTCTTTAGTTTATGAACCACCAAACCACGCACACGGTATCTTGTTTTAGGGGAGCCCAGGAAATAGTTTCCATTCCCAAGCATCTCTTATACCTCACTGATCACATTCCCAACACAGATTAGATAAGCAGTTAAGCCAAATGTAATCAATGTATATATTGGTAAATAATGTAAATCAGCTTGTATGGGGTGCTTTCAGGGAATTTGTTACCGTAAATAACACAGTATATATTATTACTTAATACAGCTCATCCTGATCTTGACCATGAGTCAATGCAAGATTCCAGGCATACCCAGAGATAAGCATGGAGCTGTCCCATCTAGCTGTAAAACTTTTTCTCATGCTCTTACTATGTGTGATACTCACTGACATTTTCAATGCAATTCTTATTTTATTCCATTACAAGCAAAATCTGGTCATGATTCATTAAATTTATTTCATGACTGTTTTTAGACCTCCATTTAAAAACAAAAAGCAAAACACAAAAAAGCACTAACCTAGGGAGACTGTGAAGGGAGAAAGGAAAAGGGCTTATGGACAGGAACCTTGGAAATACCAACATGAGGTTGGAAAGAGGAAGAGGAAAAAGGGACAACTGTTGAGAGAAAACTAAGATAGGAAGAAATACAAGAAGACTGTGGTATCCTGGAAACTAGGAGAAGAAAAAAAAATAAACTCTACAAGGAAAAATGATCAACTGAGTTGAATGTTACTGAGAGACATAAGAATTTGTAAATTAAAAAATAAGCATTAACATAGGTGAGAAAGATGACATTGATGATCTGAACAATAACTGTGGGAATGGATGCCTGTTTGGAATGGATTGAAGTGAGAAATCAAAGACTGGGCCAGAGGGCAACATCTTTAAAAGTGATTTGCCCCTGAGAGGAGCAAGGAACAAGGCAGTAATTGGATTAGGTCATGAGGATCAGAGCGTGTTTTTAATAGACTAAATAACAGCATGCTCATATGACAAGTGTTAACGATCCAGTAGGGAGGAAAAAATTGATGATTTAAGAGATAGAGGAGTATTACAGAAAGAACTAGAGAAAGCAAGAGGGGGTGTTGCCCAGATAAGATGGGGGCTTCTAACCCATGTGGAGAAAAGATAGTTTATGCATTTCTTTTTTTTTTTTAACGTTTATTTATTTATTATGTGAGAAAGAGAACACAAGCTGGACAGGAACAGAAAGAGAGGGAGAGAGAGAGAGAATCCCAAGCAGCCATACTGTCAGCACAGAATCCGATGCAGGTGTCAAACTCACAAAAGGTAAGATCATGACCTGAGCCCAAATCAAGAGTAGGATGCTTAACCGACTGAGCCACCCAGACTAAGATAGTTTATGTATTTCAAAGGGAAGCAGGCAGACTATAGGGCAGCAGAGGTAAAACAGTAAAATGTGTGGTGTGAAAGTGAGAGCTTCTCTGGTTACTGTTAATTTCACGGGTGGATTCTTTCTATGAGATACGTAGAGTCAAGAGCATTAGATCTGAAGAAAGAATTAAGATGCAAAATATTTATCTGAGAGAGTGGACTAACAAATTAATAGGGAAATGTAATAGGTTTTCTGAGTATTGCTGAGGGTGCACTTCAGATTTCTCAAAGTTGAACCAGATGGTTGTATGTTTTCCATAATATCTTCAACTGTTTGGCCATAGGCAGAGAGTTAGTCAAGGGCTGGTTGTAACTTGGGTTGAAAATCTTCTGGTTAAGCGTAGTGGGAGGAGAGAAAAGTAAGTTGAGGATGTAGATATAAAAACAAATAGAAATCCCCAATCTAAACTGAGTTAAGTAGGCAAAAGAGGATGTGAGTGCAGTGTGGAAATTGAAAAAAATGATAATGTACAAATGTGATTACATAATACACAAGCTCATTATTTTAGAACAAGTGAACTTTGAAAGTAAGAGTAAGCAGAGACTAGAACTCTCAAAATAGATATCTGGGGACATGGTACAGCTATTAATGACAAGAGCAACAATATTATTACTATGGGTGTCATTGGGTGACACAGGTGAAGAAAGAGATATTTGGAATTGAGGATATTAGACATGAGAGCTCAGAGTGCTAGAAAGATTATCTACATGGGTTTTGACAATTCCATGAATGAAGACTGAGATTAGAAGGTGGAAAAGAATGAGAAATGACTTTTGCTCTTATAGCAGTGGTGAACCCTGACTTTTATGGATCAGGTATGAGATTTCACCAGCCTCCGTATATGGAATCCTGCTGACTACAACTTGAAATTAAAACTCTGTGAATGGACACACAAGTTACATGATTATCAATGTCCATCCCACTTTTCCACCTATATCTCTTCTATCCCTTCCGCTCCATTCTTCTGATTCCCAGTGTAGTGAGACTTTTTCTACATTGACCTAATTCACCAGCCTAACTTATGTCTCCTTTCTTTCAGACATATTTTTCACCCTAAAATATTACTTCACTTTGTTACCTGACCAGTTTCTACCATTTTGTAAGATCCAGTTCAAATACCATCTCATCAATTAAATTTACCCAAATTTCTCTAATTTCTTTATATGTACCTAAAAATGTATTAATATTCTAACTTTTGAAATGACTGACTTTCAACATGACATATTTGTATTTACATATTTGTATTTTTGTCTAGCTTGCAATTTTATCAATGAGAAACTTTTTTTTTGTCTTTTTGATCATTTTTATATCACATAATATAGTTCCTAAAATATAGGAAGTGCTTAGTAAAATGATCGCGGAGTATGTGAGTGAGTTTAAATGGTCATTTAGCTTTATGGCAAATGTCATATGGCCAGAATAACATCATGGTATATATAAACCTGAAAGACTTAACTAACATGTGTAAATTTGAGGTCTTTTAAGAACATATGTTTTGCTTTTATTTTTCAACAGGTGGCATCAAATTCAATAAACAAATATATCAGCTCTCAAATACAGTATTTATAGAGACATTGGCAATTAGGCAGCCATTCTTTTTATAAGATGGAATCATTGAAATTGCCCTTTTCGTGTTGCAAATGGTTGAATACCAGCACTTTTATAGATTTCAAACTAAATATCTTTTAGTACAGAAAAAAATCTGCAAGTACAATAAATCTTTAACATGCTTAGGAAACTATTCACAATCTTTAGCAAACTTTAAGTGTGCACATCTGATTTATGTCAAATAGCCTTTTGATGGGGGTGATATAAATATCCTATTGCCTTTTTTTTTTTATCAAATTTTGCATTGTAAGGATCTCACATTTGAACAATGCTGAAACAGCATAATATCAGTGTAATTGCATTGACATCATAACAGTTCCTTGGCAGCAATTGTGCTCTCAATAATGCAAATATAGTGCATAATTAAGGTAGAGGATACCACCATGATCAGCAGAACGCCTACTCTGGAGCCTATACAATGTCCCTGTATTATTGCTATGAGAGCAATGATTGCATCCTGTGCCTTCTGAGGACCGCATATAATGGGCAATATGTGAGAATCATAAATGATGGAAACTGACATTTGCAGCAGCTGTGTATCTTGGTTTCTTCAGATGTTTATTCATAAAATACATATTGCTCTTGTCAGTCTGCCCAGATACTATGAGTACACAGCACAGAAGAATAGATTAGGTGGAAAAAAAGTCAGTTAAACAATTTGCTGTGTTTGAAACTGTTTTAAAGTATAAGCTATTCTCAGTCTTATGAACTATTTGTCAATTTATAGTGCATAGAATGGTAAAATATTTTATTAATGTTCTAAATGCCTTCTTTAATACTTTAATCCCACAAAACAAATCCACCTCATATTCATTTACTAACAACCTCCTTTTTGAGAGACATAATCTAAGTTAGTTAATTTTTTATGTTTCTGTTTTGTCCTCTATAAACTGAAGGAGATGTGCTATGTAATTAATATGTTCGTTTGTTTGTTTATTTAAGTAAGATAATGAAGTCAGTGTTGGTTTATCTCAGTGCCTATTATGGTGCAGATAATCAATTTTAGTTTTTATTATTGTCGCTATAATATTTTGCCGATCCTGACCTCCTCTCTTATAAAAATATTTACAATTAAATGATACCAGTTAATTTTTTAAATGCTTATTTATTTTTGAGAGAGAGAGAGCACAAGTGGAAGAGGAGCAGAGAGAGAAGGGGACAGAGGATCCAAAGCAGACTCTGTGCTGATAGCAGAGAGCCCAATGTGGGGCTTGAACTCACAAACTGAAATCATGACCTGAGCCAAAGTTGGACATGTAAATGACTGAACCACCCAGGCGCCCCTTGATATCAGTCAATTTGACATGCATATCAGTATTTTAAAATGTAATGTTGATAATCGGCAGGACCTTTGTCTGCATTGTTCATCACTGAATCTCCAATATCTAAAAGAATTCCTGCCTTACAAACAGTATTTATTTGCTATGTGTTGAATGGGTTAATACATTCTATGTGATATGTATAGTTTTTAACAAAATGTCAAACAAGTGGTTTCAAGTTTCTAATTATACCTAGATCCTCATTTCTTGCACATACAACTCATAGGTACAAAGAAATCTATGAAGTGACAGAATTATATCTTTGTAAGAGAGGCACTGACAAATAAAGATCAATTTGTTAATTTTTCTAGTGACCTGTTTACTAGTGACTAATATTAATTGTCTTCAATGACTTAAATTTCATAGATCTCCTTAATCATATTTTAAAAATAAGAGAATAAGAAGAAAACCTCAAAGACTTTATGTATAATACTGCATAATAGATTATAAATAATTCAGCTATGTTCCCAGGTACAAGATTTCTTATAGATACTTTTTTTACAATTATTATTATTATTATTCTTTTGTGTAATTTCTTTAAACAGTGTAAACAGTGGCAAATTAGATTGGTTAGAGCATGTATTTGAATTGTGATTGCCCTGAGTGACATTTTCCAAGCTTGAAATTCTAAGTTGTTTCCTGTTCTGATATTTTAATGGTTCTTTGAGATATTAATTATAATAAGGTTTTTTAATGTTTTTATTTATTTTTGGGAGAGAGGGAGAGACAGGGCACGAGCAGGGGAGGGGCAGAGAGAGAGGGAGACACAATCTGAAGCAGGCTCCAGGCTCTGAGCTGTCAGCACAGAGCCCGACACGGGGCTTGAACTCACAACCCCCTGAGATCATGACCTGAGCTGAAGTCAGACGTTCAACCAACTGAGCCACCCAGGCGCCCCTAATTACAATAAGTTTTATTTGCCTTCTATCTAAATCTTAGTCATTTGTTTTTCATTTGATATTAATGTAGCATAATATCTTGATGATGTTTTTATTTGTTTCTAAAATTGCTTGTCCATGAGCAAGCAATTATTTCTGCATTGCAGAAGATAGTTGACAGCATCAGATGAATTAAAACTTAAAATCGTTTTTAGGTGTTTTTTTAAATTTCTTTTTTAGAGAGAGAGAGAGAGCATGAGTGGGGGAGTTGGCAGAGGGAGAAAGAGTGAATCTTAAGAACGCTGCAAACTCCACATGGAGGCTGACCCAGGGCTGGATCCCATAACTGTGGGATCATGACCTGAGCTGAAATTAAGAGTCAGATACTCAAGTGCACCTCGATATTTTAGAGTCTAGCAAATTTAATGTGTTCCTATTATAGTTAAATTCTCTATATAATATTCCTTATTAATCTTGACAATTCTCAAAAGATAAATTGTAGTATTGTAGTTTGTGTCATATAAAATTGTCCATCTTTGATTCTTAATATACATATATAAATGATAATTTAATAAGATGAAATTATTCTTATATTAACATGGAAAGTGATAATTCAGATGCAAAGGGATTAAGAACTTTCTGTTATCACTTATTTTTGTGGTGGACTAGTTATTTAAAGCCAGTTCTTACTGGCTCAATATTCCTTACATTATTCATAGTTTATCACACTTACCATATTTTATCCCATATATTTTTCTTTACCATCAAAGATTCATTTCTTTGAATTAAGGATTTTCTTTTTCATCAGGATATTTTTCTCTTAAAGCAACTTTTACAGAAAATGGTTATGTAGGAACCCAGTATCAATAGTTACATAATATCTTTGGGATATGTTCATCAAAATCATTTTCCAGAAGTGTCTAAATAAATAATTCAAAGAAAAGAATAATAGATTTAAGAAGGTACATGGAAAGTAGATTATTTTAAAATATGTTTAAAGCACGGAAAAATTGCTTATGACTAACATCATCCACGGCCTTTAAGGGGAAATCTTCAGGAAGGAGGGCATTACTATATATCCTATAGTCTCCCCTGTGGCTTTTACCTTACTATTTACAATATCTCTGCTGATTGTTCCATGTCCCACTGAAAATCATTGTGTTAAAAATGAATTTTTCTTCACTCTCTCCAAAAGTAATAATAATAATACATTTATAATCACAATCATTGAAGTAAATAATTATAAAGTATGATAATTATGAAATAGATAATGGTTTAACCATTTACTCCGGCTTGAAGGGGAAAAACAATCACATTTTACAGTGAACAAATCAATGATAGCAGATATTCACCCAGCCATCTTCTTTCTTCCCCTTATTGGGTATTCTGAAAGTTGTATACCCACAAGTATGGAACTAACTACTCTCCTTTTAGCTTTTATATTACAAGATTCCTAAAATTCAAGTATCAGAACATATCATGCTCAAAAGACATCTTGATTCTCCCTAAAAGGTTGACCATCATAGAAATCTTTAAAAGTATTACAGAAGCATAGGGGGCATTTTTCAGTTTGATTTTGATTTTCTCTCATGGAAAATAATTACTGGTTTGTTCAGTATCAGAAAGTAAGAAATTTGAAACACTACTACCTTTAAAAAAGATACGGGGCGCCTGGGTGGCGCAGTCGGTTAAGCGTCCGACTTCAGCCAGGTCACGATCTCGCGGTCCGTGAGTTCGAGCCCCGCGTCAGGCTCTGGGCTGATGGCTCAGAGCCTGGAGCCTGTTTCCGATTCTGTGTCTCCCTCTCTCTCTGCCCCTCCCCCGTTCATGCTCTGTCTCTCTCTGTCCCAAAAATAAATAAACATTGAAAAATAAAATAAAAATAAAAAAGATTCATTCTTTATATTAACCCATCTGATCTATATTTCTATGGAAATGGCCAGAATGTCAGGCAACAACTGAGTAAGGAAATTTTCAGATGGTGATTGCCTATGGAAAAATTCAAGTTTTAATGTACAGGAAGATATGAAATGTTTATAGACTTTTCCCAAAAGTCAGAGATCTTTTAACGATATTCAGTTTATAGAGAACATGAAAGACTGAGAAGTAAAGATATATTTGAATTTACATTGTATGTGTATTTTTAATTTTAAGTGGCTGTCTTTAATAAAATGTTTTGTAATTGTGATTTTAATGTATAATTGAATTCAAAATAGCTGTATATTATATATGTTGCAGATATATATATATATATATGTATATATATATATATATATATAATTGTAGGTATATATAGATATACCTAAAATAATTTGATCTTATTTTATTTTTCCCTTATACCATGTAATAATCAAATCTTTCTTCATGCTATATGTGTTGCATATCCATTAGGTAAAGGACATTGGTAATTTTTAAATTTCCACTTTTGTTCTCACATGGCATAATCTTACATCGACATGATATATGACAAATACACAGTCCCTGACCATAGTCACCTAAGCTGTCCTGGCTTGAACAGCTAAGTGATAGTATATTCCTGTTGACAATAAACAATTTTACAGAATACCAAAAGCAACAAGGTCATTCTGTGACCCTGATCGAGTGAGACAAAAACAAGATCACTCCATAACAATGAGCTCAAACAGAAACTGAAACACTGTCGAAATTGCAGAAATTATCTAGGATCCACCCCTCCCTATTCCTGCAGATATAACTGCTGCTCCTTTGGCACATAACGTTCCATTCCTTCTGCCTTTTAGAAAAAAAAATTGGTAAGATACTCAACCAAAGGATTACCGTATTGCATATCCTATGCATAGCAACACTGTACTTCCTTGAAGCCTCTCCAAAATCATATAACACAACTCAAAATATTCTAGCAAGTTCCTTACTCCCTTTTACTGAGACACCTCATAGACCCATATTGTTGGCTGTCTCCTTTGTTGCAATAAACAAACAGACTTGGCTTTATTCTACTATAGGTGTGTTCCAGGGGGTTATTGACTGAAATTAATTGACAAAGAAAACCTTCTATAGATATATGCAATTGTTATATACCATTAAGTATCTAGTAGTACTGTGCATTTTTCTTAGAAAAATAATATAAAGTCAAGAAATACATTGAACATCTATTTTCTGTCACATGTCTTCTTTGGCAATTTACATATTGAATCTTTTCAAGCATCCTGTGAAATTTTGCAATTTAAGACACCAGGTCTGGGGGCGCCTGGGTGGCTCAGTCGGTTAAGCGGCTGACCGGCTCAGGTCATGATCTCGCGGTCTGTGAGTTCGAGCCCCACGTCGGGCTCTGTGCTGACAGCTCAGAGCCTGGAGCCTGTTCCGGATTCTGTGTCTCCCCCTCTCTCTGACCCTCCCCCGTTCATGCTCTGTCTCTCTCTGTCTCCAAAATAAATAAACGTTAAAAAAAAAATTTAAAAAAAAAGAAAGAAACCAGGTCTATGTTAAACATAGAATCAGTATGTGAATTAGTGTTTTTATGGTAAAGAGTTTAATACAATGCAACACAGATGTATATTTCCTATTTTTATGTTCCTTGCATTTAATGGATACTTCAGAAAAGATATAACACAGAGAGAAACCTTTTCTATCTAACAGCATCTTTTTGGAATTTCTGTTCTACCCTACCTCTTTTTTTTTTAGATCACCTCACCTAATCCAGTTCTCAGCTTTTATTTCAGAGCATTATTGTCCCAAAGTGAAGTCTCTGCATTTTGGAAGACCTTTGACATATTTTGTTGTGGTTAATGATTGTTTATATTTCCTTTCTTTTATATGATCTGAAACACTTTACAAAATATGGCAGTATATCTTTTAAAATTTGAAATACCCATTAACGAATAAATAAGTGTATTTCTTTATTATTTTCTTTTTCATCCAAGCAATGTCAATTTAATTATTTAATTTGCCTATCATTTCCCAGCTGAATTTATGTTTGAAATCTATATGTATCAAATGCCAATATAGACTAGGATGCTTTCTTTTTTCTGTGAGCTTCCATTGATTACCATTCTATTCTTTGCCAATTATATTTATTTCTTTATATTTCTAAAAATTTTAAATTTCAATTTTGATGCAATGATATGCACATTTATACATTTATTTTATTAATTTGTATTATTGATTAATTCAAAGTGATTTTCAGAACACTGCTGCTTACATTTTAATTGAAGTTAATATTGTTACCCTATTTTATATATTAGATATTTGTATGATATTTTTGCTGAACTTAATTTTTAATATTGCTGGCATAACAAAAAAAAAGTTTAGATAATCTATTTTGAGAGTTTTAAAGTGTATTTGTTTTTCAGATTTTTTGTAATAACCAATACATGTAGTCTTATAGATGATTTATCCCCAACTTTACAAATCCGTTGATCTATTTCAATCTTCTTAATTAATTTCGAAATAGCCTTTAATATGGCATCTCTCTCACTCTGGAAACACTTAAATTTTACCTTCATACATCTTACTCTTGGCCTTCCATTATTATATCATTTATTATATTTGTCCCATTACTGGCTTCACTTTTTCTTCTTAAACTGTTAAGTATTTGAACATTTTAGGAGTCACACATTATTTGTTTTTATTTTATGTATTTATTCCTTCAAATATCTCATCCAGGATCAGGACTTAAAAGTCAATGTACTCATTTACTTTGAGATTTACATCTCTAATTCTTATTTTCTGCTGAGTGACTCTCTTGTACCCAAAAGTGTCTTTCTCTTTCTTTAATTCCTACTTGGGTGTGTAGTAAGCATCTCAAACTTTTCAGGTTTTGAAAAAAACATCTTTATTCTTATTAATGATAAGCAGATTTCATTATAAATTCAATTACAGATATACTGTCCACTCTTTGGAGATTTGCAATACATAGTAACAGAGTAACTATATATATTTAACTTTGTTTAATCTATTCTTTTTTATTTAACTGAACAAGTTTAAACGTGTATTGCTTAGAGTATGTTAGAATATTGATGAGAATGATTTAGTAGAGTGGGTAAATTTTAATATTCAAGAAAAAGAAAAAAATAAAGATTCTGAAAGGGATCCAGAATACAAGTAAAAGAATTAACCTTTGCAAGGAGGAATAATGCATTTTCTGTATAACAGAAGAGAAGGATAAAGTGCAAATATATACAGGCATTATTTATGTTGGTTACTATGGTGTTAGAATTCGAGGAAATTATCATTTGTTGGCTATTATTAAATAGTTATGCACTTGTGAAGTGCAAAGTGAGGTCATTATCTGAGAACAAGTAAAGGAGAGTGAAAAGAAGCAAAGTATGAGAATGAGGTAGAAAAAATAGTTATTTCACAAAGTGAGCCTTTATAAATGTAAGAAAACAGGGGAGTAAAGAAGATTCAGTTTGATGTTTGCCATCATGCTTTGATAATGAACGCAATGTGCATAACTTACACAGACCAAAAAAAGAACTTATACAAATAACACTGGGACAATGAGAATTATCTGATAATCTGTAGACTATAAGGTACTAATGGTTAATAAGTATGAGCAATGTTCAATCACAGTAATTAATATGAAAATCTAAGTTAAAATAGTTAATGAAATATTTTAATCACAATACTGTAAATGTATATGTATTTCCCTCTTCCTCTCCCTTTCCTTCTCTCTCTTTCTGTCCCTCCTTAACTATGTATTCACTTTGTTATACTATAATGAGACAGAATTTTGCATAAGTTATTTGTGGAAGTGTATATTGATAGAGTAATCCAAAATGCATTATATTACTTCTTAGAACCTGATCAAAATGTATAACCATGTTCAAATGTTTTGTTTTTAAAGATATTCCTTTAAAATCATTTATGACAGAAAACCATTGAAATTCTATAATACAACCATAGGGAAATGAGTAGAGTGTTGTATAGTGTTGACATATACTGTTATTAAGTGCATATATATGAAAATTCATTAAATTATTTGAGGTTATGGCATAATCTCAATCAAAAATAATTAAAATCCAGAGAAAAAAATTTAAACTACTAATAAACCAGGAGAGAAATATAGTCGTACACCATGAACTTAAAAGAAAAAGACCAGCCATTAAATATTAAAAATTTCTGGTGTTCTTCACTTCTCCCTAACAAAATCTTGATTTTGTCACTATTAGCCCTATTTAAGAGACAAATGAACTAAAAAAGAGCAGCCTCATGGTCTCCTTAAAATATTAGCTAGTCTCATAAAAGATTCAAGCACTAAAAGTAAACACTATCACTTCCCTTACCATTCTCACCCAAATATATAACCAGCTCATCACCATCATTAATGTATCTTTCCTAACATGTTTATGCTTTCATAGAATGCATTGTTCTATGCATTCTTTGAATATGGCTTTGAGCATATTTCAGTTCTGAGTCTTTACATTGTACAATGTTCGTAAGATGTGTGCATTTTGATTATACTGTACATCTTTTAACTTTACAACAAAAATTTGAAATACTGAATTATTTATACAATTCCAAACTTAGAGTCATGATACCTGATAGTCCTTATAGATTATCAAACTCAATTTCCATGAATTAAGACATAGAATATAATTTTGTCTCCCTACCTTAAAAACTTTGAATTGCTTCCCATTGCCCTTGAAATGAAATTCAAAGGTTTCGCTGTGACCTATGATACCCTGCATGCACTGCTCTCGTTATTTTATCAGTCGTGCCTGCTCTTCTTTATTCTCATTCAGAACAACCTAATCCTTGACTTTATCCAACTTCCCAAACTTCTTTCTGCCACAGAATATATGTCATTAATTCTGCCTAGAAACATCTATCTAACATCTATTCATTCCTTCATATCTCAGCGACAATAACCATTCCTTACAGAAATTCTCCCTGCCTTTATATCCTGTCCCTGTATTCCATCATAGAATTCTGTTTTTTTCCCCCTTTGTGCCATGCATCACACTGAAATTATAATTGCATGATGCACAATCTCCTCTAGTACATTATAAGCTCCAAGAAGCCAGGGATACTGACTCAAATATATAGGACTCTATCCCCATGGGATTGCAGAGATCCTGCCATATGGTATAAACCTAATAAATAACTGATTAAATATATGGATAAACTGAATTCTAAGGCTTTATTTTAAAGAGGAAATCCCTGTATGGTGAGACATTAGATTAGAATGTCAAACAAACAAATGAACACCTAGCTAAGTGATTTAACTAGAAATGCCATTATCATAAAGACTTCAAGCAAAAAGCAGGGACAGTGTTTTAAGATGTGTGAATTGTATTTTCTTTTTAAGACTGTCACATAACACCTAAATTCTTTTACTGTTTTTATAGAATGGGGAATATATCTAACTTTGATATTTCACGTATCAATATTGAACTGGGAATTGGATGAAAGTAACTTCTGTTTTATAGTTTTATGGAGCTGGACAACAGTTTGAATAACCTGAATAACAGTTTTATTATGTATAAACTTTTTGACTCTATATTCAAGGAGAAATACTTCCTTGAATATAACTTCCATTATTATTATCTCTAATAAATCATTTTGTGAAATGCAAGGTTGTACAATGATACTTATCTCCCCAAATATTAATCTTTATGATACTAGCTACGTAGGAACAATGGTTTTGTGAATGTAATGTGTATTTCAGTGGGAATATGGCCTTCACCATAAGTACAAAATTTATTTTATTGTTCATCACAGTAATTTTAAGTGTTCTTGGGCATACCTTTCTTGAAGCTTCCATTTTTGGAAGTCTCATCCTTCCCTAAATACTTCTCCCATCTTTATAAAAACAAATAAAATAATTTTTATAAGACTCTGAGAAATTTTCTGGTAGTTAGCTTAAAGTAATAAATCATAATAATATCATTTCATGTTAATTGTAGAGAAGTTCTAACACAGTGTCCTTACCCTCAACTCTTCTTACTATCACCTCTGCTCCTGGGAATTAAAATTGCTTGGATCTGATCCTAACAGATTGAGCTAACACTTTCAGCTTTAACTTTGCCTGTCACACATCTTCACCTTCTGCAATGGCAAAGCTTGTGATTTCAATAACAGATCAATTAAATATTTTAATCATTTTGTAGAATTGAACTGGGTAAAAATTGAACCATATCTGTGGCTTTTCCAACACTCACATAAACACACACATGTAGGCAAAGGCACAGATATCTACTCTTCTCTACGCCATGCCCCTTTCATTAGACAATTTTGATTTTAATTGGTTGTGTATGGACCTCATTATCTAATTATAATCTAATTTTAAAGAATAAAAACCATTGCATAGGGTATCTCCAATCTTAATCATGGACATTAATATACTGTTCTTTGAAATTCAATCTGACAGCCTCTTCAAATTCAGAAATTGGCTTGCTAGAGACCTTCAAGGTCATGATCCTTCAAAGCACTGTTTGTCAAATTGCCCTGACACACCTCCTGCAGGAAAAACTACTCTTTGATTATTAATGTGCAATGGAAAAGTGACATAGCCTTGCATACTGATCTTATAGATCAAGAAAAAGAAGGTACAAAGTGAGCTGGCAAAAATACCTTGAGTGAAACCTCATGTATATAATGAATACAAAAAAGCATGATTTGATACGTGAATCTTTATTTCTGAATAAAGAATTCCAAATTCTAAAAGGCATTGCAAATATGCTGGAAAATCATACATGATTTTCATATTGTCAATATAAAACATAAGGAATATATGTATACAGATTCTTGGCTCCACAATGGAAATAGTATTAATAATATTGATTACACAACAAATTAAATTATATAAACTGCAAGTCAGTTTACAAAAAAATAGTTCTACTCCCTTCTGCTGCATTTTAACTCAAATCAACACAAATACATTCATTTAGTATTTAGCATACATTAATAATTATTTTTAGTACAGTGGAGAATACAAATCAGAAACTCCTGGAAGATGTATTGTGGAGAAATAACATATATATATATATATTTATATTTATATTTATATATATCACATATGTTCCATATATGTTATGTATATATACATACACACATGTGCTCATGAACACACAAATATGTAAATGCATATATATATATAGTGCGTATCATTAAGGGATATTGTTTTCATAAAAATATTTTTATAAATTGTTCTTTGATAAACTTCTTCATGATATTAAAATCTATGTAGTGATATTTATCAGCCACAGTATCTCATGTACATATGTGTGTATGTAAGAAAATACTAATAAAATTAATTAGTTTGCAAAAGCAGAAGAATAACAAATCATAAGAAGATCATAATTATATATCAGAACTCCTAAGAATAAAGAAACAATTCCAAAAATTCTAGAAAAGAAATAGAAATCACCTGGCATCTGATCTCTCACCAGTAAAACTGTACCCAAGAAAACACTGGAAAATGGCTTCCAAGTTGTAAATTAGGGAGATAATTTTGATTCACCAATTTCATACCTTTAAAAGCTGTCTCTCAGGAAGCTATGTAACATAAGATACATTTTCTGATATGTGACAAATCAAACAAGTTTCTCTCCCATGCATCATTTCTTAGGAAATCACCTCTAGCAAATGACAGTTAACATCAAAAAGGAAGACACAGTGAATATAAGATATTTTATAAGGTAAATGTTGTAACTCAGAATTTCTGTGAAAGTAAATTAATCAATCAATTATAATATTTCTCTATCAAGTCCATAAAGCCATCACTCCAAACAACAATGGGAAGAGAGTAGGCTCTAAAGGAATATCTTTAAAGGAGTGTGCCATATTTTAAGAAATAGGTGAGGTGAAAAAGAGATGGGAGGTGGATGATTAAATTGAATAGTGGATAAATATTTTTAAGAATATATATGCAGAGTAGGTTCAGAATAAAACTGCATGAAACTTACCTGTTTTTGTTTTTCTGCATCTATGACTCTGCTTATAACATTACTCTCTAACTTGTGGTTTTTGTTTTTTTATGAATAGCAAATTCCTTTCTGAGCCATCTCTTTTCAAAATTATCACAATTTGGCTGTAGAAGAAACATTAAGAACCGTGACTCTTTGTCATTGCCCTGTAACATCACTAGATACTTTGTACATGAATAGATCAATAGTATTCAATAAGTATTTGTTGTATAAATGAATTAATTAGACTATTAAGACCTAGAATAATGTCCTTTCATTGGAATGATTAGTCAACAGCCACACCTAAGGGAAGAACAAGCAAACATATATATATATATATATATATGTATATATATATATATATATATACATATATATATATATATATATATACACATATATATGTGTGTGTGTGTGTGTGTGTGTGTGGGCGCGTGTGTGTGTTTTTTAACGGACTTGATAAAAGTTGTAGAGTGTGGAGAGAAAGAGAGAGACAAAGATAATTGTTTTACAGCAATAATTGATCAAATTTTGTATCGATGATGTAATGAAGTCTAGAGTCAGTAGAGTTAATTTGGATATTTGAAGATAAAAGATGTTAATTTTAAGATATATTTTAATAGAGAGCTCAATGGTGTATCCAGATAGAGATGTTAATATCATTATTTGTAAGCATAATTATTTTTCCTAGCCTCTGGAACTATTGTAATTACTTGTAGATTTTCACCTTTTGATGTGTTTCCATAGCACCTGGGATTGACGTATTGCTGCCTCGACACTTAATATAATGTACTGATACTGATCTTAGTATTAAATTCTTAATTTCAAAAGAGCAACAGACTATTTTTATTATTTTACCTATAAAAGCTTCATATATTGCCTGGCATGCAGACTTTGCACAGATGTATGTTAAACTGAGCAGACAAGTCCAGAAATAAATAAATAGGTTTTTAACCTGGAGAGACTCTTCTAAATAGAGTTTAAATTAAGTGATAGGTATTCAAAAGTCATCACTTATAGGAAAAACTTATATTAACAGAATGTAAGGAAGTATTCATAATGGAAAATATTTAGTAGTAAATAAATCAAGTTATGTAAAAATAAATGCATCTGAAGTGGAACAGTCCTCAAAATATTCTACTGAACAGTTTTCCTAGAAGTTTGATATGGACATTTTCTTACAAAATAACATGAGAAAATGTTTTTAAATTAGTTTATTAATTTTGCCATAAGAAAGTAGCATTGAAACTATACTTACATTTTAGAAATTATAGACAGGGTAAATACTCATAAGTTGATGTTTTCTTGAATAGATTTTTTGAAAAGTATGATAGCAAGATAAAAATTGTTTCATCTTATAAAGGAGTCTCTCCTAGAATGGACATGAAATTCATTTTGCAGTAATATTTGAAGATTCCTTCTTTTTCCAAGGGTCTTCTTTCATTCCTTGATATCCAAAATAAATCCTATTGGAGTTCATATGACTACATCAGTTTTGCTCATTTTCTCATATTTTGATATGTACAGTACTAACTCTGTCAGAACCTCATTCTTCTGGCTTTGTGGGATATTGGGAAAGTTCTCCCAAGTCACTTTCATAAACTTCATTATATTAACATTACTATAAGATTTTTATTTTTTAACTTATTTTTATATATTTTCTTACTGTGAGATTTCCCAAATGCTGGACTTTCAGAAATAGGCCTATGCAGAATTGACAAGAGAAAGAAGTAGATCAGTTCTGGCTGTAAGGGAGAGAGATTTTGGAGTGGAACTAATTTTTTAAGTAGGCAGCTCTTTAATGAATATTATGCTGTTAGTATGATTGTTTCTTCCATGAGTAATTTGATTAATAAAATGCAGATCTAAAGGAAGAAGTCGCTGGATATGCACCAGTGTATCCCTTCCCCCTTTATAACTGCAGTATTACCCACAATGGACAAATCATAATCTATTTTGTGTCGCAATGCCAGTCCCTATGACATACACTTGATACATGCAAATATAGAGGTCTAGTGTCTACCCTCAAAGAGTCCAGACACCCTGGACTACCTCTGTGCATTTGCTTCCAGAGTCCTTGGAATAAAGCAAGATTGTTTCTAGTACTTATGAAAGGCTAATTTCCTACATTGCTTATAAAATCCCCATAAAAATTCTACTTTTTTCATAAACTTTAATTCAGCTACTTAAAAGTTAATTTGTTCTTAATTGCTGATGTAGTGTTTATACAATACATGTTCATTTTATATTATATCCAACAATAGAAATAAGCACAGTGATACGCAGATAAAAATGAGAAAAGTATGGGTTAAATATGTTTATTGGTAACATGGGGAATAACTAATATATTCAAATTATTATGATACATCATATTTTTAAATCAGGCTAAATTTTAAAAACAGGTTATAAGCATCTAGAGGGTAAGTTTGCATTTCTGCTATGCTCTGTATAGCATTATGTAATGCTGATGTGCTTTTTAATACAATATATTTTGGATTGCTTATAGTAAATGCAAAGGTGCAGTGTTACATTTGTTATACGCCACTGCTTTAAATAGTGCCTTATTGATCAAGGGGTTTGAAATGAGGGTTTAATATCCTAGACTGTCATTAAAACAAGAGAGAAAATATAGAAAGTCAAATCAAAGTCCTAAAGTGAATATCTCATGAAAGAGAACAGAAGCTTACAAAGTGAATCATCAACTAAAATATATATGATTGCTTTTGGGTATGTTTCATTGTTCAGCTGTAATCAATATGACAATCCAAGTCAGATAGTATAATAGCAATAACTTTTAAAAGTCTTTGAACATTTATTGCTCATCTCTCTTGCATTTTATTTGATTTGGGGTGCTTCAAATTTGAAACAATCTGAGTAGAATGCAGTCATTGTGTTTGAAATGGTTAGCGTAGGCAATCGAAAGAAATGTTCAGTTTTCTGTTTGATGTTACTGCTGGTATTTTATGCCTCGGAATAAGGCTAGAGGTAACTACACTTAGTAAAGGAAACTCTACTGACTATATATATATATATATATATATGTATATATATATATATATATTATTCCAATATATGGTTATTTTCCATTTGTAAAATATGCTTCTGTAGGAAAATACATGCACACACACACACACACATGCATACACACACACTTTACACAGAGAACACAGTTCCTAATCTCCCAGTATAATAAAGAATAAGTAGATATTAGGTAAATGCCATTGGAAACTCAAAAGTTTGTTTGTTCTTTTGGTGGTTGGTTGGTTGGTTGGTTGTAATTTTACCAAAATTACAAAGAATATTCTGTACATGTCAACTTTCAAATCTGTTTCTTGAGATTTATATGGGGTTTTTCATTTCTAAGATCTTTCTAAAGAAACAGTATTGTTAACTGCAGCAACATGGGAATGATGTACCTTTCTTGAAATTTCCATAAAGGGCAATAGTGACCTAAAGATGATTGTCAAAACCAGACTAGAGGATGTCAGAGTTTGAAATGAGTTTGTTTTACAAGTCCTAGAGACTTGCCATGAGTATCCCTAATGAATATTAAGATGCCGTATTAGCCAAGTTGGCAAGATTCATTCTTCTTTTTGCCTCATATTTGTTTTACCTTCTTGATTTCATATCTTATCTACTTTTTGCAGAGTAAGCAAGGAAATTAGATGTGAAGAACTGAAGAACATAGGGGATCAGAAGGGGACTAGAGATCCTAGGAAGAGTAAAGGATGAACAAAACCAAGGCTACTCAAATATGCAGTTGACTAGCCCCAAATACCTCTAATATAAATATCAGAGACATGTTTTCAACATGAAGTCTATTATGGCTACTTAAGTCAAAATAGGAGAGTAAGCAATACTGTGCATTTCTCTTTCATACATCTCCTACATCCCCAGTCCAGCACCCCACTCCCAGTAATCCACAATCCTCTACAGACTGATCTAGGAACAGTTTTACAGTGAGACCCACTCTTCAGCCTATGCTCATTGTTTTCAAAACATAATTTTAGGGGCGCCTGCGTGGCTCAGACAGTTAAGCGTCTGACTTTGACTCGGGTCATGATCTCACGGTTTGGGGGGGTTCAAGCCCAGATTGGGCTCTGTGAAGACAGCTCAGAACTTGGAGACTGCTTCAGATTCTGTTTGCCTCTCTCTGTGCCTCTCCTCCACTCATACTCTGTTTTGTCTCCAAAAATTAATAAACATGAAAAAAAAAGGAGTCATGAGAGAGAACATCTTTGCCTTGCATTGATCTTATTGGGAACGTTTTTAAATTTCTTACCATTAAGTAAGGCTTTTTGTAGACAAACTTTATTAAGTTAAGGAAGTTCCCTCTACTCCTAGCTTTCTGAGAATTTTTATCATGAAAGGGTGTTGGATTTTGTCAGCTCTTTTTTTTTTTACTCTATTGATATGATCCTGTAATTTGTCTTTTTTAGTCTATTGATGTAATAGATTACATTTATTAATTTTTTAACATTGAGCCAGCCTTGCACACATAGGATAAATACTACTTGGTCATGGTGTATAGTTGTTTTTATACTTTTTTGGATTTGATTTGCTAATATTTGTTGAGAATTTTAAATCTATGTCATGAGAGGTATTGGTGTGTAGTTTTCTTTTCTTTTAATGTTTTTGTCTGGTCTTGGTATTAGGGTAACACTGGCTTTATAGAATGAGTTTTGAAGACTTCTAGCCTCTGTAAAAGACTGTAGAGAATTGGTATGACTGGATCGCCCTGCAGTTTTTAACTCTGCAGATATGTCTGCACTGAGCTTCCAGCAATTTGTCAATTACAGTTCAGTTTTTCCTACCTCACACTGATTCCTATGATAGTTTCATCTGAGTCTTTGCTTCAGTTAGCCACAACTCCCTGTGTTTGCCTGTGCCTCTACAGTCTTGAGGGAGCAGCTTGCTCTGTGTCCTTTCCTCTTATGCATCCAAGAAAAGTTGTTGATTTTTTCAGTCTGTTCAGCTTTTTTACTTGTTTCAGGATGGAGTTGTACCTTCCAAACTTTTTACATGCAGAATTGGAAACCAGAAGTCCAATAAAATTTAATCTTCAAACACCAAAAGTGTTGAAATAAGGTTCAAAAGATTTACCAAGACTGATGCCAAAGAAAGTGTAAAATAATAATCAAAGAGAAAGAAAACAAAAAGAATAATAAGGAATTTATCTTACATAACACAGGTTGTCCTGCCAGCATAAATATTTGTTGAAAACATTAGCAAAAATTATTAACCAAAGTATGTCAAAAGCAGTAATTTTAAGCCAAATTGATGTATTTAAAATATTGTCAATTTGCCAATCTTCTGATATTGTCCAAGAGAATATTTTCTTCATTTACTTTTTCTAAGTCATTCATTAGAGATCACATATTTTTGAAATGCCAAATATAATATTATCTGGAAGTGATAGTCACAGACATACTGCTTCAGTAAAATAGTCCTTTCAAAAAACTCACGTCATTGCACCAGCAGCAAACTTTACACACTTGTAACTATAATACGCACTGCTACCACAGAAATGCATGAAAATTTAAGAGAAATATATGACAGATTTGTTCAAGTTGTCACATGGATCAGAGTGGTCACTGAATTCTGAACAATTTTCAATCCTCTGAAGACATTATCTACAATAACGGTGTTTTTTAATCTAGATAGTCTTTGGTTTTCAATTAACATGACTCATGCTTTTAATTGGATTGTGAGATGAACTTTACCAATTTCTAGAAGGACATTTCAGTTACTTAGATCATAAACACGATTGAGGCTGGCATTGTAGATCAGCATATCTTGTACATCTGACACAAATGTAATTGTTTTCCAACAAGAGCAGCATGCTTATTTACAATTGTTTGAAAAAACTCACAAAAGGATTTTATAAATATTTTCCAAACCACATAACAATTATTTTTATATTTTGTATCACATTGAAGATACTACCAAATAAGCTGACACTTTCAGAAGAGTCTAATCTAAAGAGTTCTTGACTAAAAGTTATTTAAATCATTTGGATTAGGAAATTAAATTCATTGTCCATTATAATCAAATAAAGCTCATATATATGTTTTGTATTTTATAAATACATTCCCAAATATAAAAAATAATTGATGTTTTCCAAAATAAAATTTAGGAAATAAAATCACAGTCTTAGCACCAACCTTTTGTTTCATTTAACATAATCAACATGAAGCCAAATATCTCCATATTACAAACTATAATAAAATATTCCATTATTTTCACTGAATTATCTGTCAATAATTGCACATTTCTGAAAATTGAGATTTAATGTTACTTCTCAACATTAGTATTTTTAGTATATTAGTTTTTAAAAATGGAATTTTATCACTTTATTCTCTACACTTGGTCTTCATTATGAGATATTATGTTGTTTTTTTACTGATAATATAAGGTGTACTATATCATTACATTAAGTAAAAATGTATGTCAGTTAAGGAAATAATGTTTTGTTTTCTTCAAATTTATTTATTATGAGACACAGAGAGAGTGAGAGACGGAGAGAGAGAATCCCACGCAGGCCCCCACACTGTGAGCACAAGAGTGTAAGATCATGACCTGAGCCGAAACCAAGGGTCAGACACTTAACTCACTGAGCCACCCAGGCATCCAAGGGAATAATGTCATAGATAGCAGTGCAGTAAGGTGAAGACTTGGCTGAAGAGGAGGAGGAAGAGGTATGTAGCACACTGCATTTCCAGTGCAAGAATGATAAAAGTTTGGAAATCTGACTCAGAACATTCAGGAGACAATAGCTTTTTAAACAATTAGTTTATTTTCGATATTTTTTTCTGTGTTTTAAACTTTTATAGGTAGCTTCTCATTCAGCTCTAAAGTCCAATCTCTCCCTATTTTATCTTATTGCCTGATGTTTCATAGTGATTTAAATTAATTCGTAATTATCCATTTTAAATTGCTTTTCTTCCCCATTTCTTAAAGCATTCTAAGATTTTTCATTAAATGACAATTCATATAATAGGGTATTATTTTAAGCCTCTCTTTTATAGGAAAAGGTTATATAACATTATTCTTACCACCATGTATTTTTGTATGATTACAAGTCTGAAAATGGAATTGTTACCTACCGATTTAAATATAAAGAATGTATTGATTGCACACTAAACATTTTGTCAGAATACTTTTACAAAATAACTACCTTTTGTGAAAATCGAAGATTTCCTTGTTACTGCCTTTCTGAATCCCTAAAACATACAATTGAAAGGCTTCTTTTAGAAATGCAGAATCTTATTAACATGGAAAGAGGATTGTAACCAGGTATGTTGTTTAAGTACAAATGAATACTTTGGTTCTCTAATACTTAAAAATTCCAAAATAATCATTTGTGATAGACCATTATGAGTGTGGACAGAAATTCCTTCCCTGTTAGTCATTCTGTCATCCTAATTCCCATCAATTTAATTGCTGAGTTATTATCCAGCTTATCACAAAAAAGTAAAATAAATAGATAAATATATTAAAATAAACTGGTGAAAAATAATAAAATTTGTCAAAAGACAAAAATTTCACCATTAGCCTTACCATTTTAGTCACAGGGCTATCTCACAGCAGCCACTTAGAACATTTAAAAACTGCTCACTTCACTGTTAAAGAAAACAAGGAGCCAAACATCACCAAAAATGCTATGGTAACCAGCAACATTAAAGGGAAAACCAAAATTTAAATCAAAATAACACTATGTGACAAAATACCACAAAACATAAATAGATTGTCCAAAAAAAGGGGGTGGAGGGATAATTAGTAGAGTAAGACCTGTTAAACAGAAATAAAAACTTCTATTAAAATTCCTTGAAAAATTCAAGGGTAATATGTTTTCAATTAAAAGAACAGGGTGGAAAAAAATATCAAATAGAAAACATATATGATACTGAATATAATTAGAGATAGATAGATGATAGATGATCAATGGACAGCTAGATTATAGCTAGCTAGCTAGATTAACAAACAAATATTACCCAAAACACTGGTAGGTTGGAAATCTGTGAAGACTTTCCCAGGCTTTATCTTTGCAGAGAAAAAGACAAGGATATGAGGAGAAAACTGTGAGATAATAACTATCCATCATGAATGTCAAATATCTGATAAGTAGCAGTTATAGAAAGTGAACTGAAAAATGGAAGAGAGAACATTGCCTAAGATATATATAAAGGCAGTGTTGTAGAACAGAAGGTAATCTATAATAATGGTTTCATATTAATATTTATAGACATTTTTTAAAGTTTATGATATTTTTAAGGGAAAAAATAAAGAAAGAAGTAAAAAACAATAAAATAAGGAACAGAAGGTGATGTCATGGTTGCAAAGGTAAGTATTTCTCAAAGAAGGGAGTGGGCAACTATATCAAGTAACAAGGACAGGTAAAGCTACATGAGTACAGAAAGGTACCCACTGCATTTAGCATTCATCAGCCATTTCCATTTCTGGTATCACATGTTTAAGCATGATGGAGGGTATAAAAATGACTCTGTAACTAGACTAGGAAATGAGGGAAATCAAGAATAGTAAATTCAATGTCACGATAACTGTTTAAAAATATTTTGCTTTGGAGTAGATTTGAGATATAGAATAGTAGATACAAGTGAAAAAGAGTTTCTATATTTTATGGAGATTCGTGAGTTGTGTGTATTTTATTAAAAGAAGAAACTTAAGAATATTCAAACTTTGATGGGACAGACTAAAAGAGGAGATGTTGAAGAAAAGACACTTTGGGAAAAATAAACTAATAATAGTTTAAGGAAATCAAACTAAGTAAAATTTTTCATATGTTCAATACTGTAATAAAAACATAATTCCCAAGCTACTCATCATTTTTTATATGGTTTATGCTATAATGATGCCTAGAGTCTCTTTATTCAGAGCAGGAAAATTAAACCCTCTCAATTTTCATAACATATTAACAAAAATATGTGACTTTTTACATGAGCTCTTTTGTATAACCATCCTCAGTACAACTAGTGTTCTAGCCCAAATGACTCATCAATCATATTTTCACAAATACTTCACAAAATAAGATGATTCCCTCCATTTGAGAAATTCTGGTAGTAACTATGAAAATCATGGAAATTTTCACATATATGCATATGTACATGTTCAAATATATATTTATATTCATATTGATATGTACATATACCCTTGAAATTGATCCTAAACAATGCAGGAGTTGGGGTGCTGACACCCAACCATGCAGGCAAAAATCCACGTATAACTTTTGACTCCCCCAAAACTTATCTACTAATAGCCCACTTAGGACTGGAACCTAACTGCTATGGTAAACAATCAATTAATATATATTTTATATGTTAAATATATTATATACTATAATCTTACAATAAAATAAGCTAGAGAAAAAAATGTTATTAAGAAAATCATAAGGAAGAGAAAATACATTTCTGGCACTCTACTTATCAAAAAATACCTGTCTGTAAGTGGACCTGTGTAGTTCAAACTCACATTGTTCAAGAGTCATAAATGATAATGATAATCAATAGATACATAGATAGATGATAGATAGATATGACTTAAAATGAAAAAAACATTTTTGAAATATATAAATTGTTGGAAGGAGGGGCGCCTGGGTGGCGCAGTCGGTTAAGCGTCCGACTTCAGCCAGGTCACGACCTCGCGGTCCGTGAGTTCGAGCCCTGCGTCGGGCTCTGGGCTGATGGCTCAGAGCCTGGAGCCTGTTTCCGATTCTGTGTCTCCCTCTCTCTCTGCCCCTCCCCCGTTCATGCTCTGTCTCTCTGTGTCCCAAAAATAAATAAACGTTGAAAAAAAAATTAAAAAATAAAAAAAAATTGTTGGAAGGAAAGACTGTTCTATTTAGCACTTTACCTAGAAGAGAGTGCTACAGATAGTTAATTGATGAATATTGTAAAATAAATTATTAAACGAACATACAATGTTCAGGGAAAGGAAAATAGACAACTATAATGTGGACATTTTTAAAAGATGTATCATATATTTATTACGATACCAATAAAAAAATCAAAAGAGGAGCGCCTGGGTGGATCAGTTGGTTAAGCATCCAACTTCGGTTCAGGCCATGATCTCATGATTCATGAGCTCAGCGCACTTATTGTAGGGCTCTTTGCTGACAGCTCAGAGCCTGGAGCCTACTTCAGATTATGTCTCTCTCTGCCCCTCCCCCATTCACATTCTGTCTGTCTGTCTGTCTCTCTCCCTCTTAAATATAAACATTTTTTTAATCAAAAGAAATAAATTTAGAAAATTTACAGAATTTGCACATATAATGTGTGCATATAATTATTGAATACATCTACAGAAAAATATTAAAACATTTTAAATTCTGATAATTTAAACTGGAGAAGGATACTGTGGCAGCTCAGTGGAAAAGGATAAACTTAAAACCATGTCTTTGTGTGTGTGTGTGTGCACAAGTGTTTTACATATATGCAACATCATATGTATGATATGCAAGAATGTATAAAAGTTATAACAAGATACCTATGATATTATAATTACTGAGGGATGAAAGGATTTGTGATATATTGTATAAGAAAAAAGAAATTATGCTCCTACATCATATGGTCAAACGAGTTAAAATATGGGAAAAGTGTTTAAAAGTAAGGAAAAAAAACCACCAGAAAATAATGATAAAAACATTGAAGTATGTTTATTTATTTACAGAGTATAAAATAACCCTCTCTGCAAAAGAAAAAGTGAATATATAAATTAAATGACTGATAGATTTGATTTTATTTTGATCTAAAATTTATTCATTCTTAAATGCAAGAAACAATTATTTATAGAAGAAAATATAACCAATATGATTTAATACCTGCATTTAACATTATTTTAGTATAAGTTTTGTATATAAACAGACACATACACACTTTTAAGGGACAAAGAAAGCTTAAAATTCAAAAGAAAACAGGCAAATAATACAAAAAGAAAATACAGAAAATGGAACCAAATGACCCACAAACATTAAAAAAAAAAAGCTGCCTTACTCATAAAAAATTACAAATGCAAAAAATAGCATTCTAATAGGTATAATGTTTTCACAAATGTGTTTTGTGGACCTGAGAACGTTAAATATAATTTATTACTTTGTTTTGAATGTAATTGCATGGAGGGATACTGAAAACTTAATACTTTAATTATCTTTTGGAACTTTTCTGTGCTACTCACTGAAAAATCTATTCAGTAAATGTTGTTCTGGAACCAATACATTTTTTAATATTCCCGAATCATAAAAAATAGAAGGAAATTCCAAGTGTGCTTATTACCTTTCACCCCTCTTTTTTCTGGCTCTTACCTGCCCTGTGATGTTTAGGGTGAAAGAGACAAGAGGAAGCCACTGCCATTACATCCTGCTAAACTCACTGTCCTAATGACCTAACTCCATATTCATGATTCAACATATTGCAATTTAAGGTCTTTACCAAACCAGTGAAAGTGCTTTTACTCAGATAACAATGATTTCATATTGAAAAATCTAATAAACTTTTTTTTTAAATTTCTCAGCTTACTAGCTCTTTTTGTAATTGCTTATTCTCTTCATCACTTTTTAAATTTCTTTGGCTCTTGCAACAATAATGTTTTCTTCATTTTAAGTTTTCTGTACCTGCATGAGCCTCTCCTTTCTTTATAATTTCTTCTTATTCATTAAGATCTATATTTATAATCTATTATTCATAATCAAGTATCATAATATTAAATCCATGAAAACCTAAGACATTATTATATCAGGCATAAAGGATGACAAAAAATCGGATGATTCTGTTGCTCTTGCATGTCCAAAATGTTCAGAATTTTGTGTCAGGAGAAGCACATCCTATTGCAAATACCTGACCAAACTAATAAACAAGTTTTCACTAATTAGAATAATGAATTATGTTCAGTCAGGATAAAAAGAAAGTTATTGTAGATAAGCCTTAGTAGTCTCTGTAATAAGACTCAAATAGTTTGTGATTTATAAAATATGACATTTTAATCCAAAGTGTTTCTGTTGAATTAAATTAATCATTACTATTGTTTCCAACTGTACGAGGCTTCCATCAAAATGTAAGTTTTAAAAAAAGGAAAATCAGAAAAACAATAAACCAGTAAGATTTTTGCTTCCTCAAGATTCTTTTGAAAGAAATCTTGAGGTTTTTATCGAGGGGTGGTACTAATGCTACAGAAGTCTTTGTACTTTAAAATTTTCAACCTTTCTAATTCAGGAAATGCCTTTTGTTGGGTAAATTATTATTCTCTAGATGATTAAGAAGGCAAATAACAATAAAATATCTTTTCCATCTGCCTGAGAAGCAGACATTACTATGTAAAAGCTAACAATTTTCTCCTAGTTCATTAGGTAGAGTAACTGTTATTAAAAACACATTGTGCAATGAAGATAGAAGAGTAAGAAAGATAAAATATCCATTCTGTCCAGTCCAATAGTTTCTATTCTGGCAAATTCATATCAAAGAATAGAGAAGAAGCTTAAATCTACCTGGGACAAAGTTTGAAAAAAACACACACACACAGGAGTTAATTCTTCTTCAAAAAAATTTATTACCTTGCTTCATTAAATGATTGACATTTATTTTAGGCTCAGAATAACTGTGAAATTTAGGATTTACTCATTAAAAATAAAAACCACCAATGGAAATGCAGGCAAGTATAAAGGAGAACATACGAAACAAAAAAAAATGTATGTGTGTGTGTATATATATATGTGTGTGTGTGTGTGTGTATTGTGTCTGTATATATATGCATATATGTGTGTATATATATATATATTTCTAGATCAAGTAGATAATTAATATCAGATTATGTTTATAGTAAGAGTTGTCTTTCATAGTCAGAATAACCTTTAATTTCTGACTTGAAAATAATATCTGAAATAATTTTCTAGAAAAAAAATCTGTATGTATTCAAGATCTTAATGATCCATGTGTGGGCTAAATCAAATTCCCAAATTTAACATGGGACACAAATAAGTTCCCTTTGAAGAGGTTAATCTAATTGGAGATATCAATTAGGGAGATTAAAGGAAAGCCTGAAATGCAGAGCAGTTGTCTCTGATTTTGGTATTTTCCTAGCATACATGTAAAGATCTTCCTTGACTTATGGTGGGGTTACATTCTGGTAAATCCATTGTAAATTGAAAATATTGGAAAACTCATTTAATACACCTCACCTACTGAACATCATAGTTTATCCTAACCTACCTTAAACATGCTCAGAACACTTATATCAGCCTACAATTGGGCAAAATCATCTAATGTGAAGCTTGTTTTATAATAAAGTGTTGACTACTGTGCTGAAAGTGAAAAACAGAATGGTTGTATGGGTACAGAACGGCTGTGAGTGTATGGATGGTTTACTCTCATGATTGCATGGCAACGTGGGTGCTAAGACTGCTGCCACTGCCCAGCATCACAAGATTGTATCATATCGTATATCACTAGCCTGGAAAAAAGAAAAAGGAAAGTTGAAAGTTGAACTACACTTTCTACTAAATGCATATCACTTTTGCACCATCGTAAAGTTGAAAACTCCTAAGTTGAAACATTAAGTCACGGTCCTTCTGTAAATGGGAAGGATCACCTAGAAAGGGAACGTATACAAAGAGATGATGATTAAGCACTAATATTGAGAAGCTAGTTAGAGCATAAGCTTGCACTGGAAGAAGAGGGCCTAAAGAGTAATGAGAAAACCCGTGATACTTCTGAAGGCAAGAGAGACAGTTGTATTAAAAAGGAAAGAAATGCTGCCTATGTCAATTGATGCTGATAAGGTTTAGGAAGAGACGAAGAAGTTTTTACTGTATGTAGTAAGATGGAAATCATGCAGGGCACCTGGGTGGCTCAGTCAGGTAAGCATCTGACTTTGGCTCAGGTCGTGATCTTGTGGTTCGTGAGTTCCAGCGCCATGTTGGGCTGAGCTGACAGCTCAGATCCTGGAGCCTGCTTCAGATTTGTGTCTCCCTCTCTCTTTGCCCCTCCCCTCTCATACTTTGTCTCTCTTTCTTTCAAAATTAAATAAACATAAAAAAAAGATGGAAATCATGCCCACATAGGTCAGAGCAGTTTTGATATGTTAGGGATGGAAACAATCAGCCAGTGGAAATCAGTTTTACTCTTCACATATTGTTTACACTCCATCCAAATATTCACCAATTCCTGCTAGATTTATTTCCTGAATATATGTCAAATCTATCATTTCCTTTACATCTCTGCTTCCAGCGCCTTTGTTCAGATCCTCATCAAACAAGGATTATGCTTTTCAACATTATTCTAGAACTTTCTTGATTGATAATCTGTGTTCCAATTTTGTCTTCATTTAACACATTCTCCAAATTAGCACTGATCTTTCTAACACGAATATGCAGATCTAATCTAATAAAACCTATTATATTATGCTAATATAATCCATGCCTTCAGAATAAAAATTCATACTACCTAATGTCAAATAGATGTCATCCATAATCTGGCCTCTAAACTCTCCATCACCATAAATGTGCCTGACTTTCCTGCCTTAAATCTTATTTTCAAGCCAACCATTGCATTTTTATCACAAGTTTTTTATTCTTTATAAAGAAGGGTTCTTTGCTCAGGAGGTTATTTTATGTGCACTATCCTCCCTTCTTCCTTTACTCTCCATTTACTTTTTAAACTTGAACTGATGTTTTGAGAATTAACTTTTTTTTACTCATAAAAGTCTATCTTTCCTCATAGCATCTGCAAGATTGTTCTTTGATGATGTTTTATGTAAATATCTATCCCTGAAATTAACATATGATTTTTTTTTTTTTTTTAGTTTTTAGGCTATGTGATTTTTTTTTTTTTTGGATGGTTAATTTTAATGGGGCAATTGACTAAGCCACAGGATATTCTGATTGATGGTTAAACATTATTTCCAGGTGTGTACTGAGAGTGTTTGAGAATGAGATTTGCATTTGAATTGGTGGACTGAGTAAAGCAGATGGCTCTCTCCGCTGTGGGTAGGGGTGATCCAATCCTCTGAGGTCCTGAAAGAGGAAGGTTGAATTTGTTCTGTTTGACTTTTGACTGGAACATCTATCTTCCCCTGCCCTCAGTGCTCCTGGTTCTTATGCCTTTACTGTATGAATAGAATCTGCACCTATGCCTCTCTAGTCTTAGGTCTTTAAATGACAGCACTGGCTTTCCCGGGTCCCCAGGTTGCACACAGCAGTCGATAGAACTTCTTAGCCTCCATAATCACATGAGCCGATAAGTTAAAACAAACCTCTTTATATATAGTAATAGTCTATTAGGTCTATTTCTCTGCAGAACCATAATGCAGTCTGTTTCTCTCACTCCCTATGCACGTGGATTTTTCATTTTGTATACCTTTAGTCACTGGTATAGTGACATACATGTTAGAAGCTCAACAATTATTGAATGACAAATGGGTTGTTAGGTGGTGTATAACAAAAGGCTGAACACATTATCTAGGATGGAATGACAAATAGTAGGGCTTTAGGAGAAAAGGAAACAAAGTCAAAACAAAATTAACATGTCCCTAATAAATTTATGATATTTTAATATTAATGTTAGCATAATTTCATTTTGATGCTTACTTATTTTTTACTTTCCCAAATACTATGTTCTTTTAAGTGCTTTATAAATATCTTATTTTGAGCCAAATATTCATTGTCTTAAATAATTAGAAAAAAAGAGATTTAACCCTTTTGAATATCTATTATTTCAGATATGAAAAGAGAAAGAAGTATGCATTTTAATACTTCCCTACATAAAATAATATGACCTAATTTATCTGTATCTACTCAGTAAATTCAATTCTAAATAATAAACAAAGAGAATGTGAATAGGTTTTCAGTTGGTGTAATTTTAGATCTAAGTTATAATGAAATAATAAAAACAGTATTTTTCTTTGTCTACTTTGTGGCTTTCTATCATGAAATACTTTCTTGTACCCAGACTTTCAATTGAAGTTAATTACTTCTTTGATTATAGCAAACATTTGATGCAGTTTCTATTTCACTGAAACAATTTCAATAAAAGTAAAAGAAAAAAAAAACATAAATTGTCTTGCCAAGCATGAATTTACCATTTATATACACAACTTTGGTAAACTCATATTCAAAAAGAGGTATAAATTGTTGAGTCTATTTATTCAAGATATGTGTTTTCATTACAATGTAATCTAATTTTATCTGTGAAGCATTTGGGGGTTAATGATCCTGAGAGCACATATAGGAAGCAATATTCTGACAGTTTCAGGAGACATGAAACTATTATTCTTTAGAACAAGATAAATACTAGTATTACTATTACTACTACAAGCGATAATAATAATCAACATTGTAGTTTAATTTTTATGGATTTCAATGTGAAAACAATTTTATTTTTGTAAAATACAATATGGCTAGTGGTTATTGCCCACTTCATCCTCCATATTTTATTCCATGTAAGAACTGTAGGAAAACTTCTTAGAGTTAAATATAGCAATAATTAAGGGCAAGATCTGGTTTTCAGTCATATCATCTATAAATATGTAAAGTTTATGGTATCTTTCTCCTAAGTATGTTAAGATGATTTGGTTTAATATAAACTATGTTTCACCTACTTCTAGAGAATTATTTAAATTTTTTAATGTTTATTTTTGAGAGAGACAGACTGTGAAGAGAGAGAGGGAGACAGAATCTGAAGCAGGCTCCAGGCTCTGAGCTGTCAGCCCAGAGCCCGATGCTGGGCTCGAACTCATGAGCCCTGAGATCATGACCTGAGCCGAAGTCAGATGTTTAACCAACTGAGCCACCCAGGTGCCCCCTAGAGAATTATTTAGATACACTAGAATTATCCTTAAGAAAGAATAGTTTTAGAATTAATTGTCCATGTATTTTTCAACTAAGAAGGTTTTTTTTAAAATATAAAGTTCAAGATCCTGCAGAAAATACATGAAGTCCAATTGTATCATTTTTTTCTGCATGCTTTAGTTTCCTTAAATGAAAATATTCACATAAAATACTTTATGAAGACATATATATTCATTTCTTTGGGGAGAAAAAAGGAAAAGGAGAATTGCGTAGAGAAATAATAGATTTTTCATTTTATAAAAAACTAACAAGTTGATTACTACTCTATAGTATTGCCATGATCTTGTTTACTTTACATTCAATCTATACCCTTTTCTAGCTTCTTAAAAACAAAACAGATGAATATATGGGAGGGGGGGAAACAGAGAGAAAGGGAAACAAACCATAAGAGAACAACAATAGAGAACAAACTGAGGGTTGATGGAGGGAGGTGGGTGAGGGATGGGCTAAATGGCTGAAGGGTATTAAGGAGGGCACTTGTGATGTGCACTGGGTGTTGTATGTAAGTGATGAATCACTGAATTCTACTCCTGAAACCAATATTGCACTATATGTTACCTAACTAGAATTTAAATAAAAATTGGAAAGGAAAAAAATAGAATTTTAAACATTTCCTTTGCAACATGGTATTTTCTACCATAAGCACTTACTGTTAAAATTTTTCCTTGTGTGGTATTTTTGTTGCATGCACAATCCATAATAGGTTGTGTTATCATCTTCATTCAATTCAACATAATGTTATTTCTCTAGTGATTTCTCTCTTGGCCTGCATATTCCTCAGATATATGGTTTTTTTAAAATTCCACATACTTGGGGATTTTCCAAATGTCATTCTGAAAATAATTTCTAATTATTTCTGATTGGGCAGGGAAAGCAGTTTGTAAATTCTCAACCCTATCAAATTTATTGAGATTTATTTCATTGAAACCATGTAGTCTAATTTGGTAAATGTCCTATTTGCATGCTGCAATTTTGAGTGGAGTGTTCTAAATATGTAAATTAGTTCAAGTCTTCTTATATTTTCACTGATTTTGAGTATGTGTGTCAAATTGTCCTGTCACTTATTCAGACTGTTTAAATTCTCAACTATAATGGTGGATTTGTCTATTATTTCAATTCTTATGGATTTTCTTTGAAGAATTTTATGTGCATATATATTTATATTTTTATAAACTCTGGATTTCAAGAAATATCCCATCTTATTCCTCATAATATTCCTTGATTTTCAATCTACTTTGAAAATATGTTGTCACTTCAGAGAAAGACAGATATCATATGTTTTCACTCATCTGTGGAACTTGAGAAACAACAGAAGACCATGGGGCAAGAAAAAAAATAATTTCGAACAGAGAAGGAGGCAAACCATAAGAGACTCTTAAATACAGAGAACAAACTGAGGGTTGATGAGGGGGCAGGGAAGAGGGGAAATGGGTGATGGATACTGAGGAGGGCACTTGTTGGGAGAAGCACTGGGTGTTGTATGTTGAACCACAGGAGTCTACTCCCAAAGCCAAAGCACACTGTATGTTAGTTAACTTGACAATAAGTTATATTAAAAAAAAAAGAAAGAAAGAAAATATGTAGTCACTTCAGAGTGGGGTTTATTTTTCCAGTTAAACTTATATCTTTATGTTTAAAATGAATTTTTTATAGAATTACATAGTTGGAAGTTGCTTTTTTATGTGCTCTGTCTTTAGTGTTTTTACGAACTACTTCATCGTGAATAAGGTACCATTTTATGATGTTTTACATTTGTCTCATTATCTCAGTTCCTTTTTATCCTTTTCTTGCCTTCTTTTGGATTAATTATTTTTAATAATTCCCTTTTTATCTTCACTATGGGTTTAGTGGCTATATCTCTCTGTTTTTTTACTGCTTCACCCAGGGTTTGAATATATACTTTTAACTTTTTGCTGTCTACTTTCAAATAATGTGCAAAGTATACATTATCTAATATTATACATAATCCATAGTATCTTTCTCCTACTATCACTTGTGCTTTGTTTATTATGTATTTTATTTATGTGTATATTACAAACTTCACATTGTAATTATGTTGCTGTAAAACATTATAATTTAAGGAAATTTGACAAAATTATCAAAAGTCTTTTAGGTTTACTTATATGTTTGTCATTACCAGAAATCTTTACTCATGAGTATAGGTTAAATTTTCCACTTGCACTCATGTTCTTCTGTATCATTTTATTCCTGCCTAAAGAACTGTCATTACCATATTTTTGGAAATGAGTTTTACTGACAATGAATACTCTCAGCTTTTTTTTTCCTGAGAAAGTCTCTATTTCATCTTCATTTTGAATGGCATTTGAGAGCTTATTGAATCCTAGTCAGCTAAGATATTCCTCACTACTTCAAAGATAGCACTGCATTGACCTTTGCCTTGCACAGCTCTTACCAAGAAATCTATCACTTTCACTTATTTATCTGTAAGTAATGAGTCATTTGCCTCTGGCTGCTGTTAACATTATTCCTTTATTACTGATTTGCTCTCTTTATGCCTATTTTAATAGAAAGAATGATTTTTAAAATTCTGTGGCTCTTATTAAAGATCATCTTGGATAATACTGACCTTTGGCAAGCCATACTTATATGTGTATACACACAAACATATGTATATACAATATATACATATATCCACAAATATATATACACAATATACGTATATGCAAATATATGTGTATATATGTATATATATTTGTTTCAACTTCTTAATGTTTAAAAAAACTGTAAAATGTTTAATTGATTTCCATCAAAATGGGTAGAAACATATGGATGGATTTGACATTAAAATAATGAGTCCTCTGGGGCGCCTGGGTGGCGCAGTCGGTTAAGCGTCCGACTTCAGCCAGGTCACGATCTCTCGGTCCATGAGTTCGAGCCCCGCGTCGGGCTCTGGGCTGATGGCTCAGAGCCTAGAGCCTGTTTCCGATTCTGTGTCTCCCTCTCTCTCTGCCCCTCCCCCGTTCATGCTCTGTCTCTCTCTGTCCCAGAAATAAATAAACATTGAAAAAAAAATTTTTAAAAATAATGAGTCCTCTAATCCATAAAATTGGTAAACATTTTTTCCATATTATTTGTTTTCTTGTAGAAATGTTTGGTATGTTTTTATGTTAACCTTGCCCTTCTTTTATTAGGTTGACTCCTAAGGACTAAATTTTTTGGATACTACTACCAAATCAATATAATTTCTATCTTCTTCTGATTTATAAATGCAATAGATTTTCCTGTTTTGACTGGGCATTCAGTGTAAGAATTATATTGTTGGAGATATACCATTGTTTTATGTTTTGGGATTGTATTTCTATATACATGCACCCATGCCTCAAATAACTTTTATGCTAATCATATTCTATGTGCATATTATATGTGTGTATATTTATATATGCATTATTATATATTATTTATATACTGTTAACATATTTATAATCACATTTTAATTTTATTAATGAATACAAATAATTTTTATGTTCAGGACTTGACAACAAATAAGAGGCATTCTATATAGTATTCTCTATTTAAGTCAAGAAAATGCACACACTACCCAGCAATTCACTCTTAGCTGGATATTCAACAAAAATGTACCTGAATGTATAACAACTTAATGGGACATGAATGAAAGTATTCATATCTGCTGTATGAATTATAAACCCAAAGCAAAAACAACCCAAATCTCCATTAACAGTAGAAGGTTTATACAAATATGGTTTATTCATATAAAAGGACATTATATAGCAACAAAAATAAACTATAGCTATCCTAGAATGAAAAGTGCTTGCCCACAATAACCAATGCATAGGAACACCTATTACACTGATTCCAGTACATTATATTTAAAGCAGGTGGATCTGTGATGTCACTCCATTGTCTTGTAGATGGAAAAGCTTTAGACAAAAAAATCTATCAGTTTTATCATTATTTATCTGTAAATAGTACATCATTTTCCACAGGTTTTTTTTTTTTGTAAGTTAACAATATGGTTATCTGAAGAGGAAGGTGAGGTTAGTTATGAAGATGGGCATGGGGCGGTGTTACTTGGTTTTGACAACATCTATTTTGTGATGTAAGAAAGTAAGTATAGATGTATTTGTTTTGCAGTGATGTGTTGAGTTCTTCATGTTTTTAGTACAACGTTATGCATACATGTTATAGGCAATTTAAACATCTTTAAATAACAGAAAGTTATTTCAAACATACACAGAGGTATTTTGCACATGTGCAGCTATGTATACATACATATCCTCCTTTCTTTCTTATAGGAAACATACTCTGCATCATGTATAAGATCTTCTTTTTTATATATGACAATACTTTAAAAATATGCTTCTATATTAGTTTATAATTATGTACCAAGGTGATCTCATTTAAAAAATGTATATACCTTCAAGATTAAGCAAGTGTCTTAAATTAGTATAATGTGTTAATCACATTAGATGTTTATTTGTTCTGCATGAAAAATGTATTATTACACACTGGGTTCTCAGATTGGTACATAATTACATAGCCTGTTTTGCCATTTCACTAATAATGAGTCTTTGTGTATGCAGTGAGCCGAGAGATAAATTGTTAGAAATGACATATCTCATAAAATAAGTATTAAAAGTTTTAATAGAGGGACGCCTGGGTGGCTCAGTCAGTTAAGTGACTTCAGCTCAGGTCATGATCTCACAGTTTGTGAGTTCGAGACCCACTTCAGACTCCATGCTGACAGGTCAGAGCCTGGAGCCTGCTTCAGATTCTGTGTGTCTCCCTCTCTCTCTGCCTCTTCTCTGCTTGCACTCTGTGTCTCTGAAAAATAAAATAAATGTTAAAATTTTTTTGAAAAAGAAAAAAGTTTTAATAGATAACGCAAAATTCATCTTCTTCATTGATTAAACATTCATTCCTATCAGTAATATAAATGGGTAACTCTTTACAAATAGTCTCCCTAAACTAGGTAATTAGCAAAGTGTATTTTTAAATCTAATAGGCAAAATTTGGTCACATATTGTGGCTTAAACATACAGTCTGCCTTTTATTAAGGAAGAGATTAGACATACACATCACATACAAATAACAAATAACAAATAACATTTTTTGTCAGTATAAAGTCTGATTCCTTTTCACATTTCATTATTTCTCTGCTTGGTTATTTATATTTTTCTTAATTATTTTGTGTGCAATGTTGAAAGCATAAGACTAAAAGTTCCTATGAGAGAAATTATACTATTGTGTCTTTAATACCAATACTTCTTTAGTAACATAAGCTTACTATTGATACCAGATGTTATACTTAGACCTTAATACTATAATTCTTTCACAGTGGCTTTCTATTCATTTTTCAATTCATGAAGACACAATGCCACATATTCATGCATAAGAAAATATCAAACTGTGATCACCACAAAGAAACTCTTAATTCAAGGAGTGCATGGGTGGCTCAGTCAGTTAAGCGTCTGACTTCAGCTCAGGTTGTGATCTCAAAGTTGGTGAGTTTGAGCCCAGCATCAGGCTCTGTACTGACAGCTCAGAGCCTGGAGCCTGCTTCGAATTCTGTGTCTCCCTCTTTCTCTCTGCCCCTCCGCTGCTCATTCTCTCTCTCTCTCTCTCTCTCTCTCTCTCTCTCTCTCTCAAAAATGGATTAACATTAATAATGTAAAAAAATAAATAAATAAAAGAAATTCTTAATTCAAGACATGCTTACCTGAAATAAGTTTTGGATATTGTACATCCTTGGATAAATAACCTGACTGAATTGCTTAATACTTACTATGTCTAAATATATACTTATTCTTAATATGCCTAATGTGTAATAGCATTGCTTTTACAAACCCTACTGCCAATAATAATGAAAATAATAACAAAAACAACATCACATAGCTCGCACATGTTTTGAATCAAGTCTAATTAGATGTATCTAATGGAAGATGCTGCTGTTTAATTGCACAGAAGTGTTGGTAGAATTATATAAGGATAAAGATTAATAACAAAAATAAGTACTGTGTAGACAAATATTAAAAGATCATTTTTTAATGCTTATTTATTTTTGAGAGAGTGAGAGAGACAGAACACGAGCGGGGGAGGGACAGAGACAGAGAGGGAGACGCAGAATCTGAAGCAGGCTCCAGGCTCTGACCTGTCAGCACAGAGCACAACCTGGGGCTCGAACACACAGACAGCAAGATCATGACCTGAGCTGAAGTCAGACACTCAACCAACTGAGCACCCAGGCTCCCAAAAAGATAATTTTTAATACAGTTTAATGGAAGGTCAAATAATATCCTTTTTGCTTTCACATACCAAAACATTTTTGACCATGTTATTGGGTTTATACTTTATAATATTAAATATTGACAATAATGAAATGGAGTTTAATCAAGAAAAATCTCATATTGTTTATTATCCTACAATTAAACAATTCCCTGGAAGCTTATGCACAAGTAAAGCTATAAAATTTATGAAACAGCAGGGATCAGAACAGCGTGTAACTTTAGTCACTTAACAACACTAGTTGACAAATATTTTCTGTTAGTAATATCTACATTATTGTGTACACCACCAAACAGTATTTTATACGTTGGAGTTCAGAGTAAAATATAATGGCAGCTAAATGTAAAAAAGGGGAATTAAATTATAATAGTAAAATCTTATGTACATAGAAATATGTTCATTAGAAAGCATATTCCCTTTCTACATTTCTGCAACTAATTAGACTAATTAGGCATCTTTACATTCTTATCATACTTCAATGATTAGTAAATTGAATAGTTTACGCTATAAGTTCAAGTAATATCCAAAGTTTTTAATGTGTATTCTACTTAAAAATAGTTACCTTTACATTTAATTGAAAACATCACATATGTCACTAGTGTGCCTCTTATTCTGCAGATGGACTTATACTTGCCCTAACAAAGAAGATATTGATTGTGGCAGCATCTAAGCAAAGCTTCCATTTAGCGACACATTTCATGTTCTAGTGTTTGTTCTCATATTGTATCCCCCCACAGGGAACTCTAATCCCAATTTTTCAAGTTCCAACATCAGTGCCAACTTTTCCAGCCAGCATCATCAAACATGATCAAGAAGCTAATGGTACTCTCTGTGTTTCCAAAGTACTTGATCATGACTGACTTGATCACACCTCTGCTATGGCGTCTACTGCACCATAGTACGATTTATCTCTGTCTGTTGATCAAGGACCTCCTTGAAAACAGGGATGAAGCCTTAGTCACATTCATGTCACTTCCTCTAGCTTGGTGCAGTGCCTTTTGTAGTCATCCTCATTGACTTACTAAAAGACTTATTGGACTACATAGATGGAACTCATAAAGGAGAATTTTCACCAAAATCTTCATACATTACCTATTATTATGCTCCCTCCCCAAATAATCAAGCATAATTTTTATTGACAGAGAAGTTATATTTGCTGGTATTGATTTATTCTGTGGTTTCATTTAACACACACACATACACACACACATTAAAATTATTTTGCACGCTGTCCTTTAAAAAATGTTGCTTCACAAGTAAATTAGAAGGAATTAGCTTTTTATTTTGATAGTTTTCATCTTTGCTGAGGTATAACTTTGAATAATAAATCACACATATTTCAAGTGAATACTATGATGGATTTTGACATGAATATGCATTTATAACACCATCTCCACAATCAAAATAATGAATAATATCCATCACTCCAAAAAGTTACCTTTGACCCTTTGGAATTTTTCCCCACATCTGATCGAGTCACCTTATGTTAAGGCAATTACTGATCTTTCTGAAATTATTTATCAGTTTGCATTATTTAAAACTTTATATACATAGAATAATGAAATATGTGCTTTTGTTGGAATACTTTTTTATTGATGTGCAATTGAGAAACTGAATTACATTCATTTCAAGTGTACAACATAATGATTCAACATTTTTATGCATTGTTAAATACAAATATCAAATACATTGTGGAAAGATCACACTAAGTCTACTCACCGTCTGTCACTATACTGTTAACATTTTTTTTCTTTTGATGAGAACTTTTAAGATTTACCTTCTTGGAACTTTCAACTTCTCAATGCAATATTATTGATTACAATCCTCTTGCTGCACATTACATTCCCATGACTTATGTTATAAACGGAAGTTTGTACCTCTTGATCTCCTTCACACATTCGCCCATCCCTTATCTCTTTCCCTCTGGCAAACACCAGTCTATTCTCTGTATCCATGAGTTTTGTTTCGTTTTGTTTTGCCTGTTTACTTCTTTTATTTTTTTTTAGATTGCAGATTAAGTGAAATCATGTAATATTTGTCTTTCTCTGTCTGGTTTATTTCATTGGCATAATGCTCTCAAGGTCCATTCATGTTGTTACAAATGGCAAGATTTCATTCTTTTTTAAAGCTGTGAAGTATTCCATCGTGTGTGTGTGTGTATACCACACCTTTTTAAATCCATTTATCCATAGGTAGATATTTAGTTTGTTTCCGTATCTTGGCTATTATAAATAATGCAGCAATGAACGTAAGGGTTCCTATTGTCTGAGATCTTTCATTCAGCATAACTGCTTTTTAATGTATATGTACCTTAGTAGTTTTATATATTATAATTTATTCACCTATTGATAGACATTTTGGGTAATTTCATTTTTTACTTACAAATAAAATGGATATTTGTGTACAAAAATATTGGCTTCTTATATTCCATTTTTTACATTTTTAAGATAAATGCCTATTCAAATATCCCTTTTTTATTATGTGAAAGGATATTAATTATTGGTTCAATTTATTATTCAGATATACGCCTATTCAGATTATTTATTTTACCTCACATGGTATTAGGTTGTTCATGTCTTTCAAGGAAGTGTTCATAATTTTCTTTTACTATACTTTTGATATCCATGCAATAAATATTGATGGCATCTCATTTATGATATTATTACTTTGCATTTTCTCTATTATTTTCATGGTTACCCTCACTAGAGGTTTATCAATTCATTATCTATCTTAGAAAATAAATTTTGCTTTTGATGAATTCACTATGATTTTCCTGTTGTCAATTCTGTTGATTTCTGTTCTAATTGTTATTATTTCTTTGCTTCTGTTTGTTTGAGACTTAAATTTCTGTTCTCTCTTTCCTCTCTTATGGTGGGAGTTTATGTTATTGAAATCAGATCTTTTATCTTTTCTAGAATAGGCAAGTAATGGTATAAATTTTCCTGTAAGCATCACTTTCTCTGCATTTCACAAGTTTTGATGTTATATATTCATCTTAATTTTGTCCAAAGTGTTTAGTCTCTCTAGAGACTTCTTTGGTCTATACATTATTTAAAATGTGGTGTTCAATCTCCAAATATTTGAAGGTATTTCAGCCTAGTTTAATTGATTTCTAGTTTAATTTCATAGGTGTCTAAGAACATACTTTATAAGATTACTATTATTTTAAATTTGATGAAGTTTATTTATTTAGAGAGAAATAGAGACAGCATGAGTGGAGGAGGGGAGGAGAGAGAAGGAGAGAGAGAAAATCCCACATAGGCTCCACACTATCAACACAGAGCTCAATGCAGGGCTTGAACCCATGAAGCCACAAGATAACCTGAGCCGAAACCAAGGGTTGGATGCTTAACCGACTGAGCCACCTGGGTGTCCCTGATAAAGTTCTGATAAGGTGTGTTTTATCTCCCAGATGTTATTAGAGGTGTTCCATGTGAGGTAAAGAAGACTGTGTATTATGTTCTTGTTCAAGCAAATATTCAAAAGTCTTGCAGATGTAGTTAATAGTACTATGTAGGAAACCAAATCCTTTCTGATTTTTGCCTCCTCATTTACAAATTAATGAAGAACAAGTCTGGAAGTTTCTATCTATGATAAGGGATTTGTCTATTATTCAGTTGCATGCCTTTCAAATTTTTTTTTACCTATTTTGACACTCAGTTATTAGGTGCATCTGTGTTAATAATTGTTAGGAATCCTTGGAGACTTGCCATTTATCATTATGTAACGTTCCTCTTTATACATGGTAACTTTCCTTGTTCTGTAGTCTTCTTTCAGTGTAATTAGTATAGATATTCTAGCTTTTTTTTTAAGTTTATTTATTATTGAGAGACAGAGAGAGACAAAGCATGAGTATGGGAGGGGCAGAGAGAAAGGGAGACGCAGAATCTGAAGCAGGCTCCAGTCTCTGAGCCATCAGCACAAACCGTGACCAGAGCGGAAGTTAGATGCTTAACCGACAGAGGCACCCAGGAGCCCCTGTAGCTTTCTTCTTTAATGTTAGCATGGATAACTTTCTCCATACATTTACTTTTAACCTATCTGAGGGTTTGTTGTAGGTAAAATATAGTTGTGTCTTGTTTGCTTCTTCAGTTTAACAAATTCCATCTTAACTTGTGTGTTTAGATCATTCATAAGTAAAGTTATTATTGATTGGTTAGATTAATATTTACCATGTTTGTAATAGCTTTCTAATTAATTGGACTCATTGTTTGTTTCTTTTTTCTTTCTCTCATTTTTGCCTTCGTTGGTTTTGATCAAACATTTATATGAGTTTATTTTATCTCCCCTATTAAGCATAAGAAGTATGCTTGTTTGTTGTTTTCAGTGGTCACCCTATAGTTTTGCATTTTAATTTACAACTGATTGAAGTCCACCTCTAAATAATACTGTACCACTTCCTGGGTAGTGCAGATCCATTATAACACATATTTCCAATTCCTCCCCTCCATCCCTAATGGCATTGCTGTCATTCATTTCATTTATCCCTATGCTCTAATCACCCAATATGTTGTTACTATGGTTATTTTAAAATTACCTTCTACTTTAAAGTTAATTACTAATTAGTCATTATAAGTTAATTACTTTAAATTTTTTTACATTTGTTTATTTTCGAGAGACAGAGAGAGAGAGAGAGAGCGCGCGCACGCGCGCGCACGCGCGCACAAGTGGGGGATGGGCAGAGAGAGAAGGAGACACAGAATCCGAAGCAGGCTCCAGACTCTGAGCTGTGAGCACAGAGCCTGATGCAGGGCTGGAACCCACAAACCATGAGATCATAACCTGAGCCAAACTTGGATGCCCAACCAACTGAGCCACCCAGGAGCCCCATAAGTTAATTACTTTAAATTTACCCTTAAATCAGTAAGAAAAATGGAATATTTTATTTTACTTTAATGTATGCCTTATTCTGTGCTCTTCCTTTTGAGGTCATTCCCAATTTCTGACCTATATTATTTTTCTTCTGAAGAACAACATGTCTATTCATCTACTGATGGACAGTTGCAACTAACAGCTGTTAGTTCTTTGACATTGTGTATGATGAAAAGTTTTCAAAGAAAACAAAATTAAGTAACTAGAAAAATCTAAGCATGTCACTTTCCTGTCTAAAACCTTTTCAGAGCTCCACTGCTCTTTTGTTTTTTAATGTTTATTTATTTTTGAGAGACAGTACATGTGTGAGAGTAGGGGAGGAGCAGATAGACAATGGAAGACAGAGAATCTGAAGTGGGCTCTGTGCTGAGAGCAGACAGCCCTAAACGGGCTCAAACTCACATACTGTGAGATCATGACCTGAGCCAAAGTTAGAACTGAGTTAGAGCATTAACCAACTGAGCCACCCAGGCTCCCCAGTGCTCCACTATTCTTAAAATAAACCCCATTTTATTTATAATGTCTTACAGCATTCGGCTCTGGTTTATTATTTCAGCCTTAATTCCCTTTATTCTTCCTACACCAGGTATTTTTTGCCATTGTTTTCAAAAAGCACACTGAGGACCCTCATATATTACTCTCATATATATTGTCATGTTCCCCTGGAAAACATTCACTCATTGTCTTTTTTACTGACTATTTTTCCATTCCTTCAAATTTTATATTCTATGTTTCCTACAAATGTAACATGCCTTTGACCACTCTAAACCAGAAAAGTCTCTTGTACTAAAATTATATAACAACTAATACTTCTTTTTTTAAGTATATATAAAAATTATAATTACTAAGTTTTTCTCGAATTATGGTCTATTTTCTATGGTTCTATTTCATTATTTTGTCTCTAGTGTCTACCTTAACATCTAGCACTTACGGTATATCCAATGAATATTCTTTGAGTAAATTCATTAATATTTGGTGACAGAACCACAGTTATTTTGACCTAGTGGACCATTTACTTGATAAGCCCAAACAGTCCATTTTTTTGTCTTTATGGAGATACTGTCCTACCTTTCCAAGGACACACACAATATTTTTATTTTTTCCCCCTCAGTGGAGGTGACTGTCTCTTTTCTTTCTAGTTTGTGCATAGTATCAGTTTTAATTTACTCTCATAATTACTATAATACTTTTATTACTTTTGACAAATACTTGTAGATATGCATAAGACCATAAAGATGGCTAAATTTAAATAGTTTTTGATCTTTCTGTGATTGCACTAAAATGTCACATTACATTTGTATCTATTTTGTGACCAAGGAAATACCTGCTGTTAATTCTTGGAAAATTTACATACATACAATTATACATAAAATATTTCTTTGATTTGATTAATGCTATACTATTTGCACAGAGTTCTCAGCTTTTTGGAAGATTGCTGAACATTCTTTGCAGAAATAAACTGTAACCAAGAGAGTGTTTTACAAATATACCATTGTTCTAAGTGGAGGACAAAGCGCTTGGAAGGGAGATGTGTGACAGCAAGGCTTGACACCAGAGAGCATTGTTCTGTGGGGGGAGGGGAAAGAGGCCAGGTGAGACAAGGATATGCCTGGTTAACAGCTGATATGTTTACACCATCTGCTCTCTCAGGTTTCCGATTACTCGGAGGCACAGGAAAGTAATGCAAAGTCACCCAAGGTCACTTAGTTCTTAGGCAAAGTCATTTAAGGGAAAAATTTAGGTATGCAATTAAGTTCACTTAGTAACACAGAAGTATTTAATGCTAAGAAACTTTCAGATACAATTGTTATTGTTAAAGTATATATTCTCCTAAAGAACTCCAGATGTTTAAAATATTGTATTATTCACATATACAAGGGAAGTGTAATCATTCATTTTGTGAAAATTCACTTATTTGTCATTTCATCATTTATGAGTACTGATGATCATTACTTGGTTAAATTATTGCTATCATTACCTCTGTGCATTAACTTTCTTGATAGCTAATTAGACAAGCCCTACAATGATTCTCCATATGTACATAAACCTTTCTTATTCATTTTTGTACTTCCATTCTGTTATGGACTCTGTATTCTCCCCCAAATTCATATGTTCAATCACCTCCATGTTTCATTATCTTAAATGTTAATTTTCTCTTAATGGCAATATTTTTGTTCTAATTCTGTATCATATGGGAAATTTCTTCCTACTGGTTAAAGTTGGACATTCAGATCCAACTAATGTTTACTTCCACTTGTTTCCAAACTTGTAAATGTTGATAAAAAAAAAAAACTTGGAAAAACTTAGTCTCCTAATTAATATTTCTTTCCAGGACATGTCTTCTATTCGTTGAGTAAAATAACACGTGTCTTCCTGGTAAAGAGACAATCACTACTTCCTTCCAATAGGCGTGTGTTTCATGGTAATTTGCTAAATTTTCCAAATATATTCAGTAATAGCTATCATGTATATAACACTTACTATGTGCCAGAGGCTGTACAAACACTACAAAGATATTAAACTCCACAACCAAGAAATTTGCTGCTTTTATTTTCCCCATTTATACATGAGGAAATTGGGATGTGAACCTGGCAAAATTGGGGAAGTTCATGCTATTTGTGAGATTTGGGCCATCATACCTCTCTCTTAAGTGTGATTTTCTATTGACATTCTGTGTCTAATGTAGTTGATTGCAACTCATGAGGAAAAAAGAAAGGAAGAAAAAGAAAAACTGAAGATAATCATTCTCATGCATCCTTCACAAGTGGAGGTTGTTTATTTTCCTTACAACCTGCGTGTCACAGGTTAGAGATTAGGTCAGTGGCCTTTTTACTCCATCCCACACCGTATACACATCGTTACTTGTCCACCTTCTTGTAAATCCATCGCTAAATTCAGGTTGATGTCATCCAGCAGCATCACTCTCTAGTCTCTTGGTTTCTGACACCTTAAATTGTTGTAGATATCACACCTGGTCGATCCTAGTTGATTTTGACACCAAAATAAGCATTTTTACCAGAACTGTGAGGTCTCATGTCCCTCAGGTTCCCAATCATTCTCTTTCACCAGGCCATTTCCAAATAGTATTTTGGCACATGCCATCTCCACACTTATTTACCATTTATTCTACGGTACACTGTGATGCTATTAAAATAGTGCTTGCTAATCACTGATAATTCTCCCGTTACTGATTCCATAAGCACATTTCAACTTTCAAGTTGTTTGATCCCAATAGCATTTTCAAACAGTTTTTTAAATGTTTCAACTGAAGTATAGTTGACACAGAATTTAAATTAGTTTCAGGGGTACAACATAGTGATTCAACAATTATAAACATTACAACAATTATAAGCATTATAAAATACAAAAGAAAGACAAATACCATGTGATTTCACTTATATGTGAAATCTGAAAATAAATAAATAAATAAATAAATGCACTGTAAGAACAACAAAAACAAAAACAATAAAAAAAGATAGAGAAACAGACTCAATATAAGCTCAACAGTTTTCAAGTTTAAAAAGTTATTCATAGGGGCACCTGGGTGGCTCAGTCAATTAAGCATCTGACTCTTGGTTTCGGCTTAGGTCACGATCCCATGGTTTTGTGGGTTCCAGGCCTGCATCAGGCTCTGTGCTGGTAGCATGATGCCTGCTTGGGATTCTCTCTCTTTCCCTCTCTCTCTTTCTCTCTCTCTCTCTGTCCCTCCCCCACTTGTGCACTCTCTCTCTCACACACACACACACACACACACACAAATAAATAAATAAATAAACTTAAAAAGTTCTTTTTTTTAAGTTACTCAAATACTAGATGTTTGGAAATTCAGCAACACATTTTAATGTCACCACTGGGTCAAAGCAAAAATCACAACTCAAATTTGTAAACATTGTAACTTATTAAATTGTAACATATTAACATTGTAACATATTAAAACTTCTGGGATTCAGCAAAAGCCATCCTTGAAGATATTTTTAAAATCTAAATGCATCTATTACAAAAAGAAAATCTAAAATCAATTATTTAAGTATATCTATATATCAAAAAGATAAAAAGATATTATAAATCAATGCTATATAAGTGATAGAAAGTGAAAAGATAAGGATTAATGAATTAGAAAATGACCATACAATAGAGCAATGCAAAAAAATTAAAAATTGGTACTTAAAAGACTAATAAAATGCATGATCTTCTAGCATGATTGAGAAATACAGAAGAAAGAAAGCACACATTAATGGTATAGGGAATGAATTAAATGCCATCACTATGAATCCTAGGTACATTACAATACCTAGGATATAATAATGGATATTTGAACAATATTGTATTTAGATAAAATTGACAAACCCCTGCAATATTATGACCTCTAACTCATTATACCAAGTAATGGAAAAGGAAAGAATCCCCTACTCATTTTATGGGGTGCCATATCCTTTATAGCAAAAACAAGGATATTCCAAGAAAGGTATGTTAAAGATTGTTTCATGAAAACAGATGAGAATTCTTTTTTCTTTCTTTTTTTTTTTTTTTTTAGTTTACTTATTTATTTTTAGAGAGCATGAGCAGGGGAGGGGCAAAGCCCCTGATGTGGGGCTCAACCCCACAAACTATGAAATGACCTGAGCTGAAATCAAGAGTTGGACATTTAACCAATGAGCCACGCAGGCACCCCACAAATGAGAATTCTTAAAATATTAGTGATCCAAATGCAGTGATATACAAACAAGGATAATATATAACCATGAAATTAAGTTTATGCCAAGAAAGCAAGTCTGGTTTAAAATTTAAATATCAATAAATAAAATTCACATTATTAACAGACTAAAGATGACTGCAAAATGTGTTTCTCAGTGATGGCAAAATGTGTTTTGCCTAATTCACTTCCCGTTGATGATGAGGAGAAAGATCATAATAATGGGAAAAGGGGGAAGTCCAGATCAAAATGTGGATTTTGAGTTGTGTTGTTAGCTGACTGGTATTAAATTATGAGAACTGAAATCTATATATCCCACAACCCGGCAAAGTGAGGACTATTTATAGTATACCATAAGTAAAGTGAATTGGTATTTTACATATAAATTATGTTAACAAGAAGACATTATGTCAAAGATAAAACTGTAAAAAAATATAATTCATTTTGTTTTAATCAGGAGTGTGTTATATATGTCATAATCACCCTTCTGTATATTGAAGATCAACTCAAACATTTTTATTTTATCTTCTAATGGATGAAGACAATAAGGAAGAACTACGGATGTAGAGGGAAATAATAAGGATTATCTTTGTGTTTTTAAGAATATATTACTCAAAAAGGTTAAAACACTTCAGCAAAAAGTGTGAAAAATAGATGTTCAAGATGCTTTTGGTTTGCTCTGTAAGTGCCTTCATGAAACAAAGGCATTCATTTTGATGACTCAATATGTTCAGCATGATCAGAAAAGAGAGTGTTTATCAATTCATAGTGTGTTTAAACAGAAAACTTATTGAGGTTGAAATCAGCAGATAACGGCAAGAAATGCAAAGGTTTTGTCATTAGACCATGAAATGAGATAAATTCAACATGAATATCTAAAGAATTCAAACCATGAGAAATGATTATTTGATAAATTATTCTCAAGTTTGTTCATGAGCATATTGTGTATTTCAGTCTACTGGGCATTTCCTACTTTATCTCAATATATGTGAATATTCACTTTTATATACTAAAGATGTAAATTGCCTTGCTAAGTAGAATTTTGAGGAAAAAAATTGCTGATTCTGTAGTTACTTATTCAGTAATGAGCAATATACAGTTAATTATTGAAAGCAAATGAATGTTCCACAATGTAATTCAATATTTATTTGGGATTTAACTAAATATCATTTATAGAATTTTATATATGTATTAATTAGATGATAAAGTGTATAAATAATGTAATTTAAAAAAAAGATATTGCAATTACATCAACTTGATCTCTGCTATCTTTATCAGTGTCTTCAAAACTGATTACATTGACAGATGGTGATGATCTAATAAATGCCTTGAATTTGCCCTTCCCCACTATAAATCACTTCTTTTTTTTTAAATGTTATTAATGTTTATTTATTTTTGAGAGAGAGAGACAGACAGACAGACAGGCTGAGCACGAGCAGGGGAGGGGCAAAGAAGAAGGGAGAAACAGAATCCCAAACAGGCTCCAGGCTCTGAGCTGTCAGCACAGAGCCCAACGGGAGGCTCAAAATCACAAGCCTTGAGATCATGACCTGAGCTAAAGTCAGACACTTAGCCAACTGAGCCACCCAGGCTCATTTTTATAAGACATTTTTTAACGTATTCACTTTCAAGAAGCTCACAATCAATAGCAAGCTAGATTATCCTCAATTACCTGTATTGTGTGTGAGATATAATGCATATAACAATGTACAGGGTTAGTATTAATAACAAGGACTTCAGAGAATCGACTAAGGATTAATTCAACACATATTTATTCAGAAACTACCACATGTCATGTGATTCCACTAGGTGCTAAATGTAAAAAAGCATGAAAAAAAAATAGCAACACCAAAAGAAAGACAATACTTGCCTGTCTTTAAGTCTTTCATAGTATAGTAGGAGATCACATGGGGGTACAAATAGTTAAAATATACGAAAGAGTGTAATACATGATATGGGAAGTATGATAGTTTTGGGATTTCAGAGTTTGACTTAAGATTTGGGAAAAGAAGCATAGGTAGAGGCACCAAAAACATTTAGAGGTTTTGGTGTTTGGCAACTTTGTTACCAAACCTTATATATTTTCCTGATATATTTTACTCTTCTATTCATTTTATTATTATAATATACTGTACAATAATATACATATTGTATATGAAAGTACATGTGCATTAAGAGTTAGAGTTCTGTGAGTTAGAATCACTTACATTATAAACTTCATGATATTTAAAATGACACACCACAAGAACTAAATTAGAACGCTTAGTGTTGGGACCCAAGCATTAGTTGTTTTTGCTTTTAAAGTTCCCCTGGTGATTCCAATGTGTATCCTAGTTTGATAAATATTGCTTAGTGTCTTGTTTGTGAATAAAAGACTGTACATTTCAGACATCATGATTAAGATAACAAGCAGTAATAGTCAAGTTAAAACTTCACATTATTTTTATAATTTTTTTTTCCTAATAAGTATCAGTATACTCTCAATCTACTCTAAGTTTTAAGCTCATCTTGCTGTAACCTTCTTTTCCCTAAAGTTACTGGAATGCCTTGCCTAAGGGTTATTCATCCTTACTGTATAAGCAAAAGGAATATAAGTGTAATGACATTAAAAATTAACTCACATTTGCAGTACAAAGGATTTCTCATTTCTTAAGACAATCTATCAAGAAGTCAAATGCTTTCAAGTAAAATTTTCTCTGATTATACTGATATACTTAGTTTAGACAGGCATGCATGACATTTCAATAGGGGTGAGATCATTGAGGTTTAGGAATATAATGACATACTAATCTGTGAACACAGTGTAAGATTTCTAGCACAGAGCACCCATTGTGTCAAAGTACCCTTAAGTGTCTATGGCCAAACAATAGTCTAAAGCTAGTCACCATTTTCCCTATGATAATTTTTTCTTAACTGGGAGAAAAAAAGATGGACTTAAACTGTCACTCCTACAGCATGGTAACATGAAGCAGATTATTTTCTACCTGAGATAATTTGCATCAGTCATTATAAATTAGATGAGATGAATGCGTAATATATTCTTCAAAGCCTTATACATAGTTTTGTCATTACAAATGTTTCATTCTTGCCACTTAATAGTATAGGAACTAAGGTAAGCTCATTTCTCAGTCTGTGTGAATAAATAAATGTAATGAATGATTTGAAGTCAACACTGGCAATTGTTTGGGGTTAAAGACGGAAAAAAGGAAAGTCACTTTTTCCAAAAACGAGTGGTGGCCAGTTCACATCTACAGAGCTAATTTAAGGCATTTTTTTTCATATGTCAGTGAATCCAAGGATACCTTACCAGAAAAGAGCCAATAAACCAAAGGAGTTAATATGTGAGCCCTATGTAGTTTCATCAGAACTAGAAAACTATTTAAGCTTTGTTGGAAAACTTTATTTGAAGAAAGTCTGCTCTGAAGTTTTTGAATATCTCATTTATCATCCTATAAATATGATCAATTATTTAATTAGGGCCAACAAAAACAATGAAATCCCTGACTTTTGGCCAATCATTTATATTCATTATTTTTAAATGTTTCAAGTTAGTCTTGTAAATAATCAATGTGTACAAAGTTTTTTTAATGTTCATTTATTTATTTTGAGAGAGAGAGAGAAAGAGGGAGAGCAGAGGGACAGAAATAGAGGGAGAGAGAGAACCCCAAACAGGCTCTGTGCTGTCAACTTGACATGGGGTTCAAGCTCAGGAAAAGTGAGATCATGACCTGAGCTGAAATCAAGAGTCATACGCTTAATACTGAGCCACCCAGGTGCCCCTAAAGTGTGTGTGTGTGTGTGTGTGTGTGTGTGTGTGTGTGTGTGTATTTAATTGCAGTATAGTTAACATATACTGTTATATTAGTTTCAGGTGTACAATATGAATCAACAATTCAATGCGTTACTCAGTGCTCATCATGGTAAATTGTACTCTTAATCCCCTTCACCTATTTTACCCATCTCCCCACCCATATCCCCTCTGGTTACCATCAGTTTGTTCTTTATAGTTAAGAGTCTCTTTTCTTTTTTTTTAACTTTCTTTTTTTATTTTCTTTGTTCATTTGTTTGATTTCTTAAATTCCACATTTGGGTGAAATCGTATGGCACTTGTCTTTCTCTTAGTGACTTATTTCACTTAGTATTATACTCTCCAGATCCATCCATGTTGCTGTAAAAGGCAAGATTTCATTCTTTTTTATGGCTGAATCATATATATATATATATATATATATATATATATACACACACACACACACATACATACATATATATGTCAAGTTAACATATATAAATATATATAAATATATTTATATTATATATATGTCAAGTTAATATATATATTTATATATATTAATATATATATATTAATATCTATATCTATATCTATATCTATATATATATATCACCTCCACTATATCCATTCACCTGTCAGTGGACATTTTGGGCTGCTTCCATAATTTGTCTATTGTAAATAATATTTTAATAAACAGAGGAGAATGTAGCTTTTTGAATTAGTGTTTTGTATTCTTTTGGTAAATACCCATTAGTGGAATTACCAAATCATATGGTAATTCTATTTTTTAACTTTTTTATGAACCTCCATATTGTCTTCTACAGTGGCTGCACCAGTTTGCTTTCCCACCAAAAATGTACAATTGTCCCTTTTTCTCCACATTCTCACTAACACCTATGGTTTCTTGTGTTGTTTTTAGCCATTCTGACAGGTGTGAGGTGATATCCCATTGGTTTTCATTTGCATTTTCCCAGTGATGAGTAACGTTGAGCACCTTTTCATATGTCTGTTGACTATCTTTTTGTGTTCTGCGGACAAATGCCTGTTCATGTCTTCTGCCCATATTTAATTGGATTATTTATTTATTTATTTATTTATTTATTTCGTGATGAGTTGTATGAGTTCTTTATACATTTTGGGTACTAACCCTTTATTCGAAATTTCATTTGCAAATATCGTCTTCTATTCAGTAAGTTGTCTTTTAGTTTTGCTAATTGTTTCCTCTGCTGTGCAGAAGCTTTTTATTTTGATGTAGTCCCACTTGTTTTTGTTTTTGTTTTTGTTTTTTTGCTTTTGCTTCCCTTGCCTCAAGAAACATATCTAGAAAAATGTTGTTACAGTGATGTCAGAGAGATTACTGCCTTGCTCTCTTCTAGTCTGTTTATGGTTTCATGTCTCACTTTTAGATTCCTAATCCATTTTGAGTATATTTTTGTGTGTGTATGGTATAAGAAAGTGGTCAAGTTTCATTCTTTTGCATGTAGCTGACAAGTTTTACCAGCATCATTTGTTGAAGTGACTGTCTTTTTCCCATTGTATATTCTTGCCTCCTTTGTAGAAGATTAATTGACCATATAATCATGGGGCTTTTTTCTGGGCTATCTACTCTATTCTATTGATCTAAGGGTGTATTTTTGTGCCAGTACCATACTTTTTTGATTATTACAGTTTTGGAGTGTATCTTGAAGTCTGGGATTGTGATACTTCCAGTTTTGTTCTTCTTTTTCAATATTGCTTTGGGTATTCAGGGTCCTTTGTGGTCCTATACAAATTTTAAGATTATTTATTCTAATAAGGTGAAAGATGCCTTTGGTATTTTTATAAGGATGGTGGTAAATCTGTAGATTGCTTTAGGTATTATGGACATTTTAACAATATTTGTGAGTTTTTTCAATATTTGTTTTGTAGTTTTCAGAGTTGGTTAAGACTGGAATAAATACCAATAAACTTGGTTAAGTTTATTCCTATATATTTTATTTTTTCGGTCAATGCATGCAAAGCTTTTCATATTTATTTTCCTAAGTCTTAAAAGTAAATATATTTAGGAAGAAAACAGAAAATGTATTATTTAGCTAATTAGCCAAAACAGAAGACTTCATATACCATGGAAAATTAATATTTTTAAAATTTTTAGACATACTTCATTGCTATTAATGATAACTCATAATTATATAGAGTTTTAAATTCTATCAAGTGTTTTACATAGTGTGACTTCAAATCCCATAAATAAACTACATTGGGAGAATATCACCTGTTTTAGAGAAGACACTGAATCTTAAGATGCAATTCACTTGCTTGTACTACTCCCAGCTCTAGAAAGGACTCAGCAGATATAGTTGATTGCCATCAGTCTGGGACAGAGAACATAGTTTCCTAAACGTGAAAGCAAATTATAAATAGTTATGCAATATCCTGTGTATTTCTGGGGAACTCACACACTAACCTCATACAATACAGCATCTATGAGCATCATGTTTGAAGATGGGTCATCCAAATTCAAATTACGGTTCTCACTTGCTGAGGGACTTTATATATTCACTTACTTGATCTCTCAGTGCTCAGATTTCTCACTTGCAAAATGGAAATAACCGTGCCTGCCTCCTGGCACGGTGAGGAGGACAAATGAGATAGTTCATACAAAGCACTAAGACGATTGCCAATGCAGTGTATGTTCAATAGATGTATTGATTATTACTACTATGAAACATGTTTTTGCAATTAATAAAGGTCCTAGATAAGAAGCAGTGGGAATTAAAAAAAATAATGAAAGAAAAATTATAACTAATTCAAGACTTAATGATATTAATATTAATTTCAATATTAACTATATACAAATAATAGTATTTTTGGTTAAATTTAGTATGTACTATATTATATATTATGTGTAGTATAATACTATATATAATAGCATATACCATACAGTGTATTATATATTATGTTATATAGTAGATATGTAGTATATAAATATCTATTATAATTAATAAGTGAAAGATTTCATGTATTGCTAATGATCCATATATTCAATAAAAAAAGAAAGAGGCAAAACTTTTCCTGGACTGACTGGATAGTCTACAAAATACATGTTAGTCTATATAAGTAATGAGCGTGTGTGCATACATATATATTTGTTCATATGCATATGAAATATACATAAATGAATCTAATAAAACTACTTATAATTTACAGTGCCTTGTGTTTCAGATTTTAGGAGATTTCCCCATAAGATGACAGCGGTATTTTTTAATAAGTAAAATAGTTTTCCTATTCTAAGTGTAATCTTGAGCTAAAGAGTTATATATTTTAGGCTATCCCCATACATTTTAAAAGGCAGCATATCATAGGAAAGACGAAACAAGCAGGCCAGAAACTCACTTTTAATGTGACATGCTGCCTGATACATTGAAGACAACATAAGTGACCTTTAACTAATGCTATATTTTAACATCTTAGTAGTAATTGAGTTCATATTGTTTTTAAAATTCACCTTTTTTAGGGTGCAAAATACAGTTTAGGCTTTGCATTTTCAAAACTACTTGTATCCACAATCTTCTCTTTTCTCTTAATATTTTTAATATGTATCATGTGTCTAACAGCATCCAAAATTACCTTTCTTTAATAGTTAAGGCAAAATTATGATGTCTTATGATTATCATCTTTTCATTATAAATACTTCCTTCATGTGTGTTAATATTTGTTATACCTGTCATTTTTCCCTCAGCGATTAAACTATTAAAACAAAATGTCATTGGGAATCAAAGAAAGACCAGCTGAAAAGCTAGGCTTCATCTGTTTTCCATGGACAATTGAATTTTCTCATCTACTTATACTGGCTTTTTAGGACATTAGAAACTAGGATGTATTTTTTTCTTGCTTGAACTGAATTTTCCTGTCAAGTAGATAGGACAAGGGACCAATTTAAGAGTAGGATTAATTGAAGAATTAGGCTTAACTGTTCAATTCTCAGATCAGGCATGCCGATAAACAAAAGGAATTATAGAAGCCCATGGGACCCAAGAGGTATAAATCATTGCTGTAAACTTTAGCAGGGAAAAAGAAAAAAAAAGAAAAAAATCACCTGCCACTCAAGACTAGAGGTATCAATAACTGACATTTATTGAGAATCATATGTCACTGCTTTTAGTTCTCCACAGCTGGTGTGTTAGTGGTCTTCTAAGGGTGATTCTTCATAAGATCCGATGAGGAAACTAAGGGATAATTTTCCCTTGGAAGTGTTACTGTCCAGTGTAGTAATCGCCTTGTCCCTGGATTAAAAACATATGCTCATAACAAAGTGAAGGGCACTTTATGCACATACAGTTTCCCAGTGGATTGTAAGACACATGGGTCTCAAAGGTGAAATAGAAATTAAGAGGCTTTGATATCCGAAAATTTTTTTTAAAAAGACTTCTCATAAGATTGAGGGTATACATTTTTTTTTTAATTTCACAGTCTGGCAAGAACACAGGACTATTTCACTTTCCATTCTCTGTGAGAAGATAATAAAAAAAAAAGTGACGACTCTTCCCAATTTGGTAAAAGTAAGGTGTCCCTGATTAATCTCATGCTAAGAGATGTCCCCTAATTTATTTTAAGTTCAAAGTTCTTACTCTCTGGACAGCTGTCTTCTATTAATGTTTTAATGGTAGACTGAAACTAAGCTAATTGTCCCAGGCTATCTCATTTTCTCTTTTATAAAATAATTATTTTTATGGTCTTTGGCAAATGTTCTTCTATTAGACTCAACATTGCATCATGAGAAAATAAATTTATTTGGTGTAACTGTTGTAGACCCTAGAATTTGGCTTGATATCTAAACTTTGCATTGGACCGATATCATAACTTCAAATAGCTTATTAATCCATAGAACCCCTTAAAAGTGGGGCACAAGAGAAACAGAAACATTCACTAATTCAGTTCCTGAGGTCCTGAAATAACCTCACTCTTAAGCAGAGTGAAAGTGATCCAAGCTTCACCTGTTCCAAGAATCCCAACTCTACACAGGTTTTTCAATGAAAATTCCTCTAACAGAGACTGGTTGGAATTAACATCAGAGAAAATGCACTTTTTCCTTTAATTGCTTTGGATTTTTAACTTTGCAAGGATTTAATTTTGGTGATTTAATTTATTCTTGGAAAATTAATAATGGGAATATCTATATTCAGACTTGTTGGAATTTTATTATTGAGTACATTCATACTGCCCTCTGGTCTCATTTCCGAACCTCTGGTGAACTATAATAAGCAAAATGGATGCAGGTAAATTTGGAAGAAAAATAGATTAAGGACTACATTTTTTGTTGAACTATTTGAACCCACTTTGGAAACTTTTAATAACAAATTTCAAACTTCAAGGATGATCCCCAAAGGACATTTAAAATAGCAGGGATTGATATGATGTAATGTTGCAAGAATCTCATGAAGAGGTTAATGGACTGTCTAGCTTGACTATTAATCAGGATAGGAACAGCTCTGATTATCCTGATTAAGGCACAGTGGCTGTACCCACAGTATAGAAAATATAGGAAAAGTAATATATGAAGAATATTGGTTTTTTCCACCATCAGTATTATCTTTCTTCCAATTCCTCACCCAACGTTTTCCCTGAAATAAGCTGTGAATGTTGTGATTGGAGAACATGGGAGGAAGAGCACAGTATATTGCCCCAGCTTATTCTGGGGACACTCCATTTACGGAGAACATTCTAAAAGTGTTTATTGATGTAAAGCAGTCAGAATTTTTTCCATCTGCCTTCTAATCATCCAGAACAGTTGATGAAACTCTACTTGGGATTTCTGGAGCACAGGATTCACAGCCAGAGTCACATTTTACAGAAATTACTTACTTATGTTGCTATCATTTGCTTCTAAAAATTAGGTCCCTATCTTACCTACAATGCCTGTCTCAGGACCCGACATGGCTTGACAAATAATGGTACTCAAAAAGCATTTATAAAAATGAACTAGCAGTCTTGCCATTTGCAATGACGTGGATGGAACTGAATGTATTATGCTAAGCGAAATAAGTCAGACAAATATCGTATGATTTCACTCATATATGGAATTTAAGAAACAAAAGAGATGAACATAGGGGAAGTGAACAGGATAAAAATAGAGGGAAAAATAGAACAGGATAAAAACAGAGAAGGAGGTAAACCATAAAAGACTCTTAACTATAGAAAACAAACTGAGGGTTGCTGGAGGGGAGGTGGGTGTGCGGATAGGCTAAATGGGTGATGGGTGTTAAGGAGGGCACTTGTGGTGAGCACTGGGTGTTATATGTAAGTGATGAATCACTGGGTTCTACTCCCGAAACCAGTACTACACTGTATGTTAACTAACTTGAATTTAAATAAAAGCTTGAAAGAAAACTTAAAAAAAAAAAACCACAACATTCATTACACATGTCTAAAGTTCACAAACAGTGCCTTACATTTCTTAGTTTAACTTAGAATATAAAATATAACTGGTAAATTGAAAATATATATGCAGAATCAACAAATAGATTAGTAATGATTAATAACATCTTATGAAAAATATATTGTCTGTTTAAAAACAAAACACAATGAAAAAATGTTGGTAGATTCACGTGGAAGATTTATTACCTGCTTTCAGGGGACAAAGGAGGGTCACAGTGTCCTTCTTGCACTGGCTGCTTCTTAAGTGATTTTAATCCAAAATAATCAATATGCCAAAATGGCATATTTGGGGGCATGTTTTGCTTCCCTTCAGATCAAAAACTTTATTCAGCTGATATGCATCAGGGAGCAGTTAAAGACCAAATACCTTCCTGAGCCAAGCAATACTGGAGTTTTATAGGGTGAGGAGAGGAGAGAAGTGTGTCCTTGTGGTTTGGCTGAGCTGGAACGTCTATTCATCTCTAATTGCTGTAAAACCTACGGTCAGAAAATATGGAAATCGTTGTGGGGTTCCATGCCTACTATTAGGGATTGTGGATGCAGGTAACTGTCAGAACAACCTTCTGAGAACTGTTTGTGCAAGACTTAAAAATTTTCAAGGTCCAAAGTAAGGGTTGATATTCAGAAAAAAGCAAGGAGCAGGGGGAAAAAAAAAGACAAAAAGTTCTAAAGCTTTTTGACAAAAGACAAAAAGTTCACTTTTTTCTAAAGTGAAACCAGTGAAATTGGGAAGACTGTTTTTAATCCTCTTATAGCCACTAGTATCACTCAGTCAATGGTATTCTTCTTTACTACAGTAAGTATAATAAACTTAGTTTTGCCTGACTAATAGATTTTTCTGATGTTCCTCTGTTGAGTTGAAATTTGACAGTAAAATGCATCAGAAGAGTAAAAAAATAGAGGAAGAAATCTGACAACTGGAAAAGGAGGTCACATAAAAAGTGACCTTTTAATGGCATCTTTGAAGTGTTTGGGGATTAAGAATATGGATATTATTGAAGATAGTTCATATCAAAAATGTGGCACACGTTGTTTCCCATTGCAGAAAACATGGCACAGACTCAATAAAAAATAAATGAAAGGGATATTACATACAGTTTAACCATTAAAAGGATAAGATAAGGGGCACCTGAGTGGCTCAGTTGGTTAAGCGTCGGACTTCAGCTCAGGTCATGAGCCCACGGCTTGTGGGTTGACTGTGCTGGCAGCTCAGAGACTGGAACCTGCTTCAGATTCTGTGTCTCATTCTCTCTCTGCCCCTCCTTCTCTTGTGCTATGTTTCTCTCTGTCTCTCAAAAATAAATAAATGTAAAAAAAAAAATTAAAAGGATAAGATAATGCTATGAATCACTTTATGCTCATGCATGCAAAAACTTAGAAAACACGGACCACTTTAATAATAGCCACAAACTGCCAAAACCCAATAAGGTGAAATAGACAACCTGTATAGTCTTATAAGCACAAGAATTAATTTTTTAATTAAAAAGGTTTTGATAAAAAAAAAATCTCCAAGCCTAAACTGCTTCATTTGAGAATTGCACCAAAAAAATTAAGAAAGAATTAACACTGATATTAAGCAATCTCAGACAGAAAATAGAAGAGGAGGAAATAGTTTCCAGCCCATTTAGTGAGACCAGTATTACTCTAAGGCCAAAAACAAAAAAACAAAGCACATACACAGCAAAGGAAAAATAGACCTACATCTCTTGTAATCTTCTCATTTTTTCTCAACATTTTATTTTCTCAACATAATATTGGCAGATTGGATCAAGTACTATATACAAGTAATAATATACCACAAAATTTAGCCACATAATCAAGTGAGAGTTTTCTAGGTATGCAGAGACTAGGAGCAAATATCGGCAAATCACATGTGAAACCAATGTCTACTATTGAAAACACATAAAGTCTCAACATCAACAGCAGTAAACAAACAAACACTTCACATAAAAGTGGGAAGAAGATATGAACAAACATTTCACTCAAGTATATAGAGATGGAAAATAAGCACAGAAAATTACTGATTAGGTAACAGAAAATTAAAAGTAAATAAGATATCTCTATACATCTATCCGAATGGCTAAAATAAAAAGTAGGAACAATGACAAATGCCAAATGCCTGCAAGGAAATAGGTAAACTGGATCATTCTGGAAAAGGCAAAACTGTGGATGCAGTAAAGATATTAGAAGTTTCCAGGGACGTAGGGCTGTGGAGTGATGAACAGGCAGAACACAGAGTGTAATGCCCCCGATTTCGAATCCGAGAGACCACCAAGGAGCCGATACCGATGCAAACGCACGAGGGTTTATTTGCAAGCTCGAGCTTGGGCCCAAGTATACCCGACACAGCGGAGCAGGGACTTGGAGCCCTAGGTTAAGAGGCGTAGCAGTTTTATAGGGGCCAGTGGCCAATGAGATTGTAACACACACAGAAAGTTGCATAGTCATGTCAGTCCATACACAGGTGGCCAATTGAATTACAATTTACCCTATAGTAACTGTTTGAACTAGCCTATCACTCTGGTCAGAATTGGGGCACAAGTTTGGTGGGCAAAAGGCAGGGTTTACATTCTTTGGCGGTTAGGGGTTCCGCATTCCTATATGAGCAGGTTTCCAGTAAGGGTGTGTTCTGCGGCTTGACTAGGGTGGGGGAGTGTCTTGAGCAATAAGTAGGTCATATGGGGGTTATAGTCAGTCACAGAACTCTTAACATGAGTTAAGATCTCTGTGAGATCTCTTAACATGAGATGGTGGGTGTAGCACAAAATGGAGTTAGTCTTGCTCTGCTTGTCCAGGGGTAGGGGATTTTTGTTAAATTCCTTGGGTCCCACACAGAGGATTTTTATGACAATGAAACTACTCTGTATGACACCATAATGATAGGTACATATCACTACACATTTGTCCAAACGCATAGATTGTATAATACCAAGAATGAATCCTAAGATAAACTATAGGCTTTCAGTGATTATAATGTGTCAGTGTGGATTAATTCTTGGTAAAAAATGCACCATTCTGTTGAGTCATGTAATAATGGGAAAAGCTATGCAAATGTGGGACCAGGAGTACTTGGGAAATCTCTGTATCATTCTCTTAATTTTACTGTGAACACTAAGTCTTAGAAACATATTTTTATATGTGCTAGTATAAAGGGAAATGGTCTGAGTTGTGTGTATAATGCTTAAATAATTAAAATTAAATGATAGTTGCAGATTAGGTTAGAATGCTAGAGTGAGTCTGTTGATTCAGAACCTGAAGGATCTGAGATTTTACCTTTGTTGCAGGACATAAGATCTCTGGACTAGAGACATATGCAATTCATTACTTATGGCCAAAACAGCAACCTGAATAAACTAGCCCCAGATCCTCAAGCCCCTGTCCATTCTTTTGGTGCTTTGAGAAGGGCCAAATGTGACCTGCACATGTAGGTACAGGTACATAAAAGGAATTCTGAAATTACAATCTGATTCTGATCTTATATTAGGACTGCTGGTAAACTGTCCATTCTTTCCTCCGGAAGAAGAATAGAACCTTACCTTTACTCTTGAATATAAACAACTCACCTTTGACTTTCTTACCCCAAAATGACTTTGGAGAGGAGAAAAGTCTTCCCACTGACCTAAAGGGAAATACTAGTTCTAGCGTTGAAGAATGTTTACTATGCCAACCTCCTTGAACGATGGTCAGTGCCTTTTGGTTAGAAAGCCCATACAGCAACATGAAAAATGCCTGGAGAATTGCCCACAGTGTGAATCAGATTATTAAGAAACATAAATTCTCTATAAAGAGAGTTTGCATTTTAGTTCATTATTTATCCATCTCCATCCTCATTCATCTAATGCAACAATCATTGTTGAGTACATCTTATACGACAGGTATTTTAGGCATTTTGAATGCAATAAAAATGTACATGCCTTTAAGATATCAAGATTATAGTTAGTCATAGTGATAACTAACAAATAATTAGAATATATGAATAAGGGCTATTTTATATAGATACATATATGTAAATACTAAATTCAGTAATCAAAAGGATGCTTAATTTTAAGAAGAGGGGAATGAGAAGAAAAGATTGAAGGGAAGAACATGACTTATGAGACAGTTACAGCAATCTAGTGCTGCCCTAAAGAGTTGCTGAAAAAATAATGGTTGTGAAGAGAAGAGGATGTATTTAAAAGAAAAAAAATTAAAGATTATTTGGAAAAACTTTGTTCAGGCTTCACTGATTGACAGCTGTGGTTGCCTGGAAACGAGGAACATTTAATGAGTATGCATTGTTTGGTAATCAACCTTGATTGTATTCCAGACAGAGTAGAGATGGAGTTGAGCATTCAGGAATAGAAACCCATAATAAGCAGAGGTACCAGATACCCACAATTTATCTCCCTTCTAAGTTAGAAAGAAAGTCTCTGCAGGAGTATTAGAGCCATACAGCAGTGATGGGTGATAAGGAAATTTAGCCACTTAGTATTAGCTTTGCTATTCTTATCAAAATTATTTCTGATAAATTACTACATCAGAAAAAGTTGATTTGGAGAGGTTTAGAGTATTAAAATTTGCTCATGCTTTCTCCAGGTAAACATATAATAAAATAAGAATGCAAATAGCCTATCAGCTCAGGTTCTTTGCAGAAATAATAGGTAAAACATGAAGAATATATATATATATAGATATATATATATATAGGCTCTACATATCTTAGTGTTTATTTACTAAATTAAATAATATTCTTATATATATTGTATATTCTTCATTAGATTGGTAACCTCTTCTTATTCCTTAGTTTTCACTTATTATTTCAGTATGTAAGACATACAATTATTTATAATTATATAGTTTATTAAATGTGGTAATTAATAATTCTTATTAGTAAAATTATTAAATACGAACAGAAATAGTTTTTTAGGCAAAATAGGTAAGGAAATGCAATTAAGAATGAATTTTATTCCTGAGCTTTAGGAAACCTGAAGCAAAAGTGTAAAGGTAGGTTGGATCCAGACTATTAAAACCATAAGTATTTTGTAAGAGAGTTAACACTTTATTCCAAGGGCCCTCTGTCCATTATCCATCTGTCTCAAAAGCACAGATCAAGTCCCATCTCACAAAGGTGATGCGAGAGTAGACGGATCATGAAATTAAGAAAATAACTTTTTAAATGTCACAAGTTTTTTTTAATCTAGATAATATGAAGCTTCTTTTTGTAATATAGTTGATTGATAAGAGAATCACAAAATTACCAGTATGAAAAATAAGCAAAGAATAATGGAGACAAGAAAACATACGAATAATCTTCAAAATATCACCTCCAAATATATGCACACAACTTCATAAACCATACCTCTCACTTTTGGAAATTAGTCCCAATATCCAACATCATCATGCACCAAGATACACATTTCAACATTATTTAGAAGGTGGAAATTTAGAAAAAGCTTCAGTATCCAGCAATACAGATATTCTTCAAGACACTTGAGGATACTCTACATTACAGAGCTATTAAATTGATACTTAAATATGAATACAACCAGGTAACAGAATACACAATGATGGAGAAACAGTACAGAATGAAAACTGAGTGCAGCAGAGGTCTCTCCACACCACCAGTAAAAATATCTTCCTTCCTTCCGTCCTTTTTTCCGTCCTTTTTTCCTTCCTTCCTTCCTTCCTTCCTTCCTTCCTTCCTTCCTTCCTTCCTTCCTTCCTTCCACTTTCCTCATTCCTTCCTTCCTTTCTTTTTTTCTTTCATTTTATTTTCCCATCTTCCATGATCATGAAAATCTTTCTGAATAAAAGAAATCCATAATTCTGGAAATAAGTTAATACTTACAACTGTTATATAGATTCCATGAAGTTTAAAGAATAACTGTACTGTTCCTGTTTCCAGTACACAGCTTTTCCATGCCTCATAGTACAGATGTCTAGGTTTTCTGCTATGTCCTAATTAAGTTCCTAGAGTGAATTTGAAGTTTAATTTTGAGAAGTATTCTCGATTTGGCTGGAAACAACCTTATGATTTACTTTCAAGCGTGAATAGCTTGTCACAATGTCTACCTTAACACATAGGTAACACCTCAGATATTATGGCAGTAAAATAAATAAAATAAAATAAAACTCTTTGCGAGAGTACATATCTGATCTCTAAAAAAATATAAACCATCCTTTATTGTTCTAGAAGACCTTTGCCATGAACTGACTAAAATCAGTATTAATCAAATATGTATTGAAAAATTGGCTAGCACAGAGTTCTTTGATAACCATGATGGGGGAGATTATGGTGGGGGGGTAATTTGAAGAGAGAAGAAAGTGTCTAATGTATGACTCAAGGTCCTATATGAAAATATCAATGGTGAATTATATTTACAGGATATGCAGTCTGAAACCATTTCCCTTCTATGAATATGTAGACTTCCATGAATTTCAAAAAGGGAGAGATGTAGTTTATAAAGTTGTGCTCATATGTTTGGAGGTGATATTTTTGAAGATTGTTCATAATTTTTCTTGTCTCCTTTATTCTTGGCTTATTTTTCATACTGGTAATTTTGTGATTCTCTTATCAATAAACTATATTACAAAAATTAAGCTTCATATTGTCTAGATTAATAAAAAAAACTGTGACATTTAAAAAGTTATTTTCTTAATTTCATGATCCATATACTCTCGCATCACCTTTGTGTGATGGGACTTGATCTGTGCTTTTTCCCCTAGTGCTGGCAATAGTATCAGAACAAAATCAATTTTTGTTTTCTCATCTTTTCTGGTGAATTTTTCTTTAACAGCTCCAAAAATATATGAGCTCTGTGACATTAGGAGAGTTGCATTTTGTGTCTCAGTTTCCTCATTTGTAAAATGAAGTGAGAACTCTAACCAAATTGTTGAGATTAATAAATGAAATAAAGCATATCAAAACATGTAACACTGATACACATTACACATTGGGTAAATATTTCCTTCTTCTTCATCAAGAGAATATACTTTAAGGCACATTCAGTGAATTTTCTGGCACTGATCTTGTGCTTAAAACACACCTGAGCCCATCAAATGTAGAAAGGAATGTGAATGCCCCTCATCTGTTTCTCTGCTTCCCTAATCATTAATCTAGGAATATCTTGCTGTTGCCTCTGTCTAGGTTGATGATAATGAATTTTGAAATTGAATCCCTGGAGAGTCTGTTAAGCTAAAGAACTGTCCAAGTTAGACATGGCCCCAGCCTTCAAAAATTTTACGTATAATGGTGGTTGGTGACAAGCCTGGAAACAAAAATAATATAATGTAGAATTACATGAGAGCTATAATAGAAGTAAAGGAGCAGAGTGGTAAAATGAAAATTGACCCCTTAATACCTTTGAAATGCAAACAAACTTTGTCTCTGGGATGAATTTCTGCTACATTATTTAACTTTAAAATAATGAGCTTAATCAAAACAATTCTCTGGCTCTCCTATCTGAGTTTTCCACAGTAGAGAAGCCTGTCCTAGCATCAAGGACAACTGGTCCCTGAATAGTTCCTCTCAGATGTTGCCTGACTCTCTTCTGTCCTCTAGTGGTAATCTGTAGAATTACTTCACCCTTATTTCAAGATTGAACCATCCTGTGTTCAAAACAATTGTCCCAAATTCTGCATGCCAGGGTTAAGAATGTGGAGAATGTGGAAAAGAATCTGTAGGCAAAAAAAAACAAAAACAAAAACAAAAACAAAAACAAAAAAAACATAGAAAATTATTTCTTATTCTCTGAAAATATCATGAAAAGTGAATTTTCACCACAGGCTCTTCAAAATTTTTCCTGGGTTATATGTTAGTTTGACTAGTTAGTTGCCATGTTAAACTGGAGAAAATGATAATAATTATAATATAATATGAGTAAAAAGGAATAAAAGAGAAATTTATTGAACATTTACCGTGTATCAGGGATTGTGTTAAATGCTCCACATGCATTATTTCATTTAATTCTCACAAGAAACTAGGAGGTAGATACGAGAGGTATATGGTAAAGTGCTTGAGTTTTAAGGTAGGTAAGTCTCTTGTTCAAGATCACACAGCTAGCCACTAAAATATTTGAGATCTGCCCCAGTTGTCTACCTCTGAAGCCCTTACACTGAACAATCATACTTCTTCTGTGTCAAACATACAATGCATAAAATTTGTTAGGTAGCAAAGAGTTGTAGTAAGAGCTCAAATGTTATTGTTCCTTTGTCCCGTATTTTCCTCCAATTACCATTGCATTTCTCTGTTGTACATCACCGTGCTTCTTTAAAAAGTGTCTAATTGAGATGATGCCACTTCTTCAGTTCCCAGACCTAGTTCAGTCTACCTCAGTCTGGCTTCTGGCTCCAAACCGGTCCACTGAAAGTACTTTTTTTAAGATTACCAATAATCTGTGTCAGGTACCATGAAACAGCAAGGATATATGTAGATTTCCAAAGATCCTACTCAGTCTGTCAAGGGTATGAAACCCAAAAGACTACCCCCTCCTTTTCAGAAATGTTCTTCCTTTAACTGCCATTTGCATTATCTTTCATTTTTCTTTCTCCTTCTTCCTCTTTATCCTCTTTCTCCTTTACTTTCTTTTCCTCTTGGTGTCCATCTTTATCTCAGTAAAGCTTTTGGGTTATTTTGTAGGCTCAGATCCTCTACTTGAAATGCAGGATGAAGGAATATTTTTAGTCTCATTTTTGGGTCTGTGTTCACTCTCCTAGATTAAAAAGTAAAAGTGTACTTATCCACATTACAGCCCAATTTGTATCTCTACGAGATCTCTAATCCATGGAAATAATTGGCATCTCCATTTTAGGGTCTCACATTCATCTACATCTAAATGTATCTTAAATATTTATCTTGGTTTTCCACACCAAATCACAACGTCTTTATCTCTTTTTATTACCCCACACTCCCACACTCTGTCTGATCTCAATAATTGCAATGTTTACCTGCTTGACCCTTCAAACTGGAAACCTTGGAACCAAGTTTTATTTCCACATGCTTTTCCCACATCCACAACATCCCATCCTTGGGACTTTGTTTTGTTTTGTTTTGTTTTTGGTCTCTTTGCTTTTCTCCAACTCCCCCTCCAACAGCAGCATATCCCAGGCCATGGATACCATTTTCCATCACTACTACCATAGTCCCTTAATCCTCTCACTTGTTCTATTTTAGCCTAATTCTACATTTAAAAGGACATTCTTAGGGCACCTGGGTAGCTGAGCTTCATGGTACATGAGATCGAACGCCAATTGGTCTCTTGGCTGACACAGAGCCTGCTGGGATTCTCTCTCTCCCTCTCTCTCTCTGCCCCTCCCCTGCTCACTCTAAAATAAATAAATAAACCTTTTTTTTTAAGACCTTCTTTATATTCAAATATCATTATTTCATTTAGGTACTCAAAACCTTTCCATGGTTTCTGGTTTTACATAGAATAAAACCCAAACCTTGAATGGTCCAACACAATTTGGATTCTACCCACATCCACCTTCTACAAAACTTCAGTCTGTCTGCCCTCCTCTCATATTCTCACACTTATTCCAGTTCTATTTCTAGCCATACTAGGAACCTTTGTTCCTTAATCCTCATATCCTGGCTATGGAAAAACAACAACAACAACAACAACAACAACAACAACAAAACAAAACAAAACAAAACAAAAAACCGAGCACCTTATATTGATTGCTGTTTTAGGAATTACACAACACACTTTATGATTTTCCTTTCCCCAGAAAGTGTTTGCTTTCAGCTACCCACATCCCGCCCTTCCTCTGGCTGCTTTGCTATATATTATTTTCTTATGAATTATTAGCTTGTAGTATAATAAATTTGTTGATAATTATGCTACTTTTTTGGTCAGTTTTTTTCCTCTAGAATGTAAACTTCAGGAGAGCCAAGGTTCTTGGTCCACTTTGTTTATTTGTGTGAGCACCCAAAACTGAGTCTTGCATAGAGAAGCCCCGTAATTATTTGATGAATAAATGACAAAACAAATGTGTCATTTGAAGAGACTTATATCATGCCAAGGAAACTATAACATAGACTTTTGGCACACTCATTAAAAAACTGACTCCTCTCACTCAAATTCTTTATTTTCTCTGAAAATGAATTTAAATTGTTTAGCGTGAGAAATAACATGCCTTGTTTTCTTTGACAAGACACCTGTGACCCTTGTTTATTGTTCAACTTTTACCATGCTTTTCAAACATATATTGAAAATAGTTTATAAGGAAAACTCAGATCTGTCTCAGGTTTAAGAAGCTAACTAGACTGTCAACACATTAATTTTCACTAATTTCCACACTATTACGTGAGCATATTCTAAAGACCACAGTGGAAAACATGTTCTTATTATAAAATAAGATTTGCTGGAGCACACATTTTTGTTCATGATTGTAACTCAGTCCTCAAATATGCACGCATTAAATTCATCCAGTTTTACTGTTTGGGAATTATTAAAATACAAAGATTTAATTTTATCATAATGTTTCTTAAAACCCAGCCAACTGCAGGCAGAGGGCAAGATTACTTATGTCTTAGAACCTGTATTTTACTTGATAGCTCAAACATTTTTAAATGGAGCTCCACAAAGTCATTTTATTTTAGCAACTGGGGAATAAAAAGAGGTAATAGAATGGCTTTCCATTATAAGAGTAAAATATATGCACAACTTTAGAAGTGAAACATTTTTAAACTCATTCAAATATTCTAATATAATTGTCTTATATGTGTTCCAAAGTCAATATAAAATGCATAGTGCTTTTATGTTTTATTCACTTTCTTGTTCCAGGTTAGTTGATTAAAGTTCTTCAAGAGACTTTGGAGAACATAATTGGAAAGTGAATGTACGAATAAGAAAGTTTTTCCTGAACTCATTATTATTCTGATAGCATTCACTCTTGTCCCTTTAACTTTTTTTTTTTTTTTTACAATATATTTATTTCCAAGCAATTTTCTGGTTTTGTGGTCACTTTAACCCATCATTGTCTTGAGGCCCTTTGTGTAATCTAATCACTTAAAAATGAACACACAGAGTCATCTTAAAAATCACCTCTTAGGGGGCAGAGGGGCTTGACCTCTTTCAGGGAGCCTTCAGGAAGAGGCTTCCTAACACACTGGTCCTTTAGGGCCCCCACTCTGAGCCCCCCGGCAGGTCGGGCCCTCTCTCCGACCCTGACCACCCCTATCCCCAGGGCTTCCCTCCAGAAACACAGAGCCTGCTGCCTTTGCCTGCTCGCTGACCTGCTAGGCACCTATCCCCACTGACCCTCCCCATGTACCCAGTCATTTCTTAGCCACTGACTGCATGGCCTGGGGGTGGGAGTGGGGCTTTCAGGGTGACATGTTTACAGCTGGGTAGGACTCAGTAAAGTGGATTTTTTTTTTCAAAAATTAAAATTAAAATGGGGCACCTGGGTGGTTCAGAAGGTTAAGCACCTGACGTTTGATTTCAGCTCAGGTCATGATCTCCCTGTTGGTAAGATCAAGCCCTACATTGGGCTCTGTGCTAACAGTGGGGAGCCTGCTTGTGATTCTCTCTCTCTCTCTCTCTCTCTCTCTCTCTCTCTCTCTCTCTCTCTTTCTCTATCCTTTCCCCACTCATGTGTGTGCTTGCTGTCTCTCAAAATAAATAACTAAACTTTAACAATATAAATAAATAAATAAATAAATAAATAAATGTCATCTTCTCTGGCTTTTATGTTAAAAGTAACATTTATTTTGTTTCCCACTATTTTAAAAGAACTCTTCAGACTAAGGAAATAGAACAATGATTGTCCTCTATTTCTTCAATCATTTTTTATATTTTTAAAGTTTTATTGATGTATAATTTTTTAATAAAAATCAGAAATCATAAAAATCACAATTAATTTACACAAAGTGACTATACCTGGGTCTCTATCACCCAAATGAAGAAACCAAATATTATCTTCAACGCAGGAATGTTCCCCTGCCCCATGCTGATCCCCATTCCAGTCATTTACATATAAATAAACATTTACATGATTTCTAATGCCATGAATTATATTTATTTTTTTACAACTTTATATAAATTAATTATTCAGTAAAGACTCGTTTTTAATTAGCTTCTTTGCAACACTGTTTTGCTGAGACCCATCAATGTCTTTGTGTGTAGTAATAATTTATTTATTTTAATTGTGTGATAGTAATTCATTGTATAAATATATCAAAAAACGTTGATGCATACCCCTTTTGATTTTTTTTTTAATTTTTTTTTTCAACGTTTATTTATTTTTGGGACAGAGAGAGACAGAGCATGAACGGGGGAGGGGCAGAGAGAGAGGGAGACACAGAATCAGAAACAGGCTCCAGGCTCTGAGCCATCAGCCCAGAGCCCGACGCGGGGCTCGAACTCACGGACCGCGAGATCGTGACCTGGCTGAAGTCAGATGCTTAACCGACTGCGTCACCCAGGCGCCCCAATGCCCCTTTTGATTGATATTTGAGTTGTTTCTGTCTTCTAGTTGTTGATAATAGTGCAGCCATGAACATTCTTTTAGGTATTTTTAAGTAAAGTTTGAATACATTCATGTTAGGAATATACCTATAAATAGAAATGCTAGATCATAAGACATATAAAATACTCACCAGTCGCAGAAACTAAGAGAGTTTTCCAAAGTAACTATCAACTCATGCAGTGTATACAAGTTCCAATAAATTCACATGTGAGCCATCAAAGATACCATGTTTTTTTATGGCCAACTGAATGAATATGTAATGGTACTTCATTGTAGTTTGAACTTGTTTTCCCTGTTGACCAAGTATTTCAGCACCTTTTCATATGTCCGTTTGCCATTTGGATACTTTCTTCAGTGAAGTGCTTTTATTGAGACCCTTGCCCATTTTTCTATTGGTTTAATTTTATCAATTGGACTGTAGCATTATTTTTGATTCCATATCCATGCTATTGGGTATAAATGGACATATGTGTCTTTATACACATAGATATATATAATTTTTCCCACCCTATTCCTTTGTCTTCTCAATGATGAAAAAGAAATTTTTAATTTAAATGAAATCCAACATTTTTTAAATCTAAGAAAATGATAGCCATCCTTTTCCAGGATTGGCTTCAAGATTTCACATTGCATTTAGTCATCATTTTGCCTTAGTATGTTCTAGTCTGTGTGTTTTAGTTTTTCCTAATTTTTCATGATCTTGATATTTTTAAAGAATATTGGTTATATTTGTTTTAATGTTTATTTTTGAGAGAGAGAGAGAGAGAGAAGGAGGGAGGGAGGGAGGGCAGGAGGGGAGGAAGGGCAGAGGGAGAGGGATACAGAGGTTCTGAAGCAAGCTCCTGATGTGGGGCTTGAACTCATGAACCTAGGCTCGAACTCAGGAACTCTGAGATCATGACCTCAGCCAAAGCCAGACGTTTACCAGATTGAGACACCCAGGCGCTCGTAGATATTTTGTAAAGTAGCCCTCAGCTTAGGGTTGACTGATGATTTCTCTCAATCAGACTGTGGTAATAAGTTTTTGAGAAAATGTCATAGAGGTGAGCTGTCCCTCCCGTTTGCATCATGTCAGGGGTTCACAACGGACAACCTGACCTCACTGCTGAACTTAACCTTGATCACTGCTTTCGATGGTGTTTGCCAGGTTATTCTGACTTAGTAATTTCTTTTTTTCCTTTTTGGAGTGGGGGAAGATTTTTTATTGGTCTTGTAAAATTATTTTAATTTATTGGTTGCTTAGCCTTCCCCACTGCAACCTTGTGTGTCAGCTTACCAGGCTCTGCTTCTTCAATTCCCATGGCTCCATCTTTTCCTTCTTTCTATTTTTCTATTTTTTTCTATTTTTTAGCTGAAGTATAACTGGCATATAACATTATATTAATTTCAGGTGTACAACATACTGATTCAATATTTGTATATGTTGCAAAATGGCCACCACAATAAGTCTAATGAACATCTGTTACCATAAATAGTTTTTCTTGTAATGGGAACTTTTAAGATCTATTCTAAGCAACTTTTTCCTTATCCCTTCTTGTATCATTTTTGCCTTCATTAAAAAGACACATAGCTATCTATGGAGGTAGATATCCTCATATCACAAATGGGGAAACTGAGGCATGAGGTATAGGTGTTTGACAGGCTGTTCCAATGTAGTTAGTATTTTTTTCTTTTTCTCCTCTACACTCTATTTGTAAGCACTCACTAAGTCCAGCCCATGTTCAAACAGGGGGATTAAGCTAAATATATATCATTTGAATATATTATTTTAAATTCTTCCAGAAGACTTTTCTGTTTTACCTCATTTATTTATTCATTTATTTAATCATTTCTATCACTATATAATCATCAGTATCTATTTTATTTTTTGGGTTATCATCAAATATGATCAATACTAATTTTGTCTAAAATTTCTCCAGTTTTGGAGTTCTTTTAGTGTGACCCCTCTGTCCTTTTGATGTGTTTCCATTATTAACATAGTATTCCCTTTTCTTTTGGCACTATATAGTGTCGTAGTCTCATGTTTTATTTTTCCTTGCCTTGCCTGGAATCAGCTACTTTCTTAAGGACCTCTGTATTTTTTTTTAATTGGAAAATGTGATTTAGAAACCAAGATCTGGGTTGTGCTGATAGCTACCGCTTATAGGTACTCTCAGTAGACAGAGCCAGGAGATACATATACACACACCGACTTATGTGTATTTATTTACATGTGTGCAAGCATCTGTGCATTTTTTCAGCATACATGTATATCATAGCAAACATGAATTTACACTGGCATCTTTGACCTATGTTCTAGCACTGCAGGGTTTATTAATATACTGTTAATTTATGTATTTGTTCAACCCCAGTATAAACAACACCAGTATGTCAAGTAAATGCAGAATTATTAAATTCCCTTTCTGGAATTCATTTTATTTACCTTTCTTAGAGTCATCTGTTCTCTGACTAGTTTGTAGTTTTACGGTTTTGTAGATTAACTGGTTCATTTGGCTTTTTAGGGTAATGATCTCTTGTAACATTTCTACATCTGAACTGGAAATCCTATTATTCTTTTTCTTTATATAGATGATAAAATCATAATAACCATCCACTTTTCTCTTATAGTATACATTTAAGTCTACTCTCTATCACTATCTGTGTCTTAGTTTTAATATGATATAATTTGATAATTATTAAGATAAAATTTTTATATTATGATTTCTTCTTTGACCATAGACTATAAATCTACATATTCAAATCCAATCTTAAGAACATTTTCTAGTTATTTTTTAGTTACTTTTAGCATAATTGCAGAGTGAACAGAGAATATATTTGGCATGATTTTAATTGTTTATTTTCTTACAGTTATTGATTCAGTTTATGCTGAATTCTGTGTTTTATGAGCTTGAAAAGAATGTTTACTACATATTTCGGGTACCAAGTTTTGCATATATCAATAAAGAAAATTTTATTAACAGCATTGCTAACGTATTCTTATTTGTACTTATATTTTGTCTGTAGGTTCTGTGTACCTCTTTTTTAATGTTTATTTATTTGTTTTGAGAGAGAGAGAGAGAGAGGAAGACATGAGCAAGGGAGGGGAAGAGAGAGGGATAGAAAGAATCCCAAGCAGGCTCCACGGCTCCTCCCACAAACTGCAAGATGAAGAGTCAAATGCTTAACTGACTGAGCCACTCATGTGCCCCTGTGCAAACTTCTTTAAGCTAATTAATGTACCACTACTTCTGGTAACATCAAAGTTTAAAAGTTATACCTTGTTTTTATTGAAATAGAGAAAAAGAAAAGGAAAAGTTTTTATCTTTCATGTGTGAATCCAATTTTCTGAAGCTTATATCCTATATTAAGATACTGAGTGATATATTTATTCTGAAAGATCATTTCTTAAAACCACTTCTACTATGGCTTTGTGTGGTTTTCCCAGACCCATCAACTCCTCTGTTTTTCCCATTTTAAGGTATGTCAGTATTATTCTCTCCATTCCTCCCAGCATTCATATCTGGTACCTTGAATTCTCAACACCCCGTATCCAAGTCAGAAGTAAACATTCACCATCATCATTTACTTTTCAAACATATTCCCTTCCTTTACTTTCTTCTGCTGTAGAGTGGCAAAGATTCTCTCTTTGACCAAACTCTAACTTAGACTCTTCTGAGCTTTTTTATAACGTGGTTTTGACTTTGGGACTTCTGTGTTTGTCTCTGCATTGTCCAATTTTAGCAAGCGTCCTGCTAACCAAGTTTAGCCAATAGCCCCAATCCTCCTCTATGTGATTACTGTCCATATCTAATTGGGCTCCTCATCATTCTGGTCTGCCTTCAGCAAAAATTGTTGGGGCAATTTAACCATAATGCCCACTTACCTCTTAGTAAATATCCATCTACTTAACTTCACCCTGCTCCTTGGCTATAAATTTCCACTTGCCCATGCTGTGTTTGGACTTGAGCCCTGTTCTATATTGAGGTCTTTCTCCTATTGCATTTTTTTTTTTCTAAACAAAATCTGTTTTTACCACATTAACTACTGTTCAGCTATGGTTTTTCTTGGATACTAGTGACAATGAATACAACTAGCACAAATGTTGATAGCATTACTATAGACTGATGATTCACAGTCATGATTCACAGACAAAAAAAGAAATGCAGGATGGCATTGTGATTAAAAACTGATCCAGAGATAAAACATTTGAGTTAGTTTTAGTTCGCCCAGTTAGTAGCTATGAGATCTCAGAAGTCAACATTTTTGAGCCCTGATTTCCTGATCTCCAAAGTCAGACTAGGAGCAATACTCATTTCACTGAGTCGCCATGAAGTTTAAATGGGTTATTAGTTATAAAGAATCTTGAAAACATTATTTGAACATACTAAGCACTGTGTCTTAAAATAAGCTTTAAATTCCAAAGAAAAGTTCATCCATAAGTGTTATGGTCTGAATGTCTGTGTTCTTCCCCACCCCAATTCAAATTTTTAAATACTAATGCCTAATGTTAGGATTTAGTAGGTGGAGATTTAGGGACATGCTTAAACCATGAGGGTGGAGCCCTCATGAATGGGATTTGTGCCTGACAAAAGAGGGTCTGGAGAGATCCCTAACCTCCTCCACCCTCTGAGCAGGCAGTGAAAAGGCATTAGTTATGAACTAAGAAAAGGCCCTTCACCATACTGGCACATTGACCTTGGGGTTGCCAGACTCCAGAACTGGGAGAAAAAGAGGTTTTCGTTTATAAGCCACCAGCTTGAAAGGGCTGTGTCAGTCCATAGTGTATAAGAAAATGAATCTGCTTGTGTAGCTTGGAAGTTTTGTTGTTGTTGTTGTTATTGAAGGTAATTTCTTTACATTTTGAATATTTTATTTGGCTCATTTTGTTTTGTTAGAATGATGAAGAAAATTCTGGGATTTGTCAGTGCTATAAATAAATAGCTTTCATAAAGTGATCACACACAAAAAAATCCCCCTTTATTCAATATTTTCTATTTATGTACCATGATTTTCTCATTTGAATATTTTAAATATGTTTCATATAGAACAATGCTGGTGTATATGTGTGAATATAGAAAAACAATAAAAATACTTTTATTTAAGAAGCCTTTGGAAGCAAAACTGATCATTCTGATATATTCTTGTATGGCCAAATGATAAAAATATGATAATATACAAAATACAAAATTATTACACAAACTATATAAATTTGAAATATTTCAGAATCAAACACTATTTTTTTTTAATTTTCAAAAAGTATCAGACATTAAAGGTATGATCAAATTACTTCCTTTCTTCTCCAGGAGCTAACACCATGGTCAGAAATATTATATTTTAGGGGCACCTGGGTGTCTCACTTGGTTAAGCGTCTGACTTCGGTTCAGGTCGTGGTCTCACAGTTTGGGAGTTCAAGCCCCATGATGGGCTCTGTGCTGACAGCTCAGTGCCTAGAACCTGTTTCTGGTTCTGTGTCTCCCTCTCTCTCTGCCCCTCCCTCACTCATACTCTTGTCTCTCTCTTTCTCAAAAATAAATAAACATTAAAAATATTTAAAAACAGAAATATTGTATTTTATACTACTTTTTGGTAGATACTGTCTTTTTATTCAGGCTTTATATCCCATTATACAGCTCATAATTTTCTCATTTTTAATTAATATTTCTGAGTTATATCAGCCGTTCCATAGGTCAATTTATTTATTATCTTTATAACCCAATGCAAGTTTGTTTAAAAATGTGTTCTAACATATTTCTTTCCTTTTTTTTTTTTTGCTTTTGAAATTATCCATAGATAATCTGAGAGATATTGTGATTTTTTTTTTAAATCCTAGATATATAAATAGTCCTCCTAATAAAGTTAAGGATTTGATATCTGGGAATCTGTATTTCCATATATTCTAATTTTCCTTAAAATAATTCTTTCATAAAAAGTCATTTTATTCTTAGGAAAACTTTATGTGTGTAGCTGGATTTTCTCTACACACATTTATTTTCATTATTTGGCACAAATATATTAATATTTCTTATCCTGAGTAACACATTTATTTACAGTTCTCTGCTTATCTAGAAATTTAGCCAAAACATATCTCAGAAAGCAATGACATTCATAAACTCTGGACTACCTTGAAATACTACCAGAGTATCAACTAATTTTGCTAATGGGGTGCCTGAGATCCAAAATGATATATACAGTTAATGTACTTAATAATGAGATTTATATGAAAATCAGTACATAGTAAGTAGAATAAGTTAACCTTTCAAGAACATTCTAGGATATCCAGTCCTAGGAATATATTTCATGAGATGAAGTATTATTAACAGCTAGTTTTTAAGGTATTTCATATAAATATAGTGCTGTTTTTTGTGCTTGAATATCACCTAACAGAGCTAGCCCACACCTAGATGATAACTATAAACCCTGGACAATTACTATTATTTTTTAAATATTAATACAGGGGCCTGAGTGACTCAGACAGGTAAAGAATGTGGCTTCAGCTCAGTTCATGATCTCACGGTTTATGAATTTGAGCCCTGCATCAGGCTCTGTGCTGACAGCTCAGAACCTGGAACCTGCTTTGGATTCTGTGTCTCCCTCTCTCTCTGCCCCTCCCTGCTCATGCTCTATCTCCCTCTCTCTCTCAAAAATAAACACACATTTAAAAAAAATTAAAAATATATATAATATATAAAGTCTGAGGGCTCTATATGGTGAACAAGAGGAGACAAATTTTGGAGGTGGTTTTGATGTCAATACTTTAAAAGAGAGAATTGCCTAATATGAGAAACACATTTCCTTGTGTTTAAGCTGAAAGCAGGCCACAGTTGATGCATAGAACAACAACAACAACAACAAAAAATCAAAAATGTACTAATTGAAAAAAATGTATTGAATGAATTAAATATTAGACTGTATACCACAGAAATGATGATTCGGAGACAGTAGAATAGTTCTGAAATAATTAATTTAAAGTCAATGCAGAAAAAGGACAAAATAGAAATGTGAAAACAAAAAAAGAGGTTAAGAAGGAAGGTCGATAGGACTTCTGCTTCAGGATTAGTTGCAGGGACATGGTGGTCCTGCTAGAAAAAACACAAGTCCAGATCAGTTAAAATCTCAGAAAGAGAAAACCTTCCCCTTGGTAAATCCCTTTGTAAGAAAATACCATTAGGAGACTCTATGTTTCTTTTATATACAAAATCAGAATTGGAGTGGGGAAGAACACAAACATTCAGACCATAACACTTATGGATGAACTTTTCTTTGCAATTTAAAGCTTAAGACAGGCTTATATAGTGCTTAGTATGTTCGATGAATGGTTTCAAGATCTTTTACAAATAACAACCCATTCAAACTTCATGACAACTCAGTGAAATGAGTATTGTTTCTACTCTGATGTACGTGTGCTCCTACTCTGTGTACGCGGTGGGGGGAAACCCAGCAAAATAAAAATAAATGGGAAAAAAAGTTATAAAAAGAATTGAAAATTGTTGAAACAATAAATATTTCAGTAAACAGAGGGAGAGAAACCTATTTTATGAGGCCAGTGTAACTAAAATGAATATACCACAAAGTATAGTAAAAAACACACAATATCATTCATAAACATAGACATAAAAACCCTTAATAAAATATTAACATATTGAATCTAACAATTTATTAAAAGTATATATTCTAAAGAAAATACTCCAACTAACTATACACTTGGTGATAAAAGATTGATAATTATGTTCTTCTAAGATCAGGAATGTAGCGAGGATAAAAATTCTCACTATTTCTAGTTAAGTATTGTATTAGATCAATTACCCAGTTCAAGAAGGTCATAAAAAGAACTAAAAGACATGAAGATAAGGGAAGAAATAAAATTGACTTTATTTACAGTTATGCTTGCTTACATAGGAAAAAATCTGAAAAACTCTACAAAATACAAGTGAATTTAGCACAGTTCATAAAAAGATCAATACATAAAACCAATTATAGCTTTACATGTTAACCACAAAAAAAGGAAAATTGGGACTTAAAAACATTCCATTCACAGGGCACCTGGGTGGCTCAGTCAGTTAAGCATCCAACTTCGGCTCAGGGCATGATCCCACAGTTCATGAATTCGAACCCCGCGTCCGGCTTTGCGCTGACAGCTCAGAGCCTGGAGCCTGCTTCAGATTCCATGTCTCCCTCTCTCTCTGCCCCTCCCCTGCTCAAGCTCTGTCTCTCTCTCCTTCAAAAATAAATAAACATTAAAAAAACCATTCCATTCAGGATAACACCTGAGAAACAAAATTCTTAGCTACAAATTTAATACAAGATTTCTACCATCTCTATGTAAAATAGAAATTATAAAACATTGTAAGAAAACTTTCACAAGATCTAACTGAATGAAGAGATAAGAGATACACCATAATTGGCAGCTTTAATACTGTAAAGATAGTAATTCTCAGATTGAACTACAGATTCGTTGAACTCAAAATCCAAATTCAAGCTGGATCTTCTTCAAGCTGATTTTCTGTGTGTGTCCATTGTTTTATGTTTAATTTTACTTACTTTTTAATAAAGTTTTAAATATCATAATACTTTTATATTTACAGAAAAGCTTCGAGAATATTACAGAAAGTACTCCTATAACTCACACACAGTTTTCCTTATTATTAACATCTTATATTGCTAAAGATTATACTCACCAATGTCAACGAGTGTGTGTGTGTGTGTGTGTGTGTGTGTGCGCGCGCGTGCGCACATGTGTGTGTGTTGGGGGCAATCCCACACCATCAAGAAATTCTCCAACACCAGCTGGGTGTCCAAAAGTTTACTCAGTTCTGACACTATCTACATGGAGATAGAATCAGATCCCATAGGTTAAGGGGACAGTCTCATAAGATTGCCCCTGCCTCTTCACTTCAGGGGCCAATTTCAAGTCCACATTATTACTTGTACTTCTGACAGACTGGATATAAATGAGAGCTTTCACAGCTACCTCCTTGGGTTCCATTAATTTGCTAGAGTGGCTCACAGAACTCAGAGAAACATTTTACTTACGAGATATCCAGTTGATTATAAAAGGATATAACTCAGAATATTCAGACGGAGAGATGCATAGGGAAGGTATGGGAAAGGGGAATGGAACTCTTATTCTGCCACTGAACTCTTATTCTGCCTCTGCTCCCCAAATTTCCATGTGCTCACTGACTCTGAAGTTCTCCAAATCTGATCCTTTTGGGTTTTTAATGAAGGCTTCATTATATGGGCATAATCAAATCATTGGCCATTGGCAATTCAATCTCAAACCCCTCTCCCCTCACAGGAGCTAAGGGAAGTAGAAATAAACATTCAAACCCTTTATTCATAGCTGGTTCCCCTGGAAACCAGGCCCCATTCTTATGTGCTTCCCAAAAGTTTCCTTGTTAACATAAACCCGGTAGTGATGAATACGTAACATGACACTCATTTCACCTTTATGGCTCTGAAGAGATTTCAGGAAGTGAGAACAAAAGACCAAATATTATGACAAAATATGTTCCATTGCTCTTATCACTCAGGAAATTCCAAGGCTTTGGGGAGTTGTTAGCCAGGAAACATGGACAAAGATCAAATATATATGAGAAAAATATTTTGGTCATGCAAATAACCAAATACACATTTATTTTACATCACAATAATAATATCACTATAGTACATTTGTCACCAACCAATAATTATTAATGTTAACTAAACTCCACAATATATTTAGATTTTTTGCGACTGTGTTTATTTCTATTTCAGAATTCTATCTATAATGCATTTCATTTAGTCATTTTTCTCTTAGGCTCTATTAGACTTAAGAATGACCCAAGTGTTTCTTGTTTTTGATAACCTGGATGATAATGAGGATTACTAATCAGGTGTTTGTCAGAATGCCCTTTGATTTGAGTTCTGATATTTTTCTCATGTTTAGACATGTGTTAAAGGTTTTGGGGAAAAGATCATAGAAGCAAAGTGTCATTTGACGCTCATCGCATCAAGATACTTGCTGACATGACTTAATACTGATGATGTTAAGCTTGATTTACCTGGCTGAGGTACTGTTATGTACTTCCACTATAAGGTTATATGTTTTCTCACTTATTTGGGAAAAGGTCAACGTGCGTAGCCACACTTAGTTGGCAGGGAGTTATGCTGCACCTTTTTGAGGATAATATATTACATATTACATACAATTAGTTATATATATCTAATTATAATATTTGTATTACATACAGCTATATATAATATAATATAATATAATATAATAGCTATATATATTATATATAATAGTATATAACTTTAAAAAATAAATTGAGAAAAAACACAACAGTCAAGTAAAAGCACAAAACATAGATTCCAGGTTAAAAACAAAAACTTGATTCCAGTGCATGAAGTTCATTATATACTGAGAAAAGTTTCAACAAAATAGGAGATAATAACTTAATAATTATATTTAGAGAATACAGATATTTAATATATATAAAGTAAACATTGGTAATACTGCAAGGAAAAAAATTACAATAGTAGTTTTCAAAAACCCTGTTTCTATGATAACTCAAGCTGATAAGGATGCAGTAAGCAAATAGAAGAATGTAGACAGCAAATAAATATGATCTAATTTCTGTATACATAGTGCCACTAATATATGGAGAATTCACAACGATTTCTAGTATTCACAGAATGTTTACAAAATTGACCATGTATGATGAGACACTGAGCTAGATTCAACTAATTTTCCATCATCATTATTAAGAGCATATTTTCTATCATTGTTAAATAAATAAATAAATAAATAAATAACAAAAGGTGAAGAAAAATTTTATAACCTTTTGTTTGTTTTTTTTAGTTTATTTATTTATTCTGAGAGACAGAGATAGCGCTAGTGGGGGAGGGGCAGAGAGAGAGGGAGACAGATAGTCCCAAGCAGGCTCCACACTGTCAGCACAGAGCCCCATGCAAGGCTTGATCTCACAAACACTGAGATCATGACCTGAGGCGAAACCAAGGGTGAGACACTTAACCAACTGAGCCACCCAGGTGCCCTCCATAACCTTTTTAATATTTTACTTCTTAAATAACTTCAAGCTCAAAGAATCATAATAGAATTTAGAAATATTTAAAGTTGAAGGCGCCTGGGTGGCTCAGTCGGTTAAGCGGCCGACTTCGGCTCAGGCCATGATCTCGCGGTCCGTGAGTTCGAGCCCTGCCTCGGGCTCTGGGCTGATGGCTCAGAGCCTGGAGCCTGCTTCCAATTCTGTGTCTCCCTCTCTCTCTGCCCCTCTCCCATTCATGCTCTGTCTCTCTCTGTCTCAAAAATAAATAAACGTTAAAAAAAATTAAAAAAAAAAGATATTTAAAGTTGTGTAACAAAAACACTACACGTAATGTTACAAACCTTACAAACAATGTTTGTAGCAAAATTCATTACCCTGTTAAACACAATATTAGAGAACAAAAGTGACTGGAAAGTACGGAGATAAACTTTCAACATAATGAGTTACTCAAAGAATAACAGGACAAATGGATAAAAAAGAAGTCTCTCTTTAAAATATTAAGACACATATTAATGAAATGGAAAAGAGAAAAAAATAGAATCAACAAAGTCAAGTATTTGTTTTGAAAATAAAAAAAATTTAAAAACCTTCAGACTAATCTGTGAAAAAATAAACAGAATTATATTAAAATGGAAATGAAAAAAGGTGAAGTTATAAATGTCAAAAAGGTAAAAAGCAGCAACAACACATGCAAAGCACAAAAATTGAAACTTTAATTCTTTAAAAAAATTTTAGCATTAATTATAATAAATGAGCCTGAAAGTAAAAATAACAGAGCTTTTGAATCTGCCACTGTTTGACATTCAGTACACAGACTCCTGAAGAAACTTGTCTTAATGACCAGGAATTATCAATGACCTCTTTATTTTTGTCTGTGATTCTCAACGAAGAACTCTGAAACTGCCATTCACCTATTGGAACTAGCTTTTTATGATGGTAATGTTATTCTTCAAATTACAATGTTGATTTTTTTTCCTTTTTTTTCACCATCACCCCTGCAATGTTGAATTTCTTGATGGAAAAATAAATCCTAGAATCTTAGAATTACAAACTAAAAATTCCTTCCTATGTTTTTATAATCTGGGTTAACAAAATGATGGGAGAGGAATGCTCTGAAGAGACACCAAAGAGGGTGCCTGGGTGGCTCAGTTGGTTAAATGTCTGACTTTGGCTCAGGTCATGATCTCCCTTTTTGCAGGTTTGAGCCCCTTGTCGGCCTTGCAGTGACAGTGCAGGGCCTGCTTGGGATTCTCTCTCTCCCTGACTCGTGCTTTCTTTCTCTCTCAAAATAAATAAATAAACTTAAAAAAAAAAAGAGGGACACCAAAGAAAACCTTATATTATTTTGTAAACCTTACAATCTCTTTCTAAAAATATGCTTCTCTTAAGTGCAGGCTGCCTGGGTACTGTCTCACTGTCATGGTTAGAAGTGTTTATGTGGTCAATAAGATCTCTTTGGAGTTTGTCCTGGTGAGTTTGGACTGTTATAACAACATGTCATAGACAGGTGGCTTAAATAACAAACATTTATTTCGGGGGTCTGGGAAATCCAAGATCAAAGGAACTGCATATCCAGTGTCTGGAATAGCCTGCTTTCTGCCTCCTTGATGGTCAGCTTCTCACTGTATCCTCAGGCGGAGGACAGAGAAAGGATGCAAACTCTTGTGCCTCTTCTTATGAGGGCACTCACCACATTTAAACGGGCTCCACTGTCATGACCTAACCACCTACCCTAAGGTCTGACCTCCCTACACCATCATATTAGGGGTTAGAACTTTAAGATGTGGAAATTGTGGCCACAGGACCATTCAGCCCACAATAGAGTCTTAGAGTGAGATGGACTCCATCACCACCTGACCTTGTTTGTAGGGGGGTTGGTGAGAAGGGTTCCTAAGACGGAGAAACCACATTTCTAAAAAGTGAGGATGGCTTAATGCATAGTAATATATGCATTCTCGTAGCATTTTGTTAGATTTCAGTTATTTGTCATGTCCATTTAGTACTCCATACAGAAGAGGATAACATTTTCGTTAACTCAGTTTGGGTTTTATGGTGACCATATTTTTTTTTTTACTAAAAGTTTTATTCTTTTCTGATCACAAAAGCAATTTACATTAATTATCAAAAATAGAAAAACACAAAGAAAAAATGCATAATCCAAATCTAAAATATTTTATTAATATTTTGGTGTGTACCATTCTCTTTTTCCCCATGTGTGTTGCATTTATGTGTATATGTATATGCGTAAGCATACGACAAATGCATTAATGGTCACTTTTTGATTATAGAAAATTATAAGCAAAGAATAAAACCAGTTTCTCCTGAAGATTTATATAGACTAAATTGGGTTGAAATGTATTGAGATCAAAATATAATATAGGAAGCAATTCACTTTTATGATATAAATGCCTAAAAGGCACAAATCATCCATCCAGTGATTCTGTCATTCAAACCGATCATTGTTCAAGCAGTCATCCCTCTACTTTTGTCTTCAAACCATTTTCTGTATTGAATAAGGAATATCATGATGTATAAATTATGTGTACACCTACAAACCTGTAGGCGATGCTTTTTTTTAATAATGTGTCTTCACGTAAGTCTCATAACATTTCATTTAAATTGTTGAAGTTTCTAGGCTGTAATTATCTTAAAACATGAGTTATGCCTCTGTCTTCATTGATTAATCTCTCCCTAAGTTGCAAAAAGGTCTTATGAACACTATTAAGCTAAATTTATGATTTTCTTCCCTTCAAAAAGCAAGGAGCGTGGGGTTGTCCCTCCTCTGTGCTTCCATAGCACCTTCTATAATCCTTCATTTTAGCACTTACCTCACTGTGCTATAATTACTTGCTTGCATTTGTCTCTCCCATTAAATAATGATCGCATTAAAGCAACGCCTATTTCTTATTCCACCCCAAATTCCTGGCACCTAGCAAAATTCTTGGCATACGTAGACTTCAGGAAATAATGGTTAAATGAATGAAACCATCAAACCTCTTATATCACTGTCACCCGCTTTAATGGCACAATTTGTATAGCAATGTTGACAGAATGGCCTGCTTTCATTAAGTTATCTTTAGAGATTTCACAGCTGCTGCACACACATTGAGTCATCCTTAGGTTTAGCAATCCTTATATAAATTTACAAATCATTAAAGAATTTAACATGGTAATTGTGAGCTACTCAGGTGAATAATACATTTACAATTACTAATTGATTTCTGATTTGGTCTTTGTCAACATCAAAAGAGAAAGGACCAGTAATCATTTCACAATATATATGTGTATCAAATCATCAGGTTATATACCTTAAATTCACACAGTATTATATTCCAATAAAGATGAGGAAAAAAAAAAAAGACAGGTTAAGAAAAAAGAAATAGGACCTGAACATTTTTGCAGGACATCCAGAAAATCACACTGGACCTTCTGTATTGAAATTCAGAAAATCTCTACATTTAGAAAACTGTTATGGAATAGAATGGTCGCTAATATCTGGAGAATCTCTGTCCTGTAGAAAAAGTTAAACAACTTGTTTTATTCTAAAGTACATTAATTGATTTAATTAGCATGTTTAAAAAAGCGCTGTCTGTACAAGTCATGCTAATTAAGAACTAAAACAGTGATATGTACAGAATTGTATTAAAATATTTAAGTATTTTAAGTAATTATTGGCTTCATCCACCAGTACCAATGCTCAGAGCATTTTTAAACACTCTACTATCAGACTCTGTATTTTATTCTATTGGTTACCTACAATGGCGACAACTTGATTCTTGATGCTAAGAATTATAATAGTGTATATTTTTTTTTATCTTAAGGACCACAGCTAAACTTAACAATAGTCTAGAGATAGCCCGCAGCATTTTAGGACTATGTATGCTGAAAATGTGTGTGATTTTTCAAAATCTGGAAAGGCTTGGCCCTGAGGGTGTTTTATGATGACATTTTGTGAGAGGCTGGCCAGAGGTAAATCAGGTGCTTAAAGTTAGTGAAAGCATTTCAGCTCTAGAGTTCAAGTTTGAAAATGTAGCTGAGCTAAATGTATAGAATGAAACTATGTAAGTTTCATGTGAGTCAACTTCAGGCTTAATTTAAAATCATCAACATTGAATCAGATGAAGCAACCAAAACTAGGAAAGCAAAAATAATACATAATTTTCAAAGTTAGATAGGTTTGGTGGTGGCTATTGAAACTCCAGAGAATAATTCATTTTACTACTGCCCTCTGTAGCTTGGAATATGTGAAAGAAGAAACCCAGCCTGAGGAATGTTTTGGAAGGAGCTGGCCAAAGTGAACTCTATGCTAACTGCAAATGTTAATAGCAAAGTATGTCAGTAAAGATAGAGACCGCCCTGCAACTCCTCAGAGTCAAACTCATAAATTTAAATGCCAGATTGATATATTTATTTGAATGCTATATAAACATTCCAAACATTTGTGCCTTCAAAATCCTCAGTTTTCCCTATACTAGTTAAAAATACCAAATCTGCTGTGTCTCTCAAACCAGAGATTTAGGAATCATCCTTGATTCCTCTGTCTCATTCAATTCCACATCCAGCTCCTGTCACTGCTATCTATAAAACATGTCTGAAACACATCATCTTCTCTCGGATTCATGGCCTTTAGTCTAGCCACCTGCATCATCTGGCCTAGACCACCCAGATGGTCTCCTACATGGTCTCTCTGCTTCCATCTTGAATCCTGTCCATCTTTTCTCCAAAGGAAAGCCAGAATAATTTGCACTAGCATAAATCTGCTTCTCTCTCTTCGCTGCTTAAACCAGTTGGATATCTTCCAAATGAAATTTGAATAAAATCCATACTCTGTGTGACCTGGCTCTTATCTCTGAAAAATTTGTTTTCTGATATTTCTCTCTCATCAACAAATCTCCATTTATTATTGGTCTGTTTAAAAACATTATTTTTTAATTCTCAATTAGTTAGCATACAGTGTAGTCTTGGCTTCGGGAGTAGAACCCAGTGATTCATTACTTACATATAACACCCAGTGCTCATCCCAACAAGTGCCCTCCTTAGTGCCCATCACCCATTTCCCCCACCCCCCACCCGTCAACCCTCAGTTTGTTCTCTGTATGTAAGAGTCTCTTATGGCTTGCCTCCCTCTGTTTTTATCTTATTTTTCTTTCCCTTTCCCTAGGGTCATCTGTTAAGTTTCTCAGATTCCTCATATGAGTAAAATCATATGATATCTGCCTTTCGTGGACTGACTTATTTCTCTTAGCATAATACTCTTCAGTTCCATCCACATTATTGCAAAAGTCAAGATTTCATTCTTTTTCATCACCAAGTAGTATTTCATTGTATATATATACCACATCTTCTTCATCCACTCATCAGTTGGTGAATATTTGCATTCTTTCCATACTTTTGCTAGTATTGAGAGTGCTGCTATAAATATTGGGGTGTGTGTGCCCTTCAAATCAGCATTTTTGTATCCTTTGATAAATTCCTAGTAGTGTGATTGCTAGGTCATAGGGGTGTCTACTTTTGATTTTTTGAGGAACCTCCACAGTTTTCCAGAGTGGCTGCACCAATTTGCATTCCCACCAGCAGTGCAAGAAGGTTCTCCACATCTCCATTTCTCCACATCCTCACCAATCGCTGTTGTTTTTCTGGGTTGTTAATTTTAGCCATTCTGACCAGTGTGAGGTGGTATCTCGTTGGGGTTTTGATTTGTATTTCCCTGATAATGAGTGATGTTGAGCATCTTTTCATGTGTCTGTTTGCCATCAGGATGTCTTCTTTGGAAAAGTGTATGTTCATGTCTTCTCATTTCTTCACTATATTATTGCTTTCTGGGTGTTGGGATTGGTAAATTCTTCATAGATTCTTGATACTAACCCTTTATCTGATATGTCATTTGCAAATATCTTCTCCTATAATGTCAGTTGCCTTTTAGTTTTATTGATTGTTTCCTTTGCTGTGCAGAAGCTTTTTATCTTGATGAGATCCTGAGGTCAAAGAGGTTACTGCCTGTTTTCTCCTGTAGGATTTTGATGGTTTTCTGTCTCACATTTAGGTCTTGCATCTATTTTGAATTTATGTTTTTGTGTGGTGTAAAAAAGTGGTCCAATTTCATTCTTCTGCATGTTGCTGTCCAGTTTTCTCAGCACCATTTGTGAAAGAGACTGTCTTTTTTCCATTGGATACTCTTTCCTGCTTTGTCAAAGATTAGTTGGCCATGTATTTGTGGGTCCATTTCTGGGTTCTCTATTCTATTCCATTGATCTTGTGTCTGTTTTTGTGTCAATACAATACTTTCTTGATGGTTATAGCTTTGTAATACAGGTGAAAGTCTGGGGTTGTGATGCTTCCAGCTTTGGTTTTCTTTTTCAACATTACTTTTTCTCTTCAGGGATTTTTGTGGTCCATATAAATTTTAGGATTGTTTATTCTATCTCTGTGAAAAGTGTTGGTGCTATTTTGATAGGGATTTCATTGAATGTGTAGATTTCTTTGGGTAGTATTGACTTTTAACAATATTTGTTCTTCCAATCCATGAGCACGGGATGTTTTTCCATTTCTTTGCATCGTCTTCAATTTCTTTCATAAGATTTCCATAGTTTTGAGCATACAGATCTTTCGCCTCTTTGGTTAAGTTTATTCCAGGAGAGTTAGAGCATTTGTTGGTATGAGAAAAAAAGACATTCATTTGGTGGTAGAGATATCCCATAGGTAGAGTAAGAATTCTTTTATAAACACACACACACACACACACACACACACACACACACACCACAAGTCTGATTATAAACTAGGTCAAAAAGAAATTATAAATAGAAGTTAAAGACAGTTTTGAGCAGTGGCAAAATCGTTGGTCTTCCTACACCATATGACCAATTTAACAATCTGAATGGTCCAATATTCAATTTAATGGAGTAGTGAAGTCATTAATGTTTATTATGATAATGTATAGAATCCCACTGTTTTATATTAGGATACAGAAAAAAAGAAAATTTTCCTGTTGATTTATAAATACTTTAAAAATTAAAGCACTGTCACCAAGAATCAAATTAATTCAAAGAAATTAGCATTTCTAATTTGTTGTTATTGTATAATGTCCATTCATTAGGAAACCTAATAAGGTCCTTTATTTAAAAATGTTTATTTATTTATTTTAGGAGAGAGAATGTGTGTGCATGCATGTACAAGCAGAGAGAGAAGGAAAGACAGAATCCCAAGCAGACTCTAAAGAGTCAGCACAGAGCCCAAAGCAGGGCTCGATCCCACAAACCGTGAGATCATGACCTGGGCCAAAATCAAGAGTCAGATGCTTAACCAATGAGCCACCCAGGAGCCCCCCTAATAAGGTCTTTTTATTAAATCTTACTTACTCTATGTTCCATTGAAATCTATACCATATGTGGTATAGATATAGCATATCAAATACATGGTATAGATTTAGCATAGCAAACCAAATAACAGGTTTCAAATAAATAATCCAAATCAGACATTTAAAAGTAAACTGGTGAAGGGGCAGTAAGGAATCTACTCCTGAAATCATTGTTGCACTATATGCTAACTAAATTGGATGTAAATTTTTAAACACTTAATTAATTAAAAAACAAACAAACAAAAAACAACAAAAAAGTAAACTGGTGGATAGAATAAATGTCAAGAAAGCATATACAATATCTCTATCACTTCATCCCCAGAAACATAAGTCTTCATTTGATACATTTTACTGATTCTGCAAAGTAGTTCTTTTTTAAAGCCTCCCCTCAGTGAGCAGTGGATTTAATAGGAATTCTCCTTCCTATGATGTATAACTTTACAAAGCAGGAAGTGAAGCTGTGTCCTGAGGAGGCAATCCTGTGGTCAAAGATGAGGATTTGGGGCAAAGAGACATTAAAAAGGTGTGAATCCGCTATCTAAAAATAATAACAATTACTCCAACACAATTAAGAATATTTCCAGTGTGTTTTGAAAAGACTTCCAAGAAGAATTGCCTCATTAGAAGGTGAATGAAAGATGTGTCTGTCTAAATTCTGGCTTTCAAAAAAGTCATTCTCTTTCTCCAGAGTCTCTCCTTTCTTCAAAGATCAATCACCACCTGGCCATATTATTGCCAAGTTGATGAATTACGGAAGTTTTCTTTCCTGACACCTTTGGCTGATACTGTGTGAAGAGAGATATCCCAGGGGTAGAGAACAAGCTACAAATGAGACAACCAGGGTTTAACATTTTAGTAGAAATAACAGATATGCAAGCAAATAATTTGAATAAACTAATATAGCCAATATTTATTAGAGTTTATCATTTGAACAAAATGGAAATCTGCCTAACTGCCAAAAATCTAATTGATTAATAGTTCTCCCTTCTGCAGCTAATTCAAGAAAATCACACTCCCAATTTGAGTTTGTTAAAGAATATATTTTTATTTTTATGAACCTTGGTATTTATAATTGCCCTCTGCTTTTCAGTTTTACTTCTCTATATACAATGAGCGTCACTAAGTAAAAATTGCTGGAAGATATGTAATGCTAATGCTCGTCACTGAGGAGATGGAGAACTACATGGGTTGACAAGTCCTTAATTATATTGATGAATAAAATAAACAACTTTTTAAACTAATTAATTTTGCTTTTATGTTACAGAAAGTAATTCTAACTTTTGTTACATTTACTCTAATGCCCAGGGCATTTGGCATAGCTAAAAATAAAGAATGTATCGTTGCTGATCAGAATGATTTAGAGAATGTTTAATTAGACAACTTGTTGCAAAAATACTTAATGAGTTCTCATGTGAAGTGGAAATCCTAAGTATCTTCCCCTTCTGCCTTAACTCAGACTTGATTAGTAGCTCTGGGGTAATTATGATTCAAAGCACTAGAGTGAGGATATTGGAAAGAGGTGCATTTTAGATTGCAACTAATAAGAAATTATATATGATAAAAAATTTAAATATAATGTATTAGGAATATTGCAGTTTTGCCAAACTATGCAAGTAGACTTGAACTATACTAATTCTTACTATATTTTCTTTTGATTTTGGAAAAGATTTGATTAATATAGTACTTAAAGGTACTTTTAGTGGATATCAAATGCCAGTTTATTTGATGTAATTTATAAATAGATACAAATATACAACTTATAGTGTATATCTACTAACTAAAAATACTTTCCCCCTTTATGTACGTGGCATAACTACATCTGCTTCTCAAGGTCTGATTTATCAAGGGCCTGTCATGCCAATGAATGAATTCCTACCTCCAATTTTCAGTTTTCTCCAACACCCCTAATTAAAACCTGCAATTCCATTTTGTGTTTACTGCTATTATTGTTCCATGAGGTGTTTTTAGAACATGACTCCCTAAGTTATCTTCAAAATGTCCACTATATGGGAGTATATATTTTTTTCTTAGAAATTATATACAATCCCTGAAAAGTGATAAAAATAATTATTAAGTTTAATTAAGAAACTCTATCCTAGATTGTGTGACCTGCCAGAGGACAGGGGTCTTCAATTTTAATTATTAGTTTTAGATATGAAATAACTACAAATGTATGCATAAGTAGTATTCACATTTTAAAGAACAAGATGAATAGTCAGTGCCCAACAGCTGAAGAAATGTAGCCATAATACAATTTTTCTTTATCTTCTTTGAAATTTCATCTAAATATTAAACCCTTTCTCTGTATTTCCCACATCTCTTGGCTTTTGTATTTTCTTTCTCTTTTCACTTATGCTTTGTTCTATTTTTTTCCACATCTATCACTAATTCTAGCTTCACCTCTGTCTAATCTCCCATAAAAACTGCGGCAACACAACATACATTTGGGCTTTCAGATTGCCATCAGACTCATCAGACACAATTAGGTTTTGATCTAATGCTACATTTATGTAGCTTTACAGATGGCTACAAGTCAGGATTTACAGCAGGCACATACCCTTCATCTCATCAGGAGATCCAAAAGCTAAATAGGTACAGAGTGCCTTTGTACACAGACTGTGTACAAAACAAATGAAGCAAGCATAATATCCAAATGATGATGTTTTTTTTCCAGAAAGAATTCACATTAGCGTTTGTTGGTCACCTAGGCATTATGCTGTATAATCCTAGATCACCTGAATCCGATCAGAAATTGATCAGATTTGAGCCAGGTAGTTAAATCCTTGAGAGGATGGGTCTATTTATGTTTACTGTTATTCTTAGGATTTATTTCCTTAGTGTTCTGCTCTCCTTAGTGGGTCTTACCTCCCATGATCAGTATAATTATGGATCTCACTTGGTTGTATGTTGTTCCTGTTAGTTCTTAGTAAGTGTGTTTTATTTAAGTTCGTTGGAATGTTATCTGTAGAAATCTGTGTATGCTGTGTTGTCAAAATAGCATTTATATTAACTTTTACATATTATCTGTAAGCATGAACAAAGTATGATCCCTCAAAAACAGACTTAATAGAGATAATTCTACAGTGGATACTATACATCTACGGAACAGGTTTTTGACAATAATTTCTCAAAGGAGATTTTTTTCTTTTCTTCTTCAGCATCAAGCATCTATGAGTTTTAATGAAATTTCCCAAGAAATATGATACTTAAATGAATCAGGTACTTGAACACAGGGATCTGACTTGAAGAGATTCTATTAGTAGATGAACAGAATCATAAAGTCATATGGAGGGAAGTGGACCCAGAAGGAATTACCTGGGTGCCTTTAATAATGGGGTGGCAACAGAGACATTAACTAGCTTCTGCTGCTTAGAAGATAATAAAATAGAAAGGTGCCTGAGTGAAGTTCTACTTCCTCAACTGGTTTCCTTGTCTTGTGCTAGCATGAAGCTTAGAGTTCAAGTTGGTCTGGTTATTCTTGTTTTTAAATACACAGCAAATGGTCTTATTAAACATATGTAGTATATAATATGTAATGTCTGTGTGTAAGTATATAATATCAGCAATTTGTAAAAGTAGAAATATAAAATTTAAGGAGTGTTTTTGTTGTGAATTAACCTGGGCAACTATCACTAGGATATTAATATTAGTTCTTCATGATTTCAGTTGTTTATTTCCTCATATGTGAGACACTAACTGCCTAGGGTAATAAATTTGTGGAATTATGAGCCACGGCTGTATTACTGCCACTCAGTGATTGGTTCTTTTTATCTCACCAAACATGTAATTTCCATATGGAGTCCTTTCTTGTCTATCATGACATAAATGTAAAATTTCACATATACTATCTTTTAAACCTTGTGTGTTAACACACTAGGAGTATAAAATATGGCAATAATTTTAGCAGTTGCTCAGCCTTATAGGTAGCCATCTCTGTAAGGTCTTGTTTTTCCTTTCATTATTCCCATATTCTGTTTTCCTGTTATACTAAATTTCCTCTTTTCTGACAGTAGATAATACAAATATGAAACATAACTATTTTTTGTCTGAGTTACTTGTAGCCTCAAGCAAATGTCTGTACCTTGTTGAACTATTAAATAACTAGAAAGATTATATGGAAAATTATTTGGTTTCCTTTTTCATTAGTTTAGTTTAGTTTTGTTTTGTTTTCCTTCTTAGAATATGGTGGGTTTACCAACATAATTATTAACAAGATAATTTGCCTAGCCTCAGATTACTGTCTATCCATTTCCAAAATGCTCCAGAAAAAGGTGTTGAACATATAAAACTGAGTTTATTAAAATGTGGATGTAAAGGAGATGTCCCAGGGTTTTATACCTAAGATTGTGATTTTACGGTGAAATTTGCAAAAGAGAGAGCTGATTGGAATTGGCCATAGTTTAGTGCATAATAATTCTGGATTGCTGTACACAGTAAGGTGTGGTTCTTAAGAAGTCTTGATAAGCCATCTGTTATTTTTGATAAATAAACTAATTTAGTTGGTCCATTACCTTACAGGAGCAAATATTACTGAAAGCAAGACACTCAGCCATATTTGTCTGTTGTCAGTACTATTTTAGCACAGGATGAGGAAATCATACCTGTTTCTAGTATTATGTAGCATAAGGAAAAGAAAGTATGTTTGGACTCAGTATTTATTGGTTAAGATTGTTGTGATGCATCAGTACTAAGGACTTTCGTTTTCTTTGCCCTTGCTTCAAGGAGCCAACAGAAAGAACCTACTTTACGTTTTAACCTTCTGATTTGTTTTTCTCTGTCCAGTTATAAAATTATTCTAAAAACCCATCTACTCAGAATTCTCACCTAATTAACCCAACTAACATCATAATTCTCCTACTGAGTTTCCCCTTAGCATTTACCCATGCAGTTCATACTGCATTATTTTGTTCATAGTTAGCTCTGCTCAAGTAAATTACATGAACTCTCTGACACACAGGCCAGTTTTCACACCACTGCATAATTTCATTCAGTTCCAGTGGTCCTGACAGTGTCTTATTATGCCTTCATTCAGGTTCCTTCAGCAACTATTTGCCTCATGCATATTATATGTCTGTTGTAATTTTGCATATACATTTGGCTCCCCTCAGAGAAAGAATAGAGAATTTACACACAAATGCCAGAATTATCCATGTTGTATCCTGAAACAGAGACTATTTATGCCCACAGTTGTCGACACAGAAAGTGTTTCCAAGATTTTAGTTACAATACCCGAAAAGAGCATAAGATGAGCATTACTCCATTTAACTACTTTTTTCTTCAAAATAAGATACATAATTTTTACTGTCTGGAATTAAATTTGTTTTTTCTTATTTTCCAACTTTTCTTAAAGAAGAATATCTTATAAGTGATTGTATTTTCAAAACTTACTAAAAACTTTTATGTTTGTTAAAATAAATTATTGTTTTTTAAGAGATATTAAAATTAGCCCTATGTTTTATATTTTGATTTTCAGAAAACAAGTAGTACCTGACCTACATTTTCCTTTTTTCTCATCCCCCTCCATACTTGTATGTTTACTGTAGAAACAATAAAGTTTTGGGGATTTTTCTTTTTCAATTAGTGGCTCGCTATGCACTTGGATAATAGTTTTAGAAGTAGAGTTGTGATACATTTATTTTTTCTTTATTAAAAGTCCAAATTATATTTATATGTATTCCTTGGACTTTGTTTGGGTTTTCTGTTTCCTGTGAAATAGTGACCACCAATGGAAAAAGAAAATTTCCACATGTGTCCTGATTTATTACACGTGGATCAAAATTGATTTTTTTATTTATAGGCTTAAGTGGTATTTGTTAAAGTTTAATTTGTGACTAAAAGTAATAGTAGTACACACTTGATCACGACAGCAAAATTATTAGAAATGCTTATAAATACTTGTTAAGAAATAAACAAAATTGTATTGGAAGTGTATCTCTCACAGAGATGGATGGTGATTTAAAACAACAATGAGTTTAGGGGCGCCTAGGTGGCTCAGTCGGTTGAGCGTCCGTCTTCGGCTCAGGTCACGATCTCGTGGTCTGTGAGTCCAAGTCCCGCGTCGGGCTCTGTGCTGACAGCTCAGAGCCTGGAACCTGCTTCAGATTCTGTGTCTCCCTCTCTCTCTGCATCTCCCCTGCTCATGCTCTGTCTCTCTGTCTCTCAAAAATAAACATTAAAAAATTAAAAAAAAATAAATCAAACAAAAATGAGTTTAAATATCTATTGGTAAATATAGTTTCTTTTAAAACTGCAAAGAAAACTTTTTGAGTATAGTTGATACATGATAGTATATCCATTTCAGGTATGCAACATAGTGATCAACATTTCTATATGTTATGTTATGAATCATATGAAAATCTTTTTAAATTCCAGTATATTTAATACACAGTGTTGTGTTAGCTTCAGGTGTACAATATAGCAATTCAGCAATGCCATATCTTAGTCCTCGTCAAGAGAAGTGTACTCTTAATCCCCTGCACATATTTCACCCATCACCCCAACCACCTCTCTCTAGTAAGCCTCTGTTTTTCTGTATATTTAAAAGTCTGTGTTTTGTTTTTTTTTCTTTGTTCATTTGTTTCTTAAATTCCCCATATGAGTAAAATCATATGGTGTTTTTCTTACTCTGCCTGGCTAATTTCACTTAGCATTATACTCTCTAGATCCACCCATGATGCTGCAAATGGCAAGATTTCATTTTTTTTATCACCGAGTAATATTCCATTGTATATGTACCACATCTTCTTTAACATTTGTCTATCAATAGGCATTAGGCTGCTTCCATAATTGGCTGTTGTAAATAATACTGCAGTAAACATAAGAGCGCATATATCCCTTCAAATTAATGTTTTTGTATTCTTTGGGTAAATGCCCAGGAACACAATTACTGAATCATAGGGTAGTTCTCTTTTTAATTTTTTTAAGTATATTTATTTATTTTGAGAGAGAGAGAAAGAGCACAAACAGGGGAGGGGCAGAAAGAAGGAGAGACAGAACCTGTAGCAGACTCCACGCCATCAGCACAGAGCCCAATGTGGGGATCAAACTCACAAACTGTGAGATTATGATCTGAGCTAAGATCAAGATTCAGACACTTAAACAATTGTGCCACCCAGGCACCCCTGTTTTTAATTTTTTGAATATCCTCCATACTGTCTTCCACAGTGGCTTCACCACCAACAATGCACGAGGGTTCCTTTTTCTCTACATCCTCATCAACACTTGTTGCTTCTTGTGTTTTTGATTTTAGCCATTTTGACAGGTGTGAGGCGATATCCTGTTGTGGTTTTGAGTTGCCTTTCTCTGATCATTAGTGAGGTTGAGCATTTTTTCATGTGTCTGTTGACCATCTGTGTGTCTTCTCTGGAAAAAATGTGTGTTCATGTCTTCTGCCCATTTTAATTAGATTATTTATATTTTTGGTGTTGAGTCATATGAGTTCTTTATATATTTTGGATATTAACCCTTTATCTGATATATCATTTGCAAATATCTTCTCCCATTCAGTAGGTTGTCTTTTAGTTTTGTTAATTGTTTCCTCTGCTGTGCAGAAGCTTGCTTGTTTATTTTTGCTTTTCTTCCCTTGCCTCAGGAGACATATCTAGAAAGATGTTGCAATGGCTGATATCAGAGAGACAATGCCTGTGTTCTCTTCTAGGTTTTTTGTGGTTTCAGGTCTCACATATAGGTCTTTAATCCATTTTCAGTTTATTTTGTGTATGGTGTAAGAAAGTGGTCCAGTTTCATTCTCTTGCATGTAGCTGTCCAGTTTTCCCAACACTTTTCTTGAAGTGACTATTTTGAATATTCTTTCCTCCTTTGTTGAAGATTAACTGACCATACAATTGTGGGTTTTTTCCCTGGGCTTTGTATTCTGTTCCATTTAGATATGTCTATTTTTGTGCCAGTACCATACTGTTTTGTTTACTACAGCTTTATAATATAACTTGAAGTCTGGAATTGTGATGCGACCAACAATCCCTACCAAAATACCGACAGAATTTTAAATAGAACTAGAACAAATGATTCTTAAATTTGTATGGAACCACAAAGACCCCAGAACCAAAGTGCAGTGCAAGTCTAACAAAGCCTCACTCAATCTGGTGAGGAGCTCTGGAATAGATATAGATGATGACATAGATATAGATATAGATAGATATAGATATAGATATAGATATAGATATAGATATAGATATAGATAGATATAGATATCTTCAGTATTCTATCCAGGTCTAAAATACTGGACAATTCAATCCTCCTTGTTCAAAGGATGCAAATTACTCCACTTTGACAACTCTCCAGAACTGAACCAGCTCTCAAAGGCCTGAACGGCCATGAAGGAAGTTATCTGCTGCCTCACTTCCAACACCTGAGCACAATACTTCTTTAAACTGGGAATTTAGCAGACCTCTGTGTCTACTGAAGTTCACTTTGGGGTTTGTCATATCTTTCTCTCCAAATTTAGGAAACGCTTCCTCTAAGACTCTGGTGCCTCTTTTTTTCTGAGAAGAAAAAGATAAGAGGAACCTTAGAGAGTAAAAAACAAAAACAAAAACTGTATTCTTGTCCCCTGTAGTTTGTTTCTAGGCCCCAATCAATCTTCATCATTCAACTCTCCCATCAATCATTTTAGATTCCACTTACCCCAGCTAGCTTATCTGGTGACCTAATTCAGACTTTCATACCTGAGGAGTTGAGTCTTAGGTTGTCATGCACTTCTATGACTGGGATTGCTAAATTTGTTCATTTCCCATCAAGGGAGTACCCAGATGCATCCAAGTGAAAAGCCTAGGATCCACACACATTACTTTCTGTTTCCATCATACAAGAGGCTCTTGATGAGTTTCTTCTGCCAAGATGACTTCTCTTTTTGCCTGCTAGTACGTGAACAGAAGGAGCCCAAAGTACACAGGCATCAGCCACACCTTATCAATTAATGGAATTCTTACTATGTACCTTGGAAAAAGCATGGCTCCTTTGCACACCAGAAGCTGCCGAGTCCATGGTTGTGAAATGGGTGGCAAAGTAATTCTTAATGGTCCATTAAGAGTGGTGGTAAATGCTGCCATGGCTACATCTACCCCTTTGCATTGGAAACCATGTTTTGTTTGTACTTAGGACATAGCATAATATAAATGTCTTTGATTCAATTACATACTGCTTCCTGCAGAATGGTTTTCCATCTTTGCAGAATATTGTTTCAATGGTAGAACTTCAGCTGCCCCTTTAGCAGGCAGTTCCATCTTTCTACTAAGATAGTAGCTGCTGAATAGTGTAGTAAGTGTTGTGATCAGTCAAGTTCATGATCATGGTTGTACTCCCATACCTCACTTGTGTTAAGTGGATTTCTTGGTCTGATGCAAGGTTATGTAGGAATCCATGCAAGTGGAGCACATATTCCTATGAGAACAAATAAATCATTGGATTTGTGGAGACTTTCTTATTCTTTCCACACAAATTTGCATAACTCTATTGTTTTTATTTTTTGAAGGTTGTTTATTTATTTATTTTGAGAGAGAAGGTGCGAGCATGGGAGGGGCAGAGAGAGAGGGAGAGAGAGAATCCCAAGCAGGTGCCACACTGTCAGCACAGAGCCCAATGTGGGGCTTGAACTCACAAACCATGAGATCATGACCTGAGCTGAAATCAAGAGTCAGGCACTTAACCAACTGAGCCACCCAGGAACTCCTATAACTCTATTATTTTAATAGAGGAGTAGAATTGATGTTATCTGAATTTACATTGAGTAGCTATAGCTTATAAGGGGTCCAAAGTATGTACACTAGAATTCATTTTGCCATCTCTTTGATAGCAGTTAAAGGTAATGTTCTCCCATTGGGAAAAGAGCTGAATAAAGTCAAGTTATACTCAAGTGACCAGTTAGCTTCCCTTAGAAATGGTGCCATAATGGAAGCCCAGAGTTGGTCTCTGTTGCTGGCAGATTGTACATTAAATGCACAAGTAACTAGATCAACCTGATGTCTGCTAGCCTTAGTAATCAGCAACTCAGTGCTGGCATAGCAGGTGCATGGATCCCAATAGCATGGATTGTCACTTAGAGAGAGTGATCTAGTTTTCTATGATTGAAGAATATTGCTTCTAAGGTAGGACTTTAGCTTTGTGAATGGCATGTAAATATGCACTCATATTTGTTGAAAAAAATCAATGAAGATCAAAATATGCAATTTATGTTACTAGTTCTGAAGACGAATGAAGATGCCTATAGGAAAAAAAATAATTGAAATGTGAATTGTGTAGTCAAAACATTAAATTGGTTTAATAAGGTTTTGGCCATGTGATGGTTGAGTGATCTTGGCTTTGCAATTACCACTTGTATAATGTTCATGAGTTCATTGTATTTTATGACTTGAAAATGTACTGTAATATACATGATACTTCTCAGTCCTCCAGTTCCAAATTATAGTGTATGTTTCTCTAAAAATTCACATGGAGGAAACTATGTGAATGAAAGGGAATTCATTGTTTTTGTCTCTTTAGAAAAAAGGGACAGATCTATTTTGTCTAAAGCAAATTTAAACATTCTAAATTTTCAGTGTCACCTTAAATTAAAGAATATCAACTAGACTTATCATGGGGATCATTTCATAATATATGAAAATATCAAATCACTATGATGTATTGGTGAAGCTAATAGAATATGGTATGTCAAATGTATTTCAATTTAAAAGAAAAAAAAAGAATTTCAAGGCCTGAAGACAGAGACTAGCTCTTAAATGTATTCTTTCTTTTTATAAAAACAACATATTCTTCCTCTAGAGACTTTAGAAAATGTAAATAAACAATAACACAAACAATAATAACAGCAATATTTAAAGAGAACTTAGATTTGCCAGGTATTGTACATATATTACTGCAATCAATCCTCATAATACATTTATGTGCACTATTATTATTATTTTTTACATATGGTAAATGAGTCAAATACCTTCAACCAGTGTAAATCAGGCCAAATACCTCCAACCGGAGTAAACTTCTAAACTTTTACTAAACATTTAAGAACATAATTGTCCATAGAATGTTTCTTTTTTAATTTTCTAACCATCATATTTTTGATACTAAGAAATACTTTCTACACATAATAAGATTTAATGTTGCTAATAAAAAGCTTCTTAAATCTGTTTTTTTAATGTTTATTTTTGAGAGAGACAGAGAGAGTGCAAGCAAGAGAGGGGCAGAGAGAGAGAGGGAGACACAGAATCTGAAGCAGGCTCCAGGCTCCAAGCGGTCAGCACAGAGCCCAATGTTGGTCTCAAACCCATGAACCTTGAGATTATGCCCTGAGCCCAAGTCAGACGCTTAACTGACTGTGCCACCCAGGGGCCCCTTAAATATGTTTTATTTATAGAGTCAGAAATTTATCTTTTAAATCTGTAGAATATATTTTTATGTGTTTTGAAGCACATACACATTCAAGTCCACAAATAATTTAGATGCCATGTGGAAATTAAGTTAGAAAATTATTAGAGCACCAAGGAAAACTTGAAGTCACAAAATTACGAAGGATTACTCGAGTTGTAAAAAACTAAATTCTTCCTGATATCAGTACTGATATGAAATAAATAACTGGTATATAAATATATTAGAATTAAATGGATCATTGAAATAATACTCCAGTGACTGACTCAAATCAACCCTCAAGATCTTGTTTATCTAAAATAATTTGTAGATTCAATATGGCTGACCATTTGACAAAGTTTGCCACTGATCTTGCTTTTTGAAATAAATTAGTAATGAGAAAATGCTTTCATGATTTCATTTTTCACACTAGTATTGAAAATTCATTTTTTTTTACTGGTTTATACCCACGTGTCCTTATGTTGGTTGACAGTTTCTGTATCCCTTGACTTAGACGGTACTCATCATAAGAATCAAAGAGAATTCTGAGCAAGATGTGTCTTCACAGATTATCTAACCAAGGATTTGTATTTATTACATGAGAAAACTGAGGTTCAGTGACATATTTAAGATCTGTCAAGGAATATGTGATGCACTCAAACAGGTAACTTGAGGGGAGTATAGTAAAGGGTTCATTTTCAAAGATAAACGTAGAAACTATAAGGAATAGCATAGACCCTTAGGGGTAACTACAAAAGGAACAGTTTCTATTCTAGATCTAAGAAATCAAAGAAGAAGCTCAGGTTACCAGAATCTAGAATAGCTCTGTAGAATGAGCCACCTGAAGAAACTGTGGCGCTCGATTGAGGAATGCCACCAAATTCCAACAACATAACTAAGAGGAAGTTCTTGGAATTAAACTCTGCTCTCACTTTTTATTCAACCTTGAATCTCTTGTGAAGCCCCCCCTCCCCCGCCAATGGCTGAATCCACTTAGAAGGCAGATAACTAGGGAATCTGTTGATGTTGTCTATCTCAGTAAAATCCTGATTGGTGGAGAACTCTAATGAAGGCTAGAGAGTAGTTTTGGAGTAGCAAAATAAAAATGAGAACAAGCATCTGGATGAAATATCCATAAATTTCTCTGATTTTAAGGTCGTATATATGAGGGAAAAAGTACTAGTCTTATATGGAAAAACTAATTCTGATTACTGTCCTGGAACCCTTCTAGACACTGAGGTCATAGTAATGAGAAAGACAAACTTCATAATGTCATGAAACTTAAATTAGATTGGACTGAAATGAGTAAAAAAAAAAGTAGTGGACACATATATAAAATGATTATAATTTTAACAAATTCTTTCTAAGAAAGAAGTGCCGAGGGGGGGGGTTGCGGACAGAATAATAACTATATATGGATGGAGCAAAGTAATGATTATGTCTCTTTCAGAGATGTGGAAATTTAGAGATTATCATTATGCAAGCTGGCATTTTTAATGATAGATATGGAAGACCAAATTTTCCGTGTTCACAACCAATTTTATTTTTTCCTATTTCCTCTCAGGGAACATAGTATTTTAAAAATATTAATCCTCTGTTTCTTTCAACCCCATAGTTCTTTGTACAATTGGAATTTCAACTATTTAGTGAACAAAGCTTCCTGTGTCTGTTTCCTTAGGAAAGGGGTAATAAAGGAGAAAGCAAAGAACTTTTATGGCTCTCAAATAGTTTGGCATTATGGAGATTTCATATATAAAACATTCACTGTGAGTAATGACAAAGTATGTTACTGAGACTAGAAAACTTGCCAAATGTGAAAAGGTAGAGATGGAAAGGCAGAGCCTTGAGCAGAAAAGGAGAAAATAAAAACTAACAGATAGAACTTTTGGGTTGAATCAGATAAATTTGGATCTGAGAACTTAACATGTAGGCATGTACCATGAAGAATGAGAATATGGGTTAAAAAAAAAACAAGACAGAAATTACTGCCTAGTATATTTGCTTAGAAGTTTCGGTAATGATTTTATAAAACTCTGTGGAGCTCCAGGAGGTAAAAGAGCAGTAGGGTAATTTTCACTTACACAGAGGTGGCAAAAGGTCTTACCTAGTAATGTGAGGGGGCATCAGAGAATTTTCATAGCGTAGCCAAGGCTTACTGAGATAGAAACAAAGGATGGAATAGTTAAAACCAAGAGAGAAAACACACAAAACCAACAAGACAAAGTTCATCTCAGTCAACGCCAGTGTGTTTGAATGATGTCAAGCACCCTATGAAACCCTCTCCCACCTGACTCAGCATTTAACTTATCAGAGTTTTGATGCAGTAACAGGGAAAGTTTCTGCAACCTCGGCAGAAAAGGGTTTACAAGAGAAATTAGGAATCATCATGGGGAAAAAAAAACACAAAATATTCTTTCTTTGCCTACCTGATCTCACAGAATACAATTCAAAACTATGTCATATGTAGCTTCAAGATTTCTAGATGATGGTATTACATATTCTTTTTCTTTGGGCATTCATCTATATTAAATGATTCATTAGGTTTTAAACTTTTATAGTTTCTGTTTTATCTTAGTAAAATGTAAACCATTAATTCTAATCAGAGCGTGGCATGAGGAAGGCATTTGCATTTTTTGTGTTATATACACCTGGAATATCTTTAAACTAACCTCATTTTTTTTTTATCTGTATGAGGAAGAGAATACTATTTGCCCTCTAGGAATGTTTTCTGACATAGAAATAATGTAGAGAAAGGTATCATACAGTCCATGTTTAATAAGCAGCTGTTTAATCTTCTTTTTAAAGTTGGTAGGTGAGTCTGTTATTCTTTGAGGACTTGATAAACTTGATATTCACACTTGACTGATTTTTTTTTCAAAAAAATCTATTTCCTTGCCACTTACTTTATGGTACTAAGCAGTCATTTGGGAATAAAACATTATTGTCTTTGAAATGATAGTGTTTCAGACCCATAGAATATTGCAGTTGCTTTTGCTAAGTCATATGTGCTATAAATCTGAGAATTCTATAATCACAGAGTGAGCATCCATTACATAAAAGACAGAGCTTATAGTTGATAAAATGAAAGAGGAAACACACACACACACACACACACACACACACACACACACACACATTAGAACCAAAGGAATAAAAGTTTATAACTGGAAGGAGGATGAGGGCAGATTTATTTCTTAATTTATTCCCATTCTTTTCATGGTTCCCTTCATCTCTGATAATGATATTCAGGTGGTTGAATTATATCCAAAAGTAGAAACAATAGCTAAACCCATGACATACACTTCAAACTCACACATAAGAATATGTGGAAATTTTATAAAATAGAAAGGGAATTATTGAGAATGTATTTTCCTACTAGAACTGTGTGTTATCATGCCTTTGGCTACTAGGAGTACATTTTCACTTGTACACTGATCACAATTTTTAAAGCAACGATAGCTAAAAACTCTAGCTAAGAAGAGGTGGGAAGTCAAATTAAATGCAAAGCTGAATAATTGGAGTGGATAGAAACAATTTAATGTTGAATGACAATGTTAGTTCAGATAGCATCCACAAAATAAAAGAAGCTATATTCCTAATAAAATCTATTAATTTTAAATGGAAAGAAATAATATACATTGAATACTAGTTAAATACTAGTATTTAATAATAATAATTACTTTTTATTTATTTATTTATTTATTTATTATTTATTTTTATTTATGAATAAATACTTTTTATTTATTTAAAAATAAATACTTTTTATTTTAATTTGAATATTAATATAATTATCATATATAAGTATTGATATGTTATGAATTGGTATTTATTAAAATATTAATTAAAATATGCTACATGTGCAATATAGTTCATACCATGAAAAATTAATGAGTCTTACAAATGATCTTGTAAGGGGATAAAAAAATAGAAACGTAACGAGAGATAAATGGCAAAAAAGCAAGCAAACATTAAAAGTGTAAGATTTAATAAATATACCAATGAATAAATTAAAAGTGTAAGAAACCTTTAATATGGCAAAATGAGGTATAGAGAAATCACATTTAACCTTTTTTTGAAATTTTGAGATTTGAAGAATGTAGGAGCATTAAAATTTTGTTTAAAGATTGTGGGAGTTTTTAAGTTAAACTATATCAAGAGAGTCCAAGTGAAGATGAGCAAATCAAAGTAGATGGAAGGTTAGGGGACAAATCGGTAGAACAGAAGAATGCCAGGAACTAAAATATAAGGAAGGACTTGGTTTCATAAAAACATATTGAATCAAACAATTCTTTATACCACTTACTAGATATCATCAGTTCCACCACTAAGATCAGTTATGTCACCATGAGAAGACATAACCTATTTTCAAATGTCTCTGAATAAACCAAGTTTCTTAATAAACAGAAAGAAAATGAGCTCTATGATGAGCAAAGTGGTTCTGCCTTGTCAATAAATACAGAATTTGGTTCTTCTTCCATCTCCATCTAAACCCACCCTTCCGAAGAAAACAAACTACATGCCAATGCAAAGGCACTCATGTGTGCAATGTGAAATTTGAAAAAGAAACAGGATATTTGGTAATATAAATTCATTGATGGATACATTTTTTTCCTTCTCAAAGATAGTGCTAGTAATGCATCTGAAACCTGTAAAATATGTTCAAAATATCTACTATAATTATGCATAGCTGCCTGTCTAGCTCCTGTTTGGGTTAAAAAGAGAGAAAGGAGAAGTCAGGAAATATATGTTAGAGGCCAGAGAATCCACTGACAGGGCAAACAGACCTGTGACTCAGTCTTAGTAAAACCTGAATATGTTAGCCCCATAGATAATTAAGTCATAAATAGTAGTCAGGTATTTTTTACTGATTTCAGAGAAAAAAAAAAAAGCTTACAAGATCCTTAGGCTCTGGGGATAGGGACAAAAATGGGGTTGCTCAGAAACTAGGGAACCTAAATATTTATTTATTTATTTCCTTAATTTAAAATAGGATTTGGGGACCCTGGGTGGCTCAGTGAAGCATCTGACTTCAGCTCAGTCATGATCTCTCCACTTGTGAGTCTGAGCCCCATGGCTCTGTGCTGACAGTTCAGAGCCTGGAGCCTGCTTTGGATTCTGTGGCTCAGGCTCTCTCTGCCTATCCCCCACTCGCACTCTGTCTCTCCTCTCTCAAAAGATAAATATATATTTAAAAAAATTTAAACATGATTTGTCCTGCTAAAAACAATTTTTAAAGCCATTGACTTAGTTGAGTTAAAATTAACAGTACAAATTTCCCATTACATGACAGGTAGACATACAGATATATAGATACCATTTCCATGGTTTAATCACAGCTTGTGATCCAATACAGTTAAAAATGCTCTTGGCATATTTTCTGTCTCTCAATTCTCAGGGACCTAATGAAATACAGTGGAACACCAGCTTCACGATTACAAGCTGTGTAGTTGGACAAATCATGCCTATCTCCCAAGAGCAGTTTACAGATTCAATGTAAATAGCATGTAGAGTCCCTCAATCCTCTCTTAATGGCAGTCATATTATTTACATCACTTTTGTTGCTGTTGCTGCTGTTAATTATTAGGGTGTGGTGTAGGCTTGCTCTAGCCTGTTTCTGGAAAACTCCTTTTATATCAAGAATCTGCCAGTCAGAGCCCTATTCCTCCTGTGGGACTTCTCTGATGATTTCTGCCTAACTAGTTCTGAGGCTTTACCTTTCTGCCTCTGGCATTTTGTCTCCTTCCTCCATGCTGTGTGGTGTTCTAGGCACCAAATCAGACTTGAACATTCACCTATCACCTTTTCATAACTGTGGGCTTCCTCTAGTGCTGGACTGTACACATAGTGAAATTGGGGTTCTGGGTTCAGTCATTTAGGTGAATGAAGCTGGTGTTAACGGTGATACTTCTCCTGTAGTATGAAGGTTTTAATTCTAGCTTGCTCATTAAGCTATATATCTGTTACAAAATTGTTTATCTTAAAATGATACTTGTAAACAAAATGCTCAATTGAATGAGAGGAGAATGATCTGTTCTCACTTCTGTCTGTGCATAAAAAATTTTAATTTTATAACAGTCATTCAGTTATAGATTTCCCTTCTAACCAGGAAGATTAACCGCCATTGCCCTCTTCTTATGTCCCTGTGGTAGTAAAAACATAACTTTGAAAATAGAAAAAAAAAAGTCCTTAAAAACTTTTTAAACATATTTTTTTCTAGCCTGTTCCAATGAATTTGTTTTTATTGGGCTAAAATCCCAGGGAAACTGACTCTGAACACCTGATTACAATTTTGAATCATTACAGCCCTTTGAAATTTAGATTACAGAAAGGTAATATGTCATTATGCAGCTTTTAAAACCACATTAAAATATTGCTTAGGTTGCCAATATTTCTCTTGCTTTTCAGTGCTTGCAGAAAAAATAAAATAAAAATAGCATTATCAAGGTTTTTCTTCCTGTTTTTAAGTTGTTTTATATTTACTTGGTAAAAACGTCACCAAAGCAAACAACTTCTTTCATCCATATTCAAACCATCCTCCAACTTTTTCATCAAATGGCAGCCTCACACAGTATCTCACTCAGCCTCTCTTTTTTGCTAAAGTGGTTCCACGTGGCAGCACAAAATACAGAGTCTAATTTAGAAGGAAGCAATAGAATATTGGCACCAGCCAATTGTTGATGTCAAGAGAAAAAATGCAATGTAGGTTTGCCTATTACTGAAGGAACCTAAAGGTGATTTGTGAATCCCATCCACTGGCCAAAAAGCATATAAATCCCAATGCCATTATCAACACCAGTAAACAAGTTTCAAAGATTAGGTAAAGTCAGCACTTGAGCCCTCAAGGCTTAAAAATACTTCTAGGAGGAAGGAAAAATAAGGGCAGAAAACCTGCTGAAAAAAGCAACACACAGTTGTTTGTGTTTACCCTAAAATGAAGTTTGAAATAATGCATGTATCATCAAATATGATTTTGTTCACCAAGTAAGATAATCCAGAATCCATTTAGAAATGTTTTTATGAGGATATGATTACGGACATTTAAAAGGATGAGGAAGTAGAGTATTAGTAGATAATTCAAATAAAGAAAATATGCCTGATAACAGTTTGGTACCTAGCTTCTGTGATGCCTTATGGGATCCTCCCTGTACAAGAGCTTCTTATGAGATGTTCTTATACATAGATAGATGGATCTGTAAAATTAAAACCATAAAAGACTGGACCTGGTGTTGACTTTTTAGTGCAGCACATCTTTAACCTGGCCAACACCATATGATATAGCCTATTGGGAATAATTCCACACAATATGGCCACAGTATAGGAGAGGGTGATGAAGGAGGGAGTATCCCCATTCTTAATTTTTTTTCAAATGATTTCAATGAACATTCAAATTAAGAATCACCAAAATATTTGCTAATTTGTCAAAAGATATTTAAGAGCTAAAATATGGTGCTTCATTTAGACTCATTTTGATTATTTGATTTAGACTCATTTTGATTCTTTAGTCCTGGAGTCTTTGTTGGCAGATGGGAGTAAAACAAAGAAAACTAATATAAAGGCATTGTTCTCAAGGAACTTACAATCTAGTAGAGAAGATAAGAACCCAAAACAAAATTGTATTAAACATTTTAAAGGGTTCACTATAGGTATGTGTAATTTTTTTATGGGAAGTTCAGAAGGAAAGAAAGGAAAGAGAAAGAAGAAAGAATGAAAGGAAAGGAAAGAAAAGGAAAGGAAAGGAAAGGAAAGAAAGAAAGAAAGAAAGAAAGAAAGAAAGAAAGAAAGAAAGAGAGAAAGGAAAAAATTACTTTTGCCCCATTAAACAAAGGAAGGTTTTATAAAGAAGTAACATCTGAGATAAATTTTGAAGGATAAATAGGTTTTTACCAGATGGAGAAGACAGAAAAGATCATACCACCAAGCTCATGTAAATGCACATTTTGAAATAGGTGACAAAATGTTTCTGTGTTTGACTCAGAAGTTTTGAATGGCTGAAAGGAAAGAAAAAGGAAAGGAAAAATCAAAGCTAACATACATGGGGTATCACAACTGTTGAACTAAAATTAATTTTTCCAGTCCTCAATTTTCTCATCTATGGAGTAGGGACTATAATGCTTGTAGCCAAAATTTCCTGTACGAATTCACTGAGCCCCAAGCATACAGCCCCTCTTACAGCAGGTATCCAATGAATAGCAGTCTCATTTCCCTTTCCTATCAAAAAAAGATGGGAATACAGGGAAAAAAACTGTGATGTAAGATTAAATCTAATTATATTTTTTATGTTTATTTATTTTTGAGAGAGAGAGAGACAGAGAGACAGAGCATGAGCAGGGGAGGGGCAGAGAGAGAGCGAGACACAGAATCCGAAGCAGGTTCCAGGCTCTGAGCTGTCAGCACAGGGCCCAATGTGGGGCTTGAGCTCTTGTGAGATCATGACCTGAGATGAAGTTGAACGCTTAACCAACTGAGCCACCCAGGCGCCCCTGATTACACTTAATTATTGAAGAGAGTTTGGAGTTAATGTCAAAGAAATGATTGATGAGAATGTTTTCCTATATCTTGTGCTACAAATCTACTGTTATTACTTTGCTGTGAAGATAAACGAAAGTGTGAATGTGTAAGTCAGATGAAAGCACTAACCTTTGAATTGCTTATCTCTTAACAAATAGGTGGTTTCTTTAACATTTTCTAAAAGGTACAATTTTCTATAAGTGAATCTAATTTCTATTGACTTTTGACTTCAGTTATAAAATCATGAGTCTGATAAACCAGAAGTTCCTTATATATAAATATAAATATAATTTAAATGACACCAAATCTTAAACCATGCTTTTTGAAGGGGATGACAACTTTCTGCTATATTTACATTAATCTGCAAATTGTTGTTGGTCCCTTAGGAGAAATTAATTCAAGTAAATTCAGTGCACATTTACTGATTTCCTACTATGTGCCAGGCACTTTAAGAGCCTCTATACTCTAAGACCTAGATCAGTTGTGATTAAGAAATAGATATAATCTCAAGAACCTCATGTATAAAAAGGGAAAAATCGAGGATTTCATGACTTACATTAGTGTCAGAAGGATGTAAATGCTATAAATTTTTTACATTACATAAATACTATGTGACATTGCATAATCAAATCTAAGAATCAGTTGGAAAATTATACAAATAATGAGATTTAATAAGATTAATTAATTTTTATCAAATTATATTTGTTTGAAACTAAAGAGCATAAAGCATATTTTCCCATTTGCTATGATAGAAATAAAACACAAGGAAGCTTCCATAATATTGTTAAAGTCAAGTTACATCTTACAAAAGTTAGTAATGTTTTACATAGCATTAGAATCTAGATATTTAGTTCAACATGTAAAGAGGGAGAGAGACAGAAGAGACAGAGACACACAGAGAGAGACATTAAAATGTCGTGAAAACATAGAAGGTGAACATGTTCTCTTTGGCCGTCTTGCCTAGTAATAAAATGCATTGAAGAGTAAATGACATTTGAACCAGATTGCAAATGATGAAGGATAAAGGAAGGAAGAAGATATCTTAAGCAGAGAAAATAAGTACACTGAAGAAGAGGCATGGTAACATCATCAAAGAATGGCTAGAAGTTCACCTCCACTGGGACAGAGTAGAGAAGTGGCAGGATATAAAGATTCAAGTATAGGTTAGGCCAAATATTAAGGGGCCTTAAATATCAGGTCAAGGAGTTTAGATACTATCCTCTATATAACAGCAATTATATCAGAGATTTGTGGGTACAGACACAGTACATATAGATTTCTGTTTGAGAAATTTAAAGCTGGTAACAGTGAGAATGATGGGTTCAGTGTGGCAAGAACAGTTAACAGGCTTATAGCAACATTCCAGCTGCAAAATTAGGATGGATTAATCTAAAGAGTGACAGTAGTTGGTGCACCTGAGTGGCTCAGTCGGTTAAGCGTCTGACTTCGGCTCAGATCATGATCTTTCAGTCCGTGAGTTAGAGCCCCGCATCAGGCTCTGTGCTGACAGCTCAGAGCCTGGAGCCTGCTTTGGATTCTGGGTCTCTCTCTTCTCTCTGCTCCTCCCCTGCTTGGACTCTGTCTTTCTCTCTCACTCTCAAAAATACATAAACATTAAAAAAAAAAAAGTGATGGTAGTGAAGAGGAAAAGTTACACACTAGGGATTGAGTTAGAGGAACCTCCTCTAAAACAATCCTCTAGCAATGCTTTAAAAGCAAGCTTATTGGGGCGCCTGGGTGGCGCAGTCGGTTAAGCGTCCGACTTCAGCCAGGTCACGATCTCGCGGTCCGTGAGTTTGAGCCCCGCGTCGGGCTCTGGGCTGATGGCTCAGAGCCTGGAGCCTGTTTCTGATTCTGTGTCTCCCTCTCTCTCTGCCCCTCCCCCGTTCATGCTCTGTCTCTCTCTGTCCCAAAAATAAATAAATGTCAAAAAAAAAAATTAAAAAAAAATAAAAGCAAGCTTATTAAGAATAACTGATATGTTTTATGGATTCTTAGAATTGTATTTTAAGAAGAAATGTAAAGAATACTTTCTTCAACTATGTACCCAATATAATATTACCTCTAAAATAGCAAGACAAGCACTATTTTTTATTCTTTATCCACTTGTACCTCTCTATTGCCTGGGACAATATGCAATAATTCCATCTCTTATTTGTCTTCCATGATGAACAACACATTATTTTCTATGTGTTTGTTGCTTCCTTAATTTTTTTAAGTAAATTCTACACCCAAGGTGGGGCTTGAACTCATGACCCCAAGATCAAGAGTCACATGCTCTATTGATGGAGCCAGCCAGGTGCCCTCATTTCCTTAATTTTTATGTACTATATTCTATCCATGTATAATATCTCAATGGCTCCTGGCTCTTTTCAAATTCTATTTCAGTGTGCTAATTACAATGGGCATTGAAATATGAATTACCTCAGGTTATTCTTTAGACAAATTCAAGATATCAAAGGAAAACAAAGAAGAATAAACATTCTAGTACAACTAGCCAATAGAAGTAAAAAATACAACCATATAAACACGGTTCAAATGTGAACTCGTTTTTAGGAAAAAAGCCATCATATAATGAGTTTAATCTATGCACGCTTAAATTGGATCAACATATGAACTTCCTTTCATAGTAATAAGAAATTAGTTCAGGATGGGAAATTTTCCAAGTTGAATTGGTGTAATGAAGATGGACAGAGTTGATCTCAACTCTGAGATTATAGTCAGCTAGATTTTTTGACACTAAAGCATCAATTGATTAATTGCATTACAGATATGATATAAAAAACATCTAGTTACATATTTTTTAGCCATGATTCATTAAGATAATTTTATACTTAAATGGATTTTTACTGTTGCAAGCCTGTAATAAACCAAGTAAATGGCAGAAATGAGGATATTCTGTAATTTATTTTATAAGCGCATTCCTTTATGAAAGCCAAAAAAGTAAATTCTTAATCTTTAATGATGTGCTTTCTCCATACTCTATTTCTGCAATGGTTCTCAATCACTTTATCCTGCTAGAATCATCTGAAGTTATCTGTATTTGGCAAGGGAGAAGAACTTTAAGGGAAGTGACATTTTGTTCATTTGATTATTTTTTTGGAGAGCAGTTATTACAGGGATGATTTGGGCAGCTTCAGCAAATGGAAAAAAAAAGATAGAAAGCAAGATATACTATTTTGTTGTTGCTGTTGTTGCTGTTGATACTATCAATAATGGGAAGACATGGAATGGTTTTAAGCCTTGGTGAAATCCTATTTGTAATTCTTGGAGATCACACTATTGACAAATCTGATTTAGTTGGAGTTAGATTAAAATTACAGGGATAATTTAAGAGGCTATTTCAATGAAGAAAGCACGAAAGGATAAGGGACTGAACAATGTATCATCAATAGGAATTAAGAAAATAGGGAAATATTTTCAATGTGGAAGGAATTATCAATATAACTATTTAATTATATGGGCTAAATGAGTGAAAGGCTAACTTACATGACAATACCATTAACAAGGTTTACAGGAGGTGGTACAGGTTTCATGAAAACATAACTAGTATATCACTTGCCTTAAAAAATTCCATAAAGAATTATAAAAGTGAAAGACAGGAGATAATATTGAGTTTCATTATTCAAAGTACTCTTTGGACCAGCAGTATTGGTATTCCTTGAGAATTAGAAAATATGAAAGACAATGAGGAGAGAATAAAGATTTAAAATCTATCAATAGGGAGCTCACAGGAAGAAACAGCAATGAATGAGAATATATTCAAAGATGTAAGGATTACATAATTTCTACATTCTATCCAATAAGGTCAAGGAATAGCAAGCAGAATAAAACAAATAAATTCATATTGGACATAATTCAGTAATACTTCTAAACAATGAACATAAAAAAATTTACTTACAAAGATTGGCAGCTAGTTAAAATCTCTCTATGTCTCTTGGCTCTTCTCTCTCTCTCTCTCTCTCTCTCTCTCTCTCTCTCTGTCTATATATATATATTCCAACAGAATTATTAAAAGAACTTCTGTGATATATATATATATATACACATATATATACATATATATATATATTCCAACAGAATTATTAAAAGAACTTCTGTGATCAACAAAAATCCAGAAATGTGGTTTTATTTATATATGTTTTTAGTTTTTTGTTAATGTTTATTTATTTGTCAGAGACAGAGACAGTGTGAGCAGGGGAGGTGCAGAGAGAGAAGGAGACAGAGAATCCAAAGCAGGCTCCAGGCTCTGAGCTGTTAGCATAGAGCCCAAGGCGGCGCCCAAACTCATGAACTATGAGATCATGACCTGAACTGAAGTCGGACACTTAACTGACTGAACCACCCAGCTGCCCCTTTGATCTCATTTTTAAGCAATGAATGGAAATATAGCCTTTAATATACATATTCACGAACACCAACATTATAGTTGCAAAGAATAAATTATTGAGAAAAAAATAAACAACAAAAAATTACCAACAGCTTTGTTTAAGAGAAAGGATTTTGTATAGTTTTTCCAGCTTTAACATTCGTTATTATCTAAAGACCTTCAGTGGGCATGCATTAATGACATAATAACAAAGATTACTCAAAAATAAATATAAGTTGTTCACCTTTACTTAAGCATCTTTTAAAACGAATCTAGAGTTTCAGATAATTTTGATGATAGTTATTTAGGGGGAAAATATTTCCCCCTAACATTTTCCATTCTTCTCTTTTTCATTTTCATGAGGATGATATATATTTTCCATAAACAAAAAGAATACCGATTAGAGTCTGAGTGTTAGACATGCTATAGCTGTCAAATGATTGATCCGAAATGCCTTTACCTATATATTTTCAAATATAAATACATATATAAGTGATTAATCACTTAGTAATGCATATAAATGTTGAATCACTATGTTGTACACCTGAAACTACTATGATTTATGTCAACAGCACTTCAATTAAAAAGTACATAAATAAATGATCAGTTGATACAAGTTGTCCTAACTGCAGGTAAATTCAAACAACTAACCAGGGTGAATACCAGTATAAAGAGAAAACTCTCTACCCGGAAGCAGAAGAATTTAGGGAGCCAAAAATCCAGACATATATAACGGGTTGTTTACTGGCGTTTGTGGAGTGATTTGTCTGTCTTCCTGATATTAGCTCTATTAAATGCAGTACCTTGGGTGCCTTCACTAGTTAAAACAAACAAACAAACAAACAAACAAACAAACAAACACCAGGCATCTCCACAGCCTATCATTTTTTCCAAGCCCTACTGTGCTCCATCTAATGTAAACTATGCTTTGGTATGACTTGGTTATAAAATGCTCAGTGAAGTAGCCTAGATGCATTTTGACAAGATTTTGAAACAGATGGTAATATTTTAGCTGCCCTCACCCCTTTTGCTTGAAGAATATCCTTTGCGATCAGTGGTATGGTAAAAGATTTAAAAAAAAAAAAAGAAGATAGGAACTGAATATATTTTCAGGCTGTCATGAGGAAACCATGAGACAAAATATCCATGAGGCAAGGGTTGGTTTTTGATTTGTTTTGTTAACACTTATTTGTTTCCCAGTGGACCTTTTAAAAAGCGACAAGTAATTTCACTTTGTTATTTACCTCTGTGTAGTTTCATTTAAGAGGGTACTTCAGTAAACAATTTGGTCATTGCATATTACATGGAAGAAGTGGTCTTTTTCTTAATTTCCTGTTATGTCTGACCCTCTGTTTTCTTTCATCATCAAATAGTTCTTTTCATTCTTTCCTGTTATTGTTGCCACGATGTGTTTCTTTCTTTGTTAATGATGAGTGTTTTTCTCTTCTATTTATCTTCTCCACCTTTTATTTTCTAGCCACATCTATATAGAGCAATGTAATCCTGACAGCAGAAATTTCATTCTGTGCTTGCATGTACAGATGAAAGCTCTGCAAAATTTACTAGCAAGCAGTCAGAAGGTAAATTTTTAAATATTCTATCTACCACAAAACTCTCAGAAATAGAGTCTTCCTGACACAGACCTAAATATTTTGATGTATGCTAACTAAAGTGACATAACACAATTTTCCTCCATATAGAATGTGGATTTTTGTTGTCTAGAAAATATATTTGCACACCCTTATTTTAAATATATTTGCACACCTGCTATTTTTAGACTTTTTTTAATAAGAATCAAACATTGACTTAAAAATAAAAATAGCTGCCTTACATTTTCATTCGTTTGTTTTGTAATTTAATTTAGTCATTAACAATATCGCTATGTTAAAAAAAAAACAATATACCTATGTTTCACTGGATTGCTCTACAAATTTTTCTTTTGTTCAGACATGTTGCCTTGAATACTTCCTTTGGTTGTATACACCAATCCTAAAATAAATTAAATCATTATTATGCTGTTTCATTTCCTGCGCCCTCCGACTCTGGGTACTCCAACTTTCAGTCACATTCTGAGCTCTTCAAATGGACTGTTTGCTCAGAACTCCTTTCAAGGGTTCCTTTTCCAGTTGAAGAACATTCACGCCTGCCCTAAGATTGCAGGTAAACGCACCCTTTCACAAGATTTCTCCACCTCTCCCAGCACCAGTTCCGTCAAATCCATATGTTTGGACATTGGAGTCCTAGGGACTTTGTTTTCTTTTTGCTCAAAGTGAGGCTGGAGCATACCTGAAGATGAGTCAAGAAAATGTCTCCAAATTCCAAAAGGGTAAAGTGGATGGGAAAGCACTTCCTCAGCAAGGGTAGGATAAAAAGTGAACCACCTGAAACTGGACCAACGATACAAAGCAGAACCAAAGTGGTTAGGATAGCCACTATTTTGCAAGCAAAATGACAGATTTTCAAAGAGTGGTGAGGGCTAGATAGGCATCACTGTGTTGTGTTATTTAGTCATCTCCACCACTGGCTGTGGTTTTCTTGAAATAATGGTTGCATAATCCATCTGAATGTCTGCAGAAAACAGTGCTTGGGACACTGAAGATGCTCCATAATTGCTAAATGAATTAATTAAAAAAAGACAGCAAAATAGCCACTCGCTGATTGATAATGAAATCATCAGGTAAAAAGATGATTCTACAAAGAATTATAATTTTTAAATATCTGCATGTATTAGATCTACTTCATTTGACATTTCTGCCCAATTGATAGGAAATCTCGAGCAGAGTTTTCAATAGTCAAATACAGTGTTCAGGGTCATGTGAAGCTTCCATTATGTAAAAAAATAAATAAATAAGAGAGTTAAGTGATGCTCATAATATCCCAAATTGATCTGTTGTGCAATCATATAAGCACATATATTTCTTTTACTTTTCCCCTTTCTATTGTGTGTAATAAATATTTAACCACTTTAAAATTTTATTCAGTCAATTTAACTAATCCTGACAGCTTCTACTAAGGAAATGTTTGCTTTCTCTTCTGAGGAAGATTTTAAGAACATTCACCTGAAATGTTTTATGGATCCTACAAATGCATAACCCTGGAAGAAAGATCTTCTACAATTTTCTTCAAAGCAAGTAACATAAAAATTCACTAAAATATTGTGTTACAAGGATGCCTGGAAACCCTCCTAATGATACCTGTCATGTTACTGGGCTGCAGACTTTTGGATGAATACACCAGCTGCAGTGGGTTAAACTTTACGAAAAATATCCAAGTTTCCGGATACTAAAATATTGACATCTGCTAGAAGTAGAACCAAGAAGTTATCCTAAGAATGAAAGTAATTGGATGAATTATTTTTTTAAGTATGTTTTATTGCTTTAGGTAAACATGAAGTTCATAAAAAGAAACCTGTTGTCAATTACAGACAAATGTGCAGTGGCAAGATTTTTTTTTATGTTGATTAATTCCTGTGATCTATATGTATCATAAAAGAAAGTTTGAATAAAGGAAGAGAAAACGGAAGAAGGCAGGTCCATCTGCTTTGTCAAAAAGAATATCTTAATTTATATTAGAAAAAAATATCCAATCCCCCATCTTTTTATATATGAGATATTCTTGCCATATGTTTGCCATTTTTTGATGTTTTCACCTGAAAAGTACATTTGTTTACTTTTACACTTTTGCTTCAAAATCAGTCTTTTCTTTTACTTGTTACTACAGAATGTTATGTCAGAATATATATGATTTATATAATCCAAAATTTAGAAAAAGGAAAGGTGATTATATTTCCAAAAGCCCTGAAATTGGGCACTTTATAAGAAATAGGACATTTGTCTGTTAGTCTCCATTAATGTTACTTAATATTTGTAGACAGCAAACTCAGTGTCAGTGCTTTAAATAAACTTTGTAAACTAAACGATGTAACTGGACTATGAATTCTGTATGGTGATTATTTCCATTTCAAGATGAGAAAATTGCTATCAGGAGGATTTAAGTATTGCTCCTGGTCACCTGAGTCACAGAGCTGGGGTTGGGGGGCTCTGTTTTGAGTGTGCCATTTAAAATTTGCCTAGTCTCTCTCAGCCTCCTTATTTGGAATCTATTTCAAAGGATCCAGCGGAACCTCATTCACAGATTTTCGATTTCTTAGAAAAACACTGCATTGCATATTCACTTTACTTGTCTGTCTAATCATAGAATTCATCTACAATCCATTGTTCTGAATAGAGTCATTTTGTTTTTAGGAATACTTTTCTGAATTAGGACCACAGTGTTTTATGCTGGTGAGTGTATAGACGATTAGAAGCTTTACTCTACACTTATGATCACTGAGACCTGGTGAGCCATTTAGAACAACTGAGTTAAGTTTTCTCATCTGCACAGGTGGGATGATGCCTATCTACCTTATACTGCTAATGGGAGGTTTCAGGTCATCACCTATGTAAGGTGTCCAGTGGGACCTTTGGCACACAGGAAATGCAAAATAACTGATTTTACTACCTTTATCTTCCTGAATTCCAACTTAGATTTCTTTCTGTTCAAAATCTGCTACCATCAATTCTATATTTTGAATTTCCCTTTTTGAACAAATTAGTAGAAGAGTTTGACTTAGAATCTCCTGAATACTAACCCATCCTCTATATTTAGTTTTCCTCAATATGTCACACACAGTGGATGAGATATTATTCTTATCAATATTGGCCACTTATAACCTCAGATATTCTTCCTCTTCCAATTTTCTATGGTCTCTTTGCATACTAGGACCACATAATAACTCATCCAACACTCCTCTTGGGTCTGCTTCTAGGCTTTATCTTCATCATTCCTTTACACCGCTCTCAGAGATGTTCACTGCTGATATTATATAATCCTCCTGATTTAACCCCTTTGGTAACTCCCTATGGTCTTCAAAATAAAGTTAAATTTCCTTAGTATGGCCTATGAGAACATTCATGAAAGCGGCCCCATCATTTCACTGTAGCCCTTCAAAGTTTCCCGTTTTTCTTTTTGTCCACACTTTATGTTTCACTATGTCTTTTGTCAGGGACAAATTTCTCCAGGCTTTTCAAAGTTCAGATAAGTACTCTTTTTTGAGTCCATTCTGAATTCTACAGGGAATGGACTACTTGCCTTTTATGTAAAACCAGTCCCTTAAAAATGTCCACCAGCGTATTTTGATTATTAAGATCTCTCAACTCACTTAGATATGCACACAAATGACTTATTTTTTTTCAAATTCCACCCCTATTATGCCATATCAAAATTTACTTCTAGATAATGCCTTTGTTGAAAGTATTTTGGCCTTAAGCCATAATTTGCAGTTACTAGGTTATAGGCACAGTCTCATTATGTTCCTCAATCTGAGAGGTGTTTATGTTAAAACATATTTATTTATGGCTTAAATTTTTTTAATATTTATATATTTTTGAGAGAGAGAGAGCACAGGCAGGGGAGGGGCATAGAGAGAGGAAGACACAGAGTCGGAAGCAGGATCCAGTCTCTGAGCTGTCAGCACAGAACCTGACTCGGGGCTCAAACCCATGAACTGCAAGGTCATGACCTGAGCCGAAGTCAAACTCAACTGAATGAGCCACCCAGGCACCCCTGGTTTAATTATTTTTTAATTTATTGGAATGTAGTGGATATATAACATTGTATAAATTCAAAGTGTACAACATGTTGATTCAATACATTTATATATTGTAATATCATTTCCATTGTAGTGATAATTAACACATCTATCACATCACATAATTATCATTCATTCTTAGCTTTGGGAATAATTAATATCTAGTCTCTTAGCAAGTTTGATGATTATACTAAAGCAATGTTGTCTATATTCACTCTACTGTGCATTAGATTTCTAGGACTTACTACCAATTTCAAGTGTGTCTCCTTAGCATCTGTCCTATCTCCTCCCCATCATCCCCTGGTTACCACTGTTTTACTCTCTTTTTATACAAGTTTGGCCTTTTTAGATTCCACATATAAATGATATCATACAGTATTTCTTTTTCTCTGTCTGACTTATTTCACTTAGCATGTCCTCAAGTTTCATTCATGTTGGCTCAAGTGGCAGGATGTCCTTTTTTTGGCTGAATATATACACATTTTTTTTCTTTAACCATTCATTCCCTGGTGGGCACTTATATTGTCTCCATGCCTGAGCTATTGTGACTAGTGCTGCAATGAACATGGGAAAGAAGATATCTATTCAGTATCCTATTTTCCCTTCCTCTGGGTGTGTACCCAGAAGTGAAATGGCTGGATCTCATGGTAGTCCTTTTTTAATTTTTTTAGGAATCTTCATATTGTTTCATATTGCTTTAGGAATCTTCATAACGGCTGAATCAAATTATATTTCTACAAGCATTGTACAGGGGCTTCCTTTTCTTCACATCCTCACCAGTATCTGTTATGTTTTGTCAATTTGATAAGAGCTATTATAATCAGTGTGAGATACCTCATCGTGGTTTTGATTTGCATTTCCCTAATAACTAGTGATGTTGACCATAGTTTCATGTACTCATTGCCCTTTAGATGTCTTCTTTGGAAAAAAATATCTATTTAGTTTCTCTGTCAATTTCTTAATCAGATTTTTATTGAGTGAAATGAATTTTTTATATATTTTGGGTATTAACTTTTTTCTGATGTATGGTTTATAAAATTTCCCTCCCAGTCTTTAGGTTGTCTTTTTATTTTGCTGAGTTTTTGTGTGTGTGTAGATGTTTTTTCACTTCAGTTTAGTCCCACATGTTGGTTTATGCTTTTGTTGTTTGTGCTTTGGGTGTCCTATCCAAAAACCCATTACAACAACCAAAGTTGAGTAGCTTCTTCCTTATGTTTTCTTCTAGAATTTTTATGGTATCAGGTTTTATGTTTAACTCTTTAATCATTCCCATTTAAGTTTTGTGAGGGGCATAAGATAGGAGTCCAATTTTATCTTTCTGCATGTGTTTACCAGTTTCCCCATAACCATTTGTTGCACTTGGTAGCATCCCCCAGATACTGTTTTTTCCTTGAGATGTCATTCCTTTTTTATATGGTTTATTGAAACCACTTAATGTGAATATTCATGTCTCCTCTACTCTCCATGTTTCTGAAATTCCAGAAGCCAAATTGAGCATAGGTTGGTCTATTGACATAGCATCCACTCTCTTTTGAACAGATCTTTTCCTCTGTTCTTCATTCTGCTACAGAATTGCTTGGGCATATGAAACCTCCCTTTTAGAGTAAGTTTTTTCCTTATCCACTGGAGAATCCTCAGCTGGAGAATAATCTTCAACAGATTTCTTAAAATGAAGTTGTCATATTACCTTTGCAATGGGTCCCTTAGGAACCAATGAAAACTAGTTTTAAAAGACGAGTTTCCAAATTTAGGACTCCAAATTTCATAGCTATGGCCAGGCATCCAAATGTATGTAACTAAACAATTCAAAGCCAACTTGAACATACAGATAGAGGATGGATGTCTCTTGAGCCCATGGACAAGCTACTTGAAGGCTAGGATCACCCCTTGGCTCAAAATTGTCCCACAGATTATGCCTCTTTGCCACTCTTTGGTCACAAACAATGAATGGAAATTCACTCAGCTACTCTACCGTCTACTACCTAAAATCCAGAACCTCACAAACTAGGTCTCTGGGACACACAAACCATTTATTCCACCTGCCTGCATATTGGGCAGAAAAGAACACAATCAAAGTAGCAAATAATTGTTTCATTTTTTGATGTCTAAAAATTCTAAATATGGAAAGTCTTTTTTTTTTCATGGTATCCTAAACTTTTCCTCAGAAGTGCCTGGTTACTAAAATATATCTCAGCACCCACATGTACATTTTAATGACTGTGCTTAAATAGCTCAAATTTGCAGTAAGTCTCAAACTAATACTTTGGATGAGTTCACGTGTTCCTATTAAATCCAATACCTTATAAAAACAGCCATTCACCTATATAAAAATAACTTCTCACCTGTGGACAAGGTCTCATTTGTTAGAGTCACCGTCAAATCTGTAACAGTTAAAATACACAACTCTAAAGATGGGCAGCATGCCCAGGGCTGGCTTTGCAAACCACCGAAGTGAAAAATCCATATTGTCTAATTTTACTAACCCATCACTGAAACAAACTCACTCGATCACAAGTCACCACCAGAAGTTCCCATTCTTGCTTTGCTACTAAATCTCTTTCCTTGGAAGCTTTCAGTATCAGCCCAATGCACCTGAGGCTAACAATCTCCCTGAATTAAACCTACTCCCTTCTGCCCCAAGCTATAGTGCTTGCACAGAGCAATTGGAAACTCAGGTCTTCTACAAGGAGAAATATAACAAGTCCCAGAGACACAGAGGCAAGTCGGCTCCTGTGTCTGCTGCAGGAGAATAAAGAAAGGAGAAAGTAGTGTGACATGTTCTCAATCTAAAAGTACCTGTGTAAGAAAGTCATCATTAGTATCATTTATAACAGGTGTTGCAGGTGTATGCTTCATAGTAAGCACCTAATAAATAGGAGCTTTTATTTTGAATATTATTATTAGCCTTTTATATTTATTCCTTGGCTTAGCCCAAACCTATGTGTATTGTGTTTTCTGCACTTTTCCCCTTGTAATCTGTGGTCTTCTGAAGCCATCCACACCGAGGTAGGAGGAAGAACACCCACTAAACCAACTTCACGTAGAAAAACAATGTGAGTCCATTTAAAGAAGAAACTAGAACAATTTAGCCCTTTGCTCTTTAATGTAAAAGTCCACCTCAAATACCATGAGTATTATATCCTTTCTTTTATGCTTGGGACAGCATATTCTGACATAAATAACACAATCTAATATCCTTAATAAGCTAATATGGTGGAAACAACATACTCATAACTATAATAAATAAAGTAAGTGTAGTGCCACGAGGAATTGAAGCACACAGGTGTGGTGCTTACAGAGAGAAGCAGAGCGATGGTGGTGAGGGAAAGTTGCTTGGGGGAAGGAGCCTAGAACATTCAGTTTCCGTGTAATTCTTCTTCATTTCCCGCACTTCTGTGAACCGAAATGTATTTTTAAAGTAACATAGTTAAAGAGAAATATTGACTTTTTGTTTCTTTCGTGTATCTTTTTGTTTTAGTCACAAAAAGAAAAAAGAACAACATGTCTGACAAAGTAAAATCAATAATTCTAAGATTTAACTTACCTTTTCCAATAACAGAATTAGGCATACACATGAATAATGTATTTTGTAGTATGAAGGAGAGAAATAGATGTTGTAGGAAAAAAACCAATTTATGGAAGGTAGCTAAGATTGCTAAGAGAAATGCCAGTGGCATCGAGAATAAAATAGAGTAGATTTTCCGAGATCTATACTTCATTCTGATACAGAAAGTGTGTAACTATGAGGCCCACATCAGGGATGATGAGCAATGTTTTTCTTTTCTTTTTTCTTACTTTTTCGTAAAGTCTGGATAATTTGCATTCACCTAGCAAACATAAATCTTTTGTTCATTGGTAAGTAGTATTTAAATTTGATCATATTTTATTTCTTCCTCTTTTATTAGGACACAAATTGTCTATCAAAGAAATTTAGAAAGAATTTACAAAAATGTGCACTGCATAAAATGCTTCAGAATTTCAGAAATGTTGGAGAACATGTGTCAGTATTTTTAATTTAAGTATAAATTCCTGAAGTATAAATTCCCTTAAGTACAAGTTTTGAGTTTAGGGAAACTACTTTTTTTTTTTTTACCTCATCAGAGAGATATTTAGATCCCCAGGAAACTGTCACCAAAGAAAACTGTCAATTTGGATATTTCTAACCAATTACATACAGAATCCTTTCCGATTGCACTCTCCTCCTGGCCACAAGCATTTACAAGGTTTTAGTAAAATGGGAATATAGTTAACTACCTAATGCATTCCACTGAGTAAATGTACACATTACTCTGATTAAGTGAAAACACCACTAGCTGAACCAACAAAGCCCAACAATTTTACTTAAAATAAGTGTCTCTTTTGTGTTCAGTAAATGCGAATACATTCACTATCTTTCTCATTCTATATAATTATAGCAGATGGGAACGTTTTTCCTTAGATTGAGAAGTTGGCATTTTACATGTTTAATTTGGCTCAAGATACAACATTTATAGAACTGCATTCCAAGCAGTGATTTTCTAAAAGATTCCCTATTGAATATGAATGTAATTATGTTAAATATTCCACCCAGAAATTATAATCCTAACCCTAAAGGTTATTTCTTGGGCATAAAACAGAAACATAGGACTTTTTTGTTATGTTTTCTAGACCACTGAGCAAAAGTCTATAAATTGCTACCCCAGAGTAATAACAGACTGAAAATATGAATATGAATACAATTAGCTTTAGCTAACAGAAAAAATGATATATTAAGCTTATGCATTATGGTTTTGCCCATTGATTAATGTCAAGGCTGTTTCTGTCTGACTGGCTGGCCAAAGGCCAACAGTAGGAGGAAGAGAGAGGAAGAGGAGGAGATCATTTGGAATATCTGTCAAGTATCTCTGCTTTTGCTCCTTGGCAATTCTTCTACTTAATGGAGGGGACTGGGCCACACACACAGCTAGCACAAATCATTAAGTCAGTGATGAGTTTTACAAGAATCACCAGAGTTTATAAAGAGTGAGGAGACCAGGCCAGTCGAAAGGATCTCTGTCCCTCAGGTGGTCAGGAAACCTAGAACAAATGAACAGCTTGCTGTAGCAGATTTGGACTCAATACTTAAGTTACAAGATATCACAAAACTTATTGAACACAACTTGATATCCAGGAGAAGAGATGATCATGAGATCTAGGCCATTGACCTATTGAGTTTAGCTAATATTTGTCATGCTTTCTGAGAAACATGTAATGACTATCAGAGGGGGAAAAAAGAGGACAAAAGCAATTTCAAGAAAGAATATATTAGGGGCGCCTGGGTGGCTCCATCAGTTAAGCATCTGACTTCGACTCAGGTCATGATCTCATGGTTTGTGAGTTCGAGCCCTGCGTCAGGCTCTGTGTTGACAGCTCAGAGCCTGGAGCCTGCTTCGGATTCTGTGTCTCCCTCTCTCTCTACCTCTCCCCCACTCATGCTCTGTTCTCTTTCTCTCTCTCCCTCTCTCCCAAAAATTAAGAAAGAGTAATTAAAATTATAGAGTTTGGGAAAGATCAAGGTGTTCAGAATGAAGCTAGAAGGTGCACAAAATATGTGTGTGCTTGGTGAAAGTGGTACTCCATTTCAAATAAAAGAGTGCAAGGGAGAAGAGAATGCTATTATGAACAGTGGCGAACTGTGTATTATATGAAGATCTTAGAAAGGATGACTGTAATCCGCATAGAAAATAAATGTGTGAAAAAGAGCCAGGATCATAACCTAGGTTAAGGGTTTGGTAAGAAGAGAACCTAACTAAAAGAGCAGAATCTGTGTCTGAGCTACACAATTCATGGAATGCTTTTCTGTACTGAATGGGCTTTTAAAACCTCTTACAGTGAATGCTTTCTTCCATATAGAAGCTTACCACTGGGAAGTAGCTCCTACGTAAACTTGGCCACTTGCAGTGAAGCACAACTTGAAAACCCTTGATTAGAGGATGAGCATGCTTCTTGTCCTGTTCTTATTAACAACAGTAAATACATACATACTAAATACGGAAAACACTACCGCCCTAAGAGTATGGCAAATATATATATTATAATAACTACAACAAAAACCCAACAATATCACCTCCTGGCGAAGAGTGAAAAGGCATCTCTGGTAGGAATGTAAAGTGGCAACGATGTTCTGCAAGATAGTTTGGCACTGCCTTACAAAGCTAAACATAGTCCCCCCCCAAACAATCAAGCAGTTGTGCTTCTAGGTATTTACCCAATTGATCTGAAAACGTATGTTCATGAAAGAACCTGCATGCTAATGTTTATTTCAGCTTTATTCACAGTTGTGGAAAACTGGAAATAATTCAAGATGTCCTTCCACAAGTGAATGGGGACAAAACTGCTGTACATTCATATACTGGAATACTATTCAGTGATAAAATCAAAAGATCTAAGATCTATTAAGCCACACAAAAACATGGATAAATATCAAATGTATATCATTAAGAGGAAGAGATCAGTGTGCAAGTGCTTTGTAGTATATGATCACATTTATAGGACATTCAGGGAAAGGTGAAACTGTATACATAATAAATGATCTCTAATTTTGATTAAGTACTAGTTTCTTAGCTATGACCCAAAAGGAAAGGCAACAAAAGAAATAATAGAAAACTTGGACAATATCAAAATTAAAAACTCTTGTGCTTGAAAAGAAACCATTAAGAAGGTAATAAGAAAGCTCACAGATTGAGAGAAAAAATATTAACAAATGTGTAGGTAATAAGGGTTGCAAAAGGTGGTCTTAATAGTCTTCAGATCTCCACTTATCCACATAAAAGTGGGCCTTGGGCTTGGAGCACTTCCTTACCAAGAGATAAAGAGTTCATACAGTCTGTGCTAGGCTTTTCACCTTGTGTGGGAATATCTTTCCCTGCTTTGGGCTCACTGAATGCTCTTTTGTGTCTGTTCAAAACATGTGCATCATATGGCAGCTAGCCAACCCAATGTTCTATCTGTCCTCTGCCGGGAGGGTACAGAGTGCTTCCACTGTGATGGAGAAGGATATACATGTGCACATGACCCTGCATCAGCTGCAGGAAGAGACCCAGTGGTCACAGGGGACCAACACACATACTGAGGCTAGTCTTGAACAGTCTCTTATCTCTGAAAGTACAGCAGTGTTCCCTCCATTGCTTAACTGTGTTCTGTTTTCCATGGGACTCTGACATCAAGACACAACAGCCAGGGACATCTGGATGACTCAGTTGGTTAAGCGTCCAACTTCGGCTCAGGTGACGATCTCATGGTTTGATTGAGTTCAAACCCTGCATTGGGCTCTCTGCTGTCACTCTGCCCACTTCAGATCCTCTGTCCCTCTCTCTCTGCACCCCCCCCACTCTTGTGTGTTCTCTCTCTTTCTCAAAAATAAATAAACATAAAAAAAAAAAGATGTAATAGCCAGAAGTGTTGAGAGTCCTCTTTTGGAATTGGTACTCTGCTTAACAATAAGGAACTCATATATAGAATAAAAAAAAAAAAACTCTTATCCATCAATAATAAAAGAGAAATAACCATGTTAAAAAAAAAGAAGAAAACAGGCAAAGGATCTAAACAGAAGGTCCTCCAAAGATAGATATACAAATGGCTGTTAAACACATGAAAAATGATTCAACATCATTAGCCATCAGAAAAAAAAAATTCAAATCAAAACCACAACGAAATACTCCTTTATACAAACTGTGATTCCTATAATTAAAAAAAAAATTAAGAAAAAGCACAACTGTTGGTGATTTTGTGAAGAAATCGAATCCCTTATCTCTGCAGGTGGGAATGTAAAAGTAGTGCATCTACTTTTGAAAACAGTCTGACTATTCCTGAAAAATGATCATAGAGTTACCACATGACCAAACAGATCCACTCTTAGATTAAAATATATGCCCCCCCACACGATGTACACAAATGTTCCTGGCAGCATTATGAATAACAGCCAAAATGTGGAAATCATCCTAAACTCCATTAAAAGATTAATAGTTAAGTAAAATTTGGTATATTCATACAACTAGACATCATTTGACAATAAAAAGAAATGAAGTGAAAATTAAATCACAGTTTCCAGTCCAGCATGTAAGGAACTTGGAAGTTGCCACTCCATCTTAACAAGTAAAAAGCTGAACAGAAAAATGAACAACCCTTCTGTTTCCTTTCCTATCTTTGTCAGTGCTTATTTCTTGTCTTCTTGATCACAACCAATTTATCAGGTGTGAAATAATATCTCATTGTGGCTTTGATTTACATTTCCTCTATGATTAATGATGTTGAGCATCTTTTCATTTACCTAATGGCCATTATATGTCTTCTTTGGAAAAATATCCACTTAGATCATTTGCTTGTTTTTTAATTGGATTGTTTGGTTTTTACTGTTGGGTTGTATGAGTTCTTTATATATTTTGGATATTAGCCCCATATCAGATATATGGTTTGCAAATACCTCTCCCATTCAGTAGGTTACCTTTTCATTTTGTTGATTGTTGTGCAGAAGCTTTTTATTTTGATGTAGTCCCACCTGTTCATTTTTGCTTTTGTTTCTTTTCTGTTTGGTACCAGATTCAAAAACCCATCACCAAGACCCATATCAAGGAATTTACTGCCTACATTTTTTCTAGGAATTTTATGGTTTTCAGTATTGCATTTAAGTCTTTAATCCACTTTGGCGAATTTCCATATGTGGCATAGAATAGTTGTCCAGTTATATTCTTGTGCATGTAGCTGTCCAGTTTTCCCAAAACCATTTATTAAAAAAAATCTATTCCTGGGGTGCCTGGGTGGCTCAGTCAGTTAAGCTTCCGACTTCACCTCAGGTCATGAGCTTACAGTCCGGGAGTTTGAGCCCCGCGTCAGGCTCTGGGCTGACAGCTCAGAGCCTGGAACCTGCTTTGGGTTCTGTGTCTCCCTCTCTCTCTGCCCCTCCCCTGCTCATGGTCTGTCTCTCTCTGTCTCAAAAATAAATAAAAACATTTAACTTTTTTTTAAAAAAATAAATAAATAAAAAAGATTATTCCTTTTCCGATGTGTATTCTTGGCTCCTTTGTTACAAATTAATTGGCCATATATACATGGGTTTATTTGGTGGCTCTCTATTCCATTGATCTCTATATGTATGTTTTTATAACAAAATTATACTATGTTAGTTACTGTGGCTCTGTAATATAGTTTGATATCACGGAGTGTGATGCTTTCAGCTTTGTTCTTCTTTCTCAGGATTGCTTTGTCTATTTGGGGTCTTTTGTGCTTTCACACAAATCGGAGGATTATTTGTTTCATTTCTGTGAAAAACACCATTGGAATTTTGATAGGGGTTGCATTGAATCTCTACATTGCTTTGGGTAAGGTGGACATTTTAATAATATTCATTCTTCTAGTCTATAAGCATGAACTATCTTTTCATTTATTTGTCTTCTTCAGTCTCTTCATTAATGTCTTGTGGTTTTGAATACACAAGTCTTTCACCACCTTGGCTAAACATATACCGAGGTATTTTACTCATTTTTATGCAGTTGTAAATGGAATTGTTTTCCAAGTTTCTATTTCAGATAGTTCATTGTTACTGTATAGAAATGCAAGAGTTCTGCTTATTGATTTTATATCTTGCAACTTTACTGAATTTGTTTATTAGCTCTAACAGTTTTTTGTTGGAGCCTTTAGGGTTTTCTATATATAATGTCATCAGCAAATAATGATTGGATTGATCTTAATTTTGTCTCTTAAGTAAATGCCAAACTAGCATAAACCCATAATATTGTAAACATGTACTCTGCCTGCTCTGATCTTCCCTGATGTCAGTGGTTCTCAAAAAAAAAATAGCTAGTGTCAAATAAAAGATGCTGTTTTATGGAAATGGTGAGATAAGGGATTGTTCACAGGAGTTGATTCATCAATTGTGTTTTTCAAATACAAAAGAAGTTGCTTCATGTAAAATTAATAGTAGTTAATTTTTAATTTTTTAATTTTTAATTTTTTTTGAGACTTACTAATGTCAGACATGATTCTATGATTTTTACATGTATTAATTTATTCATTTTTCAAAATAACTCCATAGATTAGATACTATTATCATTGTTTTATGCAAATAAAAGCATTGAGGCAGAGAGCTATTAAGTAATATGTCTAATGTCAAGCAGCTAAAAAATTAATAAAATAGAATTAAAGCTTAGGCATGTGAATCCTGTGACCATACTCTCAATGAGTCCAACATAATTGTGGTCAGGGCTGGCTTCATGTGCATGTGATCTGCGCAATTGCACAGGGTCCTACCTGCAGTTGGTTTATTGCTCACATTGCTTAGCTCATGCTTACTTCAAAATCTCTGTCCCTGCCACCATGCACACATTGTTCTTGAGTCCATTGTGCAGGGCCATGGGAAACTGTTGAAGGAAGTTGGCTGACATCAATACATGGGGATCATTTTATGGCCAGAGCTGATACAATCTGGAGGTGTCTTTACTCATACCTGGTGGTTGATGCTGGAAGTCAGCTGGAACTTCCACTGAGGTTATTAAACAGAGCATCCATACATGATCTCTCCCTGTGGCCTTGGCTCCCTCACAGCGTATTGAGTTCAGAATATTCAGACTTCTTACATCAAAGACTTCTTACAGACAGCTTATATAAGCGATAACTGGATAAGCTGCTGGCTTTTTCTTACCTAGCCTCAGAAATCACCTAGTGTCACTTCTACTATACTTTACTGGTTAGAAAAGTGACAGATCCAAGGGGAGAATACATAGTTCTTTCCTCTTAATAGGAGAAGCATAAAATAATTACACCATAATGAGCATCTTAAATAATTTCCTATAACCAGAAAAAGCAAAACTATCTTTTCATGATATATTTGGCAAACCTCCTATATATTTACTATGGATCTATTTGCCATAAATGAATCCATACTAAAATTGTGATGTAAGACCCTGACTTCACATAGGCTCATAGATAACATTCAAAACTTAGCACAGCACTTGCATGTATGGGTGCTGAATAAATATTTGCTGTTTTTGAATTATCATCTCTATTGTCATTATTATATTTAACATTCATAAAGGGATAATATGAGAAGAGTTATACCTTGCATACAGGTTACAAAGTTAATTAGAGGATCAGAAAATATAAGATTGATTAGCATATGTTTTTCCAGCAATAATAGATTTTAATAAAATCACAGGAAATAGAGGAAATTGGTCCCTGAAAATATTATGGTGGAAATTGGAGTCAGGTGATGAGAAAATTATGGATTTATTAGACAATTATTTGACTTCTTTACAAAAGGCAAAGCAAATTGATTTTTATTGGATGCAATTTAAGTTAATTCTATTTTTGAATGCAGGCAAATACAAATAGTTTATAAAATCTAAAAGTATCATAATATGTGAAATGTTTAGTATGGGAATTAGTATATTCGGTTTTTTCATCTGTGGCTTTGAATATAGTAAATTAAATTAAGACTTTCACAAAACTGAATTTAAAACTCAGTCTCATCAGGAAATGCCATTATTATGCATAATTTATAAAACATTTTAAATTTTGTTTATACATGTCGGATTGGCAAACTCAGCAAACTCACCAGCCATGTTTACAACATGAAGGGAAGAATTGAGACAAGTCTCTCAATTACACATGCAATCCAATTGACCCCACCATGATCTTCTTTCTAGAAGCTACTATTGAGACATAGTATTATAGTAATATTTCTAGACATGTGTACAGTACATAAACTAAGTAACAGGTCGTCTGTATATTACCCAAATTCCAATGTTACTTTTCATGAGATTTTTTTTCTTATTCTGAGGAATGAGGGATGACTCAATTTTATGTTTCCAAAATATATGTAAAATTCAAAGATAAAGCCTAAGGTATTCTTCAAGCATAATTATTTTGTCAGAAGTTAGATGCAGAAACTCATTAGTGTCCAGCAATCAGATAAGAGAAGTCAGAAAGCATTCACTCCATTTATGTATTAAATACTTGGGGATTTGTTTATCACACATAACGAACACAGATTTAGGTATTGTGGTCATCCATATGCATAAGACCCAGCCCAGACTTTATAATTTTCTGGGGAAGCAAAGAAATAAAGCAACAGCTACAATGTCGTGAGAGTTTGGTAATGACTCTAGAACACAGAGGAGGGGCATTATAACCAGAGAGAAGCATTCGAAAAAAGCTTCCCAGAGGAGGGCACCTATGAGCTGAGATATGAAGATGTACCAAAGGACTTTCTTACTAAAAAACTCTATGTTTTTTGAGTAAGAGTTTTTCTGATAATTCATAGATGACTATAGATCATTTCCGTATAAAAATAATATAGATAATGCATGTAGCCAATGAAGGAGGTACTTTAAAGCAAATATATGATGCAAAATTTAACATACAACATCTACTTCCTTTACTTCAACCTATGTAGCAAAAGCTTTTAACCGAATTGCATATTTGATCCCCAAATCTCTGCTTTTCTTGGTTCTGTACGTCTAAAAGCTCATGGAGTATTGGATCAAAAGGATCACGTGTTAAGCTCCTGAGCATAAAGATTTTGTTCTGATTTTAATAGTGGTGTATGTTCATTATGCAAAATTTGGAGCATGCTGATTAAATGGAAACAGCCAAGAGAAAAAAATGCAAATTAGACTTTTCCCATCTGTAGTAATAATGACTAATACATTGATTTGGTTAGACATGTAAGTTATATAATCAGAAAAAAAGGGGAAAAAAAACATTCACATTCCTCTATTCCCAATATTCAGCAGTCTAATTTTATGTCACCAACTAGTAGAGGAAAAGATCCAAATGTACCTGGAGGCCTTAAGGCTATATCAGTCTGTTATAGATAACATTCCCTTTATCCTAATATCCAAATTCTACTGCCAGATTCGGCCTTCCATGGTGAAGCAAGGTATCAAGGCATCCACAGAGTGTCTCCAAGCTCTCTTGGCCTTAGCTGCTCCACATGTCACACACATTCTTCTCCAGCTTCTTTATGTGAGCACTCATTGCACACTTTATGCTTCAATACCTGTGGCAGGTGTTTCCATAGACGCTGCCTTTCTGCCGTGACAACTTTTGCTTTCCTTCTAGGTAACACACTTGAGGATGGGTTGCCAGTGTGTTCTATAAAGAAATGAGGTTACTATACCTTTCCTTATTCATTGTTGAATCTTGTCTTGACCTTGATTGAGCAGTGTAGGTATAAAGTTCTTTAATTAATAAGAATCCTTTGCTTCCAGATGTGTATTTTCTCTCCTTTGGCATAAAAAGAGGAACCACATTTTTCTGTCTTTGGTTGTATCTGAGCTCAGAGTTCCCACGCATGAATTTTCTTTACCCTCTATCAGCCCCAAATGATACCCAGCAAAACCCTTTTGCAAATGCAACTAAAAAGTATGTGCATTCACAGGTGAAGAAGAGGGAAGAATATTTCTCTCCCAACACCATCCCAGTTAGGCTCAGCTTCAATAACTCACTAAATGTGTAAAAAAGGAACAGTTTTAAAACAATGCAAATATGTGATGATTGGTGAACATGTATTGAAAGCGACAGAAACCTTCTTGATGTTTTAAATTTTGAAACTGTCAGAAGCACTTTTATTAAACATCAAAGAGAAGACAATAAAGTAGGCTGCTCTTCAAAACCAGAAATTACGCTGAGATTTTTATAGCTTAGGTGAAAAAGCAAAAACATAGCTCTAGGACTGAGAACTCAGGGAGTTCACTGTGAGTTCAGGTACAAGCAAGGAGGTTAACAGTAAAGACCACTGCTGAGTTATTACTAGTTACTCCATACTCATGTTTCATGAATTCCAACAATTACCTAAAGTGTGCTTCACCAATTCACCTACATCTGAAGGCTTATAATACAGCTGAATAAAAACAATCCCAGAAGTAAAAATAATTTCACAGGAAAAAAAGTGGTATTATTATTCTACATTAAATGACAAAAAAAGCAAAACAATTATGATGGAGTTCGAAGCATAATAAACATTTTAATTTTGCTTCAGGCCAAATTAATTAATCCAAGTTTCTTCCAAGGTAAACAACTAGTTCACACATTCAGTTTGGTTAAGGGTAAAGAATAGGATATTTTGCAATATGGCATTTAAGTGACTAAAGTAAATTATTATACAGTTTTTATTTCTTTGGCTTTGTGCTATGTTTACTACAGGACACTGAATCCATAACTATGATGCTGATTCTCCATGCTCAGGAGAATAAGGAAATGAGAATAGCTCCTCTCAGCAAATAAGGAGTTGAAAGGAGAGTGGCTTCTCTCACTATTACATCTAATGAACTACTAGCAAATGTTCTGTCTATCATAGTTCTGGCCTCTGCTGGGTTTGAGGTCTCAGTACTCAAAGAATGAATATTTCCAGCAAGGGACCCTAAAGTGTTACCAGAAGATTAGAAGTTGAGGTCCCCCCTCCATATATGCTTATTGGGCCATTGGAAGAACAGCAAAGGCAGGCGACAGGGAAAGGAGCTAGAATGTTGGTAGGTATATGACCCTGACTTCATGAAGAAATAGAATACATGCCACAAAATAGAG